>NC_089851.1:17196969-17881969 GCF_036373705.1 Amia ocellicauda | reverse complement strand
TGGTTAGAAATAAGTGGCTTATGGGCATGTTATAAAGCAGGATCATTGCAGCAGAGCCTTATAAACACATTACAAGGAGTCATACCACAAAAGAAAACGGATAATGTTTTTATTTCACTGGCAACTTTTTTATCTGTTGTTAGAAACTACGTGCTGCAGGTCCTGAAACTGGAACAGTTTCCCCAAGTGATGTAAGTACTTAAACCACCTAAATCTTTTGTGAAACTCTAAATGACAGTGAACTTGCTCGGGCATCATGACTTCAGCCTCTGACATATGAGAGCTGCCTCTTCTGTTCACTGTAAAATATGGTTTCACCAGCATTGTGAGAATGGCTCCTGGCAAACTGCAAGCTTTAACATTAATCTTTCCTTGCTTCATTCTGTCTCTCTAATAATCTTGCTGCAGTCTTAGTGCAGGAACAAACAAAAATGGAAAAAAAATAATAACATTTATAATATATATTTTTTGTATTTTAATCAAATATATATAAAGGTACATACATTATAAACTGTGTATTAAAGTAAGGTATCCACTTTATACTTCAAAAAATACATTCACTATGAAATGTTTTTTTTGTTTTGTCAATTTTAAAAACACTTTAGTTTGCTGTATATGAATATTATTCCATATAATTGATGTGTATTCAAATCCTACAATATGTACTTCATTATCAATTATTTGTTTCCAAGATTAAGATTATCTGTTCAAATTTGATAAACATTTCATATCTGACAAAACAAAACATTTACATATGCTAAATAAACTGTACCGACTGCAGTTAAGACATATTCCTCTTTCTCTCTGCATTCCCCTTCATTGACTGTTAACCTATTCTTTTTTCTAGATTTCATTGCTGTTTCTTGGTCTTCTGAAGGGGTGGATGGATATGTTTTATTTTTTAATTTTTTAAACAGCTTCATAAGCTAATACCTTCTTTCTTGCAGACATCACAATGCTTTATCTTCGCTTCAGTACTAATAAATTGTGTGTTGACTACCTTTGCTATATTTGTATTATAGTTCTCATGGTTTACTACATAAATGGTATTAAACTCAAACTGGTTTATTGCCATGGTATATAGGTATGTATATGTGTATTAATGACTCGAGTTATTCTGACTGAATACTATATAAACTAAGCTTAACCCCCTTGTTTTGGATTGTGAGTTTTTGAATCTTGCTTTTCAGTCTCTGGTCTTCTTTCCACAAATATTGAGTGCTGTTATTTTTAATTACATCTGCAGTACTGCTAAAGCTAACACCTTTTTTTTGTTTGTTTTCTTTCTTTCTTCCCACTACCAACTCCATCTAAGCTGTACCTTAATCTTTTCACTTTTTAAAAAAAGATGTGCTTCAGAGATTTAAGGTTTGCTGAGCTTCACGGGGTTTACTGAAGCCTTCTAAGGTTACCTGGGGGTAGAACAAGGCATAATTCTTAAGAAAAAAGGAACTACTGTATACTTCAAAGATATGAATCTTGTGGGGATACGTAATGCCCCTGGTTACTGCTTATAGAAATTGTGCATGTTTTCGTCATTTTTTTTTAAAACCAGATTTTTGGGACGGTAATAAGCTGCAGGTGTTGAAACACAAAGCCTTCCTACCGTTAAGGTGCAGCTTTGAATTATGAGGCAGATATTTTACAATTTCACATCTGTCTGGAGCTTCTTATTTCTGTTAGTTAAATCAGAGGTTTCTTTTTTTTTAATACTGACACAAAACAAACGCCTTTAAAAACAGAACTTAATTAAAATTCTGAACATAATGGAAAGATACCATTCACTATTTTGTTAAATTTTTGATGCTGCAGTTTTCCTCATCAGACTAAAATTCACTGAATAAAGATGACATGGACATTTTATGTCTTGGTGTATTAACCACAGATGTGGTAAGATTGCTTTATTTTTTATTGTTGTTCAGATTACTTCTGGTTTTGCCTCATTGGTTTCTGAAATACATATTCTTTACTGCTTTATAAATATTAAACTGTTTCATGTAGCATAATTTGCCATTATATTTCTGATAACTTCTAAATGTTAATTTTCTCAGGAGTCGACTTGCATTTGGCTGCTTGCTTTGTCAATCAAAGACAGTCCTTCATGTCCTGGGTATTTTATCCTTGACATCTCTGTACTGTCCTTTCGGCGTGCAGTCAGAAGTGTTCTGCATCATGTTGCCTTGACAACCTGTAGAAGAAGAAGATTTTTAGAAGTATTCTTGGCATCTATATTCAATGCACATAAACTGCCTAAGAGGGTTAGGGCATGTGTTATGGTCACAACTAGGCTAAGGCATAGTGTTCCGATGGGGTTCAATTGTATTTTGAAATGTGTGGCTAAATAAGGACTGGGGGTGCTTCTGCAGAGGTGAAAATGTGTTTAAAAGCAAATTAAGTAATGGGCTTCACTCTATACCTTTTAAGAAGGAAAAAATACATAGGAGAGTCCCTATTCGAACAGGAATCATGGTTCTCTATCCTATATACCTCTGATAAAGATGTAAAATGTTGTGAATACACTGGGAGCAATGCCTTTTATGCTTCCAATGGCCGGTAGTTGATGAGAGGTATTGTACAGTTTACTGCGTTTTTCCCATTATAGAGCTACACAGTCATTTAGATCTTCTTTTCAGTTCCAGAGTTCCCAGTATGTGCAGTGTGTTGCTGGTTGTTTGCAACTGATGCTGAGAGTTAATGAATACCGTTTTGCTTGGGTAGAAGCTGATGGTGTCAACTGGTAAGTGGAAATCTTTCAGGATTTGTAAATCTAATCTTGCAGACTCTTACTAATGAAAATGGTGATCTAAATTGAATGTGGCTATGAATGTTGAATTGTGGCTATATGTGTTTTTCTGTATTATAAAAGAGCATTTTAGGTTTTAAATTTAAATAAAAAATAAAATGAACATAGGTCTTTTAACTTGAATGGATGTTTTTGTGAGTGATTTTTCCTCTTCTAAGGAAATGTTGCTATACCCACGACATTCAGTTTTCTTGTAATTTGTAGTAGCACATCATAAATTAACATGTTATAAAGTTATAGATAGTTATATATATTATATTCCAGGAAGCCACACAAATTTATTTTTCTACTGGGACACATTTGTAAATTTCGTTTCTAGCCAGACTTTGATATATGAATGTTTGCTTAATTTTTAAAAAGCAGTCCTAAAACAGTTGGTAATACAGTTCTCTTTGGCTTGAGACCTGGGAACAAATTAACTAATAGTTGAAGTCAGGACGTGAAATGGTTGAGTTATAGGCATCTGCAATAGGAGCTGGAACCTTTCTTTATTATTTTGATGAATAATGTTTCAACACCTAAACATCCTTTGTGTACTGTAGCATTTTTGCTGGCTCTCGAAACATTGCTGCAAATGGTGGATGAACGTTTGCAATTTTAAGTGTCTACGTTTTTGGAACAGCTTACCTTAATGAAAGCTGGGTGTTTCTCTGTTCTTAAATTTGCCTTACAAAAATACCATCCACAACATGTATTCTTTACAATTGTTCAGCATCACAGCAGTCTTGAACAATAAGTGTGGATTCCAGCTACAGTATCAGATGATCTTCTGCATCTGGCTGTTGGCATTCAACCCTCAGATGTGTGAATACCTCCGCCGGTACAATGTTGTTCCTGCACTGTCAGATATCCTCCAAGAGTCTGTGAAAGAAAAGGTTACCAGAATCATCCTTGCTGCATTTAGGGTAAGTGCAAACCATTGCTTTTGTTGTGGTCTTCTAACTGCATTTGGCTGTCTTGTAGTAGGTAGTGGCAATCTGAAGTGTTTCACCCACAGTGTTCTTGGACTTTCTCAAAAATGTTCAGTTTGGAAAGGGTTATTGGCACTTTAATACTTAATCACTTGTGTTAGCAGTTTTATTATTTTCATACAACATGTGTAAACCAAGAGGTGCTCATATATTGATACATTCACAGGTAAAAGACTGCAAAACCTATCTTTTAAAAACAACAACAAAAACTAAAGCTTTAAATCACATCTATGTATAAAACATAGAACAAACACATCTGGTGTGAAATATTTCATAGTAAGCAATTGGGAATAAAGGAATAAAGTTTTCTAATTTATTGTCAACTTTCTGATCAATATAAAGCTTTGCAGCAGTTCTATAGTGTTCAAAGTATATAGTCGGTCTCATTTGAAATCATCATCTGAACACTCAGATCATTGTGTGGTGCAGCACTAATTTGAAGCTCTTGCCATTGGGGATCTAAATTGAGCCTTACAAGCGTGTGTGAAGGATTTCAATAGCATTTGTAGATGTATAGTTGTGTTCTCCAGAGCAAGATAAATGTGAATATAAGCTGTATAATATTACTAAATGATTTAAAGTTTCAATTGTTAAAATTAAACTGCCAATTTCCATTTTCTGCAAAACTCAGCATGGAAATCAAAACAGTTTGTCACTTCTTATCTATAAGTGTAAAAGTTTGTATGAAAAACGTTCTGTAGCCAGACTGATGACTAGTTATTACCAACATGATTTCCCTTGATGGACTTGTTTCCAAAAGAAGCGGCATAGCTGTACTGCTCAAAGAGTGATTTGTGTTCAGAGCGTTTTTCATTCTGTTAAGTCATTCATTCCCAGTTGGTTGATGGCAGTACCAGTAGGAATTTCAGGGCTTTCAGAATTTGAGGGTGAAAATTTGGTGCATTCATTTTACTGAGTTAAAAATAGTTAAACCACATGGTTTGATTTAAAGGGTGAAGCATGTCATTAACATGCAAATTGAAAAATGCAATTGCAATGCAAATTAAAATTGAACAGTTTATCCCCATACAATCGTATGAGGCAGTTTACCAATCACATATTGCAATGTTTCTGTGTGCATATGTATAAATATCTGTATAAATGCCCCCAGAAACGTTGCAGTGTGATGGCAAAGCATTTGCATGTTCCAAATGTTGTACAGGTTAATTTATTTGTGTATATGTGTATACATATTTATAATATACACACACACATTGTGCTTAATCTGTATTATGGACATTTGGAAAGTTGTCTGCTGTAGAACCAAAGTATTTTCCCCATTGAAATAATCTTACTGGTTTTAAGTTGATCCTATGAAATAACCCAAATACACATTTATTATTATTAAGACTTCTCTTGGTTGGAGCCATTTACTGAAATTTGTTTTGGAAAGAACCCACATTTGTTAATGATTTAGTTTTTTCTTAATTTTCAAAGCCACTTTCATGTAACTGTAGATATCATTGTAATTATTCTGTAATTGCTGAAGGTGAATTAAGTAGGTTCCACTTATTTTCTCTCTCTTTTTATCCCAATAAATTGTCTTGGAGGCTTTTTTCTGTGACCATAGCTGGTAATGTAAATGTGACTACACACAAGTTATACATTATTTCCAAACTCATCCCACTTTCAGAACAATTCCGCAAGGAATTGGAGCACTAAATGTCTTTTACTGTTCATGTTGTCAACCCTTTAGTGAAAGGAACCACTAAAGCTGTTTTAATTACATTTTATGTGTATCATATTATAGTCAACTGTAAAATGAGATCAAAAATAAATCAGTCTTGACAGTTTTCCAATAATTTTAATTCGTGGTTTTTATAAAGTACATCCGACAAATAAAAAATACATAAATGTGGTGTTATAATGCATTTTGAATACTATATACACACACACACACGTATGGATGTAAGTAATTATGTATTTGTGTATCTATGCTTTTTTGCCCATTATTGTAAGTGCAACTGATGGTATAATATTACAATTGATGCTCTATGTGGGACCATAAGGCACCAAGCATGCTGGACTGTTAGGACTGATATACTTAGCTTATAAGGTTGTAAATCATTGTGGTTGAAAGCAAAACAATAGTGTTTATACCGTTTGGAGGGTAGTGGAGACATTGTAAAGGAGAAAGCATGAATTAATGGTATACGTTCATATCTGCAGTTAATGTGCCGTCTCAGATGCTCGTAGGCGTTGATTTGTGTTTGTTTTTGTTAATGAATTTCGATCTGGGTGTGCCTCTCCTTATTCAAGTGGAATAAATTAATGGAAAGGAAAATATGTTGGTATTGTTACGTGGCTGCTTCAGGCTAAATCTGCACTGCAGTGAGACCGATCGGTGAAATGGGCAGAGGACAAGAGGAACTTTTACTCACCAGTTTTATGAACAAGTATTGTTATCTGAAAAAAAATTGAAAACTTACAAAGTATACATTTTGGCTGTAGTAATATTCTGCTGCTCCACTAGCCCAGGTATGACTGCTGCTTCAATCATTGCAGTCTTCACAGTTCTTAATCTCCTTCACACAATGCAGTTCTGCCGGCCCCCAATACTGTTCTCTTTGCAGAGCTGTAGCCGGCTACTTTTTGAGCTAGCTTGAGAAAATTCATCTCAAGCCCACCCATCTGTGCATAAAGAGACTTCTTCTACAGTCAGTGGCGCTAAAGCCAAGCTGACTTCCCCAATATGTATGAGCTCTGGATGCGTGAGTTATCAAAAGTTATAGAACACAAAGAAAACCCATGGAGAAAAGAACAAAGAAAATGTATAACACCCTGTTAGTGCTAGACAGTGCTGTTAATCTTCTACACCGTGTATGTAACCAACCATCCAATTTCTGGAAAACAATCAAAGTGTAGAGAAATACCACAATATACTGGAAAACTGTTATAATCTATATCATTCCATCTTTGATTTTGAATATGCTTGACCTAAGAGGCAACTTGACATCTAAAGTTTGCATTCTACATTGCACTGGATATATATGTAGCCTATACATTTAGCAGCCAGTCCTAGATGATCATAAATCAGGCGTTCTGTACTCTGTATTCACAGGCTAGCCTAATCTATCAGGGTTTTATACCCTGTTGATAAACTTGTCATGCTTCTGTTCGTGGGGAGGATCTCCAAGAGACTACTTGTGGTGCACTACATTTAAATTAAGAACTCATTAATGTTATCTTGAATTGGTGATGAACATCATGCAGCTGGCAAATCTTACATTTCTTGATTTTAGACCTTGCTATGATCCTGACCTGGGGCAGTATCAAAGCTGAGAGTCTTACAACCCAAAAAAATGAATAACTGGTATGAATCAGTATTGTTGTATATTCATTCAGTGCAAATCAGGTTAATTTTCTCAGTTGATGATTCAGGAATTGTACGGGCGTTGTGTCCAGTTCATGAATGGGGTACAGTATATCTCCAGTTTATAGACAAATATAGACAAAGCATGTAACTAGTTTGAATTTTATTAAAGGCATTGCTATAATCTGATCTAAATATTCCTGTAATGTTAATCACTGTTGAAGCAGGCTGGGCTTTATTAAGATAAGCTCTTAGATCCCACTTACATTTAACAATAGGTATATGTAATATGTCATGGCTGATATCTACTTTATCTCAATTCTCAAAGCCAAAGAAGCAAAAGTTTATTGATTTATTTATTGTCAAAAGGATGCATTCTCTTACTGTAATAGCTGCTTAATCTGATTTTGCAAAAGAAAATGTCTGGCATAGTTTGTATTATAATTACATGTAGTCATATAACTCAAAAGATACGACCTGTCTTACCTGAGTGAATCTGACAATCCTAATAAGGGACAACTTTGGCTTTATGCATACATTGGATGTTCTTCTGTGCTTCCTGGTGACTAATCGGAGAAGACCATAGACATTATGCCCACTAAATCCAATGGGCAATTATGTCTCACTTTCACATCATTGACTCTATTACAGTAATCTGCTGAGGTTATCTGATTAATATAGTCACTCTATGGATTTACATTATAAATATTGCCTTTAGCTCCTTTTTACCTTTTCTTTGATTATGGTAGGTTTCCTAATCAGAAACCATTTTACAATACTGCCAAAAAAATCGTACTTCATTCAGTTTGAAGCTGACACGTTGACTGAACTGTTTCAGTGTGCAAAACCATAAGTGAAATTCTACTGAGATGCTATTTGCATATGATTTGTCATTTCCAACCCACCCCAGATATATTTGGATTGAGTGAATTTTTCCAGTGCGTCACAGAATAAGAGAAACTAACTGATAACTGGTCAGAGCAATCAATTAATTAATTATTTTATTTATTTATTTATTTAAAAAAATAATCAACCCATTGTGGAAAAAAAATCAGACCCACAGGATTTTTGGGGGTAATAACAACTATGCGAGCTTGAGTGGCCTAGTTATTAATTTATTTTGTGTTTTTATTATTAAAATGGTCACAATTTTGTAGAATAAAAAGAAATGTCCTAACTCTTTTTGTGTTAATCATCTTCTATCCTAAGTTAGCTGTGTACAGTTTTAAAATTAATGACCTAAGAAGATTCTACAGGGTGAGCATTCTAATTGCTCTTATGTTTGGTGCTAACAAATAAACTCAAAAAGACATTAAGGCAAGCCAACCGTAGTACAAATGAATATTGGTGGTGAACATTTTGCCCCTTGTGTTATGTATGCACTTGCTCTTCTCTGCTCTTTGATTCAAGTTTACTGTTGTGTCCTTCTTTTTTGGGAACTTATGACATAGCCGTTAGGTTTGATTAATTGAGTGAAGCCAACTGTTTCAAACAAGATTTTAGATTTCTGATTTTGATACTGAGCCATGTGACTAATGGTATTGGATGTCATAAAACAGTAAGGCATTCTTAAAATTAAAATGAGTACCTGTGTAGTAAAAACTAGAACCAGGTTGAGGAGGGTAAAAAGGGTAACTACCCACTCACCCTTTAAAAAAAAAAAATATATATATATACACTCACCTAAAGGATTATTAGGAACACCATACTAATACTGTGTTTGACCCCCTTTCGCCTTCAGAACTGCCTTAATTCTACGTGGCATTGATTCAACAAGGTGCTGAAAGCATTCTTTAGAAATGTTGGCCCATATTGATAGGATAGCATCTTGCAGTTGATGGAGATTTGTGGGATGCACATCCAGGGCACGAAGCTCCCGTTCCACCACATCCCAAAGATGCTCTATTGGGTTGAGATCTGGTGACTGTGGGGGCCAGTTTAGTACAGTGAACTCATTGTCTTGTTCAAGAAACCAATTTGAAATGATTTGACCTTTGTGACATGGTGCATTATCCTGCTGGAAGTAGCCATCAGAGGATGGGTACATGGTGGTCATAAAGGGATGGACATGGTCAGAAACAATGCTCAGGTAGGCCGTGGCATTTAAACGATGCCCAATTGGCACTAAGGGGCCTAAAGTGTGCCAAGAAAACATCCCCCACACCATTACACCACCACCACCAGCCTGCACAGTGGTAACAAGGCATGATGGATCCATGTTCTCATTCTGTTTACGCCAAATTCTGACTCTACCATCTGAATGTCTCAACAGAAATCGAGACTCATCAGACCAGGCAACTGTCCAATTTTGGTGAGCTTGTGCAAATTGTAGCCTCTTTTTCCTATTTGTAGTGGAGATGAGTGGTACCCGGTGGGGTCTTCTGCTGTTGTAGCCCATCTGCCTCAAGGTTGTACGTGTTGTGGCTTCACAAATGCTTTGCTGCATACCTCGGTTGTAACGAGTGGTTATTTCAGTCAAAGTTGCTCTTCTATCAGCTTGAATCAGTCGGCGCATTCTCCTCTGACCTCTAGCATCAACAAGGCATTTTCGCCCACAGGACTGCCGCATACTGGATGTTTCACCCTTTTCACACCATTCTTTGTAAACCCTAGAAATGGTTGTGCGTGAAAATCCCAGTAACTGAGCAGATTGTGAAATACTCAGACCGGCCCGTCTGGCACCAACAACCATGCCACGCTCAAAATTGCTTAAATCACCTTTCTTTCCCATTCAGACATTCAGTTTGGAGTTCAGGAGATTGTCTTGACCAGGACCACACCCCTAAATGCATTGAAGCAACTGCCATGTGATTGGTTGGTTAGATAATTGCATTAATGAGAAATTGAACAGGTGTTCCTAATAATCCTTTAGGTGAGTGTATATATGGATCTTGTGTTTTGTTGAATCCTGTCTTTTTTTCTTATTTTAGCATTTGTTTGTGTAGGTTTTTAACTTAAACCTACTCTAACTGTATTAAAAAAATCATATAATAATAATTTAGCATTGAAGGACCTTGAATTTATACAAACACTGCAATGCATGTACAAATATATATTCATGGTTCAGACATATTTCCTAGGAATGAGCCAGTGATGCTTGAAATATGGACTTATCTCTTGCCAATCTTTTCACTAATCATCCTTCCTTTATTTCATAGTAAAATTATCATCACTTGCTTTCCTATCAAAAGCCAGCAGTAGACGGAATTATCTATCTTTTTTTTAATTGCATGAAAGACTTATTAGGATGGCAGACTTAATTTCAGCTAATAAGAATTACTGAATGCAGTGGTGGGTCACAATGACTTATTCCTGAGAACATACTGATGATAGATCTTTTACATCTTAACTCTTTCACTGTTTTACTGCAAACTATATGACCCCAGTTATTTCCCTGCTTCATCATAATATGGTTTCAGTTCCACATTTGAAGGAGAGTAGAAACAATATTGAGAAACCATTACTGCCTCAGTGTTCCCTAATAGCTGAGCAGATGTGTAATATTGAATTTCAAGTGAGGGCAGAACACTGCTTCTAAGTATTCTTAATAAACTAATATAACATTTAGTATTTTGTTGCTATCATTTGTAAAAATGTGATTATTCAACATAATTGCAGTACTAGTATGTTTTTGGTTATTACGGAGTCTATAATATCCAGGATCTCACCAGGTCTTACCGGCTGGTCAGCTCTTGGTAAGCTGTCACCATCTGATTGCAAAAAAAAAAAAAAAAAAAAGCATCTTGCATTGCATTACGAAAAGCAAATGGTTTCACTGTTGTCAAGCAAAATACTTCAAACCACGGATTTAAAAACTATTAATGTGAAGAAATAAAATGTCAAGGTCACGAGAACCACTTTGGTACAAGAAAACTACAAGCAAATGATCACAAAGGTTTTATTCAGGACAGAACACCAAAACTTTATAAGATTGTTCATTATAGTAATGTTACTATCATTTTTTATGACTTAAGGTAAATATTTATGTATGTATGCATATTCATGTATTATTGTTATTTTGCTGGAATATAACAAAACAAAATTTAAAATAATCCAAACCAGAAACTAGGCAACAACTGGAGTTAGTAAAATGAAAAATGGTGATCTATAGCAGCAACCAAAAAATAACTGTCCAAGGTTTTTGGGGAGTTATTTGAGAGAGACGAGGTTAATAAAAAAGAAAAGGTGGCAATGTTTTGGTTTGTACGAGAGTGAATTTCAGGTGATTTCTCTGGAGTAGAATCTGGACTGGTGCTACAGAGTTCTTGACTTTGGGGTGTTGAGTATATTGAAGTGTGCTTAAACAGATACTGCTGTATTGCTGTGTACAGTTCAGAAGTAGGGTGGTTGGGGAGGTTTTTTGTCTGAAGAGTTGCTTTGGTGTGTTTTGAACAGCAGTGACCAGATTTGCAAAGTTTTATCATTTGCTAAATGACAAGAGTGCTGTAATGATTCATGCCTTGAGTTCTTGGAAGTGCTTTAATGATAAATAATGACGAGCTTAGTTGATTATCCAGAATTAGAGTAATCGAGAGTTTCAGCAGCTCTTCAAGAGAGCTCTAACATCACCAAGGCCTGTTTAAAAAAAACAAGGGTTTAATTGTTGCTGCCTAAGCAGAATGGGACATATAGGACATGCAGGGCTGATGCAAGTTCTTGTTAGGTAGGTTAGGTTCTTGTCTCAAATAACCTTTTTGGACCAACCAATGTTTAGAATAGAATACATTTTGTGACATTGACTGGGGATGTATTGCCAAAAGCTGCAATCTTGGTTATTATACATCACATAATTGGGCATAGAGTTGTGGTGACCATCACCACTAGTGCATGTTTCAGCACCCTATTGGCACATTAGATATTCTAATTATTAAGGAAATATAGGAAATATGTCTCCACCAACACAACATCACCATTAATATAAAGGTGTCTTAACATAATTTCATATGATAAAAACACATTTAAACTTCTGTGATGAACCAAACGGAGAGAAAAAAACAAGCCTTCAAGTCTGCATTTAAACCTAAAGGGACAACTTTGAGCTTACTGCAAATACAGAATCCAATGAGATCTTGGATAATGAAGGCTGATCTGGATAACTACATCTCCCATAGGTACAGATCGTGCATAGCATGATGATCTGAGGTGACTGAGGCTAGTGTGAAAGTGATAGAATTGAAGGCCTACCTACATTTATTCATAATATGTTCAAGTATTGTAATGAATCTTACTTTTCTCTAATGCAGTGTTAATGGTACTACTAATGATGGCTCCTTCCTGTTTTGCATTCCTCTGGTTTGAAACCTCTTTGAAAATATACAATAGTGAAACACTGAAATATCTGAATATTATATTTCCTTCTGAAGATTTTTCTGTTTTAATTATTTAGCATCTTTGTACATCCCCAGGTATTTCATTTCTCTGAGAGATGATTTTGTGCTTGTATGTGAGGTTTAATTCTTTATAGCTCTATTCTATATGTTCCTAATTTCTCATTGTTATTCTCTCCTGTTTAGTTTCTAATTTCTTGTTTATGGTTTCAAATTGCAAGTTTTTCCACTAAGAACAGTGAGAGCAGTCGCAGCTGTGAAATGCTAGTGTAAATTATGTGTAATGTGAAATAGAAGGCTGTTGCCTGGAATCTTCTTTGTCAGAAAATCAATGGTACAGGATACAAGTGAAGTGATTTTGTGAAGCTTGTTGGTGAACATTGTACATTTTTTGCTTCTGCAACAGACCCTGTTTTAGATTATTGATAACATTTATCATTATCAATTCAGGATCTTATTAATTATTATCTTAATACATCCATAATGTATTATTTACTTTCATTATTTAAGTTTAATTGAAATAAATTATATATAAAACTATAGTGACACTGTGTAGGGTTGGAGGGAGAGCTCAAAATAAACATACAAACAACATAAACAAACACCTAGCTCCTCTTGAGCCTGAACTAAACACTGAACAGGTCCCTCTCTAAAATATAACTGATTGTTGCCATTTGTAGTTATCATTAAAGTAGGTAATCTGTATTCAAGGCCAAGTTCCGTAGCCAAGTGTGTGAACCATTGTTTTGTTTAATGCATTTCTGTATGTATATATGGGCCATCACAATCTCCACATCTCAGTGTTACAGAATTTTTGTGGTATGAAGTGAAGAAGGCAATTCCCAAATGAAAGCCTCACAACCAAGAGCTCATAAAAGTATGCTGGTGTATGTTCTAGAAAGCAGCCCAGTCATGGGTTATATAAATGCTCACAAGCAAACTTCATGAAAGTACATTGCAGTGCAAGTTCTATGAAAAAATATGAAAGAAAAAAAATTGAGGTTGAAAATTATTGCATTGTTCTTAATGCCAGATTTACCACAGAAGTAAAGGAAATACATACCTATAGTAAACCATAACATTTTGTTAATAAATTAGTTGCATAAGTCTAATGTTACTTTTTCTAGCAAAGAAAATACTTGCACCCCCCGAGAGGCAAGTTCCATCTGTCTCATGCCTAATGTATATCTTACCAAGAAATAAAGTGTACCAAATGCCAAATCCCTTTTGAGATCAAACATCTATGAAACATAGACTTAAACAAGTCTGTATGAGGAGCCATACAAGCCATTATTCATTCTGTGCTTCTCACATACATACATTCTCCTTTCACATACTTTTTTCCCCTCACTGTATATGTATTTGATCCCCTGTTGATTTTGTACGTTTGCCCACTGACAAATAAGTGATCAGTCTATAATTTTAATGGTAGGTGTATTTTAACAGTGAGAGACAGAATAACAACAATAAAATCTAGAAAAACGTTATAAATTGATTTGCATGTTAATGAGGGAAATAAGTATTACATGTATACATTGATTGCATGTGCATGAGAGCAAAAGTATGAATGTGTGAGTATAAATATATGTTTGTGAAAGGAGAATGTATGTATGTGAGAAGCCCAGAATGAATAATGGCTTGTACGGCCCCTCATAAGTCTGTCTCATCTCCAGATAGTTGAATTTTTCTCTCAAGAAAACATCAGATTTTTTCTGTCTTTTTTTTGTTTAATACATTTGTAATTGTGTAGGAGTGGTTGCGTATAACATGGAATTTTAATACAAAGGATAAATAAAAGCCTTGTGGCCTCTTTGAGTGGCTGCTATTGAGTTTTACAAAGTTATGATAACTAAATAATTGATGTTGCTGAATGTAAAATTTGATTTTTTTAAATTAGAAAACCTTTTCTTTGTAACCTTGCGACAAAATAAGTAGCAGCATATTTCTCTCTCAGTCATAGGTTATTATACACAGGGCCTCATTCACTTAACAGTAGTACAAAACCAGACATAGGGAAGCCACACTAAAGCTAAGATTTGGCATTTCCCGACAAATCTGCACTGATCATGATGACAAGCAGCTTGGTGTGTGCCCGCTAATGATGACCGTGTAGTGTGAGAGGGTCCACGATGCCATTGCTTGCCCTCCGATCCATTCATAAGCTAGTTGGAGCCCCTGAGCTTTGACCCAAATTTTTTTGGGGGGCGCCACCCAGAAAGTTTGGGAACCACTGGTGTAGTGTACACTCCTTCACAACACAAAAGACATGCATTCGGTGAAAGACGGTCATTAAGTGTGAGCTGCCCACCGTTCTCAACATCGGGTTGGATTGTAGAAATCATGTAGTGTGAACCTAGCATTAGTTGCACTGATGAAAACTGAGAAGGAACATTTACCCATCCTAATAAGCGCAAAAATGTATGTGTGACCAGTCTATTCAGTAAGCTGCTTATAAAAGTTAATAGGTCGTATGATTGGTGTTTTTCATTGTGTAAGAGATGTCATCTTATGCAAGTTTGGCTGAGAGAAAAGCAAAGTGAAGCTGAGTATTATAAATCGCACACACCAGGATTAGACGCACAATTCTCTCTACAGTGGGGGAAAAAAAAAAAGAGTAATTAAAATTGTCAATCAACCCCTTTCTCTCTGCCTAAAAATGTTTTGGTCCAGGTTCCACTGTAATTGACCTACAGTTGACGATCTGTGTTGTTTTCATGCTGGTTAAATGTAATGAAATTGGAAGTGATTGGCTGGATTCTCATATGTGATTTATAATATGCAAAAATTAATTGAGCCAAATTATTCATTGGCAAGCAGTGACATCACATGAGATTATGCAAAAGGTTTATACACAGTTTACGTTTTTTCTGCAGTTAAAATACAGAGACAGATTTAGAAACAAGCAAAATATACAATAACCATAAAGTCCTGAGTGATACTAAATGTAAAACTTTGCAATCGGTAGTAATCTATAGCAGTATTCAGTGTTTTACTAATCAGACATATTACAAATTAAAGTTTCAAAATGACTGAATTACAGATAAAATATAGAGTTACTTATTGAAGTGTGTGGGGAGCAGTCTTGATGTTTGTGGGGATTGCTGTGTGTGGGACAGCTGGAGGCTCCGCCTGCCTGTCAGCATCAGTGACTGTCGCTGTAGACTCAGGCCAGCGGTTTCAATTGAAAGATAGTCTTATTCAGTCTTAATTTTTATGCAACTGACTAACTTGTATAGACTAGTCTACCTGTCAAATTAAGACCAGTCTAATGGTTTAGACCAGTCTAATATAGTTTTGTGCAACCAGCCCTGAGATGTAGCCTATATGTAGGTTATATGCATATATATAGACACACATACACACACACACTCATATTGTACATGCAGCATTACTGACATTCCCATCATGCTTAGAAAGAGAAGAAACTTCATTAAGAATTTAGACTCACATTCCCATTAAATGTTTCTTATTCACAAGTTCATTTTATGTATGAAAAGGAAAGGTCACACAGCACTGCTTGTTGTCATTCAGATGATCTCTACAGTGCCGAATTTCTTGTAACAAGAAATATTTAATCTGTCATGTAAGATCTTTGAGATTGGCAGAGGTTTGCTCACGATTTTTTCTTAATTCTGTTATGTTCTCAGAATCTTTTGGAGAAATCTGCAGAGAGAGAGACACGCCAGGAATACGCTCTGGCCATGATCCAGTGCAAGGTTCTGAAGCAGCTTGAGAACTTGGAGCAGCAGAAATATGATGATGAGGACATCTCTGATGACATTAAGTTCCTCTTGGAGAAGCTGGGTGAAAGTGTTCAAGACTTGAGGTATATAGATTTGAAGATTTGATCACAATGTTGTACTTTATTTCCCCTTTTAAATAGCCTGTCATCATCCTCTCTTCTGCTTATACACATTCATTGGTGATTAGAATTCTGAGGTCTCCCGAAAATCGAACTGAAATACAACTCTGAAAGTAAGAACCTGAATACGTGATTGATTTGGATGAAAAAGTATGAACAGAGCAATTTTAGTGAAGACTACTCAACAGATCACACCATAACATTTAACAGTTAAGGTCAGGCATCTTGGGAGAATGGCACATCAATTTCAACAGCCTTTCTTTCTTTTTCTTTTCTCTTTCTTTTTCTTCCTGCCTTCCATCATTCCACTGGCTGCCTTGAAAATTGAATTTCATTGGTGTCTTTACTGTATCACTTGTTAAAAAAACTGAGAGCTAAGCTCAGTTACACGTTCAGTTTCACCAGAATCATTCTGTTTAGCTGCAAAGATCTAGTATGGCTGGTAGAGCACCGTGATGGCCTCAACTAACTAAATCATAGTCATTGTTTTAAAGCATTTCTAAAGCTTTGCTTCATCTCTTCTGTTAATATTTACAACCAGGCATGTGAAAGTTTTCATTTTCTATAAAATATCTTCCTTTGAAGCATTACATTTTTGCTGCACTCAGCTCCTTATAGCACTTCACATCAAAGTGGAAAAATGGACCATCACAGCTTCACTGCAGCAAATGAAAGCTAGATCGTGAGATCATATACATGTTGACAACTAAAAACAGCATTTCAAAATTGCAAGAGAAACTTTTATTTATGTATGTATTTATTTTACAATTTTACAGCTCATTTGACGAATACAGCTCTGAACTGAAGTCAGGGCGTTTGGAATGGAGCCCTGTACATAAATCAGAAAAGTTCTGGAGAGAAAATGCAGTTCGGTTAAATGAAAAGAACTATGAACTTCTCAAGTAAGTGATGACTTTTCTCTCAGTGCCCCCATCCATTAAAAGATTTCACAGTTTAGGCTAACAGCATTTTTTCAATAAGATTTGTAAACTAAACAAAGAAGGATAACCGTTGTATCATTTAAATGTATATTTGTATTCTTTTAACAGGCAACTGTTCATTTCAACATTTTATTTATCAAGTTGACATTCCCCTTTGGAGTACTGTGTAAAATCAGTACACTTGTTACCCTTTCTCTAATCCTTTTAAGCAAAAGTGCACCGGAGCTTTGAAACTGGAACACTACATCTGGGATTTTTAAGCTGAAATATTAATTGCCACTACAAGTTTTGCTTAATTAAAGTCATGTGCTTTGCTATTTAACCTAGAGATTCAGTGTTATAAGGGATTGTGTATCTGCTTAACTGCATTCTGACCATCATAGATACTGAAAATACTAGGAGTGCTCTGTTAACATATGCAACATTCTGTTTTTTATTTGTATCTTTTTGTCTCAGCACATAGTTTTACATTTCACCTTCAATATGTGTTGAAATCATAATACTTTTTTAATTAGCTTTGGAGATGTGATTCTTTTGGAGGGGTAAAATTATATTCATAGAACTGAGGTCTAAAATCATTCCACTACAACTAGGCATAGAATGATACAGGCAGGGCTCAATAAAATGGTTTGCTCTATGATATTTAGATACTCGTCATAAACCCTTCCTTTGTCTGGAAATGCCATTCCAGCAAGAAAGACATTATGATGAATTACTACATTTACCCCCGAATAGTTTTCTTCTAAAGTGATGATGGAAGTTGTTTCTGAAAAAAAAAAAATCCCATTCATTATATTCAGCTTTGCTCGGATGTATTTGCTTTTTGTTTTCTAGTTAGTTTCTTTTGCTCCTAAAATCACTTGGAACACTCTATATAAACACAATTCTCAATATTGATATTTTTCCATAGAGCTACCCACCTGTCAAATACAAATCACTGCATTCATGTTATTGCAGTCTTTTAAATTTTGTACAAGATTCTTTGTATGTCTATTACCTAAAATAGGTCAACAGTCCATCTAGAGATTTGACTAGCTTGGCAAATCAATGTACTCGTGGTTTTCTCTGAAAAAAGTAATGACAATGCTTCCTTCAATTCTAATTTATAATGAGACCTTTTAGCTCTCAGTGTCTCACTGTGTCCTTCAACACAGCACTTAAGTGATTCCTTAAATCCACATAATTCCATCTATGGATTTTTCCAAATAAAGTGGCCATGTAGTGTACAGAATGTTCTTTTTGTTTATTTCTGTTTTGATTTGTATGTGTAATGCTGTGTACGCGTTGAGCCTTGTGCCTTTTAAGAGAAGGGGCAACTTGAGCAAAAATTGACAGGGAAATTTTTATTTTAATATCATGCCAGCAGGATATTGACAGCGCAGGGTTGACAGGAACAAACAAGAAAGAAAATAAAACATGATTAAACTTTACAGCTAACCATTAGCTGGGAAGGGTCTTAGGCAAGCCCACATGGAAACCAAACACACTCTCTCGCTCTAACAGCCCCCGGCTAGAAAGTCTGTAAGTCCCAATTTATATATAATTGGGAAGCACCTCCCACTAGTTCATACAGTTTTTGTATTCTTATTTTTTAACTTAATAACAATACATTTAATAGTATTTTGTTTTATTTTCACAGTTAATAATTTTTAACATGTACAATTTCATTAAAATGGATTTATCAAAGATATAAACTTTTTAAAAGGTTTTCATTTCACAACCTCCCCCTTTTACTAACACAAAATTGGCTATGCTTTGGTTTCCCTTTGATTGTAAACAAAATTGTAAAGTGGATCCATTGTCCGACAGTAATTTCCAGGGCATATTGGGACAATTGCTACATGAGTTTAGACATTAGTGATTGTAACTAATTATTTAAAAAATCAGTGGCCTCTGACCTGTGTGTCCAGAAAAGCATTTTTAGACCATGAGTTAAGAAAAGTTGCCATGGTGATGTTACCTAATAAGCTCATGTTTTTTGGTCTGTAATTTTAAACATTCTTGTTTGTGTTAAATTACCCTCTCAACAGGGATTACTATTTTTAATTGGACACAAATTACTTTCTTTAGTAGATTACATAATTCGCTTCAAATTGCATTGTTTATATCTCCTGACAGGATCTTGACCAGGCTGCTTGAGGTCTCTGATGACCCCCAGGTGATAGCAGTTGCAGCACATGATGTCGGAGAATATGTGAGACACTATCCTAGGGGCAAACGGTAAGGACAAATAAAATCAATAGTTTTGATGGTCAATTCCTCTCACTAATCTAATTCATTATTACTTTGGGACTGTGCACAGAAGGTTATGCGGCAGTGTTTTCCTGTTGAAGAATACCCATTAGTCATGTGACTAAAGAATATACAGTGATAGATTATTGGACAGTTTTCACTAAAATATTTATTTTAAATGAAAAGCTATTCATTCTGTGGAGTCTGTTCACTGGTGACCACATGTTGGAAGAAA
The DNA here is from genome assembly GCF_036373705.1 of Amia ocellicauda. Taxonomy (NCBI): domain Eukaryota; kingdom Metazoa; phylum Chordata; class Actinopteri; order Amiiformes; family Amiidae; genus Amia; species Amia ocellicauda. The sequence goes on along the minus strand of NC_089851.1, from coordinate 17,862,285 downwards.
CGCTAAGAGTCATCAGAAATTAGACATTTCGGAATATAGTTTTTGTCTGTTACCTTAAAATGAAATGTTTTAGATTCATATGGGCCTAGAATCAGATTTTAGTTTTGGCTATAGTTGTGGTTCGTGCTGTTGTTAAGGCTTAAATTGGTCTAGAGTATCTATTGATGAAATCAAGATTCTGAATATTATTGATGTGTTATCCCTATAAACTGAAGATTTGGATATACAAAGTGTTAAAATTAAGAAAGAGAAAAATTCAAAAGGCAATGAACATTCGAAACTTGGCAAAGGTAAGATTGAAATAGACAAATGCATGGTGGTAGGGTTGTTCTTATGGTTACCAGTTCAGAAATCAATTTTAAGTGGTCTCTTAATTTTTTCTAGAGCTGTATATTTTTTCTTCCTGGAGTTAAATTGAACAAACAATTATAAGGCGATTAATAAGGTTTTTACATAGCTTCTCTTAATTAGAATTGTGTTTCAATAAGAGCAACGCTCCAGGCAATGTGAATAATAGCAAACAGTGGCACATTTAGGGGGGTGACACGATGCCATGCCCCCCTCGGGGCCATGACAATTAGAAAAAAAAAAACATGTTTCTGTAGGTCGGAGCTCTGCCCGGGATTGGAAGCGCAACTCCGGCACTGCTCTGCGCTGCAGCAGAGTTCAGCGCTACTGATTCTGTCCCCGAGTTATATAACGTGTAACGAGCTCATATACTACACCAGTCACGACCAGTCACGACCGCAACAGCGATCATTCAGTGGCTAAAACTACTCAAATGTTTGATCCACTATGACAGAAAGACTTTATGGACTTGTTCACATGTGCATAAATATGGACCTCAAACTATGTTGATGTTATTGATGAATTCGGGCCTCACAACAGGAGACTTGCATTCACTTAGAAACTCCTACATCAGCGGTGGAAACAGATGATTTTCAAGGAAGACGCACATTTCTAGCAGCGCACGCAGCAAGTTGTGCATCCTCATCCGTTTCATTTACATCTCCACCGAAGTTGATTGACAAGCACCAGAAACCTTATTAAATTAAATTACCAAGTCTTATTAAATTACTTAATATGTAGGTGTTGCTTTTTTAAAAATATTATAATTATATTAAAAAAAAAAATCATTAAGTATTAATACCTCCTCTGTGTGTAATCGCACCTACAACCTCAGGTTCCTAGCTGTGTTTATTAACTACTGCACCAGCCCATACACAGTAAAGTACCCTCCTAACGCAGACAACTTTCCTAATTACATTTAGTCCATATGACTGAATTATTGGAATTCATTTAAAATAAACGTATACACTGAGAAAAAAATGTGTGTATGGGGTTACAGCACTCTATTACATATGCTTTTTTGGACATTCACTTAGGAGACTTTAGAGCACTTATCACGGGTCAAAACGGACTCTGAAATATTGTCTCCAGAAGGCCAAAACCTGCCCCCTCGGGTGATTGAAAGCGTTAAAAAGAAGTTTGTTTACCAAATGAAATTGAAAGATCATTTGGCAAACAGTGCAATAAATTAATGAATTGATTTATGAATTGATTAATTAATTTACTAATTGACAAATTAATTTATTAATTAAAGATTTAATTTTGTCCCTTATAATGCTCCATATAAATCATCTAAATATTTTAGCATTCTGAAATGAGTTGGTACCTATTTTGCAAGTTTTCTGTTTAAAAAGTATTGAGATGTTTTACTTGAACACTAAATAAGAGCCTAGTACCAATATTCAAAGGTGTTCTATAATTAAGAGACAATCTTTGAAAGAGTCCACTTTACAACTCAATAAATCAGCTAATGTGCTGATTAACCTTTAGCAAATCATGAGAGCTGCTTTTTTAATGAGTCTTTCTGGCATTATGCAAGATCAGCAATGTTGAATAACAAAGATTAAGTATTTGAATTGATAAATGTTTTTAATAGTCTTAATTTCCATTCATTTTTGGGTGTTGAATGCTAGTGAAAAAAAACAAAACTCCAACAGGTTTGCTCACCAGCATTCTTTTGTCCGTGTGGAAAGTGTATACAAAATATCACCACAAATTTGGGGACAACAGACAAACTAAAAGACAACTGTAATGGATTCAGTAAGGTTAACAGTTTTATGTGAATTTTTGTAAGTCTTCAGCCTCCTTGAATTATTGTCACATCTTAAATCTTTGTTTTATTTCACAGTGTATTCATACGTCCCATTGGCATGGCATTACACTATATGTTCATTCTCTCTTGAATACTGAATACTGTCAAGTAATACTGTAAAATGGAGAAAAGAGAAATATAGCAGTTTTGAATGTTAATGAAACAAGTGGATATGTAGTAGTAATTTATGTACATTCAAAGTAATGTTTTTTTAATTTGATATAAACATATTCTAAATATGATTTGTTATATTTTGATAATCACAATGACAGATTAGTAAATAATTGTGAAGTGAAGTATTGTAAGTTGCCTTGGATAAGGGCATCCGCCAAGAAATAAAAATAATAATAATATGATTATGCAGGGATAGATCTTTATAGATGCAATTATTTTAATTACAGGTACATTGAAAAGCATGTGCTTCTGTCCAAGAGTGCATAAAAAAAAAAGTTGTTAGTAATGCGACATTCATATGCTGCTACTTTCCTTTCATACACGCTTTGCTGTTATCGGCACTTGACAGCAGCTGATAATTGTTTTGATTCAGAGCTTAGCGAGTGTCAAGGTCATGCCTAGTGTGCGATGTATACGCTGTTTGGTAATTGGTTGAACTTGAACAGTGGTGAACTAGTTTACATATAATTATACTGGCAGCTTATCAGCACTCTAGTCATCATGGCAGCACAAACAAAGCTACTTTTTGGAGAAAGATGGACAAAGGAAGCTATCAAATGGATCCCAACAGATACAGAAAAAGGATAGAAGACAACCACATAAAAGATGGGAAGATGAAATAATAAATTTTGCATACGTGACATGGAAAGGGGAAGCTATAGATCGATGCAATTGGAAACATCTTGAGGAGCCTTCTTCCAACAGTGGATCGATATGGGCTGATAATTATATATAAAAAGTTTTTGTATATTAGGCAAAAACAGTACATTGTTATTGTCAGTGATGTATGCATTTATAGAGCCTGCATCTTTTTTTAAAATAATAATGAGTAGGCATGACCTTCTTAGCTGACAAGCATTTAAGTCTTCTATCAAATTTCTGAGATGAATGTGCCCACACACACATAATTAGATTTCATTGAGTGCCTCACAAGATACCAGTGGAGCCAACATCAATATTAATCATTAAAAAAGTTCTGTCTTTCTGTTTGCAAGATGAGACATATTTATATGTATGAATGATAATTAAAATTAATAACTTGTTTTGGTATTTAACAGCAGTATAATGTAGAAGGTAGATCTTGGCCCTTCAAAGCTTGAAACTGTTTTAAAATGCAATACTTGATATGATTTTTTAATTGTATACTTTTTTTTTATAATTGAAAAACAATCAAAAGTTGTTTTAAAAATTAATCCAATAATTATTTTCATCTTTCAATGGCCCTAAGCACTTTATATCTTTGATTCACCTAGCAACCATCATTTGCATTTCCAATACTTATTCTGACAGATGACATCCTTCTAACATGGTGGATCTCAAAGTGTGGTCTGCAGGCTGATGTAAATGCAGGTTGATCTGAAAATAATGAGTGTTTTTGTTTTGGACATGAACTAATATTTTACTTCTGGTATTTAATTAAAAAATGAAATTAGATAAACTACCCTGATTAAATAAAAGCTATGTTTTCTGTTTAATGATTTTCACAATATTGCTGCCTGGAGATAGCCATGCCCACTTAGTCACTGCACACAGCCTGTTCGCAATGCAGCACCATTCGTCCATTTAGGATGGTAAGTGCAGTGCTGGTTTTAGGGTTATATGTAATAGTGGGATAAGATGTAAATGCCCCACCCCCAAAAAAACAACAACCTTATAGCTGCATTAAAAAAGTATTTATATTAATATAGTAATATGAATAATTTTGTATTACGGGTATTTAGAGATGAGCAAATGTGTTTTGTCATCAGGGGTGGGGGGCTGGTCCATAGAAATGTTTGCATGTTCTAACTGAAACAAATTGAAACTGCCATCAGGTATTATTTTAATTTGCAATAAAGCTTTACTCAGATGTATGAAAAAACTATGAGGAAATCCAACTTTATTTGTTAATTAAAATTACACTATCATTACTTTGGGTTCACACCTCAATGCTAGTTAATTTAATATAGTTAGGGTTTTCCAAAATATTTAAATATTCCATAAGTAATTTACATAAAATTCAATATTTTGTTTTATTCAATCCTATTTATATATTCCAATACAGTATTCAGGTTCTCACAGTTAATGTGTGTGTGCTGTGACTGAAGCAAACAATAAATGGTATCGATTTATATTAAAAAATAACTGAATGATATATTAATCTGACACAATGGAATATGCGTTTAAATATAGATTAATTGTTAAGAGATTTTATATTACACATTGAAGTGGAAAAAGATAACCCAGTTCTTAAGTCAGGAACAACATACAGTTCTTTCACCTAATTATGTAGGGTAACAAATGTTTTGATTGCAACTGCTTATCAGTTTACCTCCATATCTGTATTATTATTTGTCTGGTTCCTTTGAAATAAACAGGGTGCAAAAGTTGTTTTGTGTGGAGAAAGATACAGAATATAAATGACAAACCCAGAACATTAAATCAGGGTTCACACAAGGTCCTTGAAGTGCTTGAATTTGTGTCACAGAAATGTAACTACTGGAATACCTTGTGACTGTGCTTTTGAAAAGACGTTGAACATAAATGTATCCAATATCTTGATGTGATGTCCCCCACATTCTGATTGTCAGATTATGAAGTAAAATACTGTAATCGCTCAATCTCTCTACGGTCAGTATTAGAAGGCGAGAATATATATATATATATATATATATATATATATATATATATATATATATATATATATATATATATATATATATATATATATATTCAGTATATAGCTACAACAAATTAGGTGAAGTATTTCAGTACAGTTTGCTTGAGCAACGAGTAGTAGAAACAATAATTAAACAAAGGGTGCTTGTGATTTGTTCTTGCATGAGTTCCATACTGCTAATAAGATTATAGTCTTCAAAGCAGTGGGAGGAATCATAGGTGTAGTATAAGCAGGGTTTCAGTAATAGAAGCAATCCTCAGAATGCTGGTTCTAATGGGGGACAAGAGGAAGGAATAAGTCGCCTGTCATGTTTACACTGCTAATAAGAAGCTGGTACATTTCCAATTTGTTCCAAATTGTTCAATACTTTGATGAACATTAGATTGCAATCAAGAATAAAATAGTTCTTACTTCACATTTATTTGGATAAGAATGATAACCAGCACCGCAGATACTGGTTATTTCATTCTCTCAGGACAGTCAAAAATACATAATGTATAAAACAGTCATTCCACAGCTCTGATGATGTTCCCCATAACACCCGTAGTAAAGGGTCAGGGAACACGATGTCCAGTTAATGTTCATATATTCAGAGAAAAGTTTACTTTTTCCTTCTGAATCTTGACAGATCTAAACCATTTCATAGATTACACACTCAAGGGTTGTCCAGACATAAATGTTTTATGTGTACTTCAGGGGATTAAGAAGCAAAAATGCTTTCATTTTCCCCCATCATAATAAGTTTACCTGGAGGCCTAACCATGCTTTAATCTTGCATTCAGCACCCAGATATTGAAAGTCCTGAGAGCTGCATAAGACCTCCTCCAGCTAGCAAAGCTTTCAGCATAATGAACAATATCATGAGGAGCTCACAGAGTACAGCAAACCGATCAAATAATATGAAGTTAATTCCATTCTAAAGAGAATTGCAGATCTGAATTATCCCAAGATCTGGTGAATGAAGTAAAAATAGTTCTTAAATATTCTTGTTAATCTGCATCAGAACCTGTCACAATTGAACAGTGTTGATGTTGGTTGTGATATTATCCAGTGCTTGAGCAGTATTGCAAAGATTTTGTACTCACCATCACCATCAGCCTATATCAATCCACTGCTGGATGAAGGCCTCCTCAAGATGTTTCCACTTGCCACTTTATTAATTTGTTTTTGTTGCCTGTGAAGATTTGTATCATTTAAAGGCATTATTAATATCTGATTAGTGAATTAGAAAGAGAAACCACAGAATCAAAACAAAATAGAAAATTGTTACGGTTTGTGGCATAACAAAAAGTAAATTGAAGGATTAAAGATGCACAATTAACTAATTTGCAGTTTCCATTGATTTAATACTGCAAGTTCACATGGAAGGGATAGCACTGCACAAAAACCCAGATGCTGTCTGATCTGAATAATTAATCCAATCAGTATATAGAAGGTCTTGTAGTTGTTGTAAGTAATGCCTAAATTAAGAGAAAATCCTTGTTTTTTCTCACACTGTTGAAAAACAAGAATGGTTTCATTATGTATTTCAATAATGTATTAAATTCAATGTTTCAATGCTAACATTCATTTTGTTTAAGAACAGAAGCAAAATATAGCAAATCTCATTTTTTTCAATGAAAAGATCTTTACTATAAACTATTTCCAGTTAAATTATCTCAGCCATCTGCAAAGGTAGTAAATATGTCTCATATTTGAGGCCATAAATTTGGACCATATTTTCTAATAGTACACTTTTAATATATTACAACAGGATTTAATTAAATGTAACGCATATTAGTACAGTTGTCAATTTAATGTCAAACCCTGATACACTTGCTCTAATTAATGTATTAGTTAAACAACTAACAATTGAAACTGTTACACCAATAATCTATAGATACAATATTGGAATATTCCATGGAATTGTTTGTGACATTATGCGTCTGTTTGGGCCTAATAGTATCGCAGCTTTCCTTGTTTAGTTTTAAAGGCTGAAAAGAGGCTGCAGGTAGAATTTGCTGGCATTCAGACTGCAATGGATGTTTCTGTGGCAATGGTTTTCTGAATTGAACAACCTTAAAAAAAAAAAAGAGAGATGGGTATACATTCAAATGATGCAACATTTTTCTTAAAATTATTTATTTTAAGTTATAAACAAAAGCTACATATTGTAGAAAATTTGATTATTTAAAGTGATGTAGATTGTGTTTTGGAGGTCACTCAATACACAGTTACATAATTGTGGGTATTAATGTGTGTAATAATAATGTAATAAGTGAAAGAGACCCTAAAGTATGCACTTGAAAATATATATTTTTCCTGTTCATTAAGCTTAAATGTTAAAGGAATAATAAACTACTTAAAAATATAATAACTAAATGTAATTCATTATATAAACAATAAACATATGCCTAATGATAAACTATATGAAGATGAAAGGATTTTAAAATAAAAAATCAAACACCTTTCTTGCACAACGCGAGAGAATAAAACACAGCTTTCACACAGCCGCTACTACAAAACTACACCACTGTACTCAGCCGCGCTTTCATGTTTAGTTAGATGCTACTCTCTACTAATTTTTAAAGTAAATCCCATGATGTACAGTTGTGTAGTTTGCTATTATCGTCTGGTTAAATTTGTAGTTAATCCCGCCCAACAATACAGTGGGAGTGGTTACATTTTCGCTGCATTAAATCAAGAAAATATCTGCGAGAAAACACCCTGAAAATGCTCTCGCAGGTCCCCTAGTTTTAGACCACTTTGGAGTTGTCTAAAGCCTCTTGCGGTTGAGGCGCAGTGGAGAGAATGCGGAGCTCCGGAATGTGGATTTTGATTGATGCATTTTGTAGCCGATGTTGGGACAGTACAGATTTCTACAGTTCACGCATCTCTCTCTATAGCAGTGGTTCCCAAACCGGTCCTGGGGGACCCCCTACCCTGCTGATTTTTGTTCCAACCGAGCTCTCAATTACTTAATTGAACCTTAATTGAAGTAACTGCTTAGATTTTATTTTTTAAATTGTGTTAGAATTAGAAATAGTTGTTTCTTCAATACGTTTTATAATATGATTCTATACTTAACTTAAAACCCCTACTGTTTAAAATAATTAAAAGTCTCAGATTTAGGAAATTATTAGTTCAATTAAATAATTGAGAGCTCGGCTGGAACAAAAACCAGCAGGGAAGGGGGTCCCCCAGGACCGGTTTGGAAACCACTGCTCTATCGGCTGCTCGGGGCGCTTCTCACTGACCGCTATAGGGGCTATAAAGATGGCTTAATGGGGTCGGAGTTTGGACGGTGTTCTCCGTTGCTTCTTACGTCTTTGATCGTAATATTTTTAGGGGGGCTGATGCCCGTGGGGTATATGTGTATTTGGGAGTGAAGGCAACTTTTAAGATACGGACACTAAATTGAATTACACTGTCAGCAGCTGTATAATTGCTATTATGAATATGTACACAAAAAGGTAAAGCATCTGGAGACGGCTGGATGACATTTATAGAATATTGTTACAGGCATATATGGTCATTTAACTTGCAAGCCAGTACACATACAAGTGTATGACGTTTAGGCACTGCACGTTGGGTTTAAAAACCCCCACACACACAAAAAATAAAAAAATAAAAAATAAATATATTCTAGAAAAATATGGAATAATCTGAACAATCAATTATCTAGTAGCAGGTGGCCAACGTTATGCCTTTATCCTAGACACAGTAGCCTATATAACCTGGAAATGATAACGATACACTACTGCACTGCTCTGCACCGTTACATTGACACACACACAATATAGAAAGAAGGTTGCAATTGGTCGATTTAATTGCCACAAGGACCCGTAAAACTATTCAATGTAGGGGAGATATGGCCAATTTCATATATAAATAAGTCTATATATATATATAACATTTACACAACAGCATAACGGAACCTGTAATAATGTAGCATCCGTCAATCATTCTTTACTAATCACAGATCACACACGCATGACGCAACTGGATTGAATGTGCACCATATCGCCATCTATAAAAGAGAAAGTGGACTATTATGACAATTAAAATTATAATGGCAGACATCGATGCCCAAAGGCGTGGAAGACGATGTCAGCCCTACACTTTCAGATCCATCAGAACTTTCTAGACCTTCCGATCACCTTTTAATAAGACATTATCGGTTTGATAGACACAGCATAGAGTTATTGTTTCACCTGCTGAAGGATAAATTGAATCATAGATTTGCACGCAACCTTCCTCTCACTGTGGAGACAATTATGTGCTACGTTAGCCTATTATGCTACAGGCTCCTTTCAAATTACAGTAGGGGATGTTGTGGGAGCGCCAAGCCACTATCAGCACCGCTATCACAGCTGGCACTGTGGACAATCAATGATGTAGATTGACATATATACAGCTGACATTATATTACCTTGTCATATTACAACGTGTACTGTAAAGAGTATTTATGTATGGATCAGTGTCGTAGCCAGGAAAATTAGGGCGAGGCATAATGAGGGATTCACGGCGGGGGTCTGGGGGTCCTCCACCAGAAAATGTCGAAAATTAAATACCTGAAATGAGCAATTCTGAGTCTTTTCGGAGTCGAACAACTTATATCAGTATCTCCATTAAATATATATTTGCTTCACAACCATATATCACAATGGGACACATCCAGTGAACAATCACACATCAACCGACATTATACCCGCAAACTAGGGACCGGATTGAATCAAATCTTTGACCCCCCGTTAATATAAAACTACAGAACTGGACTCAATTGCGGCTTCATTCTTCAGTTGATCGTTTATTATAATAATTAATGTAACCACTATGATGTTCATTTTGTAGTTTTGTATTAGCCAGTGGGTCAGTTTTTATTGAATGCACCGTGTTACACATTATTATTATTATTATTATTATTATTATATTTGTTTATTTATTTACTGGCAGTCTTACAAAACAGAGCAATACAAAGTGCAAAGTGCACATGACAAGTAAACGCTGATTTAAAGCGTCCCTGAATAAGAGATTTGCATTGTTCTGATATTCACATATAACCGAAGATATCAGCATTGATCCACTGGCTATAGATAACGCCTGGATAAGGTTGTCTGCGAAGACATAAAAAGATGAAAATACACAGCTGTCATCAATGCCAGCTTTTGTTTTTATTTCATTATTTTTTCTTCTACTCATATTTGTAGCCGCTACAAAGTACAGGTTTGTAATTCTGTTTCAGCGGGTAGATTAATGCTTTCGATTTACAGCGTGGAGTGTAAGATTTCTGTACCTTCATGAGCCATCGTTGGGCTGAATTAAATCAAAACTTTGACCCACCTGCTAATAGCAAACTACACACCTGTACATCACAGCAGTTACATTTATTATTAGAAGAAAGTGTCATCTTACTGAAAATGAAGCCACAACTGAGTACAGTTGTGTAGTTTTCTATTAGCAGGTGGGTCACAGTTCTGATTTAATCCAGTTATTTCTCTGCTTTATTGACCCATTGCTCTTTCGCCCCCCGCTGTCTGTCCAATTTCAAACACTGTGATTGGCTCGCGGTTTCTCTCGTTCTGCCCGCCCATCCTGAAAGCCACGCCGGCAAAACTCGCTCCTCCTTGTTCGCAGCTCCTCACATTGTAGATTTAATTCAGCGAGGAGCTGATCTGTGAGATCCCCTCCTGCAACTCTTACACAACTTTTCACGCTCGCACTTTGCAAACATTTTTGATTTTAATCCTGCCCGTGGTTTTACAAATTCAAATTGACGGTGACAGGCAGTATATACTTTACCATTATACTTTGAAAAGAAGCACGTGTGTCTGGTAAATTCACATTGACATTGCTTTATCTGACCTTTTTATGAGGTTTGACTGATAAACTGCATCCCTATCAGTACTACACTACTTGACACCAGTGAAGAAATTTGTATATTATTAGCATAGGTAGAGAATCTACAATTAATGATGTCTCCCTCCTCCCATAAATTTAAAATAATTATGGTGAATGCAGATTCTGTTAATACGTTTTGTTTTTGCAAAAAGAATCAAGAAACTTTAACTCTATATGGAATATATTTCTATTATAGTTTGCGACCAATGGATCCTTACCAAAAGTGAACGATGTATTCTCCTTACATTTTAGTGCCTTTCCATTTTCTTAACCACACCCACAAACCATGTTTCCACCCAGTTTGCAGAATATAAACATGTTTTATTTCACCCACTCCATAGAAACTATAAGGAGTGACAGAATGCAGATGATGGGGACTATTTTTTAAACACACACCCTGAAAGATTTATATAATATATATTGTATTATAGTATCTTCATCAATAATTTAAGTGAATAAATCATTTGCAACATTTTCATTATTTGCACAGGGTACATATGCTTTATATTCAGTGATTTTAATCTTTCTGTCATAAAAGAAAGAAGTAAACAGGATCATTCACCAGAAGGACTAAAAAGACAAAATTGTGGCCTACTGGGATGCATTGGAAGGTAATGTCAGTGACCTGTCCGTTTGAAGGGATAGGACACAGGTAGCAGCAAACAACCGAAGTGGAGTGAATTGGCAATAATTGCAGTTTTTTCACTAATACTGGATGGTGTTTGCAAAATGGCAGTGGAAGCTGAAAACATGCTGTAAAAATGGGTGATGTATCAGCTTCTCAAGTCAGACCATCCATGAAAATAATTTTCAAGTTCGGTGACTGTCAGCCACTGGAAATCAGAGTGCAATACCAAAGTGAAAGAGGAGATGATGTTTGTTGATCCAAGTAAAAGATGGCCAGCTTTAGTTATTAGTAAAATGTTACTCTAAATTGTTTAGAGTCATTGTGAAATGTGTTTCTGGAAACACACAGCTGACTTTCTTTCCTAGGTAATTGATTTACATGAATGTATTTGAGGGATTACAGACTTCATTCCCTATGCTATTTGTTAAATTAAATCTTGAATGTCTCTGCGCCCCCAGTTCTTGTTTCAGCATTTAAAACTTCAGATAGTAATGTACTTGTTAACTGAAACAGTCCTCTGACTAAATTATCATATGAAGTACTTTAATTCAGACTTGTCTAGAATGAATAAAGGAATGTCCTTTATTTGCTTTGTTTGTTGGTATGTGCTTCACAGCTAAAGGTTATTGTTTAGACCTTATCTGTAATAAAAATGGAGTTCTGGACCCAATGGTCAATTACTGCAGACGGCAGACTGACGTGAAGAAGTGAAGCTAACTTTTAGATGCAAGTGATTCACACAATTGAAATGTCCCCATAGGATTTGGTCTGGTAATAGGTCATAAGAAAAAGATGATTTAAAAGCCCATGGTGGCAACAATTTAAACTGATCCTTCAGTAGAAACCGAGCTGCACATCCTAATTATTCTTGCTAATACTTATTATTTTATCATATATTTACTGTTATAATAATGCTAACTGAAATTCTGCTCAACCTTTGTGATTTGAACAGCTTCAGATATATTTATCCACATTTAAACAACAAGGTATGGAGTAACCATGAAACCATATCCACTTGTGCATGTAAATACACATTTAATTAATTAATAACATTAATAAGCTTATTCATAGTTTTATGTTATGTATTTGGAGATCCCAATGCAATGACTATTTTTCTATATCAACCCCGGAGGTTCCCATTCATTTGACATCGGTTAGACCACAGATCGTCTCATGTAAAACAAATTGAGCCCTTGGAAATGGAAATGTCATCCTTCTAAATTCTGATGTCTGTTGCACTGGAATCTTATGTACATGATTTAATATCCCCTTAATTATCTGATTTTTTTCTTTGCTTAGTAAGTTTTTAATTATCAAGCATACAAATATGGTAGAAACTATAGTCTAATGCTTGTCTACTGAAGGTCTCAATTAACCTTGTATGCCATTCGATGGCAAGCTTTGTATGCATGGGTCTTTCAAAGTTATGTATTTTTTTTATCTATATCCTTTTCCTATATCTGGATTTCCTCCTGAATGTTTTCAAATCATCAATTATGAATGATGATAAATATGCAAGTAGTTTCTCATTTGAAACATCTTAGAATGTTGGGTTCATGTTAGTAACTTCCACCCTGACAAAACATTGGGATAATAAAGATTTGCGTTTTCAGTGTAATGCATTAAAGCCTGTGTTTTTACTCCTTTAGATTTACTTTTCAAGTGACGATTGAGGCAGACTAATTTGCATATTCAAATCATTCAAAAGTGTGTTTCAGTCTTTGATGGAGTTTATGAGTTGAATGGGATTCGTACAGAATTGTCTAGGAAAGCTGTAAAATTAGACAGGCTATGAGTGAGTGGGGAAAAAACACACATACTCTTATCTCTCACACGTATATATAAAGCCTATATATACACACACTAAAAGTTTTTTCTGTACTCCTAGTGCCTCATTTAATTTTCTGTATGATAGATTTGATATAATCTACATAACTCAATAGTAATCCTACTCACAATCTAGTATTCCACACTTCATATTTGAATATTTAAAGAAAGATGAGATTACATTTTATGTACATATAGTGGCGTATGCCACTATTGAAAGGCATAAAACAATTTCTGTCTGCATTAGCCTTGTTGAAAATAAAAACGCATGTGTTGACACAGCACTACCTCAGTCTCCGCATTTCTCATGAAAATGACAACACTTCCATTTTCTCTGATAGCAAGAGATAACATTATCTCGTGATCACAGGACATAACCAGAGGGGCAAGTTTTTTTTTTTTTTTTTTTTTTTTTTTTTTTTTTCCCCTGTGTCCTCAATGAGCCACTGTAGATTCCTTAATCCTAAACAGAATATTGTTTCTTTAAGGTGAAGTATTTTTTTTCATGGATTATTACATGGCAAAGGAGTTTAATACTCAGTACGTCTCTTCTGCGCACCACTATTATTCAGAAGCTGCTCTGTAGTGTACAACATTTATGATCTCTAAGCATAGTTTTTTTTGTTGTTTTTTTAAATTTATTTATGAAACGCATCTGTCCCTTGTAGTGATTAGTGCTCACCTGTTGAAGTACTGGAAGCTCAACAGATCAGTTGGTGTCTCCTGGGCAGCATTTCCTGGCAAATTGCTTATCTGACAGTTTAATCAGAAATCTGTTTAAAACATACTTTATTTACAAAATACTGATTTTCATAGTCCCATGGAGCCTGTTACAGTGACGTGCCCCTGCATTTTCTGCTTTTTGCTGCCAGACAGTTTCTGCAGTATCTTGCAAGGATATAACTCACTATAATCAGCATGTGGTCTCTAAAAAGAAGCAGCAATAAAACCCATGTAATTACTCCAGAAAGCATAACAAGGCACCTGTTATGCCTCTGTTATTCAAATTAACTTCTTCACTAAATTAGGTCCAGGAGTTGGAGGAGAGAGAATCTTTTGCATCCCCCCTTGATGTGCAGAACATTTCCCACCCCAATCTTTTCAGAATCTGTTGGGAAGCGTTTGAAAATCTAAATTAAACAAACAAAAAAGAAAGTGACCCTGAGAAAATTGTTACATTTGCACTTTAGTTTTTCTGTGATTCCTTGCAATAGTACAATACATCAGGTAATTAATTACCGGTTGCTCAGTTTATTTAGAGGTCTATCTCCAGCGATTAAATATGAATATTTAATTAGAACAGTACTCTGTTGTGAAAGGGCAGGCTTTCAGGCTCATAATGTGCCTTGAACTGTATATATTTATTTTGTAGGTTTCCTTTGATTTATAGTAGAGAGAAGTGCCACACTGTTCCCCATTATTATTATAACATTAATCTCCACTCCTTCCATTGTATATCCTTGGGTCCATTTGAACCAGAGTTATGTCCCTTATATATGTGTCTGACAAATAAGGTTTTCAAAATGAAGAAGAAAAAAAAAATGCACAGAAAAATAGATGATTTTTATGTTCACAAGAATGTATTTTGTGTGTTCTTGTTTGTTTTATAGTTTTTAAGATGGCGTTTATTTATTTATTTATTTATTTATTTTTATAAGATTTCTGATTTTACCACCCAAGAAATGTCGGGTGGCGCAACCTAATTATACAAATATGTTTTTAAAAAATTATCTGGTTGCACCACCTGACCATGACTGGTTGTGCCACCTGATATACTCAATAACAATTGATGATCACAAAATAACATGAAAGACGTGAATGCATTTTATTCTTGTTTCTTTTGGCTTATAACTCACCCCCATTTTCACTTCTTAGACTAAGTTTTTATATATTTTTTAATATGGACATTATAAGGAATATTGGTATGTGACACCTATCAAATGAAAATAGACAAACTGTACTATAATTTTCTGCATAGTTGATCATGATCAGACAAACTATATTATACTACTACCAAGTTTTTTACCAAAAATGTCCTCTGTTAAAGTGTAAGGAACATTTTGAGATGTTGAAATTTGTAGTCATTGTTGGGTGAAAATAGCATAAGAAATTAAGGTGTAATGTGCAATTGAAATAACCTAAGCGGAAAAGTTTAGAGAAAATGTGTAACACAAAATGCTAAAATATAAATCAAAATCTCTGTTTTCATGAAATACAAAAGGCATTATTTACTGAACACACATAAAATAGTGAAAACATCTTTGAAAATATTTTAAAAATACGTTTTCTATATGAAATAAGCCTGACCATAAATTCAGTGTGTTACATAGATTAACTATCAAACATTCTTTCATGTATGACTTGAACTGGAAACTCACAATGAGATGCTGGGTTAATTTATGTAGTTCAGGTGTTTCTTCTCAATTCAAATCTAACAAGCATTAACTTGGACACCTATATTAACTTTTAAATGTTTTAAATAATAGAATACATAGCACTGTTTCACAACTTTTAATAATTCATAAGCAATTTAACACACGAAGGAATGAAACACCAAAACTCAAAAAATGTATTGTATTATATTTAAATAAAATGAAATTGGTTACATATAAAGTAAATATCATAGAATAATTGTATATATTACATGTATTTATTTAAAAGGTGTTTAGGAAAATAATGGCTTTGGACACAAAAAATGCACGTCATGTCATTGACCCATATTTGTTTACATAGCACTGCACTACCTCATTCTGGAAGAAAATTAAAAGCTTTGCATTAACACTTACACTTTACTGTGGTACATGAAAAAACTACTTATTATGAATACATTGTATTATATTATAACACAAACTGGTCCTAGTAAAATTATGTTAATGATTAATTAGAAGTGACAAAAATGGGCTTTAATCTCCTGCCATGATAAATAGAAGGCTGTTAAATGTACATTATATTTCAATAGTGTCATGTAATCTCCTTTGAAGATGTCTGACATTAGATTGGCAAGAACGTCTGGTGATTAAGTTTCAAGTGATTGTTTTTGTGAAAAATAGTGTCATCTAAAATATGAATATTTTTATGGAGTGTATTGTTGGCAAATTATTCTTCCTAAGCTTGGTTACACTGTTGTCTTTCAGAGTTATTGAGCAGCTGGGTGGAAAGCAGTTAGTGATGAACCACATGCACCACGAGGATCAGCAGGTCCGCTACAATGCCCTGCTGGCTGTGCAAAAGCTCATGGTGCACAACTGGTAAGTGTGTCTCTGTGATGATGTAGCAGACTTCATGCATGAGAGGATTTTACAATTGTTATGTAGCCACTATTTTCCCTCTCTGAGCCTTAAGAGTTCAAGGGTAGGGCAAAAAGAAACCAAAACACGCTGAAGTCAATGTGCCCGTTAATGAGAATAGCTGCAAAATGTAATTATTAAATATAAGCTGTTTTGTACAAATGACCCCAGTACTTTGATTTCTTATCTTTGTGAGGACATGGGTCGTTTAATGCAGCATATCTTGTTTTCTAATGTATTCATAATCATTTAAATGCTGACATTCTCTTTGGGTTTCTTGTTAAAATGTGCTGTGAACATTGAATAAAACAGACTATGGGGGAATGAATTCATATTGTTATAATTAATACAAAAGTAAGGTTTAAATAAATGAAACCTAAAATCATGCTCATATTTTCTGTCGTGTATTTGTTTCTGAATAATTAGAGCAGAGATTAATAGTTCAAGAAGAGTTCATTTTTCTGCAGCATATTTATGTTGATATGAATGTATAGGGTGTTGAATTAATTTACTGTTGAGCCACATATGTATTTATAAAATGCTGTGATGCAGTAGTAGGAAATACCTAGAAAATATTTTCTGAAAACCAGTTCATTTTATGTCTTAGTTACATTATTTCAATTCTGAAAAGCCTCAAGTTCTTGTTAAATACTACAGTGCCTTGCGAAAGTATTCACCCCCCTTGGCATTTTTCCTATTGTTTGCCTTACAACCTGGAATTAA
The DNA here is from genome assembly GCF_036373705.1 of Amia ocellicauda. NCBI lineage: Eukaryota > Metazoa > Chordata > Actinopteri > Amiiformes > Amiidae > Amia > Amia ocellicauda. Next base: position 17,844,946 of record NC_089851.1, on the reverse strand, counting down.
AATACTTTTGCAAGGCATTGTATATATTATAGCCCCCCATATGTACCTTTATGCTTTTTATTTAATGGCAAAAGGCTGTTTAAAAGCAGCTATTTTGCTCCATTGCACACACTGAGTAGATGAGAAGGAAAAAAAAAGAAAGAAAGAAAACAGTTTGAATGGACAGGTTCACTAACCACTGAAATACTGGGAAAACAAAATAGTTTTCATTCATTTAGAAATTGTATGTATGGACATATTGCTTTGTGCATCTACCAGTTCAAACTGGATTGTGTCTCTCATTGGTGACATGAAGCTTAGTCATCTCCATGGAGAGTATCTCTTTAACCTCATTATAAGACACTCTGATTGGATTATGGGCATTTCGATGGCAGTAGAAGACATGCCAGATGTTGTCCCCACTAGAAGTCCCTAAATAAGGATTTAAGAATGCAGCTGCATACTTAGTCATGACTTTTGAGGATAAGTGCTTCCCAATAAACTTTACTCGGTAGCCTGCAACACCACCTGACCTCACCTCTACAGATTTCCAGTTATAAGGATACATACAGGATCGGCTGTAATGCAACCATAAAACATCTCTGTCTATGCTCAGAAATGCTATTCAGTGTGGCATACTGTTATAAAGGCCAACTGCATTTTGGTGGATGTTACAGTAGTGGCGATGTTGTTTTTTTACCTGCCTTTCGCAGGTCTGTGATCTTCTCTGTGTACATACCCTGTACATTTCAAGTACATATAATTTAAATTACTTAAAACATTCGTAAACTTTAGGTACTAAAAGATTTTATTCCTAAGCAGATCTATATTGATGGCTAACATATCCTTTTTCTAAATACAAAACATGTCCATGTCAAACAAGTAGGATTGTACATTATGACTTAGGGTGCTAATACCTCTTTTCACTTTTTGTATTGAAAGGACTATGTTGTCATGGAAACAGCAGTCGTTGAAGTTGTTTGAATTGGATTTGTACTGTTACAAAGGCAGCGTGAACCTGTTTTAATAAATGTATTTTATTGTATTATGGATCACCAGGCGTATCCCTTCAAATGAACCAGTTAGAAGAAATAATCAAATGACAATCAAAACCTGTTTGTATTTGTTCTAAGATGAGCAAGAAAGTGAATATGATCTGTACCTAAAAGAACATAACGCAAGTGATTATAACTGAGAACCTTTTCCATGAATAGAAGAATTCAATGATCCAGTTAACCTACAAAATTCCTTTAATGACTTGTCTGTACCTATGTCCACTTATTTCATATTAGCAATACAGATAGAGACCTGAGGTATAACTGTTTAGTAGATGCATTAATGTCTTGTATTGACTACTGTATCTGTTGCCTGCACTTCAGTAGCATAAAATACTCATATTTAAGAATGTATGTTTGCTGTTTTACATCAAAATATTATATTCATCCAGACAAATATACTTGACCGTTCAAATATGTAAGGACTCCCAATCTCTGCCCCATCACACACATCACGTCAACCAGAGAAAATGTAACATTTTAGCCACAAGTCAAGACCAAAATGTTGTATTCTAAAGCTAGAACATTCCAAACAGATTTCATTTATCCCAGGAAAATGCCCTAGAATTATATTACTGTGAGAGACATGGACCTAAACAAGAGCCATTGAAAATGCTATTCAGGGAAATTCAACAATATTACTTTAGTTAGGTAGCATGTTGTTTTGTATGAGTGCACAATTTGGTTCCCTCGTTTAAGAGTCACTATAATTGATGAGTTTATTTTTTTATGACAAACTGGGCAGGCTGTGTTGCATAAGATGCATGTGACTTGTCTACAGGTTTGAGTATGGGCACTTCTGCTGAAAAGCTAATTGCAGGGTACCACGGGGGACATTGTTCATGGTGCTGAACTCTGTTCAATAATGGGCCGACCTGCTAATATTCTGTTTGATTAAAATTATTTCCTGATTGCATCGTGTTTATTGTTTCCTTTGCCTAATTAAATAATTTTGCAGCGTGAAGAAGTGCTAGTAATATCCGTATATTATAAAATATTAATGAATAGGCATAAGATTAAGGCTCAGGGTTCGGTGATGATTTATTACCTGCTCGAGCTGACAGTGGAAATTCTTCTTGTAACTAAAATATATGATTTTTTTTGTAATTAAAAAAAAAAAAAAAAAAAAGTTAAATCTACACCTAGAAGAATTAAAAATGTTGCCAATCGTGTTAAATGGCAGTGTGCATCCAGCATGAAAAGTTTGAACCAAAAACAAGCCTTAAATTTACGTTAATGTTTAATTTGAGTCGATTCAGAACTCTAGATGTCTTTTCCTTTTAAGATGACAAATGTCACCATTTTGACAAGAATATCTCCGTAAATGAACTAGCTATTACTTGTCTAAAATTCAGTGTTGCAGCTTTTCTATTTATAAAATCCCATCTTTCGCTAATGATGCATAACCTTTACGTATTTAAAATGGCTGTAACATGTTGTCGTTGAGTGTTGCCAAGGAAGTACGATGATGTTGTGTTTTTTTTTTTTTTTTTTAAAGCAACACAGCTGCAAAAAGGGGGGGGGGGGGGAAGTATTAAGCTCCAGGAAACAAAAATGTATTAAATGAAGTGGAAAATAATTTAGGAGCACTTCTGTACTATATATAGGGCTCTGAAGCATAAGAGAGCAAGTAAATTATAATCCTTAAAATAAGTGTGATTATTCTACATCGGGCTGTAATTTTACTCCATATTTCCAGTAAGTGTGTGCAGTAGTAGAGGTCTTCCATCACAGCTGCTGTAATTGCCTCGAATCCTCTGTCTTGGGTTATGGGCAAAAAGTTGTTTTAAACTAATAGTTATATTTATCATGCAATACAAGGGAGATGCATTCCCCTTCCTCTCCTCTTTCCCTAAAGTGTTTCCAAGGCACTGGTGATATGCCAGTGGTGTATTTTGTGCATAGTCAACTGTGGCATTTCCTATTGCTCTGCCAGGCTAGGACAGTGTTCAGTGTGTCTCTTGCCCAGCCTCCTGGTCCATGTCGTTTTTCTGAGGTCTGTCTACAGGTGTGGGGAAAAGAAAGTTAACCATGCACACAGGGATTCAACATCCCTCCACAGCATTGCCCCACACTGTCTTCCTATATCTGTCTGTTATTTATCTGTTAGCTTAAGAATATATTATTACAGGACTTTGATCTATCAACACAGTACTAACTTTTGGTTGGCTTTCCTGATTCTAGTATTCTCCCACTAGTATTCAAAACTGTGCCACTCACCTTATACTTTCTCTCCCTCACGTCTCTCATTGTATTGCATCCTTTACACTGGCTTTTTATTACCGTACATATTCAATTCAAGACTCCTATTCCCGGTCTCCATTCCTTTTTGACAGGTTGATTAGGCCTCCTTTCCTGCAGGTCTCTGACTGCCCTGGCTTGATCTTTATTCTCTCTTGTCCCGCAGTGGTGATATAAACTGCCAGTAAGCTTTAGGTCATTGCACAGATCCCAAAAATGAATATAAGACCATATCATGAGTGTTATTCAATACTTCCAATAATAATCCACAGCTTGACTTTTGCCTTATGAAATGCATCCATCCATAAACCCATGGTGTAAAGAAGAGATTGCTGTTCTCAGTCTTTTAATTTAGTTGACCTTTACTCTGGTTTAATCCTGCATTGTTGTTTTTTTTTCATTTGAGGAATTGATTATCCCTTTTAAGACTGTGCTTCTACCTTTCTATCAAGTCTTCCCAAAGTAATCTTTCTTCCAGGCTAAAAGAGATATATCACTTATATATCCTCTCATATGACCTACTTTCACACTCCCTGTAGTGGGCTTAATTGCGTCAGGGTAGCACACAATGACCATAGACATATTTTCCAAAGCAAAGCATCCATTGTTGTTGTTCTAGCTTCGTGTAGCATTTTAAGCAATGAAAAGTTCTGGTTTCTATTTCAATATGATTAATCCTTCAGATGATGATGATGATGATGATTGTTGTTATTATTATTATTATTATTATTATTATTATTACATTTCCTTAGCAGACACCCTTATACAGCACGACTTACAATTGTAAAATACATCACATTATTTTACATAATTACCCACAGCGTTGTTTTTGCTGGAGCAAAGTCCCTTGCTCAAGGGTACAACAGCAGTATCTGCCACCTGAGCTTGAACCCATGACCCTCTGCTCCAGAGTCCAGAGCCCTGACCGCAACTCAACACTGCTGATCACTATATATTAATACATTCACCTGCTAATCATGTAGTCTTGTGTTATTTTGTTGGAGGAAAGTAGCCTTTCATCAGTAATAGAAATCACTGCTGTAAAACACATTTCTAGTGAAGCACTAATCTCACTGAAGATGCTGACACAGTGCAGTTAATTAAAATACCACCAAATGGTGAAATTGAATGACATGGCAAATTAGTTTGAAAAGATAACTTGTTCAAAGTTTTCCTTTTCATCTTATTTAATCTATAGCTCAGTTCATTCAGCCATAGAATTCTAATTATATTCGTGACAGATTAGTCAGTACATAGCTATTTAGCCACCAGTTTTTCCCCAAGCTATTATTTGATCAAATAAAAGCTAAACTAAAATATAAAAATAGCCTATTGATCAGAAATGTTTTACGAATGTATTTTAGTTTCTCTTTCTGTTTTATTTATTTTAATTGGACTTTGTTGCCAAAAATTGTAATCTTCACACACACACGCAGGTCACATCCAGTAAAACATTAATCGTTTAATGTCTGGAAAGTTCTGATACAGACACGGTCATTGGCCATTGCTCTAAGGAGCTGAGGTCTTTTAATTGACAAATGTTAATTTATCTTTGTAATCTCTGATTATAATTAAAACGATATTAACAGAAAATACATTCACTGCATAGATCAGCTGATTCACTGCAACCAATTTCATGAAAATTGGTAGCTTCTATGTGCTTATCATTCTGATAGTAATAATAGTGTTCTCAAGGGGAAGCTTGACTGGCTGTGGTGTAAAATTTTCTATCAATTTTATTTTAATATATCCTGTTTTTTGTGTGTTGGTGAAAAACAAAAAAACAATTTCCACCAAAATGTGTAAGCTGTTTTCTGTATTAGGCATTAAGTATCAGAGTTGAAATTATAAATTCTCAGTAAAGTAGTACTTTGTAGAAATGCAATGGAAAACTCTTAATATGATATTGTGGTGTATGTGTAAGAATATAAGAAAGAACATTAAAAAAAAGTTAACAAACAAGAGGAGGCCATTCGACCCATCATGCTCGTTTGGTGTCCATTAACTAAGTGATCCAAGGATCCTATCCAGTCTATTTTTTAATTTTCCCAGAAGTGTCTTCTGTTTTCCGTCTTGAATGCCTTGAAGCTCAATTTCCATCTGTGTCACCGGGTCCGTGTGTCCCTGCTAATCTGGAAAAACTGCTAGACCCCGTTCACACTTGAGATTCCTAACTCATATGTGAACGGGGTCATAGATTTAGGCCGGCCCTGGGCTGGGTCAAAACTAGTCCCGCTTTTCGACCCGGCCTAAATCTTTCGACCTGGCCTAATGCCGGCCTAAATGTAAATGTGAACGTGCCGGGCCCTGGGCCGGGTGGAAAGCATCAGCGTGTGATGCAACTCAAGCCCCGCCCCCAGAGACGCGTGTCTGAGTCAGAGAGACGCGGAATAAACAGAGTAAACACAGAGTAAACACGGGCACCAAGACAGCTCACACACTGCAGGATGCAGTATTGTCTCTATATTGTTTGAATGTCATATCGATCTATAGCCTTACATGTACAGATACATTTCGCTATCTCACATCTTTATATATATTATAAAAGTCTAGGCTAAGTAATGAGTTATAATGATGTAAACAGTTCAAACTACTCGGTCAATTAAAATAAGTGTATAGCTGGTAAACTTGCTATTGTTTGTTCTTGTACTAAGTATGATTGAAATCTGAAATTTAACAGCATGCATTTTACACATGGAAATTGCATTGAGAATTTGTGAACGGGACCAGGTAACTTTATTAATTATCCGCATTTTGCATTAAAATGATATAAATTTAACCGAAGCAGGTTTCTATTAAAATCAGTGAATTTTAATACGAGACAAGCTATTTACTATGCAATCCGAAATGCGATTTATATTGAGCTGAACAGTACAATCACAAATGCCAACGTTAGAGGTGACAACTGGGACGATGCAGAAATTAAAGCGCTGTTTACAATGTGGATGGAAAATAGTTGAAAAACCTCAGTAAGTGTCCAACGCTGCTGTCTGATATCACTATAGACGCGTCACAGAGTCTGCTTTCAATGCATACGATCACATACTAATGCACACGATTTCTTGTGATTTAATGCAATGTCCTAATAAAGGTGCTTCGCTTTCGAGTGAATTGTATAACAGCACTTTTGAAAAGGGAAATGTATGAATTAGATTCCCCATTGAACCAGCACATTTTTAATTATTTTAGAAAGCTTTGGTTGCAAAGGGTTAAGATTACTTTCAAATAAAATATAGAACCAAACAATAGCCAATCGATATTAATAAGTTATGATTATAAACACATCGCATACACCTGTAAGGAGACCTAACGTCCTACGTCACTGGTTTGTTTGAGCTGATGTGTTTATTCCCGGCATGCATTTCCTTTAGGCCGCTTTTCGCCCGCATGTGTGACGCGCTGAGGCTCCTAAACCCGCCAGTGTGGACGGGGTGTCTGGAAAAAGTCTGACTAAATTTGAGGCGGCCCTGGGCCGGCCTAATAAGTGGTGCTATAAAGTTCTGGATTCTACTCTTCTAGTTCTTAGGAACTATGAAGACAGAGGTTTATAAAAACAGAAGCAATACCTGGTCTCCCAAAGAAGTTGAATATTGTTCAAGTTCATATTGATAAAACTTATGCAAATAGGCATATAATCGTGTGTTGTTCATACTGGTGCAAAACATGAAGAGCACATTGCTTCCTATGCTGTTTTGTTTCCTTAGCCTTTAAGGGATCTTTTTGAACATCCAATAAGTGATTACTGTTTTTTTTTTTCTAAGTAACAGGAAATATCATTCACACCACTTGATAGAGTTTCCATTTCATACTGTGTTTCTGATTGCTTTGTCCTTTTAAAAGTAATGCTTCAGCAGAATCTCAGGTGTGCACCATGTTTCTTTTTCAGGAAAAAGAAAAGTCAGTATTAAAAGCTCCATAAAGTTCTACAGAGCTGTAAATGTGCAGCTCACCAAGATACTTTTCATAGTTAGGCCTGTGTTATGAGTTTAATACGTTTTTAGTGTTATGTGTTTGATTTGTTTGTTTGTTTTATTTGTCATTGATGTATAATAACAGCCATTACAGGATATTAGATGTAGTTTTGAATATGTTTTCATTTCTCAGTCCAATACTGTTTCCTTACCAGATTTTAATTTATTTCCCTGTTTTGGCTTAAAATTATCTGTAAATTTCTCATTTTACTTCATTATACTTAAATATATCAATTAAGTATCCAGCTCATTTTATTATTGTTATTGAGATTTAAGCTGACCCAGGAAAAACAGATCCACTAATTTTTCTGTATGTATAGCCTACTTAAAATTAAACATAAATGTTAGAACTACATGTTACAGGCATTAATGAATCTGTGTGTGTATTTATATACTATTCTTTTTTTATTATAATTTTTTTAAATTATTGCAAATTATATGGATCTTTCACATGAACTGATAGAACAAGGAGAGACATAACTGAAGACTGATGTTTTAAGCTCAAATTAATTATCTATTTAAGCATTCTCTATTTTAATTTATTGCTGTGAATTAAAGCCACTTATTAAGCAGGGTTTATTGTTCTACTCTTATGATCTGTAGAAGTGTTTGTGCTAAACCTGGATTTGTAGCTGATCTAGAGTCCCATTTCTCATGGCCGAAGTCCCCAGAACTGTGAATAACGTGCATAAAGTAATGAGCATAAATATGCCATGACTTCATGGGAGCTTCTGTAAAGGGTGCATCTTTAATGAGCCTCTTCTGCTTGACTTACACATTATTCTGAGAAGGAAGGATAAATGATGTACAAGAAATTAAATGCCATTGAGTCTAAATATGAATTTTAATAGTCTTATTAAAATTGTATATTCTACAACATAGTGGTGTATAACATTTTAACTATTGAAGATGAGCTGTTGAAGATCGTGTTAGGAAGCATACAGAGTTCAGATTTATTTTCAAGAGGAAAAGACAAATAAATTAAGCAGAGGTCACAAGAAAGTCATGGTTATTAGGTCTCCTAATCAGTTTATCCCCTGTGCTCTTTTGCTTTGGGCACTGGTCCTGGTGTTTGCAGTATATTTCATATATTCCTTATCATGAGTTGTGTATGTAGCAACAGTACCAGTGTAAATGTTACATATCTACATTTAAATTTATTACATGTAATGAAAGCTGTTCTTCATGTGTTAATTCCCTTTTTTGTTTTTACATTTTAGTTCCTGGATTTAATTTGATGTTGTATTTTGTTCTAGTCATGCATAATTTTCATTAATGTAGCTATAATTATTTTATACAGACACTCCAAAATCTAAATATTGTACCTCGTAGAAGATAAATTACATGAACAAATATTATTTGAATTTGGTGTTATTTTTAAGAGGTTTGGCCTACCCCCGGGTTTTATTTTTATTTTCAGACAGTTGAGATACATTGTTATATGCAAGACAGGTCAGAATACTGCAGGAGACCTGTTCCTAATATGAGTATCCCAAAGACATAGCTGTGTTATGTACAAGTTGTACTTACATATGGGATTAGCTGGTAGTGTAGAATGCTTATTCTACTGATGTAAATCAGAAAAATCATTAAATATGTTGTCTTTGAACCTCAGTGAAATACAGTACAATCAGAGGATCACATGCACCTCTCTATTCCAAAATATCAGTCTCCAGGGCTTTGACCATCATGAATCTACCCATTATCTTCACTCTATGATTGAAAAGAAATGCAGGGTTGAGTGGAACAGCACTGCTACAGTCTTTTAACATAATGAAATGTAAATATGCAGAGATTGAGGAAAGCAGGTATTCAGAATATGCTGCTTATCTTAATTGCCTTTCCAAAAATCAACATATCTTAAAGTTTTGTTTAGATTCCTTTTATTATGAATACTACTGATTTATATTGCAGATAAACCATTTACATCAATATAACCCATAATCTGTAATTATATGTATTCTACTTATAAATACAAAATATGATGTTCCTGTATGTGTGTTGAGCCTTTGTAGTCTAATTTATTTTCTGCAATTGGTATGTCTGTAGTAAATATTAAGTACTTTAATTACCTGCATGGTTAGTTAAATATTGTATTGACTTTATTAAGTGATACAGGAATGATTAATGTCTCACTTTCAATATATATTTATGGTGTGTGTGTGTGTGTGTGTGTCAGTGCCTACTGTGTTTGTTCTTTCTTGAGGATACAGGCAGTATCCAATGAAAACGAATGCAAACTGTGGATTAATTTATTTTCCACTTGGAAAAGTAAATGAATCCATTGTCAAGTCTTTAATCTGTAAACATGACAGATTAATTTGTAGCAATGTATTGTAGATATAATGGAAATCATAATTTCAAACTGCATAATTATCTGAAGAAAAAAAGTTTTTTTTTCTTGGAAATGTACTGTTGGGTCTTGTTGGTACATATTCAATTAAATATTATAGCAAAGTTTGTTTTGTAGTGTAATTGTATTACGTCAACAAATATGATGATATATTACTTAGTATTTAGTTTGAATGACCTGATTCTTTGTGTATGTTACAAATGTTACAGTTGATTTGAGGAAGGTTTAGTTTAAACTTGAATTTACATTTTAAAATCATTCAAAGCCTTATTGCATTTGACCCACAATGTTTTACATTCAGCAGCTTTTTATGTACTTATTTCCAGAAATTGTGTGTATAGGGGAATTTTTAAAATTCTACTTTTTTCTCTCCAATGCCAATGCATTTGTACCAAATGTTGTGAGTAAGTGATAGAAAAAGAAAAACAGAAATTAAGGCCTAATAATGAACCCGTTTTAAAATTAATGTAATATAAAACTGTTGTATAAAACCAGTTGAATATCTTTTGTCACTAGTTACTTATTGGAATTTCAATACTCAACTTAAAGCAATACATTGTACTTTATAATCAACTAGGTATGATAAAATATGTATTATTTTACCTCACTTTATATATTGATTGTGTTTTTTTTTTTTAAGGGAGTACCTGGGAAAGCAGTTGCAGTCTTCAGAACAACCTCAAGTTGTGGCTGCCAGGAGCTGAGCAATCAGTGTGTGTCATCTTCCACAACAAGACAATGTATGTGTGTTCACTGTTTAACAATAGAATCAATCTGCTTTTGCCCTAGAATTAATGTTGAGATGTTGCTGCATATTTTGAATTATCCTTTGATGAGAACTTCCTGATACATTATTTTATTATTATTATTATTTTGACGTTCATATCAGGAAGTGCTATATTGTGATTTAATGCAAGCCCAGTGTCCGTGATTGTAAAACTTTAACTTATTCTTGTTGTGATGTTACAAATATACTCTCCATTCCAGTATCCAAAAAAATAAACAAATAAATAATTGTGTTTTTCTTGTTCTGTCTGTGCTTTACAACACATTCTCAATGATTTGAGGACAGGTCTATAGGCATCTGTACACAGTAACATGCCCTGTTCTCATTCCATAATTAAGCTGTTTCAGTCCCCATTGACCGTGACCCTGAAGCGAGTTATTCCTTCACCATTAAGCAAATGAGGCAAAACTAGCCATTATCATTACTTTACAAATGTTTTCTTCTTCATCATAAAATGTAAGGAGTTACTTGCAGGCTGCACACAAGAACCCAGATGAGACAGTCTTGCTTTCAAAAGCATTGCATTTGCTTTTTTTTTTTTTTTTAAGATGCTCCAAAGTAAAGCCAATTGGGTTTATTACATGAGTTTATTATTCATTTTTTTATGAAACTAAGGGATAGTCCAAATCAAAGCTTTGACCTACCCGCAAATCAAAAAGTACAAATCTGTAGCCTATTGCAGTTTAAATTGTTAGAAGCAGTTTTATACTTAATCAAATTGTGATCAAAATGCGATACAATTTCAAAATGTGTGATTCGCAGGTTGGTCAAGTCTAGCCCTAAGTCTCATTAACAATTTTCTGAATTATACCACATAGAAGATGGGAAGATTAAATCAGAAGCTTTATTGGCATGACTTAGATATATATATGCACAACTAATCGGCATCTAATATGTGATCTGATGTTAATCTTTTAATCTAGAGCTAATACAATGTTCCTCTATTTTAGAGCTATTTTCTATGCTGGTCCTCTGTGTTCCTGTGTACATCAGTCTTTTTTACAGACATTTGGTCTTTTCTTATTAAGATAACATTTATTAGGTACCTTTGGAGTTCAATATATTTATTCCTCCAAGGAATCAACCAATCAATATATAATTGTCTGAACTAGAAGCACCCTGAGATAATGCAGATAGAGATAAATCAACTGCAGTGGCTTGAAGTGTACTTGGTCAACAATAAAATTGAAATAAAAAGCCCTTGTAGTGTTGTGTTGTTCAGGCCTCACATATTATTGTCAAAATCTAAATCTCTCTATAAAGTATATTTTTTCCATGTATGTAATATCTCCCACAGTAAACATTATTTCTCTTGCTGATGTGAAGTTAATTCTACCTTATTTTCCAGAACTATTAATATATATAATAGTTTGTGATTATAACGTTTTTTAAACTGGAATATGCAGCCCATTAATTAAAGTTTTACTGTATTATATTACACACAGATTTGATGGTGTTTTTTCAAAATAGTATTGGGATGAGTAGTCGCAAAGCCATCGGTAAAAAAACATATTCATACCTCTTTAGAGAGAGGTTTTGGAATTAACTAATTAAAATATCTTCAGGTATTGGAAGCAGTTAATAACAAAACAATTACAATCTATATAGACTCCCACAAATAAGTATTTTAGTAATTGTGAGTAAGACTGTAAACATTTCCACTGCCAATTTGATGCCTTAATTTGTCCTCCATTTGCACACAGCTGAGAATTGTATGGATTTAATGAATTCATTAGACAGACATTACTGATCAAGTGCAAACGCACCCAGTGATTTAAAAAAAAGTTTTAATGACAGTGAATCCTAATAAACCAGTGTTAATAGGGTGTGGCACTTTCTTTACTAGCACATGTATCAAAGTAATGGATCCTAAAATGGCATTGAAAAAGAGGCTACTCGCCAAATCCCCAAAATGACATCATACACTATATATATATATAAAAAATAATACCACTTAACATTGATTTCTGAACTTGGAGTGGACTCTTAATTCTTTCCAGAGCTGTATATACAGTACTGTGCAAAAGTGCAACTCGGCAGGTAGGTTGGCCCAAATATCTTGGAGAACTAACCACAGCTCTTCTGTGGATTTAGGCAGCCTCAGTTGCTTCTCTCTCTTCATGTAATCCCAGACAGACTCGATGGTGTTGAGATCAGGGCTCTGTGGGGGCCATACCATCACTTCCAGGACTCCTTGTTCTTCTTTACACTAAAGATAGTTCTTAATGACTGTCGCTGTATGTTTGGGGTCGTTGTCATGCTGCAGAATAAATTTGGGGCCAATCAGATGCCTCCCTGATGATATTGCATGATGGATAAGTATCTGCCTGTACTTCTCAGCATTGAGGAGACCATTAATTCTGACCAAATCCCCAACTCCATTTGCAGAAATGCAGCCTCAAACTTGCAAGGAACCTCCACCATGCTTCACTGTTGCCTGCAGACACTCATTCATGTACCGCTCTCCAGCCCTTCGGCGAACAAACTGCCTTCTGCTACAGCCAAATATTTCAAAGTTTGACTCATCAGTCCAGAGCACCTGCTGCCATTTTTCTGCACCCCAGTTCCTGCATTTTCATGCATAGTTGAGTCGCTTGGCCTTGTTCCCATGTTGGAGGTATGGCTTTTTGGGCACAAGTCATCCATGATGGCCACTTCTGACCAGACTTCTCCGGACAGTAGATGGGTGTACCAGGGTCCCACTGTTTTCTGCCAATTCTGAGCTGATGGCACTGCTGGACATCTTCCGATTGCGAAGGGAAGTAAGCATGATGTGTCTTTCATCTGCTGCAGTAAGTTTCCTTGGCCGACCACTGCGTCTACGGTCCTCAACGTTGCCCGTTTCTTTGTGCTTCTTCAAAAGAGCTTGGACAGCACATCTGGAAACCCCTGTCTGCCTTTAAATGTCTGCCTGGGAGAGACCTTGCTGATGCAGTATAACTACCTTGTGTCTTGTTGCTGTGCTCAGTCTTGCCATGGTGTATGACTTTTGACAGTAAACTGTCTTCAGCAGCCTCACCTTGTTAGCTGAGTTTGGCTGTTCCTCACCCAGTTTTATTCCTCCTACACAGCTGTTTCTGTTTCAGTGAATGATTGTGTTTCAACCTACATATTGGATTGATGATCATTAGCACCTGTTTGGTATAATTGTTTAATCATACACCTGACTATATGCCTACAAAATCCCTGACTGTGTGCAAGTGCACCTAGAAGAATTGATGCTGTTTTGAAGGCAAAGGGTGGTCACACCAAATATGGATTTGATTTCGATTTTTCTTCTGTTCACTCACTTTGCATAGTTAATTGATAAATATAATCTATTAACGTCTATTTTTGAAAGCATTCTTACTTTACAGCATTTTTTCATACCTGCCTAAAACTTTTGCACAGTACTGTATATATGCAGGTTCACTGATTGTTTGAGTCATTGTTCTGATTTCTGCATGTACGTACCAACAACATTCATAGTAAAACTGATTTCTAGTATTTATTGGAGTCACCTCTACTGTTGTTTTTGCCTTATTTATTATATTAATACTGGTGCCATATACTATAGATCCTTCTAAAGTTTCCTCAAGGAAAATTTTTATGATCACCATCAAAACACATTTGAGTGCTTGAAAAACCATAAAACAAGCCATGCAGAATTTATCTCTGCACCAAATGGTTGTACTTTTGCCGTCACTGACTCAGAACTAAGAGAAAGGTTGTACTTAAGAAGTACAGGTCAGCAAACAATTCAGGCAGATCAAATTAATTAACTATATATGATTGCTGACTCCGAGGCACAGACATGAACAGTAATAGCCTTGGAATAAAATGTAATCATCTCAATTAGATTCAGCAGGTTCAATACGATGATTCCTGACCCCTGACAGAAATTATTCTCAAATCAGCCTCCAATCCTCAGTGATGTCAAATGCCTTCTCGGGTTTGGAGAGGAGTTCGTTTAATCTACAGGGAAGCTGTTTAACAGAGAATAGACCACTAGTAATTGACAAAAGTGGCATAGAATAAGCCTAAAACCAAATCAGTAGGCAGGGAGATTCACAGTTTACATGAGCATTACAAACATGCAGAAATACAAATCAATGCAACATTCAATTTAAGCATTTCAAAAGTGCAGTACAATTAAAAATAAATAAAAAGCATACATCCTACTTCAAAGAGATAACAAGTACAGACATGATGTAGTGAAGTCCTGGGTGTGAGCTATAGGGAGGGGGGTAGGAGAAATCACAGTAAACCAATAGGAGAGCTAACAATGTAAGCAGGAGCATAAGGAAGCATAGTTGTATAAAGTGCAAAATTACTAAACAGCTCAGGCGATTAGGCTGCTGTATCACAAGTACAGAGCGAACAGATGTGTCCTGAGTCATTGCCGGAAGGTGGTTAGGGACTCTGCTGTCCTGACCTCAGTGGGAAGGTCATTCTACCACTTAGGGTTGAAAAGGAGCGGCTCTGGAGGAAGGGGAATGAACTGGGGGTACAGTGAGTCTTCTGGTGCAGGAGGACTAGAGAGGTCTGGAGGGAGTGCAAGGAGAGCTGAGGCTGTGAATGTTGCTAGGCAGACAATACTTGGGAAAAGTCAAAGCCTTGAACTAGATGCGAGCCAAGATCGGGAGCCAGTGAAGGGAATGGAGTAGTGGACAGAGAGAACACCAGATGAGCAGCTGAGTTCCACATGAGCTATAGGGCGGGTAGGTGTTGCAGCCAGGAGAGAGTTGCAGCAATCCAGGCAGGAGAGAATGAGGGTCTGGGCAAGCAACTGAGTCCAGTAGTTGGTGAGGAAGAGGTGGATTAGGAGTATGTTGCTCAGGAAGAATTGGCAGGTGTGTGTCAGCGTGCGGATGTGCTGAGAGTGGCACAGAGCAGGATCAACGGTGACTCCTAGATTCTTAGTGGAAGAAGAGGGTGAGAGTGTGGTAGATTCCATGGGAACTGAGATGGAGAGATAAATAGAATGTGAGGAGGAGGAGGGAAAGAAGAGGAGATCAGATTGAGAGAGGTTGAGTTTGAAGCAATGTGAGTGCATCCAGGAGGACAGAGCAGACAGACAGGAAGAGATGTGAGAGGGGATGAGAGGGTCAGAAGAGGGAAAAGACAGGAAGATCTTCTGCATACAAAAGGTGGGAGAATCCATGGGATTTGTTGAAGAGGCCCAGAGAGGGGGTGTAGAGTGAGAACAGGAGGGGCCGAGGACAGAGCCTTGTTAGGAGAGGTTGCGTTGTGGATGTAGATCTGTGCCATACGATTTCAATCACTGAATCATCCACATAAAATATGCTACAGTGAAGGGGTTGTATTTATGTGATTGAAACTTCTATATACAGCTCTGGAACACTCCAAGTTCAGAAATCAATGTTAAGTGGTCTCTTAATTTTTTCCAGAGCTATATATATATATATATATATATATATATATATATATATATATATATATTATGCTGTTACCAACATATTTGAAACTAGTAAAGTTTATATATATTTACAACATTTAAAACATTATTAAATACTGAATTACTAGTTACATGATGTAATAATAAAAACAATTATAATAATGTTTTTGTGTGTTCAGAAATCCTTAGTGATAACCTTTCCAAATTAATTGTTTTCACTTATGGTTATGTTTGGGGCGCATCTGCTTTTCTTAAGATAGTCTTTACGTGATGGACTTTTAATTGAGTACCTTAACTAAAGACTCTCTCTGACAGGTATTTAATTTTGTAAAGAAATCCCATAAGGATTATGTTCTTGCCGTGCACCAGCTGAATCAGTTCAATTGTTCCCTCTGCATGTAACTGTCTCATACAATGATAGCATTTCAATCAGAGTTTATTTCCCCCGGCCCAAATTTTATCCCTGCTCAATTACCTATTACAAATGGTCCTATGGCAATCGGTCACCTATTGAAAAGTTCTTCATTGTATTTTAAGCCCATTATGGCAAACTATTCAACACACAATGGGTGTCATATTAAATATGAGAAAATAGGTAAGAAATCAATAGTATTTAATTTAGCTTTCAATGAGTGAATGTCACTTGGAAACAGTGATTTTTTTTTCACAAATCTAGCTAGTGAACAGTGGTCAGCAGTCACAGACAGATAGCATTGACCAGGGTTGCCCTTTATTCAATATAACTCCCACTCACAAGAAACGATTTCATCCTCCTCCTTTTCTACAACATTATAATACTAATGATGGTATTTGAACCTGTTTAAGAACAAAATCATTTCCACCTCAAAAAAAGGATTATAGTTTAATCTGTAGAAATAATCTGGCATCAATTTCTACAGATGTAAGAAAATAAAGCACTGGAACACTTCACATCATTCACATAAAGCCAATATTTATTTAACTGACAAATATCTTCTTGGCCGCAGTGTTTTGACAACTAAATATTATTTGCAGTTGCTCATATAAGCATATGCCCATGTGATAATTATTTAGGTTTCTGCCTTTGAAAAAGAATAACAAACAAAGGGACAGGTGAGGACTGAGTCAGCATTAAGTAATTGGGTCACATTTGAATTACTTTTATATATTTTTGACCCTGTTTCAATATAAACTGATATATAAATATTACCTAAATAGTACATTATTATCAACTATTACAATACGGTGTAGTCTTGTGAAATGTAAATGTCTAATTAAAAATCTATATCTATCTATCTGTGTCCTACTATCTTTACTATCTATCTATCTATCTATCTATCTATCTATCTATATATATATATCTGTCTGTGTCCTTCTATCTTTACTATAATATACTATGATTAAAACCTGCTAAAACGGTTTGTACTCAGCTGTTGATTGACACTGAATTTTCACAATCCTTCCTTGGTGTTTAATTTGTAGGTTGTCTATTCTATGGCAGTGATGCAGATTGTTTCAAATCTAGAATCAACAGACTTATTTGCATCATCTGTTGACTGACTGAATAAGAATATGTTAAAGCATCAGGAGAAATAATGTATCAGTTAATTTAAAAAAATCATTACGTGTCAGTCAGTCAGGAATGTTGAAGTAAACTAGCACCTTGTAGAGCAATGTGTGCCATGACTTGTCAGTAGTTTTCCACAAGCCAGGTTACAATAATAAAATAAAATCAAAAACAGCTGTATAACTCCACCATGCTTTGGGGGAGTATTTCTTGGAGCCCTCAACAATTGGAATCTATGTATTAGAGGCTGATTACCACAAAATAAGTATTGATTGTCTGTCACTTGAAGTTAGAGGCAGAACCTGCTGGTGAATAATGCATTGTGTGGCTGGAAATGTTGGAAAACTGCCCAGACCCGACCCTACTGGTTGATCAAAGCTATTGTCTCCCAGAATTAGTAAATATATCACTTTATTCTATGCTTAGGTGTTGTTTTTCACTGACCCGACAAGTCCCTCCTGAGTAAATACAACATGTTCTGAAATTTTAAAAAATTTGTTTGCACAAGTGCAAAATGTAACAACATAAAATTATTGGTTTTATTTTCTTTGCTGATTAATTATTACTGTAGGTAACAGACACACATTTCTTCTTTGGTCGTTGTATTCATTTTACAACCATTTATTACCATTAGAAATTACCATTTTCTGTTCAGCCCAGCTCACTGATAGTGCCCTCACAGAAGACCAGCTGAGTTGAACACAACCTTCCCGTCTCTACTGCAGGGCGTCTTGTCAAGACATCCACTTATTTTCTCACTGTGAGTCTGAAGCACAAACAGCTGAAAAGCACTCTTATTAATACTCAGGGTGGAGGAAATCCACACCATTTCCAGCTAACAGGAATATGGATTGTTACAAATATAATCACAGTGAAATAGTCATTTATTATTACAATAATGTATTATTACTAATTTGCATTAGTATTTGCCATCCACTAGGGTGGCTGTTGAGTTATTTTCTTTGAGATCCAGACAGAAGACAGGAGTTATGTAAAATAATAATAATAATAATAATAATAATAATAATAATAATAATAATAATAATAATAGATTAATAAAGTACCTCAATGAAAATCCGCAACTACATTTATATGCCAAATACAGTGTGGATATGTACAATAAAGCAAACGTAATTTAAATGAAATCTAAACATACATATAAACATACATATAAAAGTGCATTATTGCCACAACAATGCAGATCCCCTGCCCAACCCAAAGGAAGAGCACAACGGGCACCTTATTTACCCTTTGAAAGTTCAGACATTTTTATCTACAGATTGTATGTAAAATGTCTGTAACAGGAAAGCAACCAGATAGTCCACATTATGTGCAAAGTTCTTCCTTAAATTCATTAATTAATTAAACAGAGAAACAGCCCATTGGTTTTAAAAACATTCAAATGCAAAAATAAAAGCAACATTATTCCAAGGAAAACCTCCATTGAATACTGCAGTCATCGCCATGGGAAAAGATTTACTAAACAGCTGTCACAAAGCACTTAGCTGTTTGGCTGTTTAGCTGTCTTCCTGACTGCCTGTCCTCTAACTACATGTGTTCAACATCTTGATACGCTTACTGCAGATTACTGCTAATTGAGGATTAAATCCTGGTTCTAGCTGTTACAAGAGGACTGACAAAACTTCTCAACAGCACCACAAGATTTCACTTTCCCGGGCATTTTTCTGGCCAACTCTATTCCACATACTGGCAGCCATTGGTCAGTTGTGGCCCACTTCCTGAGAGGCAAGTGGAATAGCCTGACTTTAAGCAGCAATCTCTAGGCTATAGTGCACATCCTTGATACTTATCCTTTATATTAATACTATAATAAGCCATTATGTTTTTCTATGACAAATCACCATCATCAGAAACACATGCATTAACATGAGTCTCTCATCTATACCATAATCTAGAACGCAACACTGTTTCTCTTCTGATAATTAAATCATTCCTTAAATTCAAGACCGAATTCCCTATCATTACACTTGCTGTCTGTGTCTACCCCAGGTTAAGAAGCTGAGCAGTATAACAGAGCTGTTACTGATCGAATCTATCGACTGAAGTCCCCCTCTCCCTGAAACGTATACATCAATCGCAGATCCCTTGTTCCCATGGTGATATTGTAACACGCAGGATTTCAATGCCCTCCAGAAGCCAGCGCTCATTTGATGAAATCCTGTGGGGAAACCAAAGCCTTGGGCTGTTTCCACTCTAAGGTAGTGTACTAATTATGTTGCAATGCCAGTGAACTACTTAGACTTCCAAATAAGTGCTCAGTTAGCGACCTCTCAGACACGCCACACAAGGCTTTGATCTATTAAAATTTTATGACTTTTAATTTTGGGTTGGTGGCACTTTCTAATGGAACATGTAGGAGTTTTAAACACTTTTTCTTGAGTTTTGGCAGTATAAATATATATTTATAGCAGCAGTCTTCCTTATTTTACAACTTCCCTATTAAATTGATATTTATGTATTCAGTGTGAATATCAGTTACAAAACAAAATAATAATAATAATAATAATAAAATCATGCCACATGTTTGCTGTTAAATGTGATTTGAGCTGGAGGTGCACTTATTGGAGGAATATTTTAAGCCCCAATCTCTACCGAAGATAAACTAGAGAGGCTATGCAGGACACTTTTGGTTAAGTCTCTCTATATTTTGTTTGGAGAAAATTAACTTTTAATTGTATTCTCTGGCAACCATTCTCCTTTGTGCATGTGCGCCATTCAGTTTGTTATTCCTCAAAATTTAAATAATTTATTCATGGCCTTATCAGACTGTAGACCTCTGTTAAACTAAAATGAAATGTATTTTCTAGTGCGCAATCCCCTTGTATGCATAGATGGATCCCATCCCCAGTGATCTCCGAGGGCAGCTGCCAACTACTTTTATTTTTATTAATGTCGCAACAGAACCTGAACAGATGGGTAGAGACACAGCAAGATCAGCCATTCAGGGACCAGACCAGTTACAGAGGTCCATGACGTGAAGGAGGGCAGGGATTGCCGAGACAATTTTACTCCAACTTGCCATGGTAACACTCAACCATTTCTGTTCTGTCAGTTTCAGCTCCTGTGTGAAGTCAACAGGAACTATAGGCTGTATTCAAACTGCTGATCTCCAACCTTTAGCACTCATTCAAGGATTCTTCCCTTAGATGCAACATTGAATAAGCCTTTATCTGCCATCCTAATTTGGTACTTTTACCATAGGATATTATCCTTTTAAATATTTATTTTAATCTTTTCCTAGTACTGAATGCCAGTGTAACATTTCTTGCTGTAAAATCACTTTCTATGTCTGAGAATTAAAGGGTTAGTCAGTGGTAACGAAAAAAAAAACATCTTGCTGCTGGTTTGTGGAATGTTATCATTTTATAATAATATGGTGCTCAAAAACATATTCTCAATGCCACAATGCCAACGTACCAAATTGTCCTGCTGGAGATGCTTTTTAAGAGCAATCTAACATGTTGTAGATGTACCAACGTCAGGCCCTTATGTTTACTGACACGCCCTAAAGCAATGCCGTATGTCTATTATTCTGTCCATACAGATTCTTTCTGTTCTAGCCAAGTGCTGTGCCAGTGATTTCACAAACAAATAGTAAATTGTTCTTATTAGCATGAATAATAATATCAAGTTTGAATGAAAAAAGTTCAGAGTTTGATGGAGGATGGGATTTCAATGCTGACATTAAGATGGAATGAGTTGGGTGCTACATTTAAGATATTTGGAGATTAATTTTAGTCGACATGTAACACTGATCAGCTGTTCACAATTCCTGCTGCAGAGCATACGGCTGAGCAAGGCTACTGATTTGATTGGGAAAGATCTCACCATTTCATTCATTAACAGGAGATAAAGAGCAACGTTACTATATTAATAAAAGCAAACAGAAGAAGATGAATATTTAGCGATACAAATGCATTATGAGTCACTATTCACTGTATTTATTGCAGTGCATCAGTACTCAATTTAACAACAGGTTGTAAATTGTGTTATTTATGAATAAGGTGATAATGTATTGTTAGCGATCTTGAGCCACACTAAGAGGCCTGGGCAACAACTATTCACATCGAGCATTTTCCACCTCCCTGGCTGCGCAGTGCAACCAAAGTCCTCAGGGCCCCTCCCATAATCCCTTGTGCCCCGGTGACAGTGAGATGCAGGACTCAGCAGGGGTTTGTCCCGGTGACACTGGACAGACCCCTCTCCCAGGCTGCATCAAGGGTGCATCGAGGTCGCCCAGCACCCTGTTCTCTTCCAGGAGGTGTAGAGGTGGGCATTTCCCAGACACTGGGCTGGCTGCAGATGGGCTGACTTGCAAATTGGCTGCTTCGGGGGTGTGTGATCGAGAAGCCCCAGTGTGATAACCTTTCTGGCTGTAATGTGGAGGCCCAGAAGCGGCGCCAACTGGACGGGAGGAGAGCTGACCACCCATGTCAGGCTATGGGTCTCACCCCGTGATACTATCTCCAGGTCTGCTCGGTCTAGAGACCCCCCAAAGCAGATCAAGGAATAAATGCATTTTTCTTCCATGTCTACCAGCCAAAATGTGTGCTTAGAAATATTAAGGAGCTTTCTCTCAAATTAGTTTGCAGTAATTGCAATGCCTGGGGACATTCAGAAACTAGACAGATTACCACATGGACAATAATAATGCCACACGATTCTACTTTGGGGGTGTATCAGTATCATGGGTCTGTACGAGTCCCTAGCCTACATCAGTACCAGGAAGACAAGCTGTCTGTTTGGTCCTTCTGAGACTACACTGATACACTGACATATCAAAATGGTACTGTGGCATTACAGAGGGTAATTACAACATTAATTCTGAATTAATTCTGAAGTAATTACAACATTAACATGGGTATGAGTATAGTTTCCATGTGGCACAGAGTTTATAAAACTCACCACGGACGTTTTTGGTCTGATTGTCTGCAGTATCTCATGATGACGATATTATTATTATTATTATTATTATTATTATTATTATTATTATTATTATTATTATTATTATTATTATTGAAGTAGTATATCTATAGTATAAGTTCCTGCTGATAATACAAATATGTCTGTAGTGCTTCAATGAGGAAAAAAAACACTGAATATTTTTTAACTGAATTTTCACCGAGGAACTGTTCTGTAAGAATAAGCAAATAAATGTACAGCAACGTATTTGTGACCACAAGATAAACAGAGGTACATTTGTCTAAGGTCTATCAGTATACCATCTGGGATCTAAATTATGATATAAGCAGGAAACTATCAATCTCAACGACACTTGTGTTAAAGGTTAAATTAAATAATGTGAGTGAAAGTTTGAGACAATTTGTTTTAATATTGTTTACTGGTGTTTTTCTGTCCTTTTTTTCTTTCTATGATATAATATTTCTTTTTGACACATAAGTTAAAGGGGTTTCTGATACTATATAGCTATTAGCCAAGTATTCGTCCAGCATGAAGTAATGGAACAGCTACAGCGATTCTGCTGGTGATTTATTCAATGCCATTTCTTTTGACATTTAAAACCACAGCTTTTGTAATGTCCAGTTTTTCCAAGTTTAAAGTAAATTTCACTCCACTGTGTGAGTATACTCAGCTGGAACATATTTCAAATGCAGTTACTCGCAAAAATTTGAATACAATTTAAATTTTAACAGCTGGCCAAAACAAATCCTAATTTATTTTCATATCATATTTAATTATGGAAATTCATAATACTTAAAGCATGATCATTCAGCAAATTCATATATATGTTATTCACAATAAATGAATGTAAAATGCAAATATGATATTGTTATAAAAATACAAATCAGTAATTTTCTTTCCAAGTATTTAATTGTACTAGACAGCCATGCATATGTAAATGTCTTTCATTCATCAAATTATATGATGTAATCATTCTGTTTTTCATTCTTCAGAATAACAGTATGTAACTGGAAATTATATTCAAAATAGAATGAATCCAGTTGAAAATGTGGACACTCACTATAAGAAAACGGCAGCGCAGCACTAGAGTGCCAGTTGGTCTCACCTCTTATAAGGAGAACTTTGAGGGAGAACATATGTGGTTATCTTTCAAGTTGAGAATTCATTTTAAAGCATTCTCTTTTTCAGATATTCACAACCTATTGATTTAATTTTAATTTAAAATTATTCATACAAACAGATTGATTAATAATGTATATTTGTTTGTATATTAGTAGGCTATAATAAATATAATATTATTGTAAATAAATATTATCTTTCAATCTAGAAGGTGCTACTGCTTCCATTTTGTTGCCTCAGCAATGATAGATTGACGGCACTGAAGGAGATACACAAAGTGAGGCTTTTAGCACAGGGCAGGGGATCAGAACCTGTTGAGAGCCAAATAATATATAAAAACAAATCTGTCTGGATTTGAAATGGCGCAGGATATTGTCCAAAACCTCAAGGAGATTTACAGCTTTTAACCTCCATTTGTTTTGCCTAGCAGAGAGCCGCTGCAGGACTGCGTGACTCTTCATTTGATAAAATGCACTGTATGGACTGATCCCAAGCAATTCTGGAAAGGGTAATAAATATATAATGCCATTTTTTTCTGCCTGCCTAAGCACACAATCAGCTGTTCCCGAGGTGATCGTCTGTTCATCTGTTCCATGAACACAATGTTTCAGGTTTTCGGACTTTTTAATGCAGTTTCCAAGAATTGTGAAGCCTTATTTTGATGTTATGATGCAATCAGCTTCTGAAATGTATAAGATGGTATACAGTATAAACTATTGTACTGATTTTCTTTACAATTATATGGTTTGAAAGAATTTCCTGAGGATTCAGTAGCAACCATGAAAAATGTCAACATGCTAATGAAGCACAGCCTTTGTGTTGGAACCATCTGTCCCTGTTTAGTGACTACATGAAACTTCATCAGTGCTATTGTTTTTATTACACTACCCAAACATTAACTATTTAACATCTTCAACTGTCTCTGATATTGAAATTACATCAAACATATCTTGGTTTCTAATATGCAACATTTTAAAGAGTAAACGGACACTACATTAAAACTTAACCAAGATATTCCACCTTGCTGTTCCCAAAGTATTTAGACTTAGTGGATAACAATGATATACTCCAAATCATCTATATAATGCCATACTGCCAGACTTCACAGTGCACTAACTCAGTCAGGAGAGATGATTTCTGCTTGAAGTATTCACACTCACTGATGCATGTGGCAGGTTAGCAATGTAAAGCATAGAAACACTCAAAGGAAACACATGGAAACTGGACACATTGTACAGCAATAGAGAATAAATTTCCACAAATATAAAATTAAAGATATACAGTAGGAAAGTGTTAGAGGAAGTACTTTAAGTTACTTTATTAACTGACCACAGGGATCTCTGGTCCTGTTTATCATTTTGGACGTTCATTTTGGCATTTGACACTGAAAGACTGCAGGAACACAGGTTTCATCCTATTTAATATCGGTTCTAAAAATGTAGCTGTTCTTAAGGTTAGTAATTAATATGGGTGCTGTCAAGTTGCCTTGAAGTTGCATTGAATGCTTATTTTAAATAGTGTATCTAATAACTGTAACCAATTTCTCATATTCAACAAGCTGGCCATTGTGTAAGTAGTGAAAGGCTGTGTCTGGCTGTTCTGAAGATAAATAGCTGTTCTACTAATCAGAAACAAAAGAATATTCAATATAATATATATATTCTTAATGATTCTGACTATAGGGTCTGTTTTAGGGCACTATGAGCCAGCACTCCGCTCCCCTGTTCTTGGTTTCTTAATGCTGGATTATCACTTGCATCCATAGTGTAAAACATGGTTAGAAAAGTAGTTGTATTTGAGATGATCATTAGAGTCATTATGACTTTTTTTAAAACAAGAAAATGTTTGTGATTTTGTTTTCAAAATTAGCCTTAAGTTTTACACATTTGAACATCTTTTTCCGTCTCCATATATACTACGAAAACGACACTGAAACCAAATATCGCAAAAATATGTTTTAATTAGACTCACAACCCTATTACTGCATCATAGTCTATGATTTATTTGCACTTTGCCGAATGTTTTAAATATGTCAGGTTGAGGTCATTTCATCAGACAGAAGAGTGGGAGCAGCCGTCACTGCATGAAGAGGCACAGGGACATTTAGTGACTGTGTTCGGTGAGAGTGAAATTTAGCTCCTGAAATTAACACACATTAGCCCAGCCCTGGCCCACTGGGGTTGTATGAAATAAATGTGTATCACTCTTTTCTTATCCATAAGCTGACGTTTTAGAGAGAGAGAGAATTTAGCTATCAACAAAAAAAATAACAAGGTCCAATTTTCTCCATTCTCCATTTTGTAAAGTAATGGAGCAAAAACAATGGGCTTTAAAATAACAGATGAGGAAGACTAGGAGGAGGCCAGAAGAAACCATTACTGTTGCAGAGGGGTTACCCTGCCCTTCAGCACAGCAGCCAGTGTCCATAAATAAACATTTTTAATCATGAAGGCTTCAGACATCTGGCAACTGTGCTCAGTTTTCATCTTCTTCATTTTTATCTTGTCACTACTACAGATTAAGCAAATAACCCCACAGTTTTCACAGGCGACCTCGTATGCAGTCGTGAGAATTGTTTGAGCTGCTTTACAAGTTGGCAAAGAAAGAGGACACACTGTGTGATATGCAAACTGTGCAGTTACCAGAAAACAAGTGTTCATTAGAAATGCTATGACAACTTCAATATCCAAGCAAAGAAAGCAAAGCTATCTTTCATTTCAGATTGAAATGCATTCACTGAAGCTGGGCCAGAGGGGAAGGGAGATGCCAGCAATAAGATAAACAGAAACGGAAGAAGAGGTTATTAACTTAGCTAATGACCACAAAATGATAATTTCAAAGACACTGATGAGTGGACTCACTATCCTCCCAGACTGCTTTCATTATCTTTGTGATTAAACTGAGACATTTCTTCTTTTGTTTAAATAATGAAATTTCTTTAGGGGATTGATAACTGAAAAGCTTTAGGGTTATAATGAGAAATAGAAATCAGTAAAAAATAAAGCTGATCAATATGAGTTTATTTAAATGTATTATTTTTGCAATTAAATACCATTCTGAACCTAAAACTAACATTTTAGAAGAAATGAATCCCAGGTATCATTTCGCTGTTTAATATGTTGAGTATGTTAAGGAAATTTGAACTTCGCAGGGATCCCAGCTTAGTAAAATGAAACATTTCTGAAGACAAACATGATGCCACAAGTACTTGATATTGATATATTAAGATCAACAGGAATCTGAAGATAAAGGTCCAATTGTCTGAAATAATGACTGTGGTTATTGATTTTGCATTAAATAAACAAATATTTATGCCCATAATCAACCTTTTTTATTCTCTGGACTGCTTTGATATTTTAGAGTTCATAAAGATTGAAGGTGTTGTCCAAATGAAAAGGCAGGTGAGACTTGTTCAAAGTTAATAAATGCAACAGTAGGTGCCTTTATGTTACAGTGTGTTTGCAATTCTACTTCACAGAGCTGTGGTTCTTTTCTCCAACTAATTGGGTCCTTCTTTGATGGTCTCTGTTGAATATTTTCTGAATTATAGTTCAGGGGAATGGATAATTTCTGAAGATAATTAACTCACTCCTGAGCTTTAGGAGGATGACATATTGTCCAATAAAAAACATTCCTTATAGTTCATTCCTGGGCCGGGATCATATTCATCTCCCGAAATGACAATTCACCCTCATGAGACCCCCTCCTCACACACACATCTATCATTGGCTGGGTTTACATGTACTTGAAAATCACTTCCACTGCCAAGATGTTATGAACCAGAGCACGTATTTATCACAATCATATTCTGTGTGAAAAAGTACTTCCATCTGGCAGTGTGTCTTCAAGGGAAGGGCCAGTTACTTCCTCACATTTAAAATATATTTAAAATGCCACAAAAACTAAAGCAGGGTATACACTTGGCTTGCACATGAATTTAGTCATCAAGATGTATTGTTGTACACCATGTACACACTGATCTTGTAAGTGTCCTGAGGCTATTCCTTTCTGAGTAAAGATTGATTAATTGATTGATTGATTGGAGATTCTGTTAACCTGGCATAATCCTTTTTACACCACAGGGCACAAGCCCAAACATAACATATCTCCAGACTGTAGGACATTTGTGGTATGAACAAAAAATCAGTCCATAAGAACAAGTTATACAACCTCGAGCACCTGGAGATGTTGTGCATGGTGAAGTGAAGAAATATCCCTGAGGAGTTGATGAACCTATTAAAAAGCTACAGAAAATGCCTTAACATATTATGAAACCCAGAGGAGGATTCACAAAATATTGAATTACTTTATTTTATTCACTTCAACTAAAAAATACTGAGTATATACCTGTAAACATTTAGTTACACTTAATCAAGTTTACTATTGTATGTGGGTACAGTGCCTATAGAAAGTCTACATCCCTTTGTCCACATTTTGTCATGTCAGTGCCTCAGAGTCTCATGCATTAAGATGGGGATGTTTTCCACTTATACACCATATTCCACACTGTTAAGAGGACAAATATTTTATTGTAATATACATAGGCATTGGTTTTGTAGGGGACGGGGGACGGGGATGTCCCCCCATGTTGAGACAACCATAAATTGTCCCCCCAACATTGTATGGCCGGCTCCATATTGACTGCACCCCCCCCGGAAATATTGACAGCGTCACCCCCAGGTCTGAAACTAAACCTACACCCCTGGTAAAATGTATACAGTACTGTGCAAAAGTTTTAGGCAGGTGTGAAAAAATGATGTAAAGTAAGAATGCTTTCAAAAATATTAATAGATTATATTTATCAATTAACTAAATGCAAAGTGAGTGAACAGAAGAAAAATTACATCAAATCCATATTTGGTGTGACCACCCTTTGTCTTCAAAACAGCATCAATTCTTCTAGGTTCACTTGCACACAGTTTTTGAAGGAACTCGGCAGGTAGTTTGGCCCAAACATCTTGGAGAACTAACCACAGCACATCTCTGTGGGGGCCAAACCATCACTTCCAGGACTCCTTGTTGTTCTTTACACTGAAGATAGTTCTTAATGACTGTCGCTGTATGTTTGGGGTCGTTGTCATGCTGCAGAATAAATTTGGGGCCCCATCAGATGCCTCCCTGATGATGATGGATAAGTATCTGCCTGTACTTCTCAGCAGATACTGAGATACTCAACCAACTTTGGGAGACAGCACCCGCTCCATGGGGCATTCAAATGTGGCGGGCGCATTACACAGACCAAAGGAACTGCCACAAGCCCTGGCCTATTGAGAAAGCTGTCTTAGGGCAAGCTTCCGGTGCTACTTCCACCTGCCAATAGCTGCTGCGGAGATCAAGGGAGCTGAACCAGGCGGAGCCCCCGATATAGTCCAGTGCATCATCGATCCGTGGCAGCGGGTACAAATCCTTCCTGGTGACCTGTTTCAATTAATTGTAGTCGATGCAGAATCGCCAGGTGCCATATTTTTTTTTTACCAGCACCGCCGGGGCTGTCCACAGGCTGTCTGATGGCTTGACCACCCCCGCAGCGGCCGCAGCGGTACCAACTTTGCACACCTAGATTAGGCAATTTGACCAGTCTTTTTTACAAAACTGTCCAAGCTCTGTGAAATTTCTTAGGTACTGTTGATGGACAGACATATTCAAGTTATGCCACAAATATTCGATTGGATTTAGTTCAGGGCTTTGACTTGGCCACTCAAGAACATTTACCTTTTTGTTCCTCAGCCACTCCAGTGTGTGTTTGGGGTCATAGTAATAATAATAATAATAATACACTACTATGCTAATAAGCATATCTTATACAGGAATAACAAAAATGCGACCACGCTTCTCCACAGTGACTCTTTAAGGAGCATCTGTTCACCAATATAGATTGACTAACTTGTTTTTTTGTGTTTTCTTGTGGCTTAATTACTTTCAGAACCTACATTTTAAATGGTTAATTCCTGGGATTTGTATTGTAATATATGTACCATGTATATGTCTGTATTTACCAGTGTAATGAATTGATACTGGTAAGAGAATAAAGAGTATTATATTAATGTGTGTAGGGCTAGAAATAAAAAGGATGTTAACAATAATAAAAGCTACAAATAAATGATCAAAAGTATAATCAAAAGCAAGGAGTCTATTCTTATTAACGTTGTCGACCATGTTCTATGTCCAGTGGAGACAGGACCTATTGTCATGAGCACAGTATTTAATTAGGTTCTTGACATAAATGGTTCCCAAGGGTGCAATCATGATAGTGTAATCTTGTTGGGCAAGCATAGAAAAAATATAAACTGCAGAGCCAGCAATATTGGAAAACTGTTTAGAGAACTGGTTATATGGATGGACAGCATGGTTTGGAACAAAGATATTAAAGAGAGAGGATGAGAATAGGTTTTGAAGATAACAGTACTGATTTTACGAAATTATTGTTATCCAAATTATATATTGATGATACTACTACTACTACTACTACTACTACTACTACTACTACTACTACTAATAATAATAATAATAATAATAATAATAATAATAATAATAATACAAATAATAATAATCTTAGCTTTAAAATAATAAAGCTAAGTGTCAGTTAAAATATTCGCTTAACTGCTTTTGCACGAGATAATTTCCTGGTGCTAAATTATTAAACAATATCCAGCCCACCCCCACAAGCCCCTTTCAATCAGTTTAAGTGTTTAAAATGCTGGCTACTACAAATATAAATGACACCCTTTCTAATAATCTCACTTACCTGCAGGACATTTTTACTAAAAAATGAAATCCTGCCATATCCCTATCAGCTTTGGAAAACTCATTACAGCATTGCATTTATTTTAGTCACAGAATGTCTGAAGTAATGGTAAAAGCTTACTTTTGAATTAAAAACAAATAATTGTATTGGAAGCTGAGGGCTTACAGGCTACTTCTGCACAGTGCAAGGACCTTTTCTTTTTTGCTGGTGAAGGCGTGTGGGTCAAATTAGTGGACCAGACCAAAAGAAAAATACTATACCTTTAAGCTAATGTCAAATAATGTCAAATGTTTCCTTAGGCTATACCCCGCACGTGTCCTTCTCATTCCCACTGTCACACAGTCGACATTTAGCACAAAATCGTGCAGCCTTTAAATTCAACCATTTCAAAGCACTATTTAAACTACTACGTCTAGCTCAGTCAGCACTCAAGAAAAACATTATACGTCTTGACATCTTAACCGAGCCCTCGCTAATTTTATGAAGGCACCTCAGGCTTCGCTGAATCAGCCTCTGTAGATCAATTGTTACATAATTACAACACGACCCTTAGGAATACCTAAACAGTTTCACCCTGAAAAACATCAAATGAGTAATAAAAAAAAAAAGAATCCTCTCCCTATGGCTTAATGACTCAACCTGACAGATTAAACTAGAGTGCCACGCACAGACTACAAAGTAAATGTATAACGACTAAATAAGCAGTCTTTCACACTGTGTGGAATGAAAGCATGGTTAAGTATAAGCATGCCCTACACTCGACTCGATCAGCCTACTTCTCCAGCTAAATAGGCTCACACAACAACAATCCCAGCTTCCTCTTCAGCACTGGAGTGAAATTTATGAACCAGGAATTAGATTCATCCATGATCATCCCTCCTGCTTTTACTTGTCATGATTTAATGAGTTACTTTTATAAATAATACAAAAAATGTTGACACTAGAAATCAGATGAATATTGAATAGTCTAAATCAGCTATCACTACCATCTCTTTAAGCCCCCCCTGCCACAGCATATATTTGTGTCTTTTTGCTTGATTAGCTACTGGGAAATAACTGAATTAATTACTCAAACAAAACTACATGTATGCTAGACCCCAGTCCCACAAGACGACTTAAGGAAATAGTAATTATGTTGATTAATCCATTCTGAAAATAATGAAGTCATCATCAGCTGTTGTTCCTAATTCACTGAAGCTTCTGCAGTTAAGATTATACTACAACCCTAATGCAGGTCCAAATCTTCCAAAGAACTGCAGATCCATCCTATTTTGAAGCTTCCCTTTCTGTTTAAGATCTTGGAGAAAGCAGCCACACTTTCTGAGCCACATTTAATATCTGACCTTCTACCTGGCCACAGCACTGAAACAGCTCTCATTAATATAGGAAATGCTGTGCATTTAACTTCTGATGGGCTGTATGCTTTTACACCTGCATGCAGTTTTCAACACCATTGATCATTTTATTTCAATAGGTTGCCACGACACCCGGGTATATCTAACTAGCCAATGCTCTTTCCTGGTTTAAACCTTACTTAACTAATATATTTCAATATGTGCAGATTAATGGCAAATCCTCGAATCCTACTGCAGTGAAATGTGGTGTTCTGCAGAGCTCAATTTTTCCAGTTTTTATTTCAATTTACCAAGTTTAATGTCTCAATGTACTCTGAAATTAAAGCATAGAACAAATACAAAATTGGACATAAAAAATAAATAATGGAATTGTTTTGTTTAACAAAATTTAACCTATTAAGCTGACAATCCCCTCTGGTACTCTTAAAATGGCACCAAATTCATGTGCTTCTCTTTAATCCAATGTGTACTCTTCACTGTTGTATTGTTTGCCAAGTGTTTGGTATCCCATGAAAGCTTAGACATTCAGCTTTCTAACAAAACAAGCCTATGTGCAAAGAAATCCGATCAAAACTGAGTGATCTGTGACCGTCTGAATGAGACCCCCCTGCGCGTTTACCCCCTGGGCTCTGAAAGACAGCAGGCAACACGGAAACTGTAGAATGAAAAACGATGTGTGCATTGTAGGAGTATAGTATAACTTCTATGCACAGGACCTGCATGTAACACTGCCAAATAATGATTAAGTGGGTGTAGTAACACAGTATATAACTCTGAAATGTACATTATTTATCAGTTTTTGGTAACCTAAACTTTTTTTTTTAAACTCTGGCAGTTTACCGCTTACCTTTGTACCATTTCAGGTTATTCACCGGGTTTGAACTGCTTATATTTCTATAAAATCTGGAAAAATGGGGGTGTTCTAAAACTTTTGACCAGTAGTGTATACCTCACTTGTTATAGATTTCCCCCCTAGATAATATTGCCCACAAACATAATGCTGTTCTCTACTGTTATGCTGATAACACACAGCCATAACATTATGACCACTGACAGGTGAAGTGAATAACACTGATAATCTCGTTATCATGGCACCTGTCAGTGGGTGGGATATATTAGGCAGCAAGTGAACATTTTGTCCTCAAAGTTGATGTGTTAGAAGCAGGAAAAATGGGCAAGCGTAAGGATCTGAGCGACTTTGACAAGGGCCAAATTGTGATGGCTAGACTGCTGGGTCAGAGCATCTCCAAAACTGCAGCTCTTGTGGGGTGTTCCCGGTCTGCAGTGGTCAGTACCTATCAAAAGTGGTCCAAGGAAGGAAAAGCGGTGAACCGGCGACAGGGTTGTGGGCGGCCAAGGCTCATTGATGCACGTGGGGAGTGAAGGCTGGTCCGATCCAACAGACAAGCTACTGTAGCTCATATTGCTGAAAAAGTGAATGCTGGTTCTGATAGAAAGGTGTCAGAACACACAGTGCATCGCAGTTTGTTGCGTATGGGGCTGCGTAGCCGCAGACCAGTCAGGGTGCCCATGCTGACCCCTGTCCACTGCCGAAAGCGCCTACAGTGAGCATCAGAACTGGACCATGGAGCAATGGAAGAAGGTGGCCTGGTCTGATGAATCACGAGTTCAAGGTGTTGACAAATTCCCCAGAGGCCCCACCTCGCAACTTACAGGACTTAAAGGATCTGCTGCTAATGTCTTGGTGCCAGATACCACAGCACACCTTCAGAGGTCTAGTGGGGTTCATGCCACAATGGGTCAGGGCTGTTTTGGCAGCAAAAGGGGGACCTACACAATAATAAGCAGGTGGTCATAATGTTATGGCTAATCGGTGTATATACATAATGCCAGATTACATATACAAATAGTTTCCCATCTTCCTGTCTTATTCACATTACAAAATGTATGTTGTGAAATGTATTTCTGGAACTCAATGAACTTTGAGTGAAAACAACACTGTCAAGATTTGATGAAGATGGCTTTAACATCAGTCCCAAACAAACCACATTGAATCTGTGCCTCACTTGTGAGTCAGAACTTCTCTTATGGTCCCATATGAAACAATAATATGCTTTTTTTCAGCTTTGAGTAGCTTTGATATTTTGCAAAAACATACCTTTCTCTCTGAAATGTTAAGAAAATGCCTTCTTCACATCGGGGTTAGATTACTACAATGCCTGGCAATCCCTAAATGCACACTGTCCTCACATTACTTAGTTCTAAATGCCACTTCAAAACCTTTCACTGAAACTAAAAATAATCCCATTACTTTGGTTATAGCATCACTTCACTAGCTCCCTGTACGCTGCAGATTTCAGAGTTCTGCTCATAGCCTATAAGGAGATAAAAGCATTAGCCCTGCAGTATTTGATCAATACTGCTATCCACATACACAACAGGGTGAACACTCGGTCCCTGGACACCAGCTACCTTATAATCCCTAAGATTCAATAACTGAACGCATCTCATGAAAGGAACACCTCACCATTCTCAGCCTTTAAGTCCTGGCTGAAGAATTATTTTATAGTCTCTGTAATGGCTGTTCAACTATAATGTTTAGCTCTGCCAATGTTCCCAGCACATGCTCTGCAATGAACTTTAGCTGCCTACATTTGAATCAGATCGCTGTTCTCATCCCCTCCCTCTGCTATACATTTGTTAACTTTCACTTCGGCATTGCTTCAGACATAAAAGTAAGGTGATTCAAAGCACCACCTACAGAGATGGGCAGATTAGGAAATATATGATCTAATTAAAGGTTTCCTCTGAAAGAGTACCAATAGATCAGTTTTAAATGTTACTTTTTGGACTTTTCAACAAATCCCATTGTAGTATCATTCTTTTATTTCCCTGCCCTGTCATCGTTGCTGGAGATTACGGTTAGGTTTTTTGTTTTTTTTTCAAAGCAATGAAATTGCTAAAAAGTCACACCATGGTTTAAAAGAATTTATTGTGCAGTTGGACTGTTATTGAACTGAATTACAGCTGGTTTTAGCAAAATAAGGTTCTGAAGCTGGAATCACTTCGGTGTACTAGAACATACTTTATATAGTTTGAATGAAGTACTGAAAGTAGGCATGATTAAAAACATACTGTAGATAAAATATCAGGATTAAGTTGTGATAGATAAGACAACCAGCACATTAATGCCTTTAAAGCAAAATACATTGCTTTATTGCTCAACAAAGGGACTAAATCTTCTGACTTAATTAAATATGGTAGATTTCTGGATAACAATTATTTGGAAACAATGGAAATGAATTATAATTTTTTAACTTGATATAGAATCATTAATGATTTAATTTACATTATAGTATCAAACTGAACATAGTACTTGATCTGCTGGGGTGTGTTAATCAAAATATGTTTGTAAATATATAGTTAAGACTCCGAAATACACTGATCAGCCAAAACATTATGACCACCTGCCTAATATTGTGTAGGTCCCCCTTTTGTTGCCAAAACAGCCCTGACGCGTCGAGGCATGGACTCCACTAGACCTCTGAAGGTGTGCTGTGGTATCTGGCACCAAGACATTAGCAGCAGATCCTTTAAGTCCTGTAAGTTGCGAGGTGGGGCCTCCATGGATCGGACTTGTTTGTCCAGCACATCCCACAGATGCTCGATTGGACTGAGATCTGGGGACTTTGGAGGCCAAGTCAACATCTTGAACTCGTGATTCATCAGACCAGGCCACCTTCTTCCATTGCTCCGTGGTCCAGTTCTGATGCTCACGTGCCCATTGTAGGCGCTTTCGGCAGTGGACAGGGGTCAGCATGGGCACCCTGACTGGTCTGCGGCTACGCAGCCCCATACGCAACAAACTGCGATGCACTGTGTGTTCTGACACCTTTCTATCAGAACCAGCATTAACTTTTTCAGCAATTTGAGCTACAGTAGCTCGTCTGTTGGATCGGACCACACGGGCCAAGGACATAACTTTTGACTTCTTTCAGTTTGTTGATATAATTTAATTTTCTTAGATTTAATGAAGCTGTTAAACATTACTTTTGTTTTACGCATTTTAAATCCAGTTCTCTTGCTTGCATCTGAGAGTTCTTGAAATGTATGTTTCACTTCAATAAAGTTGTATTTGACCTTGCACATCCTTCTAGTTACTTTCACCACACCAAGGTAGAGTGGACTGAAGTCAGTTTATTAACTACAAATTGTTGACGAGAAACAGACATACATCCACCTGATATCAATTAATTTTTCCTTAGCAACAGCAGCACACATGTATAACTTTTGAATAACAACACGTTACCATGCATTCTATGATCATAGATTGATTGGAATCAATAAAGGCCCCGTCTCAACTGAATTTATTTAGTGTGTGTATGTGTGTGTGTGTGTGTGTGTGTGTGTGTGTGTGTGTGTATAAAAGCTCTTTCATAGGTAATTAATTACCTATGGACATGTTGCTGTAATTAAGCCATTAAGCTATCTAACACAATATGAATTCTGCCTAAAATACTTTATTGCAGATTTCAGCTTTCACTCATATTACAAAGACAATTAAATAATTGGACTGAATTGATTCAAGCACTTCAGCTATTTTTTTGTACTATTTTGAAGTATATTTCGCAGTCATGCAAAAGGAAACAAACTCAAAAACAGTGTACTTGTTCGACCTAATTAAAATCTCAGTGTATCAAAGCATCTCATCATATGTTCTAGTGCTTTTGGAAGAATGGAAACCTTCTTCTTTTGTACAGGTACTGGTATAAAGTAGTTATGTTTATGGTTGTGAATTTACTTTAAATGGAATGTAAATCTGTAACTGAATTATAGTTTCAAATACACATGCATGTTACATGAATGCATGAATGGAAAATAAATGTTGTGTATCCAAAGAGTAGACACAATCTTGTAGGCTTTAATTCAGCAGCAGACTGAAAAACATTAATGATGCATGTGTGTGTATGTATATATACATTTTAACACCATGGGGGGTTGACTCTTTTTTTGTGTTACTTAAGACTAACTAGTACATTAAATACTTGCATTAACTATCAGTGCCATTGCATTGTGCAGAATAGTCTATGTAAGGACCTTGAATGATCAGTATCTATAGAATTTAAAAAGACACATTGCAGTCTGAGCTGAATACTTCTCCAACATAACCTAGGGTAGTTTGAGACTTTTGAGGCCTTGGCCATGACTTATTTCCTTAAATGCATAATAACATTATTTAAATTGCATATGTTGTGAAGTGCATGTTACCTAGCAACCTATGCAATCTACCAGTAGCTGTGAGGTCTAGCGAGACTGCCATACTGCTCTAGATAAAACGTGGCAACTCAAAACGTTACACTGCAAATCCCAATGCAGATACGCAACATTGTACTGTGCTTATTATGTATAACATATCAAATGTAACAAAGACTAGTACAACTAGGCATCTTTCAAATACCTCTTCATGGATGCAAAGTAAGTGGTGTGCGTGACTATGATTTATGATGGGTTTTCTAGAAGGAATTACAAGATTTATGTGGTATAGATTTCTACTGACATCAGATTTACTGCGATTTGATTTTAATTCCTGTGCTTCACTATTGTGTAATATTTTCTGAGAAGAAATATTAGAAGAAATATGGCGAAACTAAATTGGAAAATTACAGTGACCCCTTAGCTATGTGTGACTCAATCATGTCTATTTTAATTCTGCTTGTTTAGTTTTTCTTTACATACGCTGGTAAACACTTATGGTGCGGTTGCTTGGAGACCATGTCTACTAAAGACACAAGAAACAATTTTGCAATGTAATATATAATTTCTATATGAATTTGTTAAAGGACATTTTTTACATGGTCATGGTCAACATTTGCCCTCACTGGCCTTTGATTTAAAATCTCTGTGTAACAGGCACAATGAATACATCAATCCATGGAAACACAATATACAGTGAGGGAAAAAAGTATTTGATCCCCTGCTGATTTTGTACGTTTGCCCACTGACAAAGAAATGATCAGTCTATAATTTTAATGGTAGGTGTATTTTAACAGTGAGAGACAGAATAACAACAAAAAAATCCACAAAAATGCATTTCAAAAAAGTTATAAATTGATTTGCATGTTAATGAGGGAAATAAGTATTTGATCCCCTATCAATCAGCAAGATTTCTGGCTCCCAGGTGTCTTTTATACAGGTAACGAGCTGAGATTAAGAGCACTCTCTTAAAGGGAGTGCTCCTAATCTCAGCTCGTTACCTGTATACAAGACACCTGTCCACAGAAGCAATCAATCAATCAGATTCCAAACTCTCCACCATGGCCAAGACCAAAGAGCTGTCCAAGGATGTCAGGGACAAGATTGTAGACCTACACAAGGCTGGAATGGGCTACAAGACCATCGCCAAGCAGCTTGGTGAGAAGGTGACAACAGTTGGTGCGATTATTCGCAAATGAAAGAAACACAAAATAACTGTCAGTCTCCCTCGGTCTGGGGCTCCATGCAAGATCTCACCTCGTGGAGTTTCAATGATCATGAGAACGGTGAGGAATCAGCCCAGAACTACACGGGAGGATCTTGTTAATGATCTCAAGGCAGCTGGGACCATAGTCACCAAGAAAGAAATTGGTAACACACTACGCCGTGAAGGACTGAAATCCTGCAGCGCCCGCAAGGTCCCCCTGCTCAAGAAAGCACATGTACAGGCCCGTCTGAAGTTTGCCAATGAACATCTGAATGATTCAGAGGAGAACTGGGTGAAAGTGTTGTGGTCAGATGAGACCAAAATCGAGCTCTTTGGCATCAGCTCAACTCGCCGTGTTTGGAGGAGGAGGAATGACCCCAAGAACACCATCCCCACCGTCAAACATGGAGGTGAAAACATTATGCTTTGGGGGTGTTTTTCTGCTAAGGGGACAGGACAACTGCACCTCATCAAAGGGACGTTGGACGGGGCCATGTACCATCAAATCTTGGGTGAGAACCTCCTTCCCTCAGCCAGGGCATTGAAAATGGGTCGTGAATGGGTATTCCAGCATGACAATGACCCAAAACACACAGCCAAGGCAACAAAGGAGTGGCTCAAGAACAAGCACATTAAGGTCCTGGAGTGGCCTAGCCAGTCTCCAGACCTTAATCCCATAGAAAATCTGTGGAGGGAGCTGAAGGTTCGAGTTGCCAAACGTCAGCCTCGAAACCTTAATGACTTGAAGAGGATCTGCAAAGAGGAGTGGGACAAAATCCCTCCTGAGATGTGTGCAAACCTGGTGGCCAACTACAAGAAACGTCTGACCTCTGTGATTGCCAACAAGGGTTTTGCCACCAAGTACTAAGTCAGAGGGGTCAAATACGTATTTCCCTCATTAACATGCAAATCAATTTATAACTTGAAATGCGTTTTTCTGGATTATTTTGTTGTTATTCTGTCTCTCACTGTTAAAATACACCTACCATTAAAATTATAGACTGATCATTTCTTTGTCAGTGGGCAAACGTACAAAATCAGCAGGGGATCAAATACTTTTTTTCCCTCACTGTAGCTTTTATTTTTCATTAAGTCAACTGTATGTAGAAAATCTTATTTTGAAGACTTATTTGTTCTTATATGTAATTTTAAAGATTGTAGAGGGTTAATTATATAATCAATTACAGCTGTCTTTGAATTTGTACAGACACATCAAGAGACCAAGATATAATCAATTCCAATTGAAGTCAAGCATGATTTACAGGTTATATATATTTCTCATCTGTGTGCAGCATAAAAATAATAATTACTGTTTTTATTTTGACAGCAAATTGACCTATTGAGACTGAGGTCTCGTTCACAAAGGGGTATTAGAATGTCATACAAGAAAATGCAAAAGAACAATAAACACAACACAATATGTGTGGTTCAATAATTTTAAATATAGTATTTTAAAAGTTAATCAAAAGAACAGGTTACAATGATGGTGTAGCCATTAGTGGAACTTGTCTTCAATTCCTCAAGACACTGTTGAACCAATGTACAGCCCTATCACTAAACAGGGCCATGCACCTCTGAGAGAGTTATCACAGGAGCATCATCTCAATGCTTATGCTGTGCGACAAATTACTTTTAAGCTATGCATTGGACCTTGCAGAGTCTACATCACATCCGTAAGTTTTCATATTTCAAAATTATATATGTAATTTCCTTCTAGTTGAGTAATTCAGATCATTGTCTAAATGTAAAGGTTAGATATTCTAATGTGGCCAAAACATACACAATAAAACACAGAACTCTGGAAGTTATGTAGATAAATGTAACAGAGTAAGATCAAGCAAAATAGCTAAACAGATGCAAGATAATGTAATGCTAAAATTTCAAATAAGGGCATGTTGTTAAGTTTTACTAGCTGAATAACTCATTTTATTTTGTTTGGTCTGCAATAAAAACAAGGTAAATTATATACTAGCATAATCTTAAATGTTCATAATTTTAAAATGATTAAGTGCCCACACACACACACACACAAATATTTCAAGACTGCTCAAAAATCATGTCAGTGCAGTTAATTGTTCATATAAAAGTTTTTCAGAATTTCACCTTGAGTATTAAAAACAAATCACACTTTGACCTTCCGCTTAGCCGATTTATTTATATAAAAATCTGAAAAAGATGCTTCTTTGAATTCTTATAAAGCAACAGTGTATTCATGTGGGTAGCTTTGAATGTAGGGTGAAATCATTTTAGCAGTATATAAAATGTTCTGTAAATTATAGCAAAGGATGAAACATCAAATAGGCTACAGTTGGAATACTTTTTGACAAACAAAAATCAAGGTTTTGGATAATGACAGTTTAAAGTTTTGGGGGTTGTGGATTTATATTTGATTTCTCAGTGCCGAGCTAGATCATCTACTCTTCCCTAAGCCAAATAGGAACAAGTAAATTAAAATAAGGCCAAAAGCAAAATAAATCCTCAAAACCAGTAAAGTACACAGAAAGCATGAACTCTCTTAAATACCAGATTTATGTCTCATAAATTAATAGGGAAAAACATAAATGATCGTCTATTATTCATGTTTATCTTTTATTATTATAAACAACATTGATCATTTCATTTGAACAGACAAGGAAAAGGATTTGACATCTAATGAGTGGCGGGAGTTATTCCAATTCAATCCAATAATGTGAAATAGATGGGAACAGAATGACCAAGTGACAATAAGAACATACAAATTAAGAAGCTTTTATTGTTATCTTTCAAGTTGGAAGCACTGCCCAAGGAGGAGGGGTTTCTGCGCACTTCTGTAGGAACCCGATCAAAATGTCACTCTATCAAAGCTGCCATTGACCCTCGTCACTCAGAACAAGTCCCTTCCACTTCCTGTTCTATAAAACATGACGTCAGCGCAGGTTCGTCCTCTTTTGCCATTTCACTGGACCTGAGAAGGTGTGCTCTCTGTGTCTTGTTTGTGCATAAGACCTTACCTGTCTTTTCTGTATTCAGTTGGCTGGCTTCAGGGCTGTGTTTTTTTGTGTTAGTTATTTGATAGCTATCCAATTCTGTTCCGTCCATGCAATGGGGCTCCAGCTGCGCTTTTGGTTTCAGTTTCAAAAACAAATAGAGCTTTTAAAAATAAATAGTTGTGTCTATATAGTGCCTTATATATTCCAATTGCTTGCTGTGTTGGTTTTTGTATCCACAGGAGCACCTCTCAGCTTGCTGGGATCAAGCTCTGCTTCGCTCCTCGTCCATGTATACTACCCTCGGCCACCTCAGACCCCGGACCCTGCGTCACCTGGTGTCCCTGGAAACCCCGGGACACACGGTGTGTTTAAGCCTTTCGGCCTACGCGTGTCCCACACTCTGGTGTCTGGATACACAGTGTTTGTCCGGCAACAGCAAGGTTGTGTGTGGTGTGGTGTTACAGTGCCCTGGTGTCCACTAGCATTGTCGGGTGGAGACACCCTTACAGCAGCCAGTCCCACTAGGCCCTCCACTTGTCACGGTGGCATCCCAGTTGTTGTGTGCCCCCTGGTACAAACACTAACTGGCGCCCCCGCTGCACGCTTGTTGGTTCTTGCGTGTGTGCGCTCAGCAGGATGGAGAGGCCTTCCTCCTTCTCCCGCCCGCACCACTGTGCAGCCTGCGGCCAATGCACCTTGCTCGCGTGGAGTGTGGAGGTCCTATGCCCCATAGCCGCGTTGGTCTCCCTCTCTCTGCTCTCGGTGGACCAGTCCAGACCAGAATGTCCAAACAGGCAGTGCAGCGTTACAGAGACCCTGCTCCGGAGGGCTTACGAGGCTGGAGCTCAAGCGGCTTGTCTCCATATCACGGAGAGCCTGCTGGCATTATATATTGCACAGCTGGCCGAGCCTCCAGAAGCACCTGATGCATCACCAGGCCCACCCCCTATCTCGGAGATAGCAGCGGCAGCCGATTTGCTGGTGACTGTGATGTGTCACGGTGCAAGGGCGACTGGGCGATCCTTGGCAGCCATTGTGGCGGCACACCGCCAGCTCTGGCTGTCACTTGCGAGGCAGTTCCTGAGTTGGACAGGACCCGCCTCATGGACGCCCCCATCTTGCCGGGCTTTACCTTTGATCCCTCCGTGGAGGAAATGCTCACAAGCACCCTCCAGGAGAAAGAGCATTCCCTGCAGCTGACCCGGGTTTACCCAATTGTACCCCAGGCCAAGCAACACAGGCAGCCTGTTGCAGCTTGATGGCGGGGATTCCCCCCGACTGTGGCTCCCAGGCCACAGCCTAGGCAACAGCGCCGTCTACTGCAGATCTCCGTCAACATCTGAGCTCCAGCAGACAGGCGCCCCCTACGGCAGCCCGGCATGGCATGTGGCAGACCTCCACCCCCTCCCCCTGAGACTTTCCAGTGTGAGGGACCTGTTGCAGTGTGTGGTGCATCGCGTCAAAATCGTCGCTCTCCTAGAGAAGCGTGCAATCCACGAAGTGCCCCCTCCGGGGCAGCACAAGGGATTCTATTCCCCATACTTCCTAGTGCCCAAGACATCTTGGATCTGAAGTACCTGAACCACCACCTCAAGGTGTTGCACTTCAAGATGCTCAACCTGTGCACCATGTCCCAGGCCATCAAGCCCAGTGACAGGTTCATCATGGTGGATCTGAAAGATGCTTACTTTCACATCCCCATCGCGCAGGCGCACAGGAAGTTTCTCCGCTTCGCCTTCGAAGGCCGAGCCTTCAAGTTTGCTGTTCTCCCCTTCATCCTGTCACACTTTCTCCAAGTGCATGGACGTCGTATTAGCTCCTTTGTGTTGCCAGGGGGTCCGCGTTCTGAATTATCTAGACAACTGGCTGGTCTGTTCTCACTCCAGGGAGCAGGTTCAGAGCCACACGAACCTGATTCTTGGCCATCTCTCCGAATTGGGCATCTGGGTCAATCAAGAAAAGAGTCACCTGATGCCAACTCAGCAGGCACAGTTCCTCGGACTGCGTCTCGATTCTGTTGCCATGTTTGCCACGCTGGTGCCAGAGAGAGTTGCTTCCATACGCGCATCTCTCCCTCTTGATAGCCTGCATCGGGGTATCCCTTTGTCAGAGGTTGCTGGGCCTCCTAGCGGCTGCATCACAGACTCTACCCCTTGGCCTCCTCCAATTGAGGCCGCTGCAGTGGTGGTTCAGATCTCTCCGGATGCTTGTCATTTTCTGCCAGTCCTACGGGACAGATTTCTATGGGCGAAGCAATTCACCTCCCTGGCTTGTCAAACACAGCGGCGTACCTCCTCTCACAGGGAGGCCCCCCGATTTTCAGAATGGAACCTCATTCCGCTGGTGATCCAACAACTGTGGAGCCAGTATGGCTGAGCTGAAGTGTATCTCTTCGCCTCGGCAGAGTCCACCCACTGCCCACTATGGTTCTCCCTCCAAGACCACTCTGGGGATCGACGCACTAGCTCACACATGGCCGTGCTGT
Source organism: Amia ocellicauda (assembly GCF_036373705.1). NCBI lineage: Eukaryota > Metazoa > Chordata > Actinopteri > Amiiformes > Amiidae > Amia > Amia ocellicauda. Next base: position 17,801,578 of record NC_089851.1, on the reverse strand, counting down.
CTCCTCTTCACGTTCCCACCATTCCTCCTTCTCCCGATGGTCCTGGAGAAGATCAGGCAAGAACGAGCAACAGTTCTGCTGATAATGCCTCGGTGGTCTCGCAGATTCTGGTTCTCAGACCTGACCTCCCTCCTGAACGGAGAACCCTGGCTGCTCCCACTACGAGCAGACTTGTTGTCCCAGGTGCAGGTCACGCTCTGGCACCCCAATCCGGGCCTCCTCCAGCTTTGGGCCTGGCCCCTGAACGGGATCGCTTGATGGCCTGGGGTCTGTCAGATGTGGTGGTAGCCACTATCTAGAACTCCCTCAACAAGGTTACAGTACTCCTACCGCTGGTGGATGTTTAGCACCTAGTGCCAAGACAGAGGTCATGACCCAGTCACTTGGCCTATCAGGCTCATATTACAATTTCTTCAGGAGCTGTTGGACCAGGGCAAGTCCCATAGGCTACTGTACACTGTCACTATATACAGCATATAGTACAGTAATTCCCCCCTTTTTGGAACTGTATCCTGCAGTTTGTTATACCACACTCGTATTAGTATTGATCTACAGGTATATAGTTCCTTATTTATAGTTTAAAATGTTTCATTATTTTCAATGCAATGAACTGTAAGTTACCTAAATTAGTAGAATCAGAATACTGTTTTATGATTTCTAACAGTCTATAGTTTAAAATATGATTTTGATTCAAAATGCCCTTCCTAATTAAGTAGCCATCCAGCAAATCAGTTAACTGGGAGCTTGATTGAAACAAAAGCCAGAAGACACTGCAGTGCTTCAGTAACTGAGATTGAGAACCCCATCATAAATCCATGTCAAGCAGTACTGCTGAGTAAAAAACTCAAACAATCCATTCTCCATCACTAAACATGCGTGCATACAAGATTATTTAATTGTTAGAAGACATGTTCACATTATCCTGACAGCATCATGTTATTAATTTGAATGTCTTCATGTAACTTTGCAATGTGTAAATACCATTTGTTTTAAATGATTTTTAATGTTCAGTTTTTGCAGTGAAAATTATCAATCATCAAACTGACCGCAATAAAATAACTTTGCTATCTATTTTACTATCTTATTTTTAACTGTGATATTTAGTTTCCCCTATTTCTCTAGAGTTTCAAAGTACTATGTTGAATAAAAATGGCAACAGTTCAGAGAGATATTCTGAGTGTAGTGAAAGGCAATGTTTACATGTTCTTAACCCCTTTGTGATCCCAGTGATAGTTTTCTGACGCCCCATGGAGAGAATGTTGAATTAAACATTTTCTATTTATGTGCCTTAAGGCTATCTACGTGTTTTTTTTTTGCTTGCTAGAAAATATTGTCAGCTGAAGAGAGCTTTATTTGTTTGGAGACAAAAATCCAATGTTCCAGACCAGCTTTATTGATTCAACAGAAAATATGCTTGGGAGATTGATATTTTTGGATATTATTGAAGATGAAGAGTGTTATGTAACCTGTGGATTGCAAGTCTCAGTATCAGGGTGAAATTATGGAGAAAAGCTTTAAAAAGGCTTTCTAAACAAAATAACTCCTAGCCTGGGTTAGAGCACTAGCTACTACAAGGTGTCTACTTTCAAGCCACTATTCGGTTTCCCAATCACAATGCTCTGGCATAGGTTCAGATGTTCTTGTGGTCATATTGTGGAAGCGTAGATCAAAAACCATAATCAGGTTTGTGGTCCGGTCCAGGTCGGGTTTCCAAATTTAGGTAAGGCAGTGGTTGGTATCCAGCAGATGAGTTTGCACTCCTCTCTTTCTTTTGTTATTATTATTATTTTTATTTCTTGGCAGACGCCCTTATCCAGGGCGTCTTACAACATAAGTGCAAAACATAGTGCAAGAATACAGTTAAGTACAAGGCATCAAACATTACAAATTCTAATTTACATTAAACAAAGCAATTCAAGATATAATACATTTTACAACTTCCAATTTATACAGTTAAATACAGTAAGTGCGGACATACATCTCTCATACATCCCTTTTATCTCTCTCTCATAGCTCAAAGCTCTCCAAACACCCTCCTCTTTTCCCCATGAGGTACTCTGTAATCTCATGTTCGAGGAGGGCTGATATAAAGTGCTTTAGTGATTAGTGTTTGCACATGGTTGTGTCTTTGCCCTGCAGGCTGTCAGAGGTGTGCACATTTTCAATGCCTGTAAGCGTGTATCTGCCCCGCAGATTGTCAGTGAGGTAAGTGTGCATTCCAGAGTATCTCGGACAGGTTCCACTTGGCAGTTCAAGCAGGAGGAGCAACCGTGTCCTAATATACCTCCCGTCCTGTGTCACAACATGTATAATTCATCAGTTAACATTACCTGGGCAATTGTGCAACAAACGTCCACATATTCAGAAGCATGTTCTGCAGGGGACAGAGCCTCAAATGCAAAACTAATCAATTGTTGTTTCACTGCGGTATACAGTGACATTGGTTAGTTTCGGTGGGGGACAGAGAGGGGTGACTACCCCCCTGGTTGGCAAAATATGTGATCCAGTAGTAAATATTTAATCTTGAGGAGGAAGTTTAGGTCCAGCTGTAAAAAGAAAATCTCAGCCACTCCCTGTTGGAGAAACTCAGAAGGAATCTTACTCACTGCTATTCTCCCCATCCCGTATCTGATCATCTCACACACACCACATTGCCCCCACCTCCATGGGAGAATCTCCTGCCCTGCTATGATGTTGTTGCTAGAATTGGTACAGTTAATAGTCAGAATTTCTCTCACCACAAATTTACTTGGTACATATTCATGGATTCATTTTTTGCATCTTTGTCATTCAGTTCGGAGAAACCTATATGTAAAGCCCAGTTCATTGCAATGTGTAGATTTAATTGAAAAGACAGACATAGACAGAGAAGAAAAATCTCTGAGAACTATCAGATTTGCTGGCGGATCTTGCCATTATTTCCAAATGCACAGTTAAGTGCTGTTGCCCACACAGATATTCAAACATCAAAGGAAATTAAAACCGATATCCATCACTGGTCAACTGGCCTGATCTGGGGGAAGTCAGGCTCTTTCCTCAAACATAACTAGGACAAACAGTATGGAAATACAGCTGTACACCTTCTTCAGATTCAGTACTTTACCTCTTCATAATACTCTTCAATACTAGCTTCTGAGAGGTGTTTGGAACCATTTATAACTGTTTAAACACAGAGTAAATACAATCTGCATGATACTTATTCTGGGGCCTTGTTATGTTTGCAGCAATGCGAACAGAATAAAGCTCAAGATTAAGCATTCTTTCAAAGGCACAACATGATATATTTAAATCATTTTTAAACATAGGGCTACCCAAACCAAGCTGTTAAACAAAAATGTGGTAGAAACAGTAATACAAAACCAACAAGAATAGAATAAAAGGAGACTCATGCTAAGTTTCGACAACAGCTATCAAATATGGGAACATTTCTGTGATTGTAAATTTCTTGGCAAGCCAGTTTCAGAGCATGCTTTATGGGTTCAAATCAGCTTATAACTACAAAGCCCTTGAAGAAAGAAACAATCCAACAATCTACTGCTTTTAACTATTTAACTACATAGGCTTTTTCCCCCTTCATTAATAGTCATAATTGTATGTGAAACCCATTTGGATAACATTTCCAAAGCTATAAAAAAAGAACGTTGTTCAGCTAAAAAAAATGGGTATTCAGATACGTGACTGACTCTGTCTCCATGAAGAAAAGGAAAGCGTTGATGATAATAGGCTAGGGGGAGGTTCACATTAAAAGAGAAGATGATCTGACTTTGTGTCCCAATCTTGGCTCCTGCTGCTCTTGACTTTGAGGTTCATCTGTTGCTTAGATGTATCATCATAATTATAATATAATGAATTCAATTCCTCAACTGCACTAATAAATTGTATGCAGGTCAGTATAACATCCAGTAAAGAGATATAATCTTCATTTTAAAATGTACCTTCTGTAACCTCAAACTTTGCAATACAATCATAATCGACCCTGCTTTAATTTGGAATTGATGGAAAACATGTATTCAGTTTGTGTTAAATTAATTCATTAATATATTATTTTGTCTCAGTTCTATCAAGACAATTAACACAACTGAATTTATAATGCAGTGTTATGTGTTCTCTCAAAACCATGGCTCATGGTGAGAGTATCTCATAATAAGGGTTCTCTGCAAGGTTTAAAAGAGGCGATTTCTTACAGCTTTGATGTTTGTTGGACTTGATCTTGATTATGTTCCGAGTTGCCCAGACATCCCGATGCAGATTGTATATATAGCCAGTTTTTCAAAATTAAGCATTTTGGTGTTTTGGCTTACCTCAAAAACTTCCAAGAAATTAAATTCTCCAGAACAACATAAACTGACACTCAATCCTAGCATTTCTGCAAGCTTCTCCCCAGAACAGCTTGGCCACAAATGTCACCTTAAGTAAGAATTGAATGGACCTGTACCTACAAATTAATTTTCTTTTTAATCTACAATCGGCTTTTGTCCCCTCAATACAGATCTGCATCGTTTCATTATTTGTCATTCTGTAAGTCAGTGTTGAAAATCTCGCTAACATAAATCTCCTCTTCATTATATCCATCTATACAGTCCAAGAACACAACTGTCAGCAGCTTCAATAAGTAAGAAATCTTTTGCTGTCTAGCCCCTTCCATTAAGGTCTTGCATCCAATTCATAACCTAGTCAGCATTCCCATTCCACGTACATTCTGTTCACATCAATAATAAATAAATAAAGACTACATAATGCGAAGGCCTCTACAATAAATGTAACACTTATCAGTTTCCAGTTCTAACTTTATTTCATGCAGCAGCAGCTCTGGTGAACTTTAAGACCATGCAGATGATTTGATTGACCTTTTTACATGTTTTTGATCTGCTTCTGCTATGAAGGGAGCCTCTTCAAATGGTCTTTTGATTTAACCTGATTGTTGTTAGCTCCCTGTACTGCTTCAATCTCATCAATACACTTTGGTTAATTGTGTTGTGGCTGTAACTTCAAAAGTTTATACGCACTGTAAATTCGATGTCTCAGTAGTTGTCAATGGTCATTAACCACATATTGCGATACGATCGATCTCTATGTGAAAACTGTAAAATGCTCTTTTTGTTATTGTTATTTTTCTAACTTCCAGATTATTCATTAATAAAATCAAAAACTCACAGAATAATATCTTAATTCTTATTAACCAGTGGGTGACATCTGTGAGATTTAAAAACAATTGTATTTATTAATGCATCTTAAAAGTAATCAGGTTGAAGTTCCAATGAATCTTCCCAAACATGTTCTGATTCCATCTTATTTTGCTAACCCTGTTTTAGGGGGAAAATATGTGAGTTTCCTTCCTGATTAGCAAAGTCTGGACATTACATGCATTTTAAGTATTCTAAGTTTAAAGTCTGCTGTAAATGTATCAGTATTTTGATATTTTCCCATTGACCCTGCATTTATTTCACATTATTTAATTTTTTATAGGCAATGCTAAAATTCTCATAAAATATATATTCTATTTTCACAGATGGATGTGTAGATGACCCAACTGTTGTATTTTATCACAGCAATACATCTAAACCAATGAAGTTGGTCTCCACATAAAATCTATTATCTAATATTTGATTCTACTTTAAATGCATTGCTTATTCCAAACTTACAATATTTCAATGGTTCTTTCAGTCAAGTGAAAACGGTTTATTACACGTTTCAAATTAGTTTGAAAATACAGTGACCTAAAGTAAGACAATCATTAAACATATATTACATTCCATAATGTATTGATTAATACAATTAGCCTTTATTTAAAACAACCATATCTATTACTCAAATTAACAACAAGTTTGGGGGTATATTTGAATATTTTTGTTGCTGAATAATTCAGTAGGTGTACATTGTCATGATCTTCTGAATCGAAAAACTATATCCAAACCATCACAACTTGTATGCATCAGTGTAGCATTCTTTGACAAATTTGTTTCCTTGTCTTTTTCCTACATATGTTGAATTTAGGTGCTCACAAAGCCACTCCATCCTTTTGGAATGGATCACTAGAGGTTATACAATTCTGTCAGGGTTTTCTACACACCACATTAATTCTGTTAGATATGTACTAGACCTGCTTCTTTGTGTCCATGAGTCCATGATAGTCATCATTTAAGTCACATTTCACTTTCAAGGCTAGTGTGAGGGCTGAGGACACTGTGTTTTATAGATTCTGGCTTTGATACAAAGCCAATTATTCCCAATCTTGTTTTACTGTGCCTTTTCAAAGACTGTTCCAGAGCCACAGTAGTCCAGATGTGATATAATTTCTGATGGGAACAGATAACAGGATTCCTGTCCAGGAAAAAAATCTGATGAACCTCAAAAGCAGCCTTTGGGAAAAATGTGTTTGTAACAGAAACCCCTGTCCAATGTGCATAATGTATGTGAGAAAAATATCAAATTTAAAATGTCCTAAAAAGTGTGATGACCTGCCTTCAAACCGGTTTGAGAAGTAACAAAAACTATTTTTGAATGTTATAAAAATACAATTCTCCTGTAGATTATCACAATAGCACAAGACATGTATTGTAGAAGATGATTCATTCTATAATTCACTTTTTGCATCATGTCTGTATTTTAGTCTCTTTACTGGTGATTTCCATCAAGGTTTTTCTATATGTTTATATTTGTGTGCATTCAAAGGTATGTAAATTAAATTATCAAAGTGTACAACAATGCAGAACTTAATTATTGGATTTAAAGTACATCACTGCCTTGTAATATCACTGGTGTTGGTGTCCAATAATAAAAAAAAATGTAATATATAATTTGAGGGCTGTGACATCAAGACAAAAATACTCACAAACACTGTACAACCAGCTTCAGTTTTATTGCAAGTCTATGAAATTATAAACAGCAGCAATACATCTAGAACCACATAAACAGGAGACTAATACAGTGCATAGCGTGATTGTAATACTGTACTGTGTATTTAGTGTAGGGCAAATGGTACAAGTGACATATTGCACAGGCCTCCTACACTACAAGAAACAGTACTTGTATATGTAATATATATTACAAACAAATATTTGGTTAAAAATAATTAGGTTAATTAAATTCAGAGGCATGCACATATTGACTATATTAAAAGGAAGCCAATCATTATATATCCAAATCAGTAGTATAACAGGGAGTCATATAGGGGGTGGTGTAGTTTGTTAAATGCATTTCAAATTTGTAATACTGTTTGTACAATTACATGTTTTTCTACATTAGACCTTCGAGTTATATGTTATTTCATCCTTGGCATACATTGCTGTGAAATACCTGTGAATTGGTTGCCCTGGAGAAATGACATACCCGGTGTTCATTGGCTGTGCGCAACAAACAGTATGTGCTCTGGTATCCTTTTAAAAGCACCTTTGTTTGAAAGTGGGACAAGGCCACTGTGTATGTTAGTGCACTTGAAGTTGGAGAAATGCAACTGTTTATATGAAATTAGCAGACATTGTATTTTTCTGTTCTGTGTGTTAAGAGGATCTGCTGCCCATGTGATCAATACCTTCACAGTCATTACAGGTGATGAAAAACATATTATTGTGTTATAATTTCATGTGCACCCACGTAAGCATACTATTTAGTAAAATAAGCATCTGTTTAGTCAAAGTGTATGTTCCTGCTGAAAAATTAGTAAAAGGAGTTCAATGAAAGTCAATTACTTAAAAATTACCCTACATAATCAAGAAAGCCATTTAAAGTTAAAGAACTGATCATAGTATGCTCAGTTAATATTGAAAGTTGGTAAGCAATAACTTGCCACAACATCATTTTATATGTATTGTGTTTTTATTTTTTGTAAAAACAGTGAAATGCTGTTTTTACCATGTATAGCACACAATGTAATCTGTGAGGCAATTTCTCTGCATATTGTGGGGACCAAAAAGTCTTCCTGCCTACTTTTAATAATTGTATCCATTGCTTCTTTCACACGTCTCCTCTCCCAAGTTGTTGCCATTCAGACTTCAAAAAGGCCTGAATCTCTCCAGTCTTGAACAAGCTTTATCTCGACTCTGTCCCTCACAAATTATTGTCCCATCTCTGTACTCTGTAAAATCCATGATTAAGTGGTTCACTGCCAGCTCTCCACTTTCCTCTATAATATGGCTGCTGTCCTATACACTGCAAAAAAAAGCTTTTTATTTTACTGACTGTCTGCTTTTACTGCCTAACTCTCCTCAGTCCTAATTCTATCTCTCAGCTTCATTTGACAGTCAATCACTCTTTTCTTCTCTTCCACTAGAAATGTTCTAGTCACTTATGTCTCCTACCTTTTTGTCTGCTCCTTCTGGTTTTAATGGTATGTTTTTTATATATATATATATATAAATATCAACAGTTACAATGAAAAAAAAAGACATTTCTTGATTAGGTAAGTAATCACCACATCAATACTTTGTAGAGCCACTATTGGCAGTAATTACAGCTTTGAGTCTCTTAGGGTAAGTCTCTACCAGGTTTGCAAATCTAGATTGTGCAATATTCTGCTTGGCAAAATTGTTCAAGCTCTGTCAGTTTGCTGTCGGCCAACGACCCACAACCAATCTTCAAGTCTTGATACAGATTTTCAATCGGTTTCAAGTCTGTGTTTTGTCTGGGCCGCTTTAGGACATTCGGCTGCATCGGCAGCATTTGATCCTGCTCAGAAATGGCAGTGTAAATGCTCAGTGATCGGATCAAATGTACCCCTCAGGGAGATGGTACAGATCTGGATAAAATGCATCGGTAGCATTTGATCCTGACAGTGTGGACACTCAACCGGCTCAAGTACTGGCATGCACTGCAGCAGCATCACTTGAGCAGATAAGAGAACGCTTCCCTACTTCCCTTATTATAAGTAAAATATTGTTATAATTAACACTAAATGGCTTGTTTTTTTATGTTAGCAAAAATATATAATTGTATTTTCATTTTCAATGCTTTGGTTGTGAAAAAATATTAAAGTTTGTTGGTTTTACTTATTTGAAAAACTTGTAATGAGATGAAATGGCAGTTTTTGATCTGTGTTCTAAAGCGGGGGTTTTCAAACCGGTCCTGGAGTACCCCCTGCCCTGCTGGTTTTTGTTCCAACCTAGATCTTAATGACTTAATTACTAATTAAAATCATCCCCATATCATGATGCTGCCATCACCCTGCTTCACAGTAGGGATGGTGATAAGATGTGCTGGGTTAAACCACACATAACACTTTGACTTTAGGCCAAATAATTCGATTCTAGATTTATCGAACCACAGAATCTTTAACCACTTCTATCCACATGCCTTTTTGCGCATTCATATGAAATTAAATCTACTTGACTGTGCTCCAAGGGATATTCAATACCTTTGAAATCCGTTTATCCCCCCTCCCCTGATCTTTGCCTTTTCACAACTTTATCCAGGAATTGTTTTGAAATGTCCATGGTCTTCATGGTAGTATCCTTGCTTAGAATGTACTACTCAACTGCAGGACCTTACAGTGACAGGTGTATTTAATCTGAAATCATATGAACCACTTTTATTGCACACAGATGGACTCCATTGTGTGAATTCAGAAGGCAATTAGTTGCACCTGAGCTTATTTATGGGGAAAATACTTCTCCAATTAAGATTTTTCAGTTTTTATTTTTAATGTATTTGTTTTTTATCCTCATTGAAAGTATTGTAAACATAATGTCTTGCTTCTGTGTGTGCACTTTCCGATAAAGGCTTTTTGTAATTATTTGATTTATAATTGTATTTGAAAACTAATTATTCATCTCTTCACCTCTATTCAACTTATGGATATTGTTGGTTTTTCTATTCGAGTAGTTAGTATTGAACATAACAAAGCAATATAAGCACAAACAGCAAGGAATAATTGTTAAGAACACATTGTATAATTGTATGTAAGAAGAAACTGTGCTGATTTTAAACATTTATTTCTTCTTTGTTTAGTTTTTGTTTTTTGACAGGATACACATTGCACATGATCTTAGCAATACTGGAAGAGTATTGACTCATCCCTACTAAATAAATAATCCAAGTTCCAAAGACACAAGCTGAGGGGGTGACATTGTTAATGTGGACGAAATGGGCAAAATATCACAATTGTCAATTTTGAACTGAAATCTCACATTTGCATTTTCTTCTTTTTAATTAAGCTCATACTTGTGACATAGAAGAACAATAGAAGAACAATATTGACAGCATCCCCTGATACAATATGTTGTTAAACAATTGTGAGAACAATGACAGACACTAAAATATTTTGAAATATAAATGCAATTGAAAAGATTAATGCACAAGCTCCTTCTGTTGAGAATTTAAATAATTATTGTGAAGTAAAAAAATACTCTGACTTCATTTTTGGAAGCATCCATATAGAATTAACCAAATAATTAATTATACAGATCTTTAATAATTGGGAACACCATCTTATTTGCATTTTCATATCATGTGCATTACAGGACAGTTTGAAGCCCAGGTTATAAGACCATTATATTGTGAGGCTGAGCCACAACCTTCACAAGCTGCCAATAGAGTACAAAGATGACTAAACACCAAGTACATGTAACAGCAGTACAAATAGTTGAGGGAATGTTTCATAAACAAATCAAATATGGATGTGTTAAACTTTAATTATCACCCTACACAGATTTGTGATTATGAGGGGGGAAAACGTGAAGAGATATTTTCTTATAAACCCTGGCGTGTCCTAAAATAACACTTGGTCACACAAATGTTGTTTACATTGCCTCGACTTGTTTCAATCAGCATCTCAGAACTGTTTCGAATGGTGAACTGAAATCTTAAGACACCCACCAAAGAAATGTGTTGTTGCTTTATCAAGAAGGACAGACACTCAGCATCACAAGCACTTTGCAAAATACTGCATAGATCCATATCTTGCATTATAATATCATGCATTACACAATGTGTTCCTAAGCCCTATGTGGCCAGAGCTAAGCTAAACATTTACATCCCAAAACAGATAGAAAACATAGACCTTTTGTTGTATGGGCTTAACCTTGGTATTAACAATACAACTCCCCAAGCGTTTGTTCAATTGTGCAACCCTGCAGGCTGTTGTGTTCTTAATACTGTAAAGCTTTACTGCATCAAAGAGCAGAAAACTATAACCTTATGATTCTAAGCATATTTCCAAATATTACCCAAATAAAACATAGTTATATACATTGCATGATATAATACATACAGTTCATCTTTTTTTAATAAATGTAATATATATGAGATTCTGTTTAATCCTATTGAGTACAATGATAACAAAAGAATAAAAACAATGCCCTTACCCCAGCAGCCCGGGCCTGTGCTGATGCCTGTGGGGTATTGTCACCGCTCTGATGTCACTGAGCGCACACTGGCAGTGCGAGCGGCTGCGGAGGGACCGGGCTGCTCACCTGCTGCTGCCTCAAACTCCGCACCAGACACTGTCAGACACTTTCCAACCAAACAAGAGCAAGGCAGACTTAAGCAGCGTGGGATAACACCTGGACAGGTAGGTGCCAAAATAGTCAAGTAGCTCTGCTTCAAATATCAGAAGCGTCTGACTGGGATTAAGTGCTGGATGTAAAACTGTGCAGCTGCGACGTGTTCCTTTGAATGTAACGTTTTCATGCTGTCATTTCAATTGAGAGAAACTGCTACTGTGTGTATACACTCGCAATGCTCAGTACTAGACCTAATTGATGTGTTTTCTTGTACTTTAAGATCCTCTTTAACAATGGGCACGCCAGTGGAGATTTTCAAGGAGGACAATTGCCTCTCAGTCTTCTCCGAGGAGTGCCTCACAAACTCCACCTGGCTCTCCGGCTATTTTGACATAGATAATGCCACGCACTATTACAACTGGGCAAACCAAACCATGTCGCCTATCATTCCCATCATCACCGCGGTTTATTCCGTGGTTTTTGTGGTGGGCTTGGTGGGCAATTGCCTGGTCATGTATGTTATCATCAGGTAAGATCTGGGATTTTCTTACAACAATGAAGGCATGCATTGATTTCTGTGTTGATTTCTTTAGGTTCTTTATTTCTTTACATGAAAATAGTTTATCCTATGACAATAATTCAGATATCTCAAAACTTACCTATTTATACTGCATCCCTGGGCTTGTGGAATATATCTGTAAAGCATGTGAGCCCCCCAGTGGTTATTCTTAATAGGAAAGAGCTGTGACATGTGAAATAAAACAATCCTTTGGGAAATGCGTTTAAAGCACATGCGTCCCCTGCGTTTTACTTTTAAAGTTATATTTAATCTCATCATACTTTATGCTTTTTTATTTTCTGTTAGAATTGGTTTTGACTCACTTTGTGGCATGCCGTGCAGATATGAGATTATGTTAAGCCTTACTTCTGCCGATTCTCCTGTCCTGTCATCAAGAGTGAGAAACATTGATCCCTAAAAAGAGTTATCCATACCTGCATCTCATAATGCAGATCTGTAGGTAATGAAATCGTGTGTAGAGATGAAAATATGTCAGTATTCCTGAACTGTTGTGTTTCTTCTCAATAGTCTTGTTGCACACAGTCAATATTTCTGTTGAGTTTAAGGTATTTTGTATAGATAACATAATCTGAAACTGGGAAAACGTATTTTAGTAAAATAGTAAACTAAAATTAGACTTAAAAGTTTAGATTTAATCCCAGTCATGGTGTTGCCCTGAACTAGCAGATCATTAGATATCACTGAGGGGTTATTTTAACATGGTATATGGTAAGTGCTTCTTGTTTTACCTCAAAGAAAACAGCATTATCTGTGCTTTGCATGTACGTTAGGCCTTAATGGCTGTGACATAAATGAAGTGTAGGGTTAATATAGGTATCTTAAGTGTAATAAAGTGTGAAGCTTCAATATGGTGATTTATTGCTCATTTGGCACACTGTGAATTCATTAAATGCTGAAGAAATATGTACTGATTTCCATTATTGATTACCAATAGTAGCCATTCTATTGATCACCTGGACAAATGGTTCTGAATGTACTATTGTATTGAACACAGACTGTAGAATGATGTTTTAGTCAATGATTCAGTATTTTAAAATGTCAACTGGCTAACAAGGAATTATGCATGTCCTATTCCAACCCATTCTATATCCATAATTATACAAGTGATATAGGTTTAAATGTTTTTTTTTAAATAAATCAAAAGTATTAAATACATCTAAGTTAAAAAGTGTAATTTGCATGAAACATGAGCCATTTTGTATGGAGTATAAGGCATCTGTATGAAGATGTATTTACTATCTCAAAAGACATGGTTTGCTGGCATACTGGAAACCTTTAAAATCAGAATTGTTCCTCCTGTTGAAAGTCCCCCTGCACACAGTCTAGGTCTTTGATCTTTTACCATGATCCTGCAGTGTTACAGTCCTGCAGCTCTGTGGGTGATTTCAAATAGACAATGAGTAGAGACATGGAAATGATGTTAACCATTTAAGCAAATCATTCAGATGTCCTTTTGCTCCTTTCCAAGACCAGGCTTGTTCTCTGTTCTAGATATTCTGTCACTGAACATGTGGAGTTTGTCACTATTTTTGTCCATTTAGTGCAAACCTTATTTATAAGCACTGAATTACTGTATTTTCCTGCTCTCTTGCAGATATGTGTCAGAGTAATATGCTTCCAAAATGTGAACATATTTTGTTTATACTTGTTCTTGTGCCATTGATTGGAAGCTACTATACATTAGTACATTTGGTTTTGTATTTTTTTAAGGGGCTTTGCTTGGAGAAGGCTTATACGGCATTGTTAACTATAGCAATATACAATATCAGTATTTTATCTTTCTTCTTAATTTACTTAGATTTTCCCAGTCCATAGTGGGTTGGATATGGTACACTGTACTGATATTTAATTTCCATCATCAACGTCATGCAATACCCCCCAGACAGTGGCCTGTGAGGGAGGGGGTTGTTTTTAAACAGGACTTTCATCATAAACGTTTCCTCATTAAGTCTTCATTCCTGATGAAATTCAGAAATTCATCCATCGATCTCACCAGTCACCTGACATTGACCCCACTCATATGATGAGGGGATGAGCTTGGCAGAAGAGTGGAGAAGGAGGTTGTGGATAAATGTAGTGGAGATTGTAATGGAAGGGAACAAATTATACCAGAGAGGGAATGAGAGCAGTGAAAAAGAGGGCAGATGGTTGGCTTTTATCACCTACTACATTGCTGTTTAAGATATGGGCTAGAAATTAAGCTTTCAGGATTTGTATCTTAATACATTCTTTTTCTGTCATTGTATGATCAATGCTGTTCTGCACATATTCTGTGTGCCATTGCAATGCTCTGCTGCTATTGATTTTGCCAGGTTTCTATGCATTATAAAGCCATTATTCCACAGAGAGAAATGCCTTGTATGATTGGGAGGTTAACACACAGGTTCAGTTCTTCACATTCAGTACGACTCTTTCCTGGTCTTCAGCAAACAGCTGTCTACCAGTCATGACTTTATAAATCATGACTGAAATACTGTTATCTAATTCTCATTTCAGACACCACTGACACACACAAAGGTAGAGCATAATGTTTCAGCTTTAATACTTTAAAAATGTATAATGTAATTAGGATTGTAATAAAGGAAAGATACATTACTTTAATATCTATATCATTAATATTGAAAAGAAAATATATCCTCATGAAAATAAATTATATAATTTATAATTATATAAACAGATTGTGTAACAGAAGACAGTGCTGTATGTACATATAGTCACAAATCTCCTTAATTAATTAATATGTAACTGGGGAGCATTGCCTCAGTTAAAATATGTGTATTGAAAGAAGACACCTAACCAATACAATTAATTTACAAATTCCTAATAACACCACACACACAGACACACACACATTTATTACTATGAATTTAATATATAGTATAGACTTATCAGTACTAACATACACAAATTATTCTCAAAATGTTTTTTTTGTTACTGTTATTGTCTTTTTAACCTCAACTTCTTCTTCCCTAGATACACAAAGATGAAGACTGCAACCAACATTTACATTTTTAACCTAGCTGTGGCAGATGCTCTTGTGACTACCACAATGCCTTTCCAGAGTACTGATTACTTGCTCAGTTCATGGCCTTTTGGAGAAGTGGTGTGCAAAGTATTTATCTCCATTGATTACTACAACATGTTCACCAGCATTTTCACATTGACCATGATGAGTGTCGACCGGTACATTGCTGTTTGCCATCCTGTCAAAGCCCTCGATTTCCGCACTCCGGTTAAGGCAAAGATAATCAATGTCTGCATCTGGATACTCTCCTCTGCAGCTGGTATACCGGCACTTATACTGGGAAGCACTCAAACTAAGGATGGTGAGTGGCCAGTTTGCTATCAAACATAATTTCTATAAAAACTATAGCTCTGCATTAATGTTATGACAGATTAGTTTAAAATTGTGAATGCTGTCATTGATTCTTTATGCTCAGGTATAGAACTTAATATGAAGAATGTATTTTTATCTTGTGTTACTGTTAGGGTAGGGTGGGTCAAGACACCCAGCTGAGGTAAAAAGCCCCCGAAATACTCCTACACATGCGTATAGACTTTAGAACATACTATACTATTAGAAGCCATCTGAAGAACTGAGGCATCAGTACATTTTCAGCAATGTTTTTTTATTTTTACCCCACAATTACTAATTGTTTGACATTTATTTTTACCCCTGTAATTGCTAATAAATACAGGCTAAGGCAAAGATGCCACTTTCCCTTAATAGGATGGTAGTGTTTGAGTGATAACAGGACTGCTCATTGCATTATGGGAAATGTTTGTTCCAGAGCACAAGTGGGGCAAAATGCTCATATAGCATACGGTTGGCATTTTGCCACATCATAGAAAACATTATACTAATACATTTTATGTTTACAGCTGCAATGGTTAGAAAATACTAAAGAAAGGGGAAGTTATGGAAGTGAGCAGCTGTTAGCTACATTAAAGGCTATAGAGGAGGGGTCCCACTTATACAGTCAGCAATAATTTTGTCATCTCAGCTCATACTTTGAGGTGTCATGGAGACAGGTGTGTTTCAGACCGAGGGGCAATAATGCTAGGTCGACATCAACCAACATTATACAAATAAGTTGAAATAGCAATACATCACCGCATGGCTTGACTACTTTAGATGTATGACAACTGGCAACTGAAGTAAGTGAATAAATTCGAGTGAAACATCCCATTAATGAAGACACCACAATGGCAGGTAAAGACTGCCTCTCTGGCATCTTTTCCCATCATCAGGATACATTAGCATAAGCATTAGAGAACCACACAGAAAACCTAACCTAACTACAATTACTCCCCTCAATGTTTTATTTCCCATGCAAACTAATGCATGGAGCCCCACCCCATTCAGTTGGGTATTCAAGCTGACTATGAGCAACAGAAACCTTACAACTTATGTTATGCAATAAGATAGACAATTATTCCCACTATGACTGTGACTTCTTGTATTTGGGTTATACATATTTGTGTGACACACACAAAGGTAGAGCATAATGTTTCAGCTTTAATACTTTAAAAATGTATAATGTAATTAGGATTGTAATAAAGGAAAGATACATTACTTTAATAGCTATATCATTAATATTGAAAAGAAAATATATCCTCATGAAAATAAATTATATAATTTATAATTATATAAACAGATTGTGTAACAGAAGACAGTGCTGTATGTACATATGAGCAACAGAAACCTTACAACTTATGTTATGCAATAAGATAGACAATTATTCCCACTATGTCTGTGACTTCTTGTATTTGGGTTATACATAACTAACACAGAGCTATGTTCAATCCTGAAAGTGGGCTCTTTGCCCCAACCCAACTGTTTTTAAAAAAATACAATCATAGATTGATCTATACGAATAGAATGATATACTCCAGTTGCAGATCATGCAGCATTTCTTTGTTAATAGGCTTTCTATCATTGTGTTATTGTCATTTGATTTCTGTGCTGACAGAAGAGAAACATCACAGTTAATTGAGATGTTGGATTAGTACCTGCACTCTTAACAGGGTTTTTCTCTTGAAAGGTTTTGATTAAAGCTTGCAGTATTTTTATAGCCAGTAGCTCCCATTACTTCTGTTTTATGACTGTGTGTTTTAATGGTTTTATAAACCTCCACCAGTCTTCCAATTCAGTGCTGTACATTTGTACATAGATAATTCATCATTCATTGAATTGGGGTTATGGTACTGCAGTCATAAGAGTTGGAAGTGATATAATTATTATAATTGATTCTGCTAATCTGCAGTATTTACGATTTGCAAAAAGTATTATGGTGCTGTTTTTGAACCTCCTCATTTATTTCCCATGCAGTTCAAAGCTTAAAATTTCATATTGATCAAATTGTAGTTGAAAGTATTCAAACCCTTAATTTGAAATTGTGTTATTCAGCATTGTATTTAGTTAAATTAATATTGTTAATTAAACTATAGTTTATACTTATTTATAAATTATATATTTTTAGAATATGTTGATCATTGATTAAGCATAGAGGAAGCTGTAAAGAATCCAGTTACTTGAATTAACACAGAGGATGTGTAAACATTTGAATGCCACTTTTACAAAACTGTAAACATTATGGTTCATGCAGGTACTGCATACACTGAGTCTCAAGACTAAATATTCCAATTGCTTATTTTTGTATTCTTTATATCATAGACATTCACATGAAACATGTTGTCACATATTTTTATATATTAGCAATAATGCTATCTGCTGCAGTCTGTGTCACTAGCTTTGGGCAGTTTTGTTATGCGCTGGTGAATTATCTCCTGAAACTGAGTACAATGGCATGCATATGTACTGAACTGCACAACGATACTCACCACTCATATAATTAAATATACAATTTGGTGTGGATTATGAGCAATTTAGTGTATTGGTTGACTCATACCTCTAATGCCGATATAACAATAGTTTAGATTAGATTGTCTTTGTTTTAATTTCGTTCAACTTCAATAATAATGATAGTGATAACAGAGCTTGCATATTTATCTGAAAGGGTGTATAATTAGAAAACTTGTGTGTGCATAAGAGGTCATGCTTGTGTTATATATTCCTAGGTACTACTGAATGTGCTTTACAGTTTCCGGACCCCTACATGTATTGGGACACTCTCATGAAGATCTGTGTGTTTATCTCTGCCTTCGTTGTGCCCGTCCTCATCATCACGGTGTGCTACACCTTAATGATCCTTCGACTGAAGAGCGTCCGGCTCCTGTCTGGGTCCAGAGAGAAGGACCGCAATCTGCGTCGCATCACAAAACTTGTGCTGGTAGTGGTGGCGGTTTTTATTATTTGTTGGACTCCTATCCATATTTTCATCCTGGTCAAGGCTCTCACACATGTCCCAGAAACCACTGCCTTTATGGCAGCCTACTTTTTCTGTGTGGCGTTGGGCTACACCAATAGTAGCCTGAATCCCATTCTTTATGCATTTCTGGATGAAAACTTTAAAAGGTGTTTTAAAGACTTTTGTTTTCACTCAAAGCTGAAAGCAGAGCGTCAGAGTGCCAACAGGGTAAAGAGTACAATACAAAACCCTTCCTGCCCTCAAGAACACCCAGATGGGACAATCAAGCCAGTATGACTAGTAGTGGAGTTGTCCTCATTTTCTCCCCATGGAAGAGAAGATTCAAATGACATCGGGCTGACCCAGATCACATCCGCAGTGTGACCGTAAAACAAAGAGTACGTTTCAGATCAGAGTCATGAATAAACAGGTTACCTAGCATTGAAACACGATCCCATTTATGTGAATCATTAGTAAACGCCTTCTTAAACAGGTGGAATTAAACAAACCATGAGCAAACTGAGCATTTATATCTCAGTTATGTTAAAAATATTTGTTTTGTTTCTGTGTTTTGTTAAGTATTTTAGTTTCAGAACTATGTATGTATTTTATTATTGAGGTAAAGAGTCTTGAATTACCCTTACCAATATACAATCATATACATAATGGCAGCACATGAAACAACAAATAAATTATAGCTTTTAGCAGGCCTACAGTTACAACCATCTTTGCCAAGGCAAAACAATCTTATTGAGAATTCAAAATGATCAAATTATTATATCCTGTGGTATTATAATGGTCTCCTGTAATAGTCAGTGTAATAGTCGGGATTAAGACTCCCTTATAGTAAAGATTTTCAGTAGATGAGACTTGCACTGATGGTTAATGTTATATATATATATATATATATATATATATATATATATATATATATATATATATATAGTAATTTAATGTCTTAGTTTTCATGTGATGAAATTAAACAATAATGAGATCAAACAAAGTTGAATCAGCCATAACTCTCTCTCTCTCTCTCTCTCTCTCTATATATATATATATATATATATATATATATATATATATATATGGTCTGCTGATGCAAAGCATTTTCTTTTAGACCTAGAGCAGTAATTCCTAGCTCTAGTCACGGGGACCCAGTTTCCTGAGGGTTTTTGTTTCAGCTAATATCTCAATTGTTAATTGAACATATAAGTTCCCTAATTGAAGCTAATTAATATTTTTAAGCAATCACCATAATATTCTTTTAACAATTGGCATTTTCATGTAAAATATAAATTTATATAATTCAAATTATTAGTTATTAAGATTTCAATTAATTAATTGAGAAGTTGGTTAGAAGAAAAAGCATTAGGACAGTGGGTCCCCTGGACCAGGGTTGGGAACCTCTGAGCTAGTGTATATTTTCCCTTTAAATACTGAATATTAAAATAGTAAAATGCTCAGGGATTTTGGGTTAGGTAATTATTAAACAACCAGTGTATTGCCTTTTAGTATAGATGGTGGGAAAAATAATGTATTTTCTACTTGATGCTGAAAAATGTAGGATTTGGTGAGAGTCTGACTTTGTTTAATTTAGGCTGATTTGTACAACCCAGGCCTGAAGGGTCTGCACCTTTCCAGAATCACCAGAATCGGTACTGAACTGGACTAATAATTTCATTGGATCAATTTAACAATTGTGACCAGTTCTTAAGTAATCTGATAATTTAAGGGAACTATAACACCTGCTGGACGTCAGTTCTCCAGGACAAGGGGAGGAGTTCAGTTCCTTTATTGAGGGAGAGTAGCTACACAGTGGTTATTTATACCCTGTATCCATAGGCCGCAAGTGCCCTTTTAACTATGTCCAGGATTCCACATGGCCTCAGTTTGAGTTTGGAAACATTGCCAAAGAACAGGACAGCAAAATACTATGAGCTTCTAAATTTAATTATAATTGTACAGAAATATGAAATACTGAAAATCGCAGCAGTGTGGCATCTGATTGAAAATAGCTATAATATATCTTGTGCGTAAAATCTAATGCATTTTCGGCAGTTTGTTGATTTTGTTGTTTGTGTGCTACTACACATGAAGCTTTTAAATATATATGTTATGCCATCAACAAATATAATGCTGTTGCTTTGAGTACAGTAGAAATGTGATGATATTACCAATGAGTGTCAGAGCTTTATCTGCATGGTGCCATAAACAGACTGGAGTAAAAGGGTTATGCTTGGCTGTTTGAGAATCCTGGACTTGAATGTTAATCTGAAACTTGACAGAGGGCTTTAAACCATGTTTGACTGTATAAATGTATTTTGCAAGTCTTTGTTTAAATGTTATATAATGATATGCTTAAAGATTTGTAGACCTATTTGGAATCTATGTCAGCCTTCTTGGTATAGTTGTGTATCATTTTAACATAGCATACATGTATATAAAGTCTTATTGAAAAGTATTATGTACAGTTTGAAAGCATACAAAATCAATTTGTTTAATTTGAATAACGCTTCAAGCACTTATACACACCTGAAACTGGATTTCTACAGGAAGTAAATATGTGACAAGTCAAAATTCAAACCTGTCCCTTCTTGGGACCTGTGCATGGATGTTTTTGTTCAAGCATGAGAAACATCCTGGTATAATAACTATTTAAGTATTTAAACAAGACAGTTCAGAGCAACAAAGAAGAGAAATGTAATATGTGTCATACTGCCTCATTAACAGAGTCTCTCTCTCTCTCTCTCATATATATATATATATATATATATATATATACACACACACACACACACTGTGGTTTAAAAGCTTGGGGTCACTTTGAAATGTCCTTGTTATCCATGAAAACATACATGAAATTAGTTTGAATAGGAAGTATAGCAAAATGAATATGAAATAGTCATTGACGAGGTTAGAAATAAGTATTTTTAAATGAAATAATAATTGTGTCCTTCAAACTTTGCTTTCGTCAAAGAATCCTCCGTTTGCAGCAATTACAGCCTTGCAGACCTTATGAAATTCTAGTTGTCAATTTGTTGAGGTAATCTGAAGAGACTTCACCCCATGCTTCCTGCAGCACCTCCCACAAGTTGGATTGGCTTGATGGGCACTTCATACGTATTATACAGTCAAGCTGCTACCACAACAGCTCAATAGGGTTGAGATCCAGTGACTGTGCTGGCCACTCCATTATACACAGAATACCAGTGGACTGTTTCTTCCCTAAATAGTTATTGCATAGTTTGAAGCTGTGCTTTGGGTCATTGTCCTGTGTAGGAGGAAATTGGCTCCAATCAAATGCCATCCACAGGGTATGGCATGATGATAGGTGATAGCCTTCCTTCTTCAAGATCCCTTTTACCCTGTACAAATCTCCCACTTTACTACCACCAAAGCACCCCCAGACCATCACATTGCTTCCACCATGCTTGACAGATGGCATCAAGCACTCCTCCAGCATCTTTTCATTTAGTCTGCATCTCACGAATATGCTTCTCTGTGATCCAAATACCTCAGACTTAGATTCATGTGTCCATAACACTTTTTTCAAATCTTCCTCTGTCCAGTGTCTGTGTTCTTTTGCTCATCTTTATCTTTTCTTTTTATTGGCCAGGCTGAGATATGGCTTTTTCTTTGCAACTCTGCCTAGAAGGCCAGCATCCCGGTGTCGCCTCTTCACTGTTGATGTTGAGACTGGTGTTTTGCCGGTACTATTTAATTAAGCTGCCAGTTGAGGACCTGTGAGGCGTCTGTTTCTCAATCTAGACACTGTAATGTATTTGTCCTCTTGCTCAGTTGTGCACCGGGGCCTCCCACTCCTCTTTCTATTCTGGTTAGAGCCAGTTTGTGCTGTTCTGTTACGGGAGTAGTGCAGAGCGTTGTATGAGATCTTCAGTTTCTTGGCAATTTGTTGCATAGAATAGCCTTAATTTCTCAGAACAAGAATAGACCGACAAGTTTCAGAAGAAAGTTCTTTGTTTCAGGCCATTTTGAGCCTGTAATCAAACCCACAATTGCTGATGCTAGTCTAAAGAAGGCCAGTTTGAGTGCTGCTTTAATCAGCACAACAGTTTTCAGCTCTGCTAACATAATTGCAAAAGGGTTTTCTAATTATCAATTAGCCTGTTAAAATGATAAACTTGCATTAGCAAACACAACGTGCCATTGGAACACAGGACTGATGGTTGCTGATAATGGGCCTCTGTACGACTATGTAGATATTCCATTACAAATCAGACATTTCAGCTACAATAGTCATTTACAACATTAACAAATATTTCTGATCAATTTTATGTTATTTTAATGCACAAAAAAATAGCTTTTCTTTCGAAAACAAGGACATTTCTAACTGACCCCAAACTTTTGGACGGTAGTGTATATATACAGCTGTACATTTTTCTTAAATCAGCATCTTTAGTAAAACCAGAGAAACTGATAATTTTGCTCTGATAACTGATAATTATATATAAATATATATATATATATATATATATATATATATATATATATATATATATATGTTTGAATTAGAACAAAACAGAAACAGTTATGTGTTTATAACTATCTGTTTCAGTTGTAAGCAACATTAAGTCATCCTGCTAATTAATTAGCAGTATTAATAACCATTTGCCTGCTGGAATTTCACTTAAAGATAGACAATTTGCACACAACAGCCTTCAAACTTCTCGCTGATGCTTGGACCATCCTATTTTCTACAAGGAATTTCTCATGGGTTATTTAATTATTCAAAACATTACTCATTGGATAGAGGGAGAATTTCCATTGATGACCTTGACATTGAACTGGTGTAACTACACTCCAGTCATTACTGTTACAGAGAACTGTTATCCTTAATTGTGTGAGCCTATTATTTAGTTAAGTTAGTGGGCTATGTTGCTTTTCTGGTTGTAACTATAACACATAAGTTATCTTAAGAGTATTGTCATGAATGTCTTAGGAACAAATTGTAAAAAATCAACAAAAGTGATTTTAGAAAACACTGTAAATAAATAAATAAAGTAATGTATATTAGATTATAATGGACATCAGTTGTACTGTAACAGCTATTGAACAATATATTTTGATTTTGTAAACAAAAAGTGAAAATGAAATGACCTGCTGTACAATGCTGTCCTGTAATATTTTTACTTAACTGGGAAGTCTAATATATGGAAATGTTCAACCAACAACACACTGTTTATACTGCTTTCTGCATGGTACTAATGTTGTCCAATGTGAACTAGAAGATATAATTTCTCAATATTTGAAATAAGGAGCTGTGTCAAGCTTTGATTGAATTTCTCCTTTTTGGGGTGTTTCGGTGAAGTGTTTGTGTGTGTGTGGGGGGGGGGTTAGGGGGAATAATATTTATATTCCAGAGGTATATTTCAATATCAGGACTTATTTAACAGAGACCTGTTCAGATGTACTACTATAGATGCCTGTGTAACTCCAGATTAGAAGCGCACTAGAAGAAGATGGCTGATCATATCTTGGCTGATATACAGTGAGGGAAAAAAGTATTTGATCCCCTGCTGATTTTGTATGTTTGCCCACTGACAAATAAATGATAAATAAATGGTAGGTGTATTTTAACAGTGAGAGACAGAATAACAACAAAAAGATCCAGAAAAACGCATTTCAAAAAAGTTATAAATTGAATTGCATGTTAATGAGGGAAATAAGTATTTGATCCCCTATCAATCAGCAAGATTTCTGGCTCCCAGGTGTCTTTTATACAGGTAATGAGCTGAGATTAGGAGCACTCTCTTAAAGGGAGTGCTCCTAATCTCAGCTCGTTACCTGTATAAAAGACACCTGTCCACAGAAGCAATCAATCAATCAGATTCCAAACTCTCCACCATGGCCAAGACCAAAGAGATGTCCAAGGATGTCAGGGACAAGATTGTAGACCTACACAAGGCTGGAATGGGCTACAAGACCATCGCCAAGAAGCTTGGTGAGAAGGTGACAACAGTTGGTGCGATTATTCGCAAATGGAAGAAACACAAAATAACTGTCAGTCTCCCTCGGTCTGGGGCTCCATGCAAGATCTCACCTCATGGAGTTTCAATGATCATGAGAACGGTGAGGAATCAGCCCAGAACTACACGGGAGGATCTTGTTAATGATCTCAAGGCAGCTGGGACCATAGTCACCAAGAAAACAATTGGTAACACACTACGCCGTGAAGGACTGAAATCCTGCAGTGCCCGCAAGGCCCCCCTGCTCAAGAAAGCACATGTACAGGCCCGTCTGAAGTTTGCCAATGAACATCTGAATGATTCAGAGGAGAACTGGGTGAAAGTGTTGTGGTCAGATGAGACCAAAATCAAGCTCTTTGGCATCAACTCATCTCGCCGTGTTTGGAGGAGGAGGAATGACCCCAAGAACACCATCCCCACCGTCAAACATGGAGGTGGAAACATTATGCTTTGGGGGTGTTTTTCTGCTAAGGGGACAGGACAACTGCACCGCATCAAAGGGACGATGGACGGGGCCATGTACCGTCAAATCTTGGGTGAGAACCTCCTTCCCTCAGCCAGGGCATTGAAAATGGGTCGTGGATGGGTATTCCAGCATGACAATGACCCAAAACACACAGCCAGGCAACAAAGGAGTGGCTCAAGAAGAAGCACATTAAGGTCCTGGAGTGGCCTAGCCAGTCTCCAGACCTTAATCCCATAGATAATCTGTGGAGGGAGCTGAAGGTTTGAGTTGACAAACGTCAGCCTCGAAACCTTAATGACTTGGAGAGGATCTGCAAAGAGGAGTGGGACAAAATCCCTCCTGAGATGTGTCCAAACCTGGTGGCCAACTACAAGAAACGTCTGACCTCTGTGATTGCCAACAAGGGTTTTGCCACCAAGTACCAAGTTGAAGGGGTCAAATACTTATTTCCCTCATTAACATGCAAATCAATTTATAACTTTTTGAAATGCGTTTTTCTGGATTTTTTTGTTGTTATTCTGTCTCTCACTGTTAAAATACACCTACCATTAAAATTATAGACTGATCATTTCTTTGTCAGTGGGCAAACGTACAAAATCAACAGGGGATCAAATACTTTTTTCCCTCACTGTATGTTGAAATATTTCAAAATATATTTCAAGCAAATATATCTTAAAATGTCTAATGGTACCTTGAAATTATAATAAATGTATTGCAATGCTTTATTTTATCTCAGAATCATATTAAGATATCTAATAGATTATATAAAATGCCAAAGCAGCATTCATGTTTTCTCTATGCACACAAACAAGTCAGGAGCCAATTTTCAGGTATTATGCGTAATGTACAACCCTACTTGAGTTACTGTAAGCATTCTATATTGTCACCATACACACAACGAGGCACAAAGGCCTGTGGGTGTACGCCTGCAGACAGCTTGTATTGCTTTTCCATGTTCAAAACGTGCTTTGTTTAGCTTTTGGTATAACCTTGAGAGGGTTTTAGGCAGCTTCAAAGTAGTCTGAAAAAGCTTCATTTTTGTTTTAATACAGTGACAATGTGAGCACTCCTACGGCATTACTGTGCCAATCAAGAGCTGCGAGAAGCTTGTTTTGCACTGAAGAGCTTTTATGTTTAATAGCATGAAAATTCAGCAGCACAAAATTAATTTGCTGTGGCACCACTAATGGTTCTGAAATCAATTTGCAGCTCAAACATTTTTTATTTAATCAAGCCCTAAATGCTATTGGTTATTTTGATACAACATTAGTGTATTGGTTGTAGACAGCATAAATAAATTATACATACATACATACATACATACATACATATATACAGTGAGGGAAAAAAGTATTTGATCCCCTGCTGATTTTGTACGTTTGCCCACTGACAAAGAAATGATCAGTCTATAATTTTAATGGTAGGTGTATTTTAACAGTGAGAGATAGAATAACAACAAAAAAATCCACATAAATGCATTTCAAAAAAGTTATAAATTGATTTGCATGTTTATGAGGGAAATAAGTATTTGATCCCCTATCAATCAGCAAGATTTCTGGCTCTCAGGTGTCTTTTATACAGGTAACGAGCTGAGATTAGGAGCACTCTCTTAAAGGGAATGCTCCTAATCTCAGCTCATTACCTGTATAAAAGACACCTGTCCACAGAAGCAATCAATCAATCAGATTCCAAACTCTCCACCATGGCCAAGACCAAAGAGCTGTCCAAGGATGTCAGGGACAAGATTGTAGACCTACACAAGGCTGGAATGGGCTACAAGACCATCGCCAAGCAGCTTGGTGAGAAGGTGACAACAGTTGGTGCGATTATTCGCAAATGGAAGAAACACAAAACAACTGTCAGTCTCCCTCGGTCTGGGGCTCCATGCAAGATCTCACCTCGTGGAGTTTCAATGATCATGAGAACGGTGAGGAATCAGCCCAGAACTACACGGGAGGATCTTGTTAATGATCTCAAGGCAGCTGGGACCATAGTCACCAAGAAAACAATTGGTAACACACTACGCCGTGAAGGACTGAAATCCTGCAGCGCCCGCAAGGCCCCCCTGCTCAAGAAAGCACATGTTCAGGCCCATCTGAAGTTTGCCAATGAACATCTGAATGATTCAGAGGAGAACTAGGTGAAAGTGTTGTGGTCAGATGAGACCAAAATCGAGCTCTTTGGCATCAACTCAACTCGCCGTGTTTGGAGGAAGAGGAATACTGCCTATGACCCCAAGAACACCATCCCCACCGTCAAACATGGAGGTGGAAACATTATGCTTTGTGTTTTTCTGCTAAGGGGACAGGACAACTGCACCGCATCAAAGGGACGATGGACGGGGCCATGTACCCTCAAATCTTGGGTGAGAACCTCCTTCCCTCAGCCAGGGCATTGAAAATGGGTCGTGGATGGGTATTCCAGCATGACAATGACCCAAAACACACAGCCAAGGCAACAAAGGAGTGGCTCAAGAAGAAGCACATTAAGGTCCTGGAGTGGCCTAGCCAGTCTCCAGATCTTAATCCCATAGAAAATCTGTGGAGGGAGCTGAAGGTTCGAGTTGCCAAATGTCAGCCTCGAAACCTTAATGACTTGGAGAGGATCTGCAAAGAGGAGTGGGACAAAATCCCTCCTGAGATGTGTGCAAACCTGGTGGCCAACTACAAGAAATGTCTGACCTCTGTGATTGCCAACAAGGGTTTTGCCACCAAGTACTAAGTCGAAGGGGTCAAATACTTATTTCCCTCATTAACATGCAAATTAATTTATAACTTTTTTGAAATGTGTTTTTCTGGATTTTTTTGTTGTTTATTCTGTCTCTCACTGTTAAAATACACCTACCATTACAATTATAGACTGATCATTTCTTTGTCAGTGGGCAAACGTACAAAATCAGCAAGGGATCAAATACTTTTTTCCCTCACTGTACTTACATGTTACAGTACAGTGTTTTTATAATTGTGGGATATTGCTGGAATCTGGTTTCCACAAGAGACCGTGCTGTACATGGATCTTAAATTGGAGTTTAGTTAAGATTAGTGAGACATGCCTTCCTCAAATCAAATATTTGAATGATAAAATTATTGATTCTATTTGCCCTGTATTGGCTTGGGGGAATATGATTAGATTCAGATATCACTAAAACACAAGGAAAATTTAATGTGAACAATTTGATTAAAACGGGAAATGATTCACTATTTTTGGCACCTATGATTAATTTGTATAGCCTCATGCATCTTCCATTTTCCCTTTAAAGGTTTTATACTTTAGATCATATTTATTTGTTTTATCTCTACACATTTATTTATTTTCAATGAACAGTGTGCTTTGTTGTAAACTTCAATAATTTCAATGTAAATGGTCTGTACTTTATTTGAATATTAATAAATACATTTAAGAAAATGCAATGTGCATGTTTTTTCTTTGACACTATGTGTGCTTGAGATTTGTTAATATGTTTATTATATACAAAAATCGATTATGAGATAGAAACTGTGAGTGGCGTTTAGTATAATTAGTAATCTTCTAATCATCCTACATCGTATTGTATCCATTCATTACAATTAATTATGGATCTTTTAGCATACCTAAGTTAAATTAAGCTCTCCATCATTAAGGACAGGGTTGAGTTATTGTCTGCGATTCTTAAAATGCCAACTGCAGCTAATAATCAAGTTTACTAAGGTAATTTTACGGAGATCAACTAAGGGCTCGGGTTCCATGGGTTTTCTATTCTGACTCAAGAAAACTGTACTCAAGTCAAATAAGGACCCTGGACCCTGGTAGTCAAGCAAGGGTTTCTTTCCCCAGGAACACCCACATTTTTAGAACATGCTTCAAATGATTGTGCAGATGTAGTT
This sequence comes from Amia ocellicauda, assembly GCF_036373705.1. Classification (NCBI taxonomy): domain Eukaryota; kingdom Metazoa; phylum Chordata; class Actinopteri; order Amiiformes; family Amiidae; genus Amia; species Amia ocellicauda. Next base: position 17,772,936 of record NC_089851.1, on the reverse strand, counting down.
TCATGTTTAAAGAAGCCATACATATGGCCTTAAATTGGAAAGGATAACAACAGACTTCACTCGTCTCTAGATCATAACCCTATTGGGATTCAGTTCACAGCTGTTGTCAGGATAATGAAGACATGCATAGGTTTTCAGCAATTTCATTGATTAGCTTCACATTAGTACTGTATCATGGCCATAAAACTGTCTTATATAACAGCTATCTGTACTCCCCGTTAAAGTGCAAAGGAGCTGAATGTACACAGTGCATTAAAGAGATGGTGTATTAGAAAGATCAGTATATTTTCCAAGCAAGTGTTGATTTGGGTTAATAATTTATTCATTTAAAGAAGACTCTTCAGTGTTAATGTGAAACATACACCTTATATATATGAGAAGAGATACAGAAGGGTGACAAATTAAAGGAAAAACCTGAATAAATGAGTGGAGGAACATAACAGATGCCTCCAAACAGGTGTACTGCATGACACATGTAAAACCGTCTCGGAAATAAGTGGAGATGTCATGGAGATAAAGCAAACAGAACTTTAATCAAGCCGGCTCGGAAGCCCCACGTCAGGAATAATTCCTTCAGTGAGAACTTAATGTTTACAAACATGAGTACAACTTTATAGGAAAATGACGTAACATCTTATGACCGTTCATCCAATCAGAAGATACAGGTCCGGGTCCGTTTACGATCTGTCCTCCCGTGAAGAGGTGATGGATCCAAAGCAGATGTCCGTCTTTGATGTGCACTAGGAAGATGCGATCCCATGGTCGTCATTTACCTAGTGTCAATCGCTCGTTAACAGAAACAATGTCTGTCTATCTTGAGAAACGATTAAGTCATAAACAAATTCTCAGCAGACATCTGTAGGCTATTTCGGCACTGTGAAATCTTTCATTACTGACAGGAGTTTCTAACAAAGCAACCTTGTTGACCCTTTACTTGTCCTGCTAAATCTAATCTGCTCAGTCTGTATACAAACTACTTTTGCTAGTATTAATATAAAACATTATATAATTATCACAAAACACTTTCTTCAACGTCCTATACAGAGTCTTCAATACAATTAAGCAATTAACATCCTATCATGCTCTGTGGCATGTACAAAAATGCTGAGCAGCCCCTGTTGACCTCGATTTTGGATCAAGATGGCAAGAGGAAAGGCTCTAAGTGACTTTGAAAGAGGGGTCATTATTGGGGCACGAATGGCAGGAGCTTCAGTCACAAAGATGCTCAACTGGATAGTGTTCTTGACAAGTGGGCAAGTGCATGTGTGGCGACACCAAGAGAACGGTACAGGCCTGACTGCTTGACCCCTACAGTGAGGGGGTCCGGAGGCTCTGTTATGCTGTGGGGGGCATTGTCCTGGCATGGTTTGGGTCCACTTGTCCCCTTAGAGGGAAGGGTCACTGCAAATCATTACAAAGTTATTCTGAGTGATCACCTTTATCCTATAGTGAAACATTTCTATTCTGATGGGAGTGGTCTCTTCCAGGATGACAATGCCCCCATCCACAGGGCACGAGGGCTCACTGAATGGTTTGATGAGTATGAAAATGATGTTAATCATATGCTATGGCCTTCACAGTCACCAGATCTCAACCCAATTGAACACCTATGGTAGATTTTGGACTGACGTGTTAGACAGTGCTCTCCACCACCACCATCAAAGGTGCATTGAAGCTGTTTGGCGGCTCATGGTGGCCCAACACCTTACTTAGACACTTTATGTTGGTTTTTCATAATTTGTCACCTGTCTGTAACTGAGATCATGAGACTATTAAGTGAGAAATGCTGAGAATGCCTTCATGTTTGCTTTTGTTTTTCATTTTAGATAATTATTGTCTCCATTCAAAATTTGTATTAAAGCTAAAGGTTTATGTGATTTCAGTAATGTATTCTTAACAAAGCATTTATGTAGATTAAATCAAATTTAGAATTAGCCTTTGCTGATTGCTTTGGACCTCCCATGCTCTTGCATAAATTAATTACCTGTAAATAACTTATGCTTTAGTTTTCATTAACTGTAAATTATTGGTTTGATTTAATAATATGCAATTAAGAGTTCAGAAGGACTGACAGTAGCAGATACTTGAATGTTAAAATGTGGCTAATTTTAATTATCTTTTGTAAGTTTGTAGGGGCATGATCACCATGAATGCATTAAGGGGTGAGAGATAATGTTGCCTAACTATGCATTTGCCTCATTAAAGAGCTTCTTTGCCTCTCAGAAGATTCTCCACTGGAAAGGATGTCCACCGCTTCTTAACTCTCAAGGTCCAAAGGCAAGAAGTTTGGCAACAAATGTTCGATGAATGGATCACTGCTCGGCTGTTCCAATTTTGCAAATGCAGTAAACTGGTACCTTTGGGTCCTTCCATAAAACCTCATACAGAGCAGATTCCCATTTGTCAGCTAACTTCCTTTGCACCCTCTATGTCTTATTAGCAAGGAGAACACAATCTCCCACTGCAATTAATTTTATTGTCAAATTGATGCTTGCTCTTTCACCATGTGTTGCTATGCGATGTGGATGGCTTCCCTCTGGTCTTGTCTAAACTGAGACATGGTACCTCCATAATCCACCAAATTCTCATCTGTTAGCACATTGTCAAACCACATCAACAGGTAAGTGGGGAACCCTTCCAAACCTGAGGTAAAATGGTACATAACCAGTAGTCTGTTTAGTAGCTTGGACTCAAAATCGGAACCACTATCAGAATGGATTACTTATGAGAACCCATATATACAGAAAAAATCTGGATCTGGAATTACATTTTGACACCTGGGACACATTTTAAGTCACAATTGTATGGAGCAAGTCCTGAGACCCACCGCTGCTCACAAGCATCAGGTTTGGGCAATGTTAGTAAGCAAGTCTACCCCTCAACCAGCAACTAAATTTGTCACACACTGCCCACTTTAAAACAAGGTGCGTGTAATCCATAAGAATTCCTCTCTAGATGGGCTCCCTCATCAAGGAGACACAACACAAGCAGGATTCACGGGTCTGTCAGTTTCTTACTCTGTTGTTCCTGATTTCAGATCTGAAAAGAGCAAGCCTGGAATCACAGATACATGACAACGCATTTCACTACACAATATAATATAACTTCAAGATAGTTTCAAGGTCAGATAAAATAACCATAAACACAGGACAATTGGTCAACATGTCATGGCATGTGGCATTAGGCGGGCATCTGGGGAAGGAAGCTAACCTCAATCACTCGATTCCTGGCCCTATCCGGGGATCAGTGGCACAGTCCACAGGGGGGTCACCCTTCCTTTTCCTCACAGTGCCATTACCGCGTTTACGGACGGCTAGCTTATTCACAGGGGACTCCACTGCCACTACTGAATGTTCTCCTTGCTCTCAGTAATCAATTGACATATCCGTGTGGTAGACATTTCTGAGCAGCACCTTCACACCTGCAATCAACCTTAAAATAACTTGGAGGGGGTGGGGGAAATTACTTTTTGTGTTATCGGCAAGTAAATGTTTTTGATTTAAACTGACCTGTTATTTGTTATATGGGCAATAACAAATTATATTATAGCTGCATTTTTGTTGAAAGTTTATATTGTGCTTTTTTGTTTAAACCGTTTAAAAGACTGCATTTAATCATATTAACAGTATATTGTGTTAAAGTCACTTCAAAATATATACAAATATAATCAATATACCATCTTTCCAGTTGATAATCAATATTTTTGATAAAATATGACATTAGATTTGAATTGGTACATTTAATTTCATTCATTAACAAAAGCAATTTCAGTAAATACAATTGTACTACACAACATTTTATAATTCATATTTTATATTTTATTATTGATATCATTTTCATTATATAAACCAGAGGATAACGTTTTGTGTCTAAGAAATGAAAGAGTAATCTGTAGTAATTGATTTTCTTATCTTCTCTTTTTTGCTGTTAGGACCTTGTCTATCACTTAAATGCTTGAATATAATGTCTCTGTCCTTGCTGACACTGTGTCACCATATCATCTGTCCCAAAGGTTGTATTATGCTTAAGTGAATCAGAATTGGAAAGCTTACATATTCAGCTTTAATCTGATCTATGAAGTGTCCTTGTGTATGAAAGTAGAATTCTAGTTGTTTTTCACCTATCAACCTGTTTTTTTATGTAAGACTACTGTTCTGTTTGTTTCTTAGTTGTGGGCAACTTTATGCCCTTTACCCTACTGTTGTCTCGTCCAGACTTCACTAAACTACCTTCAGACTTTCATCTCTCCTTTGAACTCCCTCCTGACCTCTCCGGTCCTCCTGCACCAGAAGAATACCTTTACTAACAAACTTTAGAGTCCACTCCTTTTCAACCCTTGCCCCTTTGTGGTGGAACAACCTTCCCACTGAGATCAGGATCACACAGTCCCTTCTGGCAATTACTCAAGACACATCTGCTCAGACTGTAGCTATGATACAGCAGCCTAATCTCCTGGGCTGCTCAGCACTCTTGTCATCTGTGTACTTTATATAACTATGTTGGCACATCTAAAGTTTGACTGTGGCTCTTATGGCCCCCCCACTTTGTCACCTTTCTAGAACTTATGTTAACACTTGCTATCACATTGAACTAGGATGTATACTTAATGTAATTTTTTATTGATTGTACTACTGCACTTTTGTAATGCTAACATTTAATTTTGTAGCGACTGCACTTAGTAATGCTTAAGCTGCCCTGGATAAGGAGATACTGTGGTAAATCTCATGGGAAATGCTACATTTTCAAATATTCCTCTGTATGTAAAGGAAGTAGTGGTATCACAGGGCTCAGTCATTGTGTATGAGCTTGTAACTGTGATGTAACCATCTCTGAATTTTGCTTTTTGCACTCTGCTGGCAGATCCGTGTCAAGTGGGCTCTGGGAAATGCAACTGAGATGACGTTTTAATCTGAGCATGACTGGCTGCACCTGCTACAATGGTGAAGTGACCTGGATCAATTACATTGATGTAGTTCAGCTACTTACTGAGGTTGCTCTTGAGAGGAGGAGGAGTTTAGAGTAACCCCTCCCTGAACTTGGTAAATCATATAAACACCCCGTTTCCAGGAACTGGTCTTTTGTTGCTCTGCTGGTCAGGCTGTGCAGAGCAGGCACCCGGAGTTGTGCACATGAGATAATGGTTCACATTCAAGCATGAGGTTCTGTTACACTGGTACTGGGAAAATAGTTGTTTTGTCTGTAAGTAAATAAACAGGTGTTTATCACAAACAAAAACAGAATATTTGTGAAAAGAACAATAATGAATCTCAGAGTTTAAAAGAGACTGAAAATCTACCGGGAGTACTTCTTCAACTGAAAGGGGTCGATGTTATGTTTACAGCTCTAATCACTGAAATTAAGGATGTTATTTATAGGTCATTAAGATGGATCTTAAAACTCTGAACACTATTTATCTATACAACAACCCCTGTTTGTATTGTCAGGACTTACAGTGCTGATGATTAGAACAGTAGGCAATGTGATAGAATAATTATTTACTTTCCTAAAATGGATTGCAGTTGGCTGTCACTCCTGATACCACATGGCCAAATCTGCAAACAAAAAAGCAAAGGTTAGGACTTTCTTGTAAAGTCTGTATTGGTCTAAACGAAGGCTGATAAAGATCACTTGTTAATGCTTAAAATTATAATGTTTTACAGCTATGAATCTGTTTATTGGAAACTGAAAATAAATGTATTGTTTAGCTGTGCTTTTGATATTGACATCATTATTATTATTATTATTATTATTATTATTATTATACAATTTATTTGTTTATGTATTTAATTTTTGCATGATTATCTATTAAAGTTAAGGTTGCTGGAATGCCTTTTTCACGCAAATGTAAATGTATCCATAGTAACATTTTATATCAGACGGCATCTGTACAAGGCCAGTTGCTACAAGGTTGAACATCTGTTGTGTTAGATTGTTAGTGTTGTTGCACTGATGTTTCAGAAATTATGTTTGTATTGTAAAATAGCATTGTTTTGAAATACCATGCAAAATTTAATAAACCTATGGGTTCAGTCACTTGTTCTTCCAGCTTCATACACAAAGACATATTGTACTGTGACTAAACCTAAGAATCATTACTTTCATATCTCCTATGTAGTTGAGATCAAATAGTGTTGCAATAAATGGTATTGCTTCTGTTCAGAGAAATGCAGATTTTCTGATTGCAGAGTAGTTCTGATTTTGGTTTGTGTCAGAAGAAATTGCTTTGGTTTTAATCAGCTCATAATATAATTAAATTCAGATGAAGTAGGTTGTATCCAAATTGTAAGCATACTGTATGGCACAGTGAAGAGGTTACTAAAAACAAACAGATGTGGTTTAAGGTTTATCTTAGAAAAACGAATTGTTCAATAGTATAACACATTCAATAACACATGCTAGATCTTAATGTCAACCATAATTAAAATCCATCCTATGCCTTTCTGTTCATTTAACACATATTTCTCTATAATTATTTATATAATATAGGTGTTTCCAAATTGCCTGGGATAATAAGTCTAATCAGAGGTGGGCAAAATAGCAAATGAATAATGTAACATATTCCCTGAAGCTGACAAAATGTTTCGGAGAGGAAATCTTCATAAATCTCATCATAAAACATACTTTATTGAATTGCCTTTGGCTTAAAGAAGGAAAACTTAAGCTACTATGAAAAGATGAAAGAATTAATATTTTATTAAATGCTACTCAGTCACATTGAAACAAACAAATAATTTATGCTTTTAGAACAGATATTGCAGACCATAGACAATAACACAAATGTGGAGTCTAATTTGGAATTTGTATTAAACATGCTTTATTTAATAAATAAACAAATCCTTTCTTGGCTGTCTAGGTTAGATTTATTGGTCAATTTTCTACATACTTACTCCTAATTCTCCATTAAAATATCAACGATGTGTGTAGTGGACATGGAAATAAATCAGAAATCTATATCTGTTCAAAAACATATTTTGTTATCTCTTTGAAAGATTACTTTGTCTTAAGTGTTCTTAGTGTTTGGTTGCCATAACATTTAGCCTCTGGCTGTGCAGCTATGACAACTAGATTGTATTAGCTATTTCTAAAACGACCAGAAAATAAATTATTTTTTATGAGCAGACTAAACTGCTATTTAAGTAATTTAAAAGCAAGAATTTGCTAAAATACATTGTTGGTGTAGTGCATCACAACACTAGAGAATATAGACCAATAAAAATAATTTGAGTAATTTGAATATATCAAACCGAAGTGTTGGACAGTCATTTGGTTATGATCAAATGCGAGGAAAGTGGTAGTTTTGATCCATTGGCTCCTTATATTCATGCTTCATTGTTTTTTACACACACAGTTGTTTAAAATCCCTACTCTCTCCATTATGGTGTCTGGTGTTTACATTCAAAATAGCATTCTCTTTTACAGCAACATTATGGCAGCATTAAAACTCTATGTAAATGAATCACCGCTAAGAAGATAAACGTTGAAAGGAATTCTAATGTAATTGCCTCAGTGTCTCTCTGTTTACACACTATATTGTAAGAGTCATTGACTGTCGCATGATATGCCTCTGCATTGCAGTTTTTCTGTTGTGGTTGTCATTGTTTAGTTGTTTTCTGAGGAGGTCAGACTGCCAGTCCACAGCCAGACCGGTCAAACCACTCCACCACAAGGCCATGTGCCACTGGACTCTGAGGGGAGCCTCTCTGCCCTGTCAGCAGACAGGTAATCTGGGAGGAGGACTGCCTATTGCTCAGCCAGCAAGCGGGCTTGAAGTCATAGGCGGAGCTCATGGAGGGGGAATCGGCCTCGCACCTCACACTCCATTGAGCAACAACACTCCCCCTGCACCTGTAAGTCATGACCGGGAGTTTTAGGCAGTGATCCAGAGGGCTGTGAACTGCTTGCACATCCCCTGGCCCTCAGACGCCACCCCCCCATGCTCCAGGTTCGAGATGGAGCACCGGCGGCAGCAGCCCACAAGGGCCCTCCTGCTGCTGCCGAACCTCCTGGACGACCTGAGAGCCACCTGGGACAATCTGGCAATGGCCCCAGCCCAGGCTGAAGCGGGTCTGGTGGACTTCCCCTACTTCCCCTACTACTACTGTCTAGCACGCTGTCTACTTCTGTGGGTTCAGCCACGGCTCCACTCCATCAGAACAGTTCACCTCTCTGGCCTATCCAACAGGTCCCCAGTTTTGGAATGGCAACTCCACACGCTTGTGATACAACAACTGTGGAGCTGGATTAGCAGAGCGGAAGTGGATCTCTTTGTCCACCCACTGCCCACTATGGTTCTCCATCCAAGACAGCTCAGGAACCCTAGGGATTGACACACTAGAACAAGCATGGCCGCGCTGTCTCCTTTATGCCTTCCCACCGTTCCCCCTTCTCCCGGTGGTCCTGGAGAAGGTCAGGAGAGAACAAGTGACAGTTCTGCTGATAGCCCCACGGTGGCCTCACAGATTCTGGTTTACAGACCTGATCGTCCTCCTCAATGGAGAGCCTTGGTAGCTCCCAGTGAGAGCAGACTTGTTGTCCCAGGTGTAGGGCACGCTTTGGCACCCCAATCCGGGCCTCCTCCAGTGTTGGGCCTGAGCGGGATCATTTGATTGCCTGGGGTCTGTCAGACGACGTAGTAGCCACTATTCAGTCGGCGAGAGCTCCCGCTACGAGGTCGCAGTATTCCTACCGTTGGTGGACGTTGAGCACCTGGTGCCAAGACGTCGGTCAAGACCCAATTAATTGTCTCATTGGTGTCATACTACAATTTTTACAAGAGCTGTTGGACCAGGGCAAGTCCCCATCCACGCTCAAAGTGTACCTGGCGGCCATCTCTGCATGTCATGTCCGGATTGATGGTGAGCCCCCTGGGTCTCATTTCATGGCTGTGCAGTTTTTAAAGGGTGCTCGGCGGCTGTGGCCTCCTCGCACCCCTTCACTGCCCACATGGCATCTTGATGTAGTGCTGGACGCACTTTCCCAAGCCCCATTTGAGCCACTGAACTCAGATGAGCTGCAGCTGCTGTCACTTAAGACTGCGTGCAAAACGCATGAGCGAGTAACAGCCCTGTCCATACACCCATCGTGTGTCCGTTTTGCGGGAGATGGTTCCAGGGTCACACTACGGCCTAACCCTGCGTTCCTCCCTTTGGAGCAAGAGAGTCGGCTTCACCTACCCTGCTGATGGAGCTATTTGAACCGTGTCTTTCCCTTCCAACGGACTATGCTTTCCAGTCGAGCACCCACCCGAGCTGCTCCTGGATGTGTTTGTCATGTCATGCGGCCTACGTACGTTGCCTTATGAGGCTGCCCTATATATAGTTTGTTCATTATTGCATTGTGTTGCGGTGGTGCATGCATCTGGCTTGTCCCCGCTATATATATATATATATATATATATATATATATATATATATATATATATATATAACATGTGTACACAGCAAGACTGTGGCTCTATTCTAGCTTGTGTATACTGGAGCTCACTGCCACTGTTCCCAGATGATGGTGCTCGAGTTGTTCTCGCTGCCTCGCTGTGTACATAGTTCCTTGGTCAGCAGGTCTGTGGCCCACTCTGGCTGTGTGCCATAGAGCAAGAGACCGCTGCTGCTCTCCTCAGCGGTAAGCACTTCAGCAGGCTGTCGTGTTCCGCTGTGTACATAGTTAATTGGTCAGCACAGTAGAGCTAATGTTGTCCTGCGTAGTGGTCTAATCAGCAGGTGTCAACTGCTCCTGTGTTCTGCGGGTGACGCATGAGTTTTTTCCTGCGCCCCATGGTTAATATAGTTCATTTGTATGACATTGTAGAGCTGGTGTGGCCTCGCTCCTAGCTGGGCTAGTGGAGCAAGCGGCCAATGCTCCCATGTTATGTGGAGAGTGCATGAGTGGTTTTCCTGCACACTGCAATGTTTATGGTTTGACTGTTATGGTAGAGCCTGCTATTGTCCTGCATTAGCTGCGCTAATAGGTGACAACTGCTCCTGTGTTACGTGGTGGTGCATGATCTGCATCCTGCATCCTGCACCCTGCGATGTGTATAGTTGTTTTGACAGCACAGTTGAGCTGGCCGCTCTGTGCCATTCAGTGAACGTAATTTCTCCTGTGTTGCGTGGAGGCTGCATGAATGTTCCTGCTGCCACGCTGTATATACTGTTATGTCCAGCTGTGGCTACTCAGTTGACTAGCCAGCTGTGTGTTATTCAATGGGTCTGTGGCCCCGTTCCTGCAGGATCAGGGGTTCAGAGGTAGATATACGGCCTTGCTCCTAAATGCACTAGTAGAGCAGCCGGCCTTGATATTGGAGGGTGTAAGAGTTTACCTCTGTAGCCCCGCTTTGTAAATGCTGATTGCAGACAGTCCCCGGTAGAGTGTGACTACGGTCCTCACTCCTGGACAGCCCAGGTTGGTCCCAAGGGGCCTCTGTGGCTCCTGTCTGGAGTTGTGTTGCTAACAGGGCAGGCTCCCTTATCGCGGTTCCTATGGAATAAGGGTTCATGGATAAGCTCAAAGAAGGCCACAGGATATTCAGTGGCTATATACAGATGGGTGACAACATAAAGTGTCTCAGTAAGGTGTTGGGCCGCCAGAACAGCTTCAATGCTCTTGGCACAGATTCTATGAGTCGCTGGACTCTACTGGAGGGATGAACACCATTCTTCCAAAAGATATTCCCTCATTTGGTGTTTTGATTATGGTTGTGTTGAGATCTGGTGACTGTGAAGGCCATAGCATATGATTAACATCATTTTCATAATCATCAGACCATTCAGTGAGCCCTCGTGCCCTGTGGATGGGGGCATTGTCATCCTGGAAGAGACCACTCCCATCAGGATAGAAATGTTTCACAATAGGATAAAGGTGATCACTCAGAATAACTTTATAATGATTTGCAGTGACCCTTCCCTCTAAGTGGACCCAAACCATGTCAGGACAATGCCCCCCACAGCATAACAGAGCCTCCGGACCCCCTCACTGTAGGGGTCAAGCAGTCAGGCCTGTACCGTTCTCTTGGTGTCACCACACATGCACTCACTGAGAATATGGTGAAAGATGACTCATTTGACCATATCACTTCTTTCCACATCTCTGTAGACCAGTGCCTATGGTTTTTGCACCCCTGAACTCTCAAATGTGCATTTGTCTTTCTAATGAGGGGTGTATGCAGTGCAACCCTACTATAATATCCTCTCTGTGTCGTTCTCGATGGACTGTTCTTGCTGACAGAGTCTGATCACGTCCTGCATTGACATTCTCAGTCACCTGGGCAACAGTTGCTCTTCTGTTTTTCCTTACATGTTGCTCCACTCATTTATTCAGGTTTTTCCTTTCATTTGTCACCTATCTGTACATGGCTAGAGGAAGTATTCACTCCCCTTGAACATTATTTCCCCTTTCCTTTCCACACTTTCAAACCTGGAAAAAACAAATCAATTAAAAATAAAAACCTGAAAAGTCAACAGATATGTAGGCTTTTTATCAGGGGTATCATACTTAAGATTTTACTTTCATTTAATATTTCAGTCAGTGTATCAGACATACATCTCTGCATTATTCAGCAGAGTTTTAAGGATCATTTTTGATGATGAAGCACTAAGGTGCTGGTTTAAATACCATAACCGTAGTCAGTTATATTTTGAAGGTCATAAAAAATTAAGCATAAATACACATAGCCGATGGATCTATATATATATATATATATATATATATATATATATATATATATATATATATCCCCTGCTGATTTTGTACGTTTGCCCACTGACAAAGAAATGATCAGTCTATAATTTTAATGGTAGGTGTATTTTATAGAATAAAACAAAAATGTTCATTTTACCCAAACACATACCTATAAATAGTAAAAACAAAGAAAATGATAATAATGATAATGTTGAGGTGGTCTCTTAATTTTTCCAAGGTCATATATATATATATATATATATATATATATATATATATATATATATATAAACACCACATTTCCTTATTAGTATTAGGATTAAGTCAAAATCTGTTTGCTTTATCGTGTTGTAGAGTTCTACTTTTGCAGACTGAAGCAGTCTTTCCTTCCATAGTTACATTTATCTCTTCACATTTCACCAGTTATCAGCCAAAATATGATTATATATTCAAATGTAATGCTTGAATAAACTACAGTGGCACTAATTTCTAACATTTTCTAATTTGAAGGTTGATGGAAGCTATTGTTTTCTATACTTCTGGACAATTAGCATTTTGTATCAGCAAAATTAAAATCAATAAAATAAAAATCAGTGCAGCAGCTCAGCAGATTTAGTATTGCAATTCACCCATTACCCTGCAGTTGAACCCTTAGCTCAAAATTAAAAAATGTCAATCAAAAGTTATTCATATTAAAATATGTATTCAATTATATTCTTTATATCTTAGTAAATAAAACAATTATTGCATAATACAATTAATCACAATTAATGCCAATCAAAAAATTAAACACCTGAAATACAGGAAGAAAAAGCATTTAATTTTATAATAGGTTCTACAGAATGCTCTGATATAATACTTCCAGAGGCAACATTTCTGTTGACCAATGGAATCTTTATTCATTTGTTTTCTACAAAATGGGTATGTTTATTTATTTATTAAATTTTAAAAAAATGGTTTTCATTGCAAGAGCCTTTGTTCAGTGTGGAGGTGGTGAATCCAGGATCTTGCTTGACAACCATAGTCATAGTAGAAGAAAACTCTTTTTGATCACAACATAGATCATTTTATAAAGACAAGTAATGCAAAACCTAATCAAACCTCCCACACATTTTATATCTACAAATGCTTGGTGAACTGTGAAGGTCACATCTAATTGGTTAATGCAGTTATCTTAAAATAGAAACGTTCTTACATCAGAGTTTGTAATGCATGGCAACAACACTTCTACATCTTCTTGAAATATTTAACCATGTTTTGACAAATTCTGACTGTAATTTTTTCTCTGTTCAGGTACATTAAAGCAAAACCCTGCAAACCATAATTGTGGTGCATGTACTTTGTAAAATACCCTTGTTACATGACAATAGGAGTACATGTTTTATTGTATTATTACATGCTACATTAAATCCCATCCCATACTTGAAAACCATATAAAAACAAATAACACCTTTACAACTTAATGCAAGCCATAAATCTTCCTCCATTCTGGTCTAGAGAATATGGCCTGAAGTAATCAGTCACATTCACACCAGTCCTGGTTAATACTTTTTGTCTAGCAATTTATTTCCACCCAGCAGTGCAATCATTCCTTCAATGTAAATATGACGTGAGCTTCTCTCTGTACTGTTTACTAGCTGTATATTGTGATGTATAGCCTACATAAGACAGGTGCCCTAGTTTGGAGTTCAGTGTTCAGTGTACTTTCTAAAGGTAGGTTACATTAGGCGATAATGTCTTGAATTATAGAAACGTAGAGTTGCTCATGCAATAGACCTCCTGCACTTCTTAATGTGGATTTGAAAGGTTTGATATTAACATATAGTATATATATATAGTCATATAATACATGCCTGAAGTACTGCTTTATTATGATTATTATTAATGCAGTTTATTTGTAATGTAATGCTATGTAATTTAAACATTTGCTTTAACAAATCTTAGTGAGTAGGGAATAGAACATTGATTATTAAATACAAATATATGAAGTACAGAACTAAGAAGTCTGGCATTCATTTAGTAAGCTTACTTTCCTACTTCATTAAATGTTAATTATACTTCAATATGAATGCATTTTGTGTAGGACTTATCCGGACTGGCCTTTCTCCTTTGTAAAATGTGGATAAACCATTTAATTGTCTTTCATTGCCCTCTGGTGGACATGCTAGTATAAAACAAGTGATCCCTGCTGCCACTCAGTCGTTTTTTAAGACAGGACAATAGCTGTAGCTGACACAGTACACTCAAGTAAAACTGTAGGTTGTTAAAAATCATGTGGAGCACAATTATTTTAAACTAGCCAAAATAATTAAATTGACATTAACTCAGGGTGGTGGAGACTTAATCAATTATGATATTTCCCTTTTGTATTTTTAATACATATATAATTTTCACAATAAATTATTTTCCCCCTTAAGTGAAAAAAATGTACATGCATGGAACTGTGAGGCACTGACACCACAAAATTTGAAAAAAGTTCAAGGGGTTATACACTTTCTATAGGCAATGTACATTGTGTGTGTGTGTGTGTATATATATATATATATATATATATATATATATATATACACCGATCAGCCATAACATTATGACCACTGACAGGTGAAGTGAATAACATTGATAATCTCGTTATCATGGCACCTGTCAGTGGGTGGGATATATTAGGCAGCAAATGAACATTTTGTCCTCAAACTTGATGTGTTGGAAGCAGCAAAAATGGGCAAGTGTAAGGATCTGAGCGACTTTGACAAGGGCCACATTGTGATGGCTAGACAACTGGGTCAGAACATCTCCAAAACTGCAGCTCTTGTGTGGTGTTCCCGGTCTGCAGTGCTCAGTACTTATCAAAAGTGGTCCAAGGAAGGAAAAGCAGTGAACCGGCGACAGGGTCATGGGCGGCCAAGGCTCATTGATGCATGTGGGGAGCGAAGGCTGGCCCGTGTGGTCCGATCCAACAGACAAGCTACTGTAGCTCAAATTGCTGAAAAAGTGAATGCTGCTTCTAATAGAAAGGTGTCAGAACACACAGTGCATCACAGTTTGTTGCGTATGGGGCTGCGTATCCGCAGACCAGTCAGGGTGCCCATGCTGACCCCTGTCCACTGCCGAAAGCACCTACAATGGGCACGTGAGCATCAGAACTGGACCACGGAGCAATGGAAGAAGGTGGCCTGGTCTGAGGAATCACGAGTTCAAGGTATTGACTTGGCCTCCAAATTCCCCAGATCTCAATCCAATCGAGCATCTGTGGGATGTGCTGGCCAAAAAAGTCCAATCCATGGAAGCTCCACCTCGCAACTTACAGGACTTAAAGGATCTGCTGCTAACGTCTTGGTGCCAGATACCACAGCACACCTTCAGAGGTCTAGTGGAGTCCATGATTTGATGGGTCAGGGCTGTTTTGGTGGCAAAACAGGGATCTACACAATATTAGGCAGGTGGTCATAATGTTATGGCTGATTGGTGTATATATATATATACATATATATACACATCACCATCATCCCATATTGATCCACTGCTGGATGAAGGCCTCCCCAAGATGTTTCCACTTGTTTAGATCTATAGCTTCTCTTGCAAAGTGTATGATTTTATCTTCCCATTTTTTATGTTTTCGTCTTCAAGGTTTTTTGACATCCATTTCATAGCTCTCTTTGTCCTTCATTAATGTGTTCTTCTTGCAATGTGCCAGTCCATTGCCATATTAACATTTTCACTCTTTCCATTATGTTTCATATATTTGTTCCCGGATCCATTCATTTATTTTTCTGTCTCTTCTTGTTATTCCAAACATACACCTTTCCATGATTCTTGGTGTCGTCCACAATTTATGCAACATTTTTCCATTTAGTGAACAGTCATAAGTGAGCACTGGTAGTATGCATTGATCAAATACTTTTATCCTCAGGCAAATGGGTAGATTTCCTTGAGACAATTCTCTGTGTAAGATTAATGTTCTGCTGGTGTAGTGAGGACAAAGAGTCTTTAGCATAGATTGAGTAGCTACTGGACTGAATTATGCTATCCGATCAGGCGAAAGTGCTGGTTTGGGCAATAGGTTACACACAAAGCTCAATTACTTCGTGAAGAATTCTTCATATTGTCTCCGCAGCTGAGGCTGGACTGCTGACTGGATTCAGAGTTCATTCTGAGATCCAGCTGTGGGCTGACGTCTGGGCCCTCATGGTACGTTCCTCATTGATGGATCTCACATGATTCACTTGATCAAGTAGCTGTCATAAGATTTCTGACCTCATGTATTCTCATGTAGACTTTCAACAGCGTGCTGTTTCTTCCAAATGCACTCCAACCTATTTTAATTCTTCTTTATTTCCATAATATCTCCATATGTGCTGATTTGTTGTCCAAGTTAGATATAATATATAATATAATTTTGACATTGAGTATTCCTTGATCTACTTACATTTTCTTAGATTAGATAAACTGTTAAACATGACTGGATTTACTCAGGATGATTTTCAGATTCTGCTTGTAGCTGAGAGTTCTCGAAATTGAAGCTGCAGGTCTTCAGGTGTTTTTGATTATGTTATCGACTAAACAAAAGTTGTTCAAATAAGCTCAATTTAACTTGATTCCCTTTCATCCCAGTCTAAAGTCTTGAACACTTCTCAAAGAGCTGCTGTGTAGCATTTTGGTGAGATTATGCCTCCTTGATGTACTCCTTTGCAGATCTTGATATGGTCAGTGTCTTGGTGGAGTCATATTTTGAAGTAGCATTGTTGTAGATATATTTATTAAGAGTTAGTTATATAGGTCCTGGAGAGTTACAGTACAATACTCATAGATTATTTTCACAAAATCACTGATAACCTTCCCTTTGTGCTGATTAATACTAAACAGTTCATCTGTTAAGATTAAAGATTAGAATGTTTAATTGCTGATGTGACAATTCTAATACATACAAGAATATTGAATGTGTACATCTGTGGTCACATTCTTAAAATGTGCATGCATTGAAACTGGAAGGATTCATATTTGTTAGGAAAGAGTGCAATGGCTGAAAAGTTTAAGACTTGGATTTGTCGCCTTTTGTCAGAAACCTTTAAAGAAGAATACATTGAGGAATGAGATGGTTCAGACAGGGAATATCTAAATTAATATAATGCATGTACAGGACATATTTGACCATACATAATACACACAGTGCTAACCCAATGATTAATGAGAAAGAATGCCAATCTATATCTAATGAATGGCAATCAAATAATAGTTAAACTTACTTTAATAACAACATCACAAATTCCTGCTGTTATGTCAGTGTGGAATTTTGTTTCCAATTATTCATACAAAAAGTATTTTCAAAGATACTATTGTGAATGTAGAGAGGAGAGAACATCCCAACATTGCATGTAACACTATAAGTAGAAACAGTTGATGAAAATACAGAATAAAAACTTAATAAGCATCAAGTATAAAACCAATTTACAAATGTTAATCCTTTGTATTTATATTTTTCTGTGAACTGTGTACCACTTGAATGTGTTCTCAGAATATTTTAAACTTTTTAAAAATACAGAGATAATGATATTTGCTTAAACAAAATGTACATAACATATCTGAGGGTGTTTAAGATTAACTATTTGGTTTACATTTCTTTATTAAACACCAAAGCTTTTCCCTACAAAAGTGTAGCCTCGCATTTAAAGAGTAATGTAACAGTTGAAATACTCATGACAATATGTGTAACATTTGTAGACAGCAGATGGCTCCAGAGGCAGTGTAAAGATTGCCATTACATACTATGGAATACCACATAGATGCACACAAATGAATCAAACATTGAATAGCCATATTCAAGATTGTTACCCCACTAGACTCTATGTACATAGAATAACATATATGAACTATATATAAGGCATCTATATATCTATCTATCTATCCATCTATCTATCCATCTATCTATCTATCTATTTGTCTATCTATCTATCTATCTATCTATCAATCGATCTATCTATTTATCTGTCTATGTATCTTTCTGTTTGTCTCCTTGTATATAATTTTAAATTACATAAGTCTAATTGGGGTATAACAAGTGTATACATATCAAAGATTCTAATATAATTAGTTAATGTAATTGTAATAGTAATACAACTTTACATTATTATCTTCATTATAATCATTAATACGTTTTAGAACAATTTTACCCATTTTCCCTTTTTGTATGGAGGTGTGTTTGCATGAATGTTTGAAATATTTGGAACATTTAAGAAACGTATGTATTTAAGACATTTATTATTATGATGACAAAATACCCGGAGAAAACATAGATATTTCCAAGTAAAGGATTAACATTTTCACAGAATCAATCAATCAGTCAGTAAATAAATAATTGCACTGTTAACATGTCATGGTGAAGTTCGACATTCGAAAACTTTTCGAAGACTTTTTCTGAAATTATCATCAAGAAAGGCGTAAAGAAAGGGATTTAAGCAACTGTTGGCATAACTCAAACTGGTGATGAAATATGAAATCCCAATGATAAAAGGTGTTTGCTGAATGTCTGTTGTCAGTGCTATAACTGTGCTGAGATGATAGGGAGTCCAACAAAAAATACAGACAGCTAGAATAACCAAAACCATTATTGTTACTTTCTTCTTAGCTTTGTCTAAAGCCTTTGCATTAGTATTCAGACGCATGCTTCTAAGTCTGAAAAGCATCATAGTATACAGGACGCAGATAGTGGACAGAGGAATAGCAAATGCCATTATTAGAGTGTATATACGACTTGCTTTCCACCAGAGGCCTTCAGGGTTGGGGAAGACAAACACACATTGCGTCCGCCCTTCTTCTGTGTGGATTTTAGCAAAGATGGTGAAGGGTAAGATTATCACAGTGACAAATGCCCAAACACACAAACACACTATCTTGGCACTTTTATATGTCCGTTGTGACAGATGTTTGGATTTCACTGTGGAAAGCACAACAAGGTATCTATCTATGCTCATTACAGTCAAGAAATAAATACTTGAGAAAGTATTGTACTGGTCAATAGATATGATCAACTTACACACAAGTTCTCCGAAAGGCCACTGCAGAAGTAGATAGTCGGCAATGTTGATAGGCAGCACCAAAGTAAACAGTTCATCAGCTATAGCCAGGTTTAAAATAAACATGTTGGTTACAGTTTTCATGTTGGAAGCTTTTAGTATCACATAAATAACAACAGTGTTCCCAGTCAAGCCAACAGCACATATTACTGAATAAATTATAGGTATGGCGATATAGAAATGTGGTATACTTTGCGTTGCTGTAGCATTGTCCTTTTCCACACTTTTCCCAAAGCAAAGTAAGTCGCTACAAGCTGGTCCAGAGTGATTAGAAATACTTTCCATTTTACTGCAGCCTGGCACAAGTTATTGTAAAATGTCTTGAACCGTTACTCTATTGGACAGTAAAGTTACTTAGGCTCGGTGATCATCGTGAACAAAAGGTGATACATTTTCATATTTAATTGAATTGAATTGAATCTTCTATCAATTCTAAGTATCTTAGTGATACTTATTAGTGACTTTGCGTGCTTTCCAGTTACTTGCTGTTGATATGTCCCATCTTCAGCAGCCCTCTTACATTAACCTGAAAGTTGTCACGGAAAAATGTTAAAATTGGGAACATCACAATATGACTATAATGCAAACAGAAGTACACTAAAAATAGTAAACGATGTACAGTTAATTGACCGTGTTACATTTATAACGTTAAACTATTCAATAGAGTTAACTTCCCGTAACCTCAAGGCATTTTACATATACAAAATCTCAATAACATTACAGTTTATTAATGTCTAGAGAAAAAGCACACATTCAACTTTCGAGTAGTACAAAGCTTACCATATACGTATGCAGATCATCCGTTTCTCCAGTTCAGTGCGTTAACACATTGTTTGTTACAAATTGGGCACTTCCTTGTTAATGTATCCCTGCTCCTTTGTGTTGTAATCCGCTCTTTTGAGTGGCGCGCAGATCTCGGGTCTCACAGGGACGCTGGCAGCGGCCGCGGTGCTGAAATGTTGGACAGCTCCCGAGCGAGTCCGCAGGCTTTTCTCCTGAACAAGTCTCTACGGGTTGGGCATTAGCCAGCCAACCAGATATGCTGTACATCTTACAAAGACATACGAGCCAATACATGTTTAATTTGTAATATAACTTGTTTGAATTATTGTTATACAATTATACCAGTATTGCACTTTAGTTGTAAGATTTAAATAAAACCAGCAGATTATAACATCACTGTGCTACTTTCTAAGAGCTGTTTAAATATAGTTGTATCTATTCAGTGACATTTTACATTTTGTAAAAGTTTATTAACAATGGATTCATTCTTGTAGGTAGCAATATGGAGTTGTAGTCATTAGTATTAACACCCCCATCCTAAGCCAATGGATTTTTACCTAGTAAAATGATTATGTGTTAAATAGACAAATTCATAATTGATATAATTGATACAGTACTTACTACATTTATACCATATGCTAGATCATATTTGTATTTCAACAGCACAACTGTAAAATGCCTACAATTTTATTCTACAAATGTTTAATATGAACGTATTTAGTAAATTGACTATTTAATTGTTCTCTGAATCAGTTTTATTGGCATATCTAAATTGATAATTAGTGGCTTCTGACTTACATGCATATTGATCAGGACGTTATAATACAAATATGAATTTCACAGATACTAAAGTGTAGGGCATAAAAATACACCAAGCAATGGTTATCATGTATATTAATATGAATGATGACATTATCTTTATAAAAATCATACAGATGAGAGTTTTTCATTTGTTTTAGTTGTCGGGTTATCTTTCAGCTACACCTCTATAATGTTTTAGTATGGCATACTTTAATTTATGCTCCTGTATTCAGATTTTTTAACATCAGAAGGAAATATGCAATGCCTGAACAGTACTATACTAGATTACTCTACTATATATATATATATATATATACAGTACTGTGCAAAAGTTTTAGGCTGGTGTGAAAAAATGCTGTAAAGTAAGAATGCTTTCAAAAATAGACATGTTAATAGATTATATTTATCAATTAACAAAATGCAAAGTGAGTGAACAGAAGAAAAATCTACATCAAATCAATATTTGGTTTGACCACCCTTTGTCTTCAAAACAGCATCAATTCTTCTAGGTACACTTGCACACAGTCAGGGATTTTGTGGGCATATAGTCAGGTGTATGATTAAACAATTATACCAAACAGGTGCTAATGATCATCAATTCAATATGTAGGTTGAAACACAATCATTCACTGAAACAGAAACAGCTGTGTAGGAGGAATAAAACTGGGTGAGGAACAGCCAAACTCAGCTAACAAGGTGAGGTTGCTGAAGACAGTTTACTGTCAAAAGTCATACACCATGACAAGACTGAGCACAGCAACAAGACACAAGGTAGTTATACTGCATCAGCAAGGTCTCTCCCAGGCAGAAATGTCAAGGCAGACAGGGGTTTCCAGATGTGCTGTCCAAGCTCTTTTGAAGAAGCACAAAGAATCATATGCTATGGCCTTCGCAGTCACCAGATCTCAACCCAATTGAACACCTATGGGAGATTCTGGACCGACGTGTTAGACAGCACTCTCCACCACCATCAAAACACCAAATGAGGGAATATCTTTTGGAAGAATGGTGTTCCATCCCTCCAGTAGAGTTCAGAGACTTGTAGAATCTGTCAATGCACATTGAAAATGTCAAAAATGTTAACTAGAAATGTTAAAAATGTTATCCGGGTGATGAGGCAAGAGTGCTAGTTTGAGAAATGGGTTACACACAAAGTTCAATAAATTTGTGAAGAATTCTTAAAATGGTCTCCATGGCTGAGGCTGGGCTGCCGGCTGAGTTCAGAGTTGTGTGATCCACCTGTGGGACCGGTCTAGGCTCTCGTGGTATGTTCCTAATTGGTGGATCTCACATGGGATAGATACATCGCCTGCTGATTTGCTGCTCATCAGGTAGCTTTCATAGGATTATTTGTATCATGTCCTCTTTGATGTTGAGAGGTGGTGGGTACAACTGACGCCTTCCAGAGCAGAATCGTAGGTTTCGATTGAGTGAGAAAGTGTCAAGCTGGCAACCAGTTGGCTGAGGCCTCATCTCCCCATGGTAGCTTCATATCAAGATGTCCATATTGACTCTAAAATGTGCACTTAGAGACAATACAGCACATCTTTCAAGCACGTTATGGCTTGCTAGAACTGACCAGACTCTGAAGGGTCAGAGATCTGGAGAGGGAGAAGAATTAAAGAATCATGACTTTATATCAATTCTTATTAATGAAACCAACACAATATACTGGTTGCTGCATAAGTATTAGATAAACTACACATTTACAAGATAACTAATAAGCTAGATCCAGAATAAAACACAAATACAATGTTATATATATATATATATATATATATATATATATATATATATATATATATATATATATCTGGTAATGAAACTATGATTTTGTTTTCTAAATTGAAATGTTTTTATTTTTATTTTTAAATATCCTTTAGTAAATTCCTGCTGGAGGCTGTAGCCTGCTGTGCACTGTAGTGCATGTCAAAATGAATTGAAAATGTCTTTGAAAAAAAATTAATGAAAATGTATAAGCTAAAATTATTCATTGAAAACTAAAACTTGTTTTTTAAATATTTAGTTTAATTAAAAGTTAATCCTAAACAGGATAGATAGATAGGATAGATTAACTATTATACCTGTTATTCGTTATGTCATTAAAGTAACTAAAGTTTAGTTATTTCAGCTCTGAGATGAACATTTGCAACCTGAACATGCATGAAAATTCATAGCACTGTTTATCTAGTTTACCCTTTAAAGGTCAGACTGTTATTTGTTGTTTGGCTCAAAAAAGTTCTGTTTAGCTTAATTTCCTTTTCTTCCCAATCCAAAGTCTTGAACACTTCAAGTTTTGTGATGAAGAGTTTTGGAGATTGATTCCTACATTTTTGAGGATCCTATGACAATAAAATAAAAATAAAGGTGAATAATTATCTTTAAGTGAAAAAGTATGATATTATGAACTTACATAAATCTTGTGTGTAACAATGTGTATAATCTGGAGAGGGAATACAGCTGAAAACAATACTGATTTCTCTTGAAAATAACTTGGTGATCTATGTTTGAGAATAGGAAAATAAAACAAGCTATTATGATGCAACTTCAGTCTACTAGACATTAAGCATGATTGTTTATAAAGATGAGTATATGTTATACACCAACAATGCTACAATAAGTGGGGGGGAATGCACACAATTTTTGTAGTAGTAACAGAGGTAATAATTATCATTATCCTTATGATACTCTATGCATACTGTAAATGCAAAGTGAGGTCACATTATTTACTAGTATTAATTAGAGGAATTTACAAACAAGCACGTATTCAACTCAATTTCTCTTTTATTACAAGCCAGGCAAATGGTATAAACAGCTTAATGGCCTGTCTGTGTGGAGGCTTTTGATGTAAAAATGTAGTGAAAGGTTACCAATACCTGCTAGAAAATTGCCCTCTTCTTGTCAGAGTACTCAGCAGGAACTGTTCTGGCTTCACACAGATACAAAGGTCTCATTAGTGTTGAAAGTGGAATGAAAACCTGGACAAAGATAAACATATTGATGTGCCCAGATTGAAAAAATAAAATTTTTGTATATATAATGTAACAATAACAATAAATTGATTGATTGATTAATGGTTCATATGGTTCAAAACCAGCAAATAATAGAAGGATATTATGTGCGTTCATATGTAATAATGCGACTTATATCATATACAGCTCTAAAATTAAATTAAATTAAATTAAATGTATGTTTAGACTGCTACAGCTTCCTGCTTGATGCTTCCATCTGTAACCCTATCCATAGGGGGAAAATTGATATAGTGATTTGTGGATTTCAGTGTCCAATGAAGAGTATGCACTGTATATTATCTACCTTTTTCAGCTTTGGCAATCTACATTATTTGCATCTCATGCAATATTGGAACAGCATGAAATTGTTCAAATGCCTTGAATAAATTGTCTTCTCAAAAATATTGACATCTTGTTTGTTATCTCTGGAAGTCTTTCTGTTAATTCACAATTGCCACATTCTGTTTCAAAACCAAATGAAGAAAATCTGTCGAGACATACACAACTCGTTCTGGTGCCAAAAGCATTTACTTGTTCCTGGCTTTTTGGAATCACAGAAGCTCATGCATTTTAATGTGGTGTTAATTGAATGCAATAGTTTAAGTAACATTTTGGTTACAGGTAGCGGAAGCAGGCAAAACAAGTGAAGGGGTAGTTTTAGTACATTAAATATATCAAATCCTTTGTAATAGTGATAAGAAAATATTTGTTCTTGATAAAATATATTTTAAACAATATTTTTACATTCAGATTCCTTCATGCATACCATTTGTTATGATACATGTAACAGAATATTGAGTGCCACATGAAATGTTCCAGATGTACACGATATTGCTCTGATAATATTTTGTTATGACAGATCTGATATGAGATTTATTTTCTGGTGACATCATAGCTGACATGGGACAGCAATCAAGATATGGAATGACACCGAATTATACTTATTATTAATTTATTTATTCGATTACTTTATCCAAGACAACAATACCAACATACAATTTATTATACATAAAAGTACCATTCTGTATGACATATATGATACTAATAATTAAAAACAAAATAAAATTCAAATATGGAGATATCGATAAACAAAAATCAAATATTGATATATGCACACATTTTGCTGTGTTATAATCTAAAATGGGATTTATTTCCTTTGTTTACACCACCTATTTAACATATTGAAGAGGCTACTCCACTGTTTCTTTGGCTGTGTACTTGGGGTCATTGTCCTGCTGAAAGGTGAAACTCCATCCCAGTCTTAAGTCTTTTGCAGACAAGCAGGTTTTCCACAAGGATTTGCCTGTATTTATCTCCATCCATTTTGACCTCTACCCTGACAAGCTTTGCAGTCCCTGCCAATTAAAATCATCCCCATATCATGATGCTGCCATCATCATGGTTCACAGTTGGGATCGTGTTACATGGGTGATAAGCTGTGCCGGGTTTATGCTTGACAACACTTTCCATTTAGGCCAAATGATTCAATTCTTGTTTTAGCGGACAACATAAGCTTTTGCCACATCTTTTGGCAATTTCCAAGCAGGAGTTTACATGTTTTTTTATTTTCAGAAATGGTTTCCTTCTTGCCATTCTTCCATACAGGCCAGATTTGTGTAATATCTGAGTTATTGTTGACACATGGACAGCTTCTCCCATGGAAGTTTTGGAGGCTGGTCTACTCTATGCAGGTTCTGGGTGGTTCTCAATTACTTGACTGTGCTCCAAGGGATATTTAATGCATTAGAAAAACGTTTTATACTCCTCCTCTAATCTGTACCATTCCACAGCTTTATCCTGGAGTTATTTTGAAAGCTCTTTGGTTTTCATGGTAGTATTTTTGATTTGAATGCACTACAGAGTCCTTACTGAGACAGGTGTTTTTAATCACACATTTTGCGGACTAGTTTTATTGCACACAGCTGGTTGCACCTGAACTTATTCAAAAGTGTCAAAGCAAAGGGGTGCATTGTTATCTAATTAACCCCCCCCCCCCCCACACACACACACACACATTTTCTCTCATTGAAAGCATGGAGTAGGTTGTGTAAATTAAAGGAGAACAATCCCATTTAAATTAATACAAATTGTAGCACTACAAAATGTGAAAAAGTCCAAGTGGGTGAATACTTCCTACAGCCACTTTAAATATATATTAAAAATGTCAAAAGTCTGTCTCAAACTTACAACATGCATTCGTATTTGAGTGAATTTCTTTGATGATGACCAAGGTAAACCTCCTGAACAACCTATCATTTCTGTGTACTAGTGACGTTAACAATGCTTTTATCTCCTTTTGATATTTCAAATACAGTCAGACAGAAATGTATATTTAGACATTCATGACAACAGTGCAATAATGTTTCATACAAACAGAAGGCAGATAATTTAGAGTGAGAAGTGAATAATTAGTAACTGTCAACTATCATTTTTTAATTATTTAATTATTGACATTTTTAACAGTGTGTAGGTTTCTCAAACATAAAACATAATTAGCATAGATGTACAGTTGTGACTACTATTATGGAGAATATTGGGACAATTCTTAATATTCAGGTTTAGAAATAATATTTTGCTAAATTAATGGGGATTTCTTAAAATTAACATATGTGGTGGCTATATCCAGAGATTTAAAATTCTCACTTAGTTAGTTTCCATTGAGTTTGTTTGTAATGCATTGCTTAGTTTTGAGGTCAATCATCATTGTTGTTAGTTATTTCTATCAGGCATCATTCATATTCATATTTGCGATCACTTGGTGCATAAACTGTGTATCAGGTATAATTTGTATTATCAGTCATAGCTTGCGATATGTATTTGGAGACAAGGATAATATGAACTAGAATTTAAAGACTCTGAATGAAGATACTTGTGCCCCGTTTCGGACGCGCCTGTTCAGAGCCGGTTAACTGGCCGCTGCTGGACGCGCCGTGACGTCCGTCCACTGAGGACACGAGTCTCTATCAGAGGACTGTGTTTGACTGAGACACCGGAGGACAGCAGACACATTGTGTTGGAGGATATAATCTCAAGAGCCGAGCGATCACGAATAAATTACAGGTTTATTAGCAGCATGGAGTGAAATCCACGTACAGAAACAATGACTGATACAGTTAATACCCGAGTGCATTAAACACTGTGATTCACAGACTAGTTACAATAAACTGGAGGATAATAATCGCATCAGCAGCCGATGGTATTAATACTGAAGGACAGCTGGCCGTGTTCAGGCTGTGTGTTGAATGTGTGCAGGACAATCAGACACAGTCAGTGTGAAGGAACACGAGTCATTAACGTGTCCATTGACAAGATCAATGAATGAATACATTAATACAGCAGAGCTGGGTTTCCCTCTAAAACATTAAGGACTGGTTTAATAAAGGCGTCCATAAACGCCATGACTGAGACGCGCACACTTACGTCTGATAAGTAAATTATAAATAATACGGCAAAAAGTATCGTTTGCAGTTACAAATCTGTAGTAAGAGTAATAAATGAAGGGAGTCACGCTGTGCCGTTTTAAATACATATATACTAGCACAAATTATGACGATAATACATATTTGCTATTTATGTTATTGTTTATTCTTATGGGAACACGCTTGTCTGAATATAATGTTGTCTCTACACGCTCAGAAACGCGTATTTATTACGCTGTGCAATGATGTAAAGCACACATAATAACACAGACACAAAGTCGCAGTGTTTCTGTCTGTTTTTAACACGAAACAAACCAAACCCGCAGTCGCTGCTGCTCCTCAGAGGACGGATCTCAGCGGCTGCTTTACAGGACGACATGGCGGACACGGCGCTTAAGACACTGGAACCGAGGCAATGGTCTGCATGTTACAGTATATTTTGCATAATATATTCATGAATATTTAATATTTTATTCAATATTTTATAGCGCCTTGGTGGGGCGTGGTGGGATATGTCAGTGATAATTTGAAGGTTATCTTCAGTAGTGGTAGTTACATTTTCAATAGTATGCAAGCGTGATAGATGTATGTATTTTAGCAGCAGTAGTATAATAGCAGCTAGTTTGGTGTCCAGCAAGTTAGAATATCGCTTGTAACATGTTGGGGAGTGGGGGTGTTACATACATACTATTGTATCACTGCATCTCCCGTCCCATAATCCCTGTGAGTAGACCAACTATTCCAACCTGGTGCAATAATACACAATTTTACAGCTTTTTAATTATGTGCACTTAACATACAGTCAAGCAACATTTCTTGAAGCTCGCATAGCTTCACACAAGCATGCAAACTATGAAGCAGCTAAGAATTATCTGATATGTCAAATCTGTTTAAATAACAATGCTACCATTTGTGTTTTTGAACATGTTAAATTAACTTATCTCTTGGTGAGCTCCTGTTTGGTTTCAGGCAGGTCATCTCTTGGTGAAAGTGCTGCTATTCAGGCCTGAGCATTAACCGCATTTGCTATTCCTTCTGTGGCTATTGGAGTGTTAGAAATGGCTTCATAGATGGAAAGGGGGTCTCATAGTGGTTCTCTTGATCTTGTGGAACAAGCTCCACAAGGGACTGCTGGGTGAGAGGTTTGGTATTCAGCTCACTATTTCACGATTGTGTAAGCTAGTTGTATTTTTTCAACCACAAATATTTAAAAAAAAAAGTTAAAAAGTAACTCCTTGTTTCCTGACTCAGGATCTTATAACCTAAGTATCCTCTAATTGTAATATTTTTGTGTTTTGTGTAGGAAATAATAGGAGGCATTTGTCCAAGACTTGAACAGCATTGATTTCCAAACTTTATTGGACAACCCAGAAGCATTAAACATTGACGCAGCAATTTAGTAAGCAATACTAAGCATGCTACACATTTCAATTGCACAATGGAAGTCAATTGCAGTCGTCTTTCAGCAGTCCTACAGGTTGCTACTCCTACAAACCCACAGCTACAAAGTTATTTGATCTGGTCTGAAACCCACAAAGCAGGAAATCTTATCCAAACCAGTACAACATCATCATCATCATCATCATCATCATAATAATAATAATAATAATAATAATAATAATAATAATAATAATAATACATGGAACTTATAGAGTGTTTTTCAAGGACCCAAAGTCGCAGAAGTCAAGACTAAAACCACTTCAGACTAAAACACCTGGGCGTGAACTGAAAAACTAAATGCAATGTGTGAATTTGTGTGTGTGTGGGGGGTTTCATGGCAAGCATTGTCGAAGAGGTGGGTTTTTAGGTGGGACTGCACGATGGTGATATTCC
Source organism: Amia ocellicauda (assembly GCF_036373705.1). Taxonomy (NCBI): domain Eukaryota; kingdom Metazoa; phylum Chordata; class Actinopteri; order Amiiformes; family Amiidae; genus Amia; species Amia ocellicauda. The sequence goes on along the minus strand of NC_089851.1, from coordinate 17,744,349 downwards.
AGATCCTAGGAGCAACCCTCAAGAAAGCCCTGTTACTGAAGCTCTGGAGCTTGGACCTAGGGATGACAAGGTGGCCTGCTGCACTGGAACGGAGTGAGCATGTGGTTTAATAGGGTCCAGTTAGCAAACCCAATCATACACAATGAAAACACTACTACATCTAGCTGTAGATATAGTACAATAAATTGTTTATTTCTTTAAGTGTGTAATTGTATCAGAAACTACTTAAAATACTTACATGACATGTATATCTGTGAGTGTTTATGGTGCTGAAAATGCCTCTCTGCTGTCTGTCCATTACCATTGCTGAGACACTGAGATGTGAAAAGGTATGATTTTCCCCTAAAGCTCAATCCACCATGAAAGAGTATGTACTGTATAACTTTTTTCTTGCAACTGTATAGGTCAAATTATTTTTAGAATGAATAGTTCATATTACCTTTGATTCAATGAAGTCAATATTAAACATCCAAATATCGGTAATGTTAAAAACATACACACCCCATATTTTCAGATTATTTTCTTTACTCTATTCTAGTGCATGTTATTTGCCACAGTGCCATCTAGTGTCAAAATGTAGTGTCAACCTTGCAGCAATAAATTAGTTAAAGTTTAACTGTCATAGATTCTTATACAGTTTAAACATAAATTATTACTAAAGTTAAAGAGTATACACAACAAAATGGGGTAATTGAGCAAGATTAAACCAGAGATCATTTTCAACAGTACAACCCATGTTCTTTAAGATAAGGTTGCTTTTCTACTGACCATTGCTCATTTGGGCAAATTTGAAAATTACTATTGTCGAATTCAGGAATCTTGCATTCAATTATTTTTCTTTCCTTGACCTTATTGTTTGGCAGCAGGTAACACAGTGTGCTGGGGCCCCCCCATGGTCCAGCGCAGGCCAAACCCTTGACCTCAGAACCCAGCATTTCCCACTAACGTCAGATTCCCAAACTATCTGCCCCACCCCCAACCAGAAAGACAGACACACACCGCAGTCCCCACACACAGTCCCAGATCGCAACAATATGTTTGCTATACGCTGTACAGATTTTGTTTCTTTCCGGTTATAAGCATTAACTTTTAAAAACTGTAGGATATTTACCATTTTTATATACGATTAAAGTTTTAAAAATAAAATAACATGACGGGCCGCCGTTAGTTGCTTGTGCATTTTGTGTGCATATAATCAATTGACATAGAACTGACTCCAAACGCCTAAAAGCCCATTGACAAAAATGGTTTAACGACCAGAATCCCACCATCAGACCTCCACCCTGCCAGAATAGAATGGGCATAGTGGGGCACAACAGGGTTTATTTCATGTTGGGTAATTACATAAAAGGCCAGTGCTGGAGCAGAGCAATAGCTTTATAGGGCAACATTACTTTATACACAGAGGTACTGTTATGTACATATGTTTTAAAATAGTATTTGCGATGATCCAGCTTAGTTTTCATTGCAGATTAAAGTCCATATCCCACATATGAGGTAACATTTTGAGATACCATGTACAATTGAATTATGGTGACTGACAGTGTCTTAGGACATGCACTTGTGGGGCACAATGAGCAAACCACCTGAACATGACTCTGGCTTGTTGCAAGCTTGACGAATAGCTAGAGGCCAGAAATGTTGGTTACAGGCAAGTCCATTTTGTCCTGTCCACCTACATACACCGATCAGCCGTAACATTTTGACCACTGACAGGTGAAGTGAATAACACTGATAATCTCGTTATCATGGCACCTGTCAGTGGGTGGGATATATTAGGCAGCAAGTGAACATTTTGTCCTCAAACTTGATGTGTTAGAAGCAGGAAAAATGGGCAAGCATAAGGATCTGAGCGACTTTGACAAGGGCCACATTGTGATGGCTAGACGACTGGGTCAGAGCATCTCCAAAACTGCAGCTCTTGTGGGGTGTTCGTGGTCTGCAGTGGTCAGTACCTTTCAAAAGTGGTCCAAGGAAGGAAACGCAGTGAAGGGAAGCGAAGGCTGGCCCGTGTGGTCCGATCCAACAGACGAGCTACTGTAGCTCAAATAGCTGAAACAGTTAATGCTGGTTCTGATAGAAAGGTGTCAGAACACACAGTGCATCGCAGTTTGTTGTGTATGGGGCTGCGTAGCCGCAGACCAGTCAGGGTGCCCATGCTGACCCCTGTCCACTGCTGAAAGCACCTACAATGGGCACATGAGCATCACAACTGGACCACGGAGCAGTGGAAGAAGGTGGCCTGGTCTGATGAATCACGAGTTCAGGGTGTTGACTTGGCCTCCAAATTCCCCAGATCTCAATCCAATCGAGCACCTGTGGGATGTGCTGGACAAACAAGTCCGATCCATGGAGGCCCCACCTCACAACTTGCAGGACTTAAAGGATCTGCTGCTAACGTCTTGGTGCCAGATACCACAGCACACCTTCAGAGGTCTAGTGGATAATGTCATAATGTTATGGCTGATCGGTGTATATATATATTGTATATATTGATCCATTGGCTACTTGTATTTATGCTTAATTTTCAAAATAGCATTCTCTTTTACAGCAAGGTTATGGCAGCAGTAAAACACAATGTAATTTACAAGTGAATCACCGCTAAGAAGATATTCTAAAGTAATTGCCTCAGCGTCTCTCTGTTTACATGCTACATTGTAAGAGTCATTGACTGACGCATGATATGCCTCTGCATTGCAGTTTGTCTCTTGTGGTTGTCATTGTTTAGTTGTTTTCTGAGGAGTACCAGACACATCAGCATTATGCATAACTGACAAATTTGAAATTGATTACTTATCTGATTTAGTCCAACCAAAGTAAAAAGGTCAGTTCCAGGAGACATATTTACATATTTCCTTTCAACATTTTTACTCATAACCTTCAAAATATAACTGACTACGGTTATGGTATTTAAATCAGCACCTTAGTGCTTCATCATCAAAAATGATCCTTAAAACTCTGCTGAATAATGCAGAGATGTATGTCTGATACACTGACTGAAATATTAAATGAAAGTAAAATCTTAAGTATGATACCCCTGATAAAAAGCCTACATATCTGTTGACTTTTCAGGTTTTTATTTTTAATTGATTTGTTTTTTCCAGGTTTGAAAGTGTGGAAAGGAAAGGGGAAATAATGTTCAAGGGGAGTGAATACTTCCTCTAGCCATGTACAGACAGGTGACAAATGAAAGGAAAAATCTGAATAAATGAGTGGAGCAACATGTAAGGAAAAACAGAAGAGCAACTGTTGCCCAGGTGACTGAGAATGTCAATGCAGGACGTGATCAGACTCTGTCAGCAAGAACAGTCCATCGAGAACGACACAGAGAGGATATTATAGTAGGGTTGCACTGCATACACCCCTCATTAGAAAGACAAATGCACATCTACTACATCTACATGCTAATCCACTGCTCCGCTCCCTCCACTGGCTCCCAATACCGGCATGCATTCAGTTCAAGACATTGACCCTCACCTAACGCTGTCTTGACCACACTGCACCAAGTTACCTGCAGACACTCGTCTCTCCATACATCCCCTCCAGACCACTGCGCTCCTCCAGTGCCAGAAGACTAACTCTGTCTCCTCTCCACTCTCCTTCCTCCAGAGACGCTCCTTCTCATCCCTGAACACTAAGTGGTGGAACGACCTGCCCACTGAAGTCAAAACAGCCGAGTCCTTGACCTCATTCCGGCGCTTACTCAAGATGCATCTTTTCAGACAGTACTTGTAACATTAGTCCTTTTATCCCTGCTAGATAGCACTTCTCAGTTTTATTATGCTTCTTGTGTTTTCGATTTTGTTTTCCTCCTTGCTCCCTTTCCCGTAGCCCCTGACTATGCCCCTACATATTGACAGCACTTAGCTTTCACCATCCAGGATGTAGGACCTCACTTACTGTACTTGTGTAAATTGGAAATTGGAATTTGTAAAATGTATTATATTTTGAATTGCTATGTTTTAGTTAAATTGAATTTGTAATAATTGATGCCTTTACTTAACTGTATTTTTGCACTTTATTTTGCACTTATGTCGTAAGTCACCCTGGATAAGGGCGTCTGCCAATAAATAAAAATAATAATAATAATAATCTGAGAGTTCAGTGGTGCAAAAACCATAGGCACTGGTCTACAGGGGTGAGGGGAAAAAGTGATATGGTCAGATGAGTCATCCTTCACCATATTCTCAACAAGTGGGCGAGTGCATGTGTGGTGACACCAAGAGAATGGTACAGGCCTGACTGCTTGACCCCTACAGTATGTGTTTGGGTAAAATGAACATTTTTGTTTTATTCTATAAACTACTGACAACATTTCTCCCAAATTCCAAATAAAAATACGAATGGAATGGAATGGCTGCCATACACGTAGAGATGCTGATTTAAGGAAACATTGCAGTGGTCTCTTAATTCTTTCCAGAGCTGTGTGTCTCACTCTCCAGGCTTTGAGGGCTATGTGCCCTCTTGGTTTCCATGGCAATGACGGGCACCTCCTCCCACCCCACACGTCGAAGTCACTGCACCATCCCACACAGCATGCTTTAAAAACATGAAACGAGCTCAAACCCTGAATTAGCCACGTAGTATGTAGCAGATGACTGCAGACAAAGTGCTATGGTGTCACTCACCTCACCCACCACCCACACTGTGGCCCCCTCTTCCATCAGCCTCTGGATGGTGAAGGAGGGGGTGCTGGTGGGGACCAGGACAGTGACAGGGATGCCCAGTCTGCCAGCTGAGTAGGCCGCTGCCATGCCTGCATTGCCCCCTGCTAATCCAGCAGCTAATCAGAGTATCAGCGACAGCTAGTCATAGCTAATCAATGACCCTGCTGAGTAGTTTTAGTTTCTCATGCTTTGTGACTGTCAGCCAGTCCAATCATTCTCCTTCGCCATTCTGACATATGAGATCACAAAATGTGCTACCATCACGGTAAGGCCATTAACACAATCTTTCAGTCCAGCTCCCCAAATTCTTTATGTAAGAGGTTATGTCACCAAATACAGATCAAAATATGGTCTTAATTTGTGCCCCATGTAATATACTATTTTAAGTTTGACGAAGACTGGAGGAAAGAAAGTTCTATTGAATTCAATTATATTCTATTCTAACAAAATTGCCATCTATCCATCATGCCTCAATCTATTGTATCTATTCTTCACTGAATTCTCTGGAGGTTTCTTGAGATATACACATAAAATAGTCTTCGTAGTTTCTACAAATTGAGCTCTACTGGCATCTTGTGGTTGGAAAGAGAATTAAAGTGGATTAAAAGTTGAGAGCAATGCAATGTTCAGAGAATCTTGCAGCACCAGTTGAAGCATTTAGACAAGTGGGAAAGTTCATAAAGGGAGTATCTGAACATTGCAGATTTTGAAGATCGTTTTTTTAAATGACATTGATATCCAGAACAACTAGGGATGGGAAACATTTATTTTCTGTATTAACATCAATTTTACTGTATTATTTTCCTTATATGTTGTGTTCTGGTCATATATAGCCTACAACTCACAATATGTAGAAACTGCACACATACTTTTATAATGCATTATTAAATGTGAGTCGCAAAATACTACTACTACTACTACTACTACTACTACTACTACTAATAATAATAAAGTCATCGCTTACATATATATTTGCAGCAATGTTCATCTATTTAAAAAATACCTCAAAATAAAGCTGGAAACTTAGAAGTGTGTATTATTTAGATTGTAAGGGAAGTGTACAAATAATAAGTAACTAGTAGAAATAAATCACAAAAGTCTCCGTTGATCTACTACGTTAGAGCATGACGTGTTATATAGTGATTATATACATTTATGAAGAACGCAAATAAAATAAGTAGATCCACATAAATCCACACAGTATTTATGTTGCCCTGAACGGATTAGTGAGTGTTGTCATCTAAAATTGCTGTAAACATATCACTGTAAACTACGCAAACCCAGTCCAATATTGCAGAGTAAAATGCACCGGGTTGTTTCAATTTTGGATGAGCAGAATGAACGATACAGACAACCCGCGCTCTTCTCACGATGCATTTCAAAAGCATGTCATGCATGGCAGTAGAAATCAGAGCAGTGACAATCATGACTTTAAACAGCACTTGTCTTTACTCAGTTCAACCACCTGGGGTATATTTACAGCTTAAACTGGGCTGAACTGTGATCAACATACTCTGGAACTATATAAAGAAGTACAATAATAACTAAATTGACATAGCAACATATAGTTTCACCCATGACTGGAAAACAGGCGACTTCTGACTTCTATTCTGCAAGCTGCAGCATGACGCTAGCGACATTGCCCGGATGCGCTGAGTGCCCGGATGGAGGTCACCGTGTTGCCTTCCTGCAAGCCTGACTTTGCCTCACTCCTTCCCAGAGTGCACCGCGCTGCGCAGTGACGACAATAACAAAACACAGCAGCAGACACAGAAACGGGGTGTTACTTGAAATAAACATTACACAATCCGAGACGAAGAGATCGCTGACCAGAAAAAGATAACAATACACTCAACAACGTGAGAATATTGTGGACACCATATAGAAACTGAAATATATGTGTACCGTCTCCTACGTGCATCTCAAAATTATATAAATATATATTGTGCTTTGCGATCCCAGAGCAGGGTTAAAACTAGAGGATGTGATACATAAATACAGAGGTAAGGGTTTATTTCTATTGCTTTTAGTAGACACCAGTTTGATGATGGATATTGAGTGGCGATTGTGAACAAAATGTGGGGTACAGAATTGGAAATGTGATGACAAGTTGTTAGAAGGCGAATGCGTTCCTAAAGGCAGTTAATCCTACACACTCTGACAGTACAGTATCTTTTGTACTGTGTAATGACAGCTGTGGTATATGCAGGCTGACCAGCATGCAGTGGGCCTGGTAATGGTGGCTGTGGAAAACAAAAAGAGACCTTCATTTTTTGATTGAATGTGTTTGTACAAGAAGAAAGGGGAAATCATAAACGTAACGAGGACTGGAGCTCATTGCCTCTCCTGCTTCTTGGGGAAATGTTCTTTTGTGTTGAGTCTGGTGGTGGTTCGACAAAGAAATGACGTAGGCCTTGTAGTACTGCAGTTGCACTGTACACTGATAATGCATAGCTCTCCCAAATTGAACAAGTCTCAGATGTGTCCTTTTAAATATAGATGTGTATTGCTCATAATCTGTATTAAAGCAGCGACAGCGGGCACGGTACGATGTTGTGTTCATGTAAAAACACCTCTAGTTCAGTGCTGTTACGTTGGCACAACGTGACTCAGCCTGGCCATTCTTTTAGTTCACGACAGGCAAAACTTTTAACTTGGTGTTTTGTGGTGGAGAGTATATTGATACATTTGTAGCTTTTCGTCTCTTTTAGTTGTGGCTACGTAGTGGAGTGAATTAACGAGATAGCTAGAGGGAGTAGCAGCCTTTTTATTTATTTATTTATTTATTTATTTATTTACTGTATCCTTTCTGTAGCTTGTATTGTTTGAGGGAAATTGAGTTCAGTGCAGGTCATTGTTCACCCAAGCCATGCCATCTTTGTTCTTTGTTGTTGGGCATTATTGTATAAAACGTGGCTTTCTTGATTCATAATACTGGAATATTGCACTTGGGGTTGGGAATAAGGGTGCCCCTCCATGTGTAGCTGTTGTGTATAGTGTAGGCATTAACACTATAGGAAGTTACAATCAAATTGACGTGTACTTGGCCATGTCATGCATAAGACATCTAATTGCATTACAGTTGACTGAACTAAGTACAGACAGGTGTGTGAGCTCTTGTTTGTGTAGTGGCAGTACAATGTTTACATCTTTTGAGAGCTGACAATCAGTGCTCAGGAAATATCCCGAAAGCTGAAATGAGAATTGAAATGAATATCACCGAGGAAAGGTTTTATGGGCGGATTCAGTTCTTAATCTTTTCACCTCCAAAATGAATTATCGCATAATTGTTTTCTAGTGTAAGAAAACAATGGTAAGGTGAAGGTTTGTTTGGTGGAAATAAATACAAAACAATATTGACTATGTTTCTGAAGTTGGGTGATAGATCACCAAGAATATGTAAAGTGATTCACAAGGGGGAATGGTGAATACAAATATTGTGGTAACACAGAGGTAAAAGTATATAGTGTAGTTGCAGTGAAGGCTAATAATGTGAATCAGGAGATTTATGTAGGTTTCTTAAGTAGGTATAGGCTTGTTCAGGTGTACCCCAAATTTATACCACATAGTCTAGGCATAATAGTCAAATTTTAACATTTCCTTTTATTTATTTTATTTTTTTATGAAGAAATAAGTTTACATTAACATACACTAACTGTGTATGTTATATGCATTGCATTTTTGTCAGTAATACATAATACATTTTACTGAGGAAATTATTGGAACAACAGACCAAAATGCTTTGTCAAAATATAACAGGGTGTACAGCCTTCCTTGGTTCTTCATGGCTGCTCAGAGGAATGCCATTTCTGTCACAGTCCGGCTTCTAGTGCAGTGATGGTTGGTTGTTGGTCTCTGTGATCTCGTCCTCATTTGGCATTGTGGTTCATTCAGTGCTCTATTGGATTGAGGTCAGGATTCTGAGCTGGTCGTTAAATGTTGTTATTCTCTCTGAATCACCACGTTCTCTGTTATTCTTCTAGATATTCTGTTTTAGGTAGATACATAGGCCCTGATCATACATGTCCACCAATGCTGGCAGTCCACTGTTGTCCAGAATATCACATTAAGTAGGTTATTGCATATCGTGGTGCCCTTCAAGTGAACCACGCATCAAAATCTGTAGTGTTGAAATCCCAGTGTTAATAATATAGTGTTGTTTCAACACTAAAAAGATTCAGTTGGCACTTTGAGAGTTAAACCATCTTGAGAGTCAGTGTTAATACAGGGTGTCAAATTAAAGTGTGTTGATTTTACACTGTTCTGGTGTAAAACCAAAGATTTTACCATACCCACAATGAATTGTTGTAGTTTCCTGAATAATTGTTGTTTTATGGTTTTATTTTTTCTAAATAATTGTATAAATGTTAATTATTGTACATTAATTATTGTTTGAGGGTAAAATGTATCTTTACCCACCAATGTATTTATATTTGTGTTGTCAGATTTTTCTACCCTAACTCCGAACTCATGTCTTTGAGTCAACCCCAAACCAGAATGTTTGGCTATTTATCGGTTTGTGGTGGTGCTTGTAAGCATTAGTTGTATATGCCTGACCTGTTTGCGTGTTTGATTGGGTCTGGGTATTTATGTACTGAAGAATAAATTGAAAACCAATATATATTTTCTCTCTCTCTAACAAAGGACTGCTAGATTTTAATACACAGTATCAATTATACACATGCACACATTTCTGATCATCCAGAGTGTATAGAAGCAAATCTTGTGGTAATGCTAGTTATCGTTTGATTGATAAAAGCAGAGTAAACAGGGGTTTAACAATTTAATGGAGTAACAGAGTTAACAGTGGTGAGAGTAGTGCAGTGTTAAATAAAATAAAATAAACATTTATAAGAGTTGCTTATTTAACTCCCTGAGAGCAGAACTTTTAACTCTGAGGCAGTGTAAAAATGCCAACTCTATTGAAAGTGTTAATTTTACTCTGGTGAGTGTGGATTATATAAACACTATTTTTTAAAGTTAATTTTTACACTGATGGAGGTAATTCAACACTGGTGAATTTACTGTGCTTTTACATTGTATGTGACCTCTGGTACAATCCATTTACTTTGGAAACATAGTGTATTTAACATTAACAAAACCACAACTTTGTGCATTAAAGGTTTAGGCCTTTGTCTTATAGTATTTGAAATCCTGTGTTCAATACAATTTTCAGTATTTCTCAATTATCTTGTTTGGGTGCAATATCCTTAATTAATAAATAGATAGTCATGTTATCCCTGTCTCTCACTAACCGTTCACAGAAATGCTGGTATTCATTTTATTTTTTGTTTTATTTTATGTTATTTTATTTCAGTTGGGTATGTTTTACTACTAGTGCTAGTGAGCTTTCCCATTATGTTTTTAGAGAAATGTAAACTTGTAGGTGAAAGAGAATGTTAAAATTTCAGAACTCCAGTGGAGTTACATGGATTTTCTAAAATGGACAGTTATTTTGTCTGGCTTTGCAATTTGTGTATTGTGTTAACTTTCTTATTTCTTACTTATTTTTTTATTAACAGGTCCACCGAGCAGTTTTAAGATCCACCTGTTTTCATGGTGCAATTGCCAAGGTGCAAAAGAACAAATGTCCTCTTTTCCTGAAACACTTGGCTATAGTTAAAGAAACCACTTCCTGTGCCCAAAAGTAAGTGTACTCTTTTGAGTAGGCAATGTTATGTTTTACTTTCTTTAAATTATGTGATATATATGGAGTATAGGTAAGGCAAAATTATATTAATTAATTGCTATAGTGCTGAATTTCTATTTTATATATCCTTAGGCCCAGACCAAATACAAATTTGAACCCAATCCAAAATAAAAAAAACATACTGATAGATTTCAGGTTAGCTTTAGTCATAGTCAAATGAGAAGCTGCTGTCAAGTCTTAGCATTTTAATTTGTGGCTGGGGTGTGGGTCAAAGTTTTTATTATTTGCCAGGCCTTAAAGTTTTAATTGAATATATTAAAATGTCACGGATGTTTTATAAATAAGAATATATATTTTTTCATCATTCATCAGATAATTTATAGTTTCCTAGTTGTTTGCAGTTGAAAGATTCACAGAGGGGCAGGTTTTATCTGCAGTCAAATCGAGGGCTCCAGTTTGGTTGTCATGTACTTTGTTTTCCTGTTGTGGGTGTGGGTAATTTGGTTAGCATAAGGAAAAGGAATGACTACTTTTTGTATCCAGTATTGTTAATGTCTTGTAATAAGGTCATGCTATAGTATCTCAATACAAAGAAAAGGGAAATACAATACAAGTTTGAAAAGTTGGTTAACCAATACAGAAAAAATACAACAGCAGAAAACCAAAAACAATTGTTGCAAAACAGAGTACCACACAGCACACTAAAACATTAGAAACAAAGCAGTTTACTTAGAACCCTTTACTATATAGTTATGGCTTTTTGGTTATTTGATGTTCATATAATTTGTATTGTGATCCATTTTGCTTTCTTAAATACATTGCACAAAATACAACAACATTGCATGTCTTTGCCAAATGTAATGTCAACGTGAAATAGGTGTGAAATAATGTGAAATTGGCCTTTGAATAAATTGTTGTGCATGTTATTGGAATACTGAGTTTTAACATAAAACATGAATACACACTGAATGGTGGAGCATAGGAGTTATTGAGGTTATTAATTGTTGTTCTTCTTATGAAGTAAATCAAGAGGATTTTCTCACCTCTTATAGCAGCTATATTTAGCTCTAAATTTAACATTTTCATTATTATTCAAAATACCCTTTTTTCCCCCTCTTCTCTAAGTGGTTAACCTTTTCCCGGTCTTCTGCCTGTGCCAACCTCTAGATTTACATGGTTGTTTTTATATTTTAATTGAGCAGTCCAAGGTCCAAGATGAAAGGTATCCTATTATATGTATAAATTCAATATTTAATCCAACACTTTCATAATCAAATCTAAAAATATATGTATGTTATTTAATTTTTTTCCATTTGGCTAATTCATACTCTTTCTGGTGTATTACTGTGTAATGCACAGGTATGTTACCAATGCCATGGTATAGATAGTGGGTGACAGGGCATAATCATAATCCTTGATATGCTTTATGGGTCAGTGAACCTTATTAAAAGTTAGTGTGAGGTTTATGTCTGCCTGCATTTTCACTCACATTTTCTAGTGTAGCTGAGTGTAGCAGATGTGTTTACTGCATAAGGTCATTACCAAGAGTAAATATTCAACACTGAAGCATAACAACCTAGAGACATGGCAGTATAATATATTTAATAAGAAAATGATTCCAGTTACCCAACCTTTCCTTTTTAGAAATGTCTATTTAAAAATTGCCTTTCTCTGGCACCTCGCTCAGCATATATGTGATTTCACTATGGAGTGTAACAAACTTAATACTTTTATTTATATATATAATATTACAGTATTGCACTTACCAAAAAATAAAGATGTTTTACTGTCACAGTACACTTTACTGTTTGTATTGATTGTTTGAAAGACATTGAATAGTCTATCCTTCTTTTAATGGTGATTGATAGGTGTTCTGGGTGTTGTGCTACCAACAAGCTTTTTAGTTTTCACAGTTATTTTTTCAACTTACAGTTCTGTATTGTGTCTGATAACATGTCTCTTCTTGAAGATGCCAACATGAAAAAGATTCTCCATGTAGACATGTTCTTGTGAGACTGCTATTAGATCTGTAACAATTTATGTACTGGTTGAACAACATTGTGTGTATTTCTGTCAGCTATGTATTTTATTTTGATCTTCAAATAAGAATACAAAGATTTGCTTTAATATTCATTTAATATTTATTTATACCACAATTAAAATCATACACTGAGTCAGTCAGATTCCTTCTTCAATTGATGCCAGAGACCATCACACTGTGTTGGAGGTGTTTTTCATTCTGGTATTATACATATTATCATTGTATGCTTTATAAGGTCTTACCATGGTGACTGTTCTTTCCCCCTGAATCAGATATAAATTATTGGTTTAGCTCCTATTTTATGTAATTCATATACAAAGTTTTAATGTGATATCATATTGATGCTTGATTGTGTGAAACTGGTTGTCATTAATTGGTTTCTTATATTTTCTTTTCCTCCCCTCGGACAAAGGTGCTAAGTGACTAAATGAAAAAAGAAGGGAAAAGTGAAGAACGTTGGAGAAATCAACATGAAGCTGTATGTGTTCCAGGTCAACAATGGGAGTACACTGACTTTTGACACTGAACTTGCTGTTCAAACGTAAGAGCAATCTTTATATACAAAATGCATTGTAACATTTGGATATGTAACTGTGATTTTGATAATTCTACTAATGTGATGTGATATAAGATCACTTGTCTTTATATAAAATGTCTTTATAATTGATTTTAGGGTTGCAGACCTTAAACATGCAATTCAGGTGAAATACAAGATTGCAACTCAACATCAAGTTCTGGTTGTCAATGGAGGGGAGTGCATGGTTGCAGATAGGCGTGTCTGCAGTTACAGTGCCGGCACAGTAAGTATCGGCACATTGTGCACCTTGGAAAGGCTCAGATTGAGACTAAAAATTTCAGAAGAAAACAGCCTGATATCAAACCACGTAGGAAGGATAATTAATGTATTGGATTTGCACATAAATGCTTTAAGTAACTGATGTGATTTTGAGTAATTATAGGATAAAATGTTAAAGCACATTCAAATGTCAGGATGCTTCTAAATGTGTGCCACTGAGTGAAATTCATAATGAATTAGGTAGATGTGTGTGTGTGTATATATATATATGAGAGAGAGAGAGAGCGCACACAATGCAAGTGGAAACCTCTTGGGGAGGCCTTTATCCAGCAGTAGATTGATATAGTCTGCTGCTGACATATTATATTTATATAATTATATATATAGTATAAATGAAGGGTTGAATCTTCCACATTACCAATTTGTATAAATATATGGTGATCTAGGCTAATTCATGTGATAACCTGTAAAATAATTATGAATAATCTTGTATTTTGCTTTTAAAAATACAGATATATTTGTGTACTTAAACACTCACAGTTTCTTTAGGGTAAAAAATCTATGCAGCATACACAATGACTGCCACTGTATACCACACCATTCACACCTCCATCCAGTAAATAGGCACTTTGAATGACAGTTGCTGTAGCAAATGAATATGCACAGTTGGTGAATGTCTTGATGATTGACAGCCATTTAAATGAATTAGAAGATTCTGGAGTTGGTTTAGTAAGTCTGACAAATCACATTATGAAAAAATGACTAAGTTTTACCACTACAGTAATTGAAGATATTACTTTTATTGTAAATTAAAATATAGTGATATATATCCTATGTAGATTGCTTAAAAATGACACATTAACATATGTAATAAAACAAATTGTATCTTGCAAAATAGTAAAGTACCAAGCCAATTAATTAACTGTTGTGGAATGGTGTTCCACACTTGTGCCAAAACCTTCCAAAGATTGTGTGAATTGCTGTTTTTTTCTTCTTCTGGTCAAAACAGTCCAATACATCTTTAATAATATTGAGAATCTCCAGCTTCCTTTCTTTTGCAAGTGAATTTGAATTATGTCAACTGGCTGTTTTGGATTGTGTATGCATAATGAAAGACAAATAGCTGTAATGTTCAAAACAAGTACTGGAAGAGCCAAAAATAATATCTTGCAAAATGTGCAGGTATTGTTGTCATTCCATAAACAGTACAAGGTCACTTTATGAGCAGAAACATGCTGCATATATAGGCCTAATACACAAATATAACACATACACAAACAGAAATGTGCAAATGTATGTATTTACATATTGCTATTGTATTTTTTTGTACAGGATACAAATCCCATTTTTCTCTTCAACAAAGAGATGATTTTGTGTGACCGTCCTCCAACAATACCTAAAACAACATTTTCAGTTGAAAATGAGATGGAACTAAAAGTGGAAGAGTCCCTCATGATGCCAGCTGTTTTTCACACTGTTGCCTCACGAACACAACTTGCTGTGGTAATTTCATTTTGATTTATCTTTCTTTCAATTGATAACTAGCTCACTTTCAACTGCAATGCATATGAGCAAGTGATACACCTGAAGTACCAATAGAGAGAGAGAGAGAGAGGGGAGAGTTACTCTTTAGCTTTGATGCTGTACATCTTCAATGAAGAACAATGTTAACTTTATGATTTTTATCATTGAAGATGTAAAGCAACAAAGCTAAAGAGTAACACATATTATAAGTAGTTTATAATATTAACACTTTATTAATTTTTATGTGTTGCAGGAAATGTTTGAAGTTGCCAAGAAACTTTGCTCTTTTTGTGAACGACTAGTTCATGATGAGCACCTTCAACACCAAGGGTGGGCTGCTATAATGGCAAATCTGGATGACTGTACTCTGTCTTACCAGAAGCTGCTTTTTAAATTTGAAACTGCTTATGTAAATTATCAACAGAGCATTGAGGACATCAAACAGAAGCTTACCCAGTAAGTATTCTTCTAACATACATTGTCAAAAAATCAGGTGTTCTGCTGAAGATGTGAAATTAAATGTTTCTTCTTTTCCCAGTTCATTTTACAAAGTGTTGAATAGAGACACAGGAGCAGGCAGAGTAGTGAGGAAGAGTGACGGGTTTGTGTGTTTTGCAGTGAAATTGCATGAATGATCACTACATGTTAAATATATAGAAATTGCCTCCTTATGTACTCAGCTGTTCATTCTGTATATGTATTTTTAGACAAATCAAAATGTGACAAAATATGACTTTCGATAATCTGTCTGTCACAAATACTTACAGTTAGGTCCATAAATATTTACACAGTCACACAGTTGTCATCATTTTGGCTTCGTACGCCACCACAATGGATTTGAAAGCAAACAGATGTATTTTAAGTATAGACTGTCATCTTTAATTTAAGGGTAGTTACATCCAAGTTGGGTGAACAGTGTAGGGATTACACCCATTTTTATATGTGGTCCGCCTGATTTTAGGGTCTCAAAAGTATTTGGACAAACTAACATAATCATGAATTAAATTGTGAGTTTCAATACTTGGTTGCAAATCCTTTGCAGTCAATGACTGCCTGAAGTCTGGAACCCATAGACATCACCAGATGCTGGGTGCATATGAAAACATCAGCAACATTATAATAGGTTTTGCAAAAATATTATTGTAACCTTACAATCCTTAATAAAATGAGGAACCTGATTTCTTTGTATGATAGTGTAACTTTCTAAATAATAACAAAATGGTAAAATACATATAAAAAAAATCTGATCTGAAAGAATTTCAAATATATTTTTGTATTTAATTGAACACTAGAGGTCACCCTTTCTGTAGTTTTATATCGATTGTTTTACATAGTTCTCCTACATTTGTTTTTCTTAGCTGTGGAATTATTCCAAATTCAGGGAATAAGACATTTGTTTTTTTTGTGTATTTAGGTTCTTCTTCAAAATTAACACTGAAGGCGAGTCTAATTTAACAAGAACTAGGTGAACCATTTGGTTTTCACCAGTGTGTAAACAACTGAATGAAGATCTGTGGAATGTGTTTGTTTGTTAACTTCACAAGCATTCGTAACTCTGTCAGCACAAGGTTCTTGGAACAAAGTGACATCTAAAGGAAACGCTTGGATACGCTTGGCTTGAAAACATTTCTCATGCTCTTAAAAAAGGCTTTTGTCCAGAACTGTTCCTTAGGCTCATGACTTGGGCTCAGCCCCTGAGCCAGATGCAAAAATTGGAGAGATATCAGTTACTCTGGCGTGGTATTTTATTTTATGAAATTCCAGACCCAAGATGCCTATTTAACTGCTGTGAGATTTCAGAGTTTTTCATGTTCCATGTCATCTTTTTTACATTCAGAATAAACTTGCATCAGTGTTAGAATTTTGGTTCACTCTTCAGTACCTCAGAAGTTAAACTGATTTTACAGGGGAAGTTTGGCCATTTTATATCTGAAACTTTGTAATGTATTCAAATTATGCTCACTAGTAAATAGAATTTTTTCAGACGTTTTCAGGAAGCATAGAATTCCAAGCAATAATTTATTTTGTCTGTCTACTTTGGGCCTCAATGCATTTCAGTTTATGTGCAAACACCCCATCAGTGTATGTATCTCTGAAATAATTCAATGTTTTAAAGATAACCATTGAGAGGATGTTCAGCCCATTTCAGAGATCCGGTCTACTCCTGGAATCAAATGTACTTGATTCTGTAAGAAACTGACACCTCAGGCATACCAGGAATTGTTCAGCAGTTCTGTGTCAAGTTAACCTCTCTTGAACCCTGTTAAATCCATTGCTCATATTTCTTGCACAATTTCTTGTATTATTAAGGGTGTATAATTTCATTCTCAAACTACAAAAAAATTTGGTATACTTTTTTTTATTTATTTAAGGAATGTAAAGAGATTTTTTCAATGCATAATCACACATGATTTCCATCACCTGATGACTCGTGATACATACATTCATGGGAGCTTTGGGAGTTTTATACAAATGTTATGCAACAGTCATAAGTAGGGCCAGATGAAAAATCCTTTAGTCTTGTCATTTAGTCATACCACCACCAGATGTTGGTTAGAAGCATACAGTACCTGAAATATTGTTTTGCTGATAAATGCATTTTAAATTCACTTTTATTGAAAATTACCTAGTAACCTGTGGCACGATTGATAAATATGCAAAATGGTCTAAATGTTAAGAATTGTTTTCTAGTAGACAGGGGTTGTTCACAAGCCAGAACTTCAAACAAAAAAAATAAATA
The DNA here is from genome assembly GCF_036373705.1 of Amia ocellicauda. Taxonomy (NCBI): domain Eukaryota; kingdom Metazoa; phylum Chordata; class Actinopteri; order Amiiformes; family Amiidae; genus Amia; species Amia ocellicauda. The sequence continues at coordinate 17,726,931 of NC_089851.1, read as the reverse complement.
AATGAGAGCACAGCCCAAAATATTAAAAAATAATAATTATTTATTATTCACAGGTGTTGTTTACACCTCGAAAAGTTTTCGACTGTGAATTTTGAATTGCTGCCAGAGGAAGTCAGGATCAAAGCATGTAGAAAGGCATTTTTTGCCTTTTGTAGTTGAAACCTGCAAATGCATTCTATTTGTACTATGATCAAACACTGTGGATGTAGTTAACTTTGGGAATATTAATGTGTGAAGGAAATCCAGTGTATATTGTTTTTAAGGTGAAATCAACACTTAAGCATAAATACATAACTTATAATTTTTGAGAATTTTCCACTGTGCTCCCCCCCCCCCCCCCACCGACAAAAGTATAAAAGAACATAGAAACCCAAGAAGACTATATAAAAACCAATCAAATAAGTTCTGGTGTCGTAGGAATCTAGAACATTCTACATGGATAACATGGCATTGTAAAAACTTAAAAGCCCACAGAACAAAACCAAAATAACTGAAGATAAAGACTTTATTGATTGATTGATTGACTGATTGTTGATTGACATTGTTGTCCTTATCATTCCCTATTTCTTAATTTAAGATTTCTCATTAATTTGTGTTTATCATAAGGACACATTCATTTCAGTCCTAGTAATTAATAATTCGTTGTTTAAGATAAGTAACTGCTCTTATTCACAAAATTATCTTCCATTAAAGTAAAATGATTTTGTCAGATTTTAACATATGGATACCATACCATGTCATATCTTGACAGTAGCCCTGAGGGAACATTTCATATTTCACCCATTTTTTTTTGTGGGATTGAAGATTAATGCAATGTTTGGTTTTTTGGATTTTGAAGCCTAGGTACAGCCGTGTCTGTTATGGCTAAGATTCCGCTGCTGGAGTGCTTGACCCGCCACAGCTACAGAGAGAGCTTGGACAGATCAAGCTCACCTGCAGAGAAGGAAGGGACTGGAGAAGAAACTGAGGAGGAAAAATCTACTGATTCGGTGCTATGCCCTGGAGGACCCAGAACTAGCAATAAATCATCAGCGTCGTTTTCCATATCGTTAGAGAATCCGTCTCAGGACAGTGTAGCGCAAGATAACAGCGAGGCAGCCAAGAGCAGCAGCCCAAGCGCTGCACCGCAAGACACCGACTCCCATGACAAGAGTGACCAGCCTTTATTCAACGTCTCCTTGTTAGATTGGATAAATGTACAAGACAGACCAAATGATGTGGAGTCTGTTGTGAGAAAATGCTTCGACTCCATCAACAGAGTAAGTAACTGTTTTTATTTGAGCTACATTTCTTATGACACTTATATTTGTGTGTTGCTAAATAATAATTTAGCGCAACTGAGGTTTAGAGCTACAGCTACATTTCTGTGAATCTCTTCTGAAATGACATGATATTGTTGAGTTTTTCAGCTCAGGAAGAATAATTATTTTACTGACTTGTTAATTAGATTAAATGTTTTAATGAAATGCAATATCTTTGTAGTGGGTGAAAAATACTACTGAGCACAACAAAAACAAATGTTAATATTTGAAATATATGAATGTTTCAAATAGAACAGTGGAAAGTCTAGATGGAGAGTACACAAATGTACACAAACGTCAAAACAGGCTATGCTTTAACAATGATCAAAATGTAATATGAAATATGGTATTTTGATATTTACGTCTCACACAAAAATAATATATATATATATATATATATATATATATATATATATATATATATATATATATATATATATATATATACACTCACCTAAAGGATTATTAGGAACACCATACTAATACTGTGTTTGACCCCCTTTCGCCTTCAGAACTGCCTTAATTCTACGTGGCATTGATTCAACAAGGTGCTGAAAGCATTCTTTAGAAATGTTGGCCCATATTGATAGGATAGCATCTTGCAGTTGATGGAGATTTGTGGGATGCACATCCAGGGCATGAAGCTCCCGTTCCACCACATCCCAAAGATGCTCTATTGGGTTGAGATCTGGTGACTGTGGGGGCCAGTTTAGTACAGTGAACTCATTGTCATGTTCAAGAAACCAATTTGAAATGATTCGACCTTTGTGACATGGTGCATTATCCTGCTGGAAGTAGCCATCAGAGGATGGGTACATGGTGGTCATAAAGGGATGGACATGGTCAGAAACAATGCTCAGCTAGGCCGTGGCATTTAAACGATGCCCAATTGGCACTAAGGGGCCTAAAGTGTGCCAAGAAAACATCCCCCACACCATTCCACCACCACCACCAGCCTGCACAGTGGTAACAAGGCATGATGGATCCATGTTCTCATTCTGTTTACGCCAAATTCTGACTCTACCATCTGAATGTCTCAACAGAAATCGAGACTCATCAGACCAGGCCACATTTTTCCAGTCTTCAACTGTCCAATTTTGGTGAGCTTGTGCAAATTGTAGCCTCTTTTTCCTATTTGTAGTGGAGATGAGTGGTACCCGGTGGGGTCTTCTGCTGTTGTAGCCCATCCGCCTCAAGGTTGTACGTGTTGTGGCTTCACAAATGCTTTTCTGCATACCTCGGTTGTAACGAGTGGTTATTTCAGTCAAAGTTGCTCTTCTATCAGCTTGAAGCAGTCGGCCCATTCTCCTCTGACCTCTAGCATCAACAAGGCATTTTCACCCACAGGACTGCCGCATACTGGATGTTTTTCCCTTTTCACACCATTCTTTGTAAACCCTAGAAATGGTTGTGCGTGAAAATCCCAGTAACTGAGCAGATTGTGAAATACTCAGACCGGCCCGTCTGGCACCAACAACCATGCCACGCTCAAAATTGCTTAAATCACCTTTCTTTCCCATTCAGACATTCAGTTTGGAGTTCAGGAGATTGTCTTGACCAGGACCACACCCCTAAATGCATTGAAGTAACTGCCATGTGATTGGTTGGTTAGATAATTGCATTAATGAGAAATTGAACAGGTGTTCCTAATAATCCTTTAGGTGAGTGTATATATATATACACACACACACACACACACACACAATGCAAGGGAAAAAGTCAATCTTCCTTTCATTTAGTTAGCGAAGAAAACAAAACCACATTTTTTATACAGCTGGTACCAATTTGAAATATGGATGACACTTGTTTTTTGATCATATTGACGGATGTAAAAATCATTTTTAAAGCATAGTTTATTTTGTGAGGAGTATAATTTAATACAGATTGTGTGTTTTTAAAGAGACTTGCAACTTTTTCAAACTTTTTTTTTTATTCACAAAATTGTACCCGTTAAGTACCAGTGTTACATGTATTTAACATCCCCCTCTTGTGGTTGATTTTCAAATGCACTTTAAATTTAATAAGCTGAACGCTGGTATCCGGTAGAGGTTAATCCACAGATATGGGGCTTTGTGTTTTAATGCATCTTACATAGTACTGCAGCTAACCAGTCGTGAGTAATTCAAGTATCTAGAAAAGTTTTGTGAAGATGCTGTTAACTTTTTAACCCCCCCTTTGTATGGCTATGATGTTTCACTAATTAAGTTTATAATATACAATCGTGGCACACATGTGCCCTGTTTCCCCTGGCAGATGCGTCCACTTGTGTCATTTGGGTGTTTCCACTGACAGGTTTTCAGGACGCTTAACTATCTGGTGCCAGATGTGGCTGTAAGCCCATTAAGGAAATCCTTCTTTTTCAGAACCGTAGATGTGTGATTGACTTGTAGACAGATGGAGAAGAGAAATAGATCAGATACACATCAGCTACATTATGTCAGCAGATAGAATCTCAAGTGCTGTGAAACAATGACTGCTTACAGTTAATATCCAAGTGTATTAAAAACTTGCTTCACATGGATTTCACAGGACCCCAGTGCAGTGCTCTGACTAGTTTAAAGAAAACTGAAGGACACTAATTGAGAAAAAAAAAAAAAAAAAACGATTTTATTAATATTTTATGAACAACTGGACGGTGTTTCAGGCTGTCGTTCTGTGAATGATGTGCAGGTCTTTTGTACAACAGCTCCACAGAAACCATCAGTATGAAGACAAACTCAATTTAGTTACCATGTGCCCATTTACAAGTTAAATTAATGAATAATTAAATACAGCAGATCTGGGTTTCCCTCTAAAACATGAAGGACTGGTTTACTAAATGCGTTACTATGCCACAATCGATATGCTCCTCTCACAACTGGGGACGTACTTCCTACAATGGCCAGGTTTTACAAAAAGCTCAGGAACGCGTCCGGTCTGGCACAGACGGTTAAGCCAGAGGGAAACGAGGCAATGGGGAGTATTGGGAGTTTGCTTACAAAAAAAGCTACAAATATCTCAATAAAACATTGTGTTCAACTGATACTTAGGCTTAGGATAAGCTTAGGCTATGCTAGGGTAACAGTTTGGCTTTTAATTTTAAAAGGAAAAACAGATTTATTTATATAATTATTTTTACCATATAATATGTATACTGTGTATATGTATATGTTTGATCTGCTTAGTTCCAGGTGGAATTAGTGTTCTGACATGGGAGTTTTGTTTTGTTTTTCTTTTTATGTATATAACCACAGTTATGTACTAATAAATAGAGGGAAAACTTTCAAATATAAAGTATTTATAGAAATGTACTGTAAGTAGTCAGTTGCATTAACTAGTTATATTGCACTTCCTTGTACACGTTTGTGCAATGGGTCATACTTGGCAAGGACCTAATTTGATAATGTGTTGCAATATGTATGAATAAGTCATCAGCATCATAGGAAATTTAGATTTTAGGTTATTTTACCCCAAACTATACAGTGCAGTGCATGAATACGTAATGAATATGTAATCTACTTGTCCATGTTTTCCTGTTTTGTCGATTGTCCTGTTTTGTTGTGGACACACATCATTGATACTATAAACATAGTAAACCAATATCACCAATATGATTGATTAATTAACCTTATGATAAAAATTATTGATACAAAGTGTTGGAATTGCTGAAAACGTTTGTGTAAAATACATTATGGCTTCGGGTATCTATTACAGAATGTTGAACCTAGATGAAATTCACAACATAAAACATCTGACAATTTTGTTTAAAGAAGTATCATTTAGATGATGATATTACTCTAGAGATATGTAGGGTTGAGGGAATGCTTTAATTTATATGGTGATAGCATTAAAATGAACAAAAAGGCAATGCCAAGAATTTTGTGTTCAGTTTTTCACTCAGTCTCTGCAGAGGCATTTATCACAAAAATGTATATTACAACATGATTTTGAGCTGTATTGCAGTATTTGCATTCCTATTATTACTGGTGAAGAACCAATAGGCTTCCTATAAGCTTAAGCCTATATTATGATGTTTATACGTGCTGACTAATAAAGTTTGTTAAGATTACGATGTCCAGTCACCCTAGTTAGAACACAGGAAACAATACTAACTTAAATCTTCAACAATCAATTAATAGGAAGTGGTAGACGGGAGTCATTAAAATGGCAAGTTAGCCTAATTATAAACAGATCTCTGAAAATAGCTTTCTGAAATAAACTAGGTGCTTCCATCTTTTGTGATCATTTTTTATTTTCTTCATAAAAGTTTCATTTTTGTTTTTTTCTGCACACATACACAATCCATATTTCACCTGGATTCATCTAGTCAGTCTAGTAAATTTTTTTGTTCACTCAATGTAGATATAGTGCAGCTATATATTTTAATCCTTTGTGGTTACTATAATTACTCTGATGCTCAGGCTTTTTGACCTTTCTCTAGATGTCAAAAGGTGACACAATATTCTATAGTGACCAATGCCCAGCACTGTTGTGGTAGAATATTCCACTTTGAATTGTTATTTCAAAAACAGGATTAAAAAGCATTATTTGCGCATTTATTTAAATGTAATTTTTTGATGCATTAAATTCCATTTCCCTGTGCCAATTCTGTGATTTTATTGGGAATTCCTCTGTAATCAGAATTAATTGGAGCTATACTCTTGGGAGTCATGGCTTCAGCTTCATTGCAGCCTCAATCAGGAACTATCTGACAGTTGCTATTAGAGAGGCCCCTGCCCTCTCCTTGTTCTGATACAAACTGAAGACATACAGTACTGTGCAAAAGTTTTAGGTAGGTGTGAAAAAAATGCTGTAAAGTAAGAATTCTTTCAAAAATAGACATGTTAATAGATTATATTTATCAATTATATTATTAATGCAAAGTGAGTGAACAGAAGAAAAATCAACATCAAATCAAAATTTGGTGTGACCACCCTTGCCTTCAAAACAGCATAAATTATTCTACGTACACTTGCACACAGTTTTTGAAGGAACTCGGCAGGTAGTTTGGCCCAAACATCTTGGAGAACTAACCACAGTTCTTCTGTGGATTTAGGCAGCCTTAGTTGCTTCTCTCTCTTCATGTAATCCCAGACAGACTCGATGATGTTGAGATCAGGGCTCTGTGGGGCCAAACCATCACTTCCAGGACTCCTTGTTGTTCTTTACACTGAAGATAGTTCTTAATGACTGTCGCTGTATGTTTGGGGTCATTGTCATGCTGCAGAATAAATTTGGGGCCAATCAGATGCCTCCCTGATGGTATTGCATGATGGATAAGTATCTGCCTGTACTTCTCAGCATTGAGGAGACCATTAATTCTGACCAAATCCCCAACTCCATTTGCAGAAATGCAGCCCCAAACTTGCAAGGAACCTCCACCATGCTTCACTGTTGCCTGCAGACACTCATTCATGTACCGCTCTCCAGCCCTTCAGTGAACAAACTGCCTTCTGCTACAGCCAAATATTTCAAATTTTGACTCATCAATCCAGAGCACCTGCTGCCATTTTTCTGTGTTTTTGTCACTTGGCCTTGTTCCCATGTTGGAGGTATGGCTTTTGGCTGCAAGCCATGAAGGCCATTCTGACCAGACTTCTCCGGACAGTAGATGGGTGTACCAGGGTCCCACTGTTTTCTGCCAATTCTGAGCTGATGGCACTGCTGGACATCTTCTGAAATGTTGCCAGTTTCTTTGTGCTTCTTCAAAAGAGCTTGGACAGCACATCTGGAAACCCCTGTCTGCCTTGACATTTCTGCCTGGGAGAGACCTTGCTGATGCAGTATAACTACCTTGTGTCTTGTTGCTGTGCTCAGTCTTGCCATGGTGTATGACTTTTGACAGTAAACTGTCTTCAGCAACCTCACCTTGTTAGCTGAGTTTGGCTGTTCCTCACCCAGTTTTATTCCTCCTACACAGCTGTTTCTGTTTCAGTTAATGATTGTGTTTCAACCTACATATTGAATTGATGATCATTAGCATCTGTTTGGGATAATTGTTTAATCATACACCTGACTATATGCCTACAAAATCCCTGACTGTGTGCAAGTGTACATAGAAGAATTGATGCTGTTTTGAAGGCAAAGGGTGGTCACACCAAATATTGATTTGATGTAGATTTTTCTTCTGTTCACTCACTTTGCATTTTGTTAATTGATAAATATAATCTATTAACATGTCTATTTTGAAAGCATTCTTACTTAAAAGCATTATTTCCACACCTGCCTAAAACTTTTGCACAGTACTGTATGTTATAGTTATGGCTTTCCCTTAACCTGTTGTCTCTAGTATCATCATCTTGATATTAATCATAGCTCCACAAATTTTACCCACACTAATTTCTGTACTTAAGCCACCGTTATTGTTATGTTGATAATAATTGTGACTTTAGTTACCAATATTTGTATTTGTATAGCTTTTTTCTCCTGGAAAGTAATTGCAATTCTGCACTCCACCCACAAATCTATAGCCATGTTCTATTACTGATTTTTACCATTGATTACGTTGTTTGATTTTTTTTAATGAACATTTGTACTTTTGCACTGATCTTGGTTTCTTACTTTAAATGCATTCATGAAATGTTTCAGAATGTCGATCAAGTGTTATAATTTAATTCTATTTATGTTTTTCTCTATGAGATCTCATAAGAATAGCATTAAAAAATAAAATAATTATTGAATGCACATATGTGGCTATAAAAATATATAAACTATAATAATAAGTCATTTTGTTGTAATTTAAATGATCTTACTAATAGTATTCAGTCAAAAGAACTATGAACGTATGTAGCCTATTTGTAAATGTGTTTTATTTTGGATGAGCAAATAAAAAATAGGTTAGTAAACTAACATTTATTTTGTGTTGTTGTTTGTAGTTCTAAATTCAATACTATTAATCAACAGCAACATTCTTGACTGAATTTAAATAATTATGTATGCCTCAGGAAAAGCGGCTTATTTGTGTAGTTAATAGAACATAGTTACTGCAATAACAGTATTTATTTATTTTTCTTTGTACTGAAATAATAAGTTGTAATGAAATGTTGGAAGTTTAATTTTATGGCATATTTTGTTTGTGTTTCAGCTTGATCCTAGAATCATTCAACCCTTTTTGGCAGAATGTCGGGATACTATTGCCAAGCTGGATAATCAGAACATGAAGGCCATCAAAGGTCTTGAGGACAGACTGTATGCTCTGGACCAGATGATTGCAAGCTGTAAAAAGTTGGTAAATGAACAGAAGGAACTTGCTCAGGTAAAATCAACAAAACACAATACTTGCTACTTTTGATATAGCTATTCATTTGTTAACATACTATACTATGATTGCATATACCATTTTAATCAAGACAATTGACATACATTGATGAGCAGTTACTTTTTACAATTACTTTTTTTTTGTTCAATCAAATTTGTGATCATAGGGTTAAATTCAAACACAGAGAGCATGTGGTGTGTGTAATGAGTATTTGGTCAGTTATAAACTGCAAGAGAGACTTCTCAAATCTAGCTTTGGGATATATATATATATGGACTCGGAAGATGACACTGTAGGTTTTCTGTTTCTTTAGTGTTTATTTTTTGCATTTAGTTAGCTGTGGTACACAAAGCAATGTCGGAGTACTTCAACAAGAAACCAAATTATTGCATTTTAACATGCTGATTACATCTAGTTGAATAATCAGGTTTTTTGAATATTAGGGTATGTTGAACAGACAACCAACATAATGTACTGTAAGGCAACGAGACAATGGGCTGGATTAAATCAAAACTTTGACCCACCCACTAATAGCAAACTAAAAACCTGTACATCATATTGGTTACATTTCTGATTAGAAGAATGTGGCATCTTACTGAAAATGAAAATGCAACAGAGTCTAGTTCTGTAGTTTTCTATTAGCGGGTGGGTCAAAGTCAAATGTTTTGATTTAATCCAGCCCAATGAGAATCCAGGTTAAAATCCAACAAGATATATAATGACAGTGATTCATTTTTTGTTTTTTTATATATATATATATAACACATATACACCGATCAGCCATAACGTCCTGCCTAATATGACCACCTGCCTAATATTGTGTAGCTCCCCCTTTTGCTGCCAAAACAGCCCTGACCAACGTGCATCAATGAGCCTTGGCCGCCCATGACCCTGTCGCCGGTTCACCGCTTTTCCTTTCTTGGACCACTTTTGATAGGTACTGACCACTGCAGACCGGGAACACCCCACAAGAGCTGCAGTTTTGGAGATGCTCTGACCCAGTTGTCTAGCCATCACAATTTGGCGCTTGTCAAAGTCGCTCAGATCCTTACGCTTGCCCATTTTTCCTGCTTCTAACACATCAACTTTGAAGACAAAATGTTCACTTGCTGCCTAATATATCCCACCCACTGACAGGTGCCATGATAACGAGATTATCAGTGTTATTCACTTCACCTGTCAGTGGTCATAATGTTATGGCTGATCGGTGTATACAGTGCATCCGGAAAGTATTCGCAGCGCTTCACTTTTTCCACATTTTGTTATGTTACAGCCTTATTCCAAAATTGATTAAATTCATTATTTTCCTTAAAATTCTACAAACAATACCCCATAATGACAACGTGAAAGAAGTTCGTTTGAAATCTTTGCAAATGTATTAAAAATGAAAAACATAAAAAGCACATGTACATAAGTATTCACAGCCTTTGCCATGACACTCAAAATTGAGCTCAGGTGCATCCTGTTTCCACTGATCATCCTTGAGATGTTTCTACAACTTGATTGGAGTCCACCTGTGGTAAATTTCTTTCTTAAAATCTCTTTGCAGCTCAACATATTCTATGTATTTTGTTTCGTCTCTGTCCCTTTTGTATGCAATACACTATTTTCATTCTCTTGATATTTTTTTTTGCATACTTCTGTTAAACCATTTTGGCCAATGTTTTTTGGTCCTCCATTTGCTAAGTTTTGGTACAAATTTCTCCTGAGCCTCAAGTAGTATATTCTTAAAATATAACCATCCATTTTCAACTGAATCTGTATCCAGTGTGCTCCAGTCTAACTCTTCTAAGTGCCGCCTCATACCTTCAAGGTTTGCTTTTCTGAAATTGTAGACCATTGTTTTAGACTTGGTCCTTGTTTTTGTTTTTTTAAGTATGCCTCAAAGCTAACCATATTGTGATCACAGTTTGCCATTGGTTCTCTAACTAGTGTCCCTCTGACTCTGTCTTGGTCATTTGAAAAGTTCAAGTCAATGCGTGCACTCTCCCTGGTTGGTTCCCTGACAAATTGAGTTAGAAAGCAGTCATTTACCATCTCAACCATTTCAATTTCTGATTCTGTGGTCCCAACTGGGCTTTCCCAGTCTATGTTTGGGAAATTCAAATCCCCCATAATAACAGCAACATCCTTGCTACATGCAGTCCTGATTACATTGTACAATGCAACATCTTTCTGAATATCTGAGTTGGGTGGTTTGTAACACACTCCTACCGCTAATCCTCCGTATCTTTTGTTCAAAAGTTTAACCCACAAAGATTCAGTTTCATTAATGGGATCTAATTTGAGTTCTTCTGCCTCAGTCATTTTTCACATATAATGCTACCCCACCCCATCTTCGATTTTGCCTGTCCCTCCTAAACTGTATGTATCCTTTCAACTTGTATTTATCCCCATCATTTTCTGTAAGCCATGTTTCTGTCACTCCTACAACATCATAGTCACATGCCAGCCCTGTTGCTTCTAGGACTAACATCTTGTTCCTTATACTCCAGGCATTGAAGTACAAATTCTTCAGGACTTTCCTACTAGCAGTTTCCCTTTGTTTTCTTTCCTTAGTGGTACATCTCCAATTGTCAGAGCTCCCGGCCCCCATGGTCCCTAGTTAAATGCATGTCTTAATAGTTACAATATGTCCTATTAATAATAACTAATTATTATTATTAATATTATTATTTTTCATAATTAACAAAATATACTTAATGCATGAAAAATATATAGGCAATGTCTATGTAGGCTATACTTTGGCTGAAGCTATCTTTTCCCAATAGATATTAGTATTCTTGAAAACATCTTGGCATCATAGCAAGTGAGAGACGGCAGTTTCTGGAGAATAGGAGCATTTCTGATTCCAAATGTTTTTTCCTATAAATGTCAGACTTACATTTTTTCACTGACTGTCCAGAAGTAACAATTTATATATAACAATAACAATGTCCACAGTGTACACCTGCTTTTTGTTTTGAAAATCAACTTGGTTATGCTTCAACACGCAATTGAATACATCTGGAGGCTACTATGTGTGTGTGTATATGTGTCTGTATCTATCTAGCTATCTATACACTCACCTAAAGGATTATTAGGAACACCATACTAATACTGTGTTTGACCCCCTTTCGCCTTCAGAACTGCCTTAATTCTACGTGGCATTGATTCAACAAGGTGCTGAAAGCATTCTTTAGAAATGTTGGCCCATATTGATAGGATAGCATCTTGCAGTTGATGGAGATTTGTGGGATGCACATCCAGGGCACGAAGCTCCCGTTCCACCACATCCCAAAGATGCTCTATTGGGTTGAGATCTGGTGACTGTGGTGGCCAGTTTAGTACAGTGAACTCATTGTCATGTTCAAGAAACCAATTTGAAATGATTCGACCTTTGTGACATGGTGCATTATCCTGCTGGAAGTAGCCATCAGAGGATGGGTACATGGTGGTCATAAAGGGATGGACATGGTCAGAAACAATGCTCAGGTAGGCCATGGCATTTAAACGATGCCCAATTGGCACTAAGGGGCCTAAAGTGTGCCAAGAAAACATCCCCCACACCATTACACCACCACCACCAGCCTGCACAGTGGTAACAAGGCATGATGGATCCATGTTCTCATTCTGTTTACGCCAAATTCTGACTCTACCATCTGAATGTCTCAACAGAAATCGAGACTCATCAGACCAGGCAACATTTTCCCAGTCTTCAACTGTCCAATTTTGGTGAGCTTGTGCAAATTGTAGCCTCTTTTTCCTATTTGTAGTGGAGATGAGTGGTACCCGGTGGGGTCTTCTGCTGTTGTAGCCCATCCGCCTCAAGGTTGTACGTGTTGTGGCTTCACAAATGCTTTGCTGCATACCTCGGTTGTAACGAGTGGTTATTTCAGTCAAAGTTGCTCTTCTATCAGCTTGAATCAGTCGGCCCATTCTCCTCTGACCTCTAGCATCAACAAGGCATTTTCGCCCACAGGACTGCCGCATACTGGATGTTTTTCCCTTTTCACACCATTCTTTGTAAACCCTAGAAATGGTTGTGCGTGAAAATCCCAGTAACTGAGCAGATTGTGAAATACTCAGACCGGCCCGTCTGGCACCAACAACCATGCCACGCTCAAAATTGCTTAAATCACCTTTCTTTCCCATTCAGACATTCAGTTTGGAGTTCAGGAGATTGTCTTGACCAGGACCACACCCCTAAATGCATTGAAGCAACTGCCATGTGATTGGTTGGTTAGATAATTGCATTAATGTGAAATTGAACAGGTGTTCCTAATAATCCTTTAGGTGAGTATATATATATATAGAGAGAGATATACACTCACCTAAAGGATTATTAGGAACACCTGTTCAATTTCTCATTAATGCAATTATCTAACCAACCAATCACATGGCAGTTGCTTCAATGCATTTAGGGGTGTGGTCCTGGTCAAGACAATCTCCTGAACTCCAAACTGAATGTCTGAATGGGAAAGAAAGGTGATTTAAGCAATTTTGAGCGTGGCATGGTTGTTGGTGCCAGACAGGCCGGTCTGAGTATTTCACAATCTGCTCAGTTTCTGGGATTTTCACGCACAACCATTTCTAGGGTTTACAAAGAATGGTGTGAAAAGGGAAAAACATCCAGTATGCGGCAGTCCTGTGGGCAAAAATGCCTTGTTGATGCTAGAGGTCAGAGGAGAATGGGCCGACTGATTCAAGCTGATAGAAGAGCAACTTTGACTGAAATAACCACTCGTTACAACCGAGGTATGCAGCAAAGCATTTGTGAAGCCACAACACGTACAACCTTGAGGCGGATGGGCTACAACAGCAGAAGACCCAACACCGGGTACCACTCATCTCCACTACAAATAGGAAAAAGAGGCTACAATTTGCACAAGCTCACCAAAATTGGACAGTTGAAGACTGGAAAAATGTTGCCTGGTCTGATGAGTCTCGATTTCTGTTGAGACATTCAGATGGTAGAGTCAGAATTTGGCGTAAACAGAATGAGAACATGGATCCATCATGCCTTGTTACCACTGTGCAGGCTGGTGGTGGTGGTGTAATGGTGTGGGGGATGTTTTCTTGGCACACTTTAGGCCCCTTAGTGCCAATTGGGCATCGTTTAAATGCCACGGCCTACCTGAGCATTGTTTCTGACCATGTCCATCCCTTTATGACCACCATGTACCCATCCTCTGATGGCTACTTCCAGCAGGATAATGCACCATGTCACAAAGGTCGAATCATTTCAAATTGGTTTCTTGAACATGACAATGAGTTCACTGTACTAAACTGGCCCCCACAGTCACCAGATCTCAACCCAATAGAGCATCTTTGGGATGTGGTGGAACGGGAGCTTCGTGCCCTGGATGTGCATCCCACAAATCTCCATCAACTGCAAGATGCTATCCTATCAATATGGGCCAACATTTCTAAAGAATGCTTTCAGCACCTTGTTGAATCAATGCCACGTAGAATTAAGGCAGTTCTGAAGGCGAAAGGGGGTCAAACACAGTATTAGTATGGTGTTCCTAATAATCCTTTAGGTGAGTGTAGATACATATACAAGCGACTCCTTATAATTGCATATTGGATAATTGCATACTCAATTTTATTGCATAGCAAGCAGCTGTGGTCCCATTTTAAAATGCATTGTTTTTAATGGAAACATGCCTCAATTGCATGCATATAATTTTGATGCATAATTCAGATTAGTGTATAAAGTTACGATGTCCCATTCACAATTTCACAATGCATTTTACACCTGAAAATTGCATAGTGCTTTCCGCTATTCAGTGCGCTTGCATGGGGGTTATTATTACTATCATCATCATCATTGGTAGTAGTAACGTTATTAGTTCCCTGCATAGTCTCTACATGCTGCATGCCTTCTTGGAAGCAGATCATGGTGAGTTTTTGCAATCCCTTGTTCATAAGCTCATGCCAAATAAAGTTCATACTTCAACCACAATCTTTTTTCATACTTAGTAGAAGAGGGGAAACATTAAGTTTACCAGCTATGCACTTTATATTCATTGACAATAGAGTAGCTTGAGTGTTTTTCTTTATAACTCATTAATAATTTATACTTTTTTCTATGAAGACGTGAGATTCATCACTAAATTTGAGGACATATGGCTAGATAGATATGAAATTAAAACAATTAAAATAAAATAGTTTGTTTTGTGAATTCATCTAAGCTATTTTTGGTTGCCTGTATTTTCTTTTGTGCTGCTGAGAAAGGGCATTTACTTTGAACAGTGCATTATTCTGTACTATATAAGGATGATTTATTAAGGTGTTGCTTGCTTTACCAGCAGTTAAATGCTTTCCTATGGATTTCTGACTATTTTTGTGCATTTGGTACCGTAAGCAAAAGGGCCTACAGTTACTGATTTATAATTTTAGACGTGTTGCAACTAACAGCTGCAGCCCACTGTTCACTGTACTGGTGAATCTGATTTAGACGAGTCATATATGCATGTACAGTCATTCCCTTGACTTACGTCATCTCATTGTACATCGTTCCACACTTACGTCAGCAACATTGTACTGAGCAGCGCATGGGAGGGGCCCCAGAGCTTCATTCTGCAGTCATCACTTGAATTGAAATAATCTCTCTGCTCTCCAATACGCTTACGTTATATATATATATAATTAGGTCTGTGAAAACAGTTGAATATGTTGTATATTATACTCTTTAGGCCTTTCCTAGAAAAACGATAGAAAAAACATTTTATAATGTGGTAGTTTGCGGTCAAATCATTAAGATAATAATAAACTCCTTATCTGTAGCAGCAGCACCTAACAACTAGACCCTAATTAAAATGTTATTTTATTAGTAGCACATAGACCTTGGATGTCCAGTGCATTCAGAGGAATATCTCTTGAGTCTATGAGTACGGCACACATGAGCACCAGACTCATTACAACAAGAGACCTTGAAAGGAACGGGTAATACTCACACTTTAGTGACCTCAGGGGATTGGCACTAACATGAAGGGTCATATTAAATTAGTCCTGTTATATTCTCCTGCTCTAAAGTTCCTCCAAAGCTACCAGCAATAGTCATTAGGAAACTTGATCTGGTTGACAGTAGCATAATGATGCAAACCCCTGCCATGGGCACACCTTCAAGAGCTCAATCTGCACTGACCAAGTGTGAATCAAACCCACTATGCCAAGACTGGTCCCACTTTGTCAGGACTTGTACACTTTTTAAAGTTTAGAGTAGTGATATTACTGTTGTAGGCACATATGCACAATTAACTCTTTTATACATCTGAATTTATTTAGACATTGCATGGCAACATTAGTTTTGTATTTGGCATTCTACCTTGGTGACTCCCATTGAAAAAAGTTACCATAGCTCTAAACGAGGTGATACAGTATAATAATCATATATCCATAGTTAACCTTCACAAGAAAGGTGTTATGTGTTCGGAAATTTCAAGAGCAGTTAATGTTTTACCTTTTAGGATGAAGTGCTTAATCAACAGATACAGGGAAAAGTGGTAGCTATCCAAACAAATGTTAGTGAGGCAACAAGAGGAAAACAAAGAAAAGTGAAATTCAATTAATAATCCTTTCCAGCATTCAACTTCTGTCAGTTATACATAACTTTGGGGAACATGTTATTATGGAGTGTGTTTTGGTTTTAGCAAGGAGTTTTTGAGAACTCTGGAGGAATTCAGATAATTTTATCTTTTCTTAAAATCTGAATTAGAACTAAGAAATCAATTTGCTTGAGGGTTCTATAGGTTTCTCATGAAGTAAAAGCATAATACTTTGCATAATAGCATAATAATAGTTTGTCTCCCTAGTATTACCAGTGTGCAAAATAAAGTAATGTCCATATTTTACACATGTAGTTGTGCAGTATTTTAGTTTCTGTGCCTCAGGAAGAGACTCCAATGTAAGGTTTGTAGATTTCTTATTCAATTAAAATTACCATACTCCCATGTTTAACTCTTGGCCTCCAACCTATGTCAGTGTTTTGGGCATGTAATACCACGAGAATGCTGCTGTGTATGTGAAACTATGAAGAAAACACACAGCATATTAATAAAATGGACAGTAACTTGGCCAGGCATTGAATAGGACATTTACCAGACATTAAACTGTTAGAAAACTCTGGAAAATATGTAATCCTGTAAAATATGGAAGAGAATAATGCTTAAACATAAACCATGCAATTTGCCTATATTTTAAGAAATGCTTATTGTTTAAGTTGATCATTCTTGACATTTTCTGTTAATAAGCCATATTCAAGCCAAATGAAACCTTGAAGACTCCATGAGTTTTGTTTGCATCTGTTATGATTATTAATACTATTACTACTACTCAATTTACTTGTCAGACATGTAAGACTTTTACAATATTCTCAACTAACCTGAACCTTAAGTCATTGAAACAAAATATAAATAAACAAATGGTAAAAGAACAGGAGTCCATGTTTCCAGTTCACTCAGTTAGAATCACATGTAAGTGTATGGAAAACATGTAATGGGTATATCTAAAGGCATTATTATGATTTTTTTGTGTCATGTAATATATATTTTTATGAATGTACATTATTCCTGCAGTTTCCAAATCCTGCTAACTGTGCAATGATGTATACTTAGGGATATTTTGAAGTTATGGTAGCGGATGTGAGTTTTAAGAGAACTGTAAAGTAACCAATGTGAAATAAGCAGCTTTCAGAAATGGACGCTTAACAATGTTAAATAAAACTCAAAAGAGGTCTACAGAAAATGTATTAGTGTTGCTGTATGCAGTCCATATTTCTAAGACCATGTTGGCAACCATAATGATACAAGATAGCTGGACTCCCATGTAGTGTGATTCATGTTTTGTTCCACACTTAATCTCTACGCATAATAAATGTTCATCATTAGATTTTATTTACATACATATTTTGTTTGGCACTTCAAAGTAATTTTCCGTAAAATGATTAGGTGAAGGTAGCCCACATGTATGCCAGTAGGTGGCACTGTTTAACAGAACAACTTGCAGGAACAAACATGTCTTTGATTCTCAAAGCAGCTTGCCTCTGTGTAGTTTGATGGTGAATGTATTTTAAAGTAATTATTATTTTTTAAATATCCCTGGCATGTGAGTATTTTGTTAATTGTGCTTTTATATTGCTTATTTTAGGCTCCTGAAAAAAAAATGTGTAACAAAAATATATTTTAAATGTCCTATATAACAGTCTATTAGCTTCCCATGTATTAATATTTATTTATGGAAATGTTAGCATACCTATTATGAAGTACTTTAACAAGTTGCATAAAAATGTAAATGTTTAATTGATTTCAATTAATTTGGATAACTACAATTATTTGATAAGAAAACACATTGAATGACTGATTGATTGGGCAGACGTGAAACTATTTTTTTATGGCCAACCCAGTGAAATTAGGTTCAAACGGGGGTGACTAATATTCAAACAGAATACTGCGTTAACCTTCTATGTCAGGAATGTAACGTAGTCACAGTCACTTTATTATGTTTCAAAATTGCATCTTCCTGATGATAAATTAACTGTATCTGTAGAGAAGCAACATTTTCCAGATTAAAGCAAGATGAGTCAAAAACAGATTTTTCATGCACAGCAAGATTTCATGGCCATTTCTGAAATCAAAGTGATCAAATTGTGAAAGAGCTGCTGCATGAAGCCACTGTGGTGGTGTAAAATACTTTCTTTGGCCTTGTTTTTTCCTGGTGTGCTGAAGCTTTGGAAAGTGCCACTTGTAGATCACATAGTTAAGAATTTTTGTCAAGGTTTATAGATTTTGTTGTTGTTCTACCACCTATTGACTACTTGGACCACTGTCCTTAGAACATTTTCACTCCACAATAAGCTGGTTATTTGGTGGGTTGCCCAGTTTTCTGTATATTTTGTGACTAAAAATGTAGAATGAGAAAATATACAGAATGAGTATAAGATTTACCACTGGTTGTTGTAATGAGTTGGTCTGGACAGCTGGTGGTACATGTCTCCACTAGGACAGTGGCCCACCTATTGATTACCACAGGTATAAATTGTAATATTTGACTATAAAACTTATTTCCTTGAAAACCTATATCAAAAACAATACCATAATTGTATTTATTTCAATTTTGCTGATTAAACAAAAATGCTATGAATGTTAAAGATGTATATTTTAATATCTTCTATATTGGATAATACCATTCCTTAAGCTAAAATAAATACAAGTGTCCAAAAAAAATCAAAAAACAGATTAAGACTTAATTGTCCCTTACGTTGGAATGCTTATAAACACTTTATACATAAATTGTAATACACAGTTAAAATAGATGGATTTTGCTTATTACATGGTGGGAATTCTCCTGTGGGGTTTAATTTGTTTTTGTAGACAACTACATAATTAAATAACTGGAGCATATCTATAGGAATAAAAAACAATACATGTTTTGACTCTTTCTTCCTATGAAATTCTATATTTACACTCAAATTGAATCGATCCATACTACACACAGTGTATTGAATTAGCCAATAAGTGCACTGGATCCCGCCCACTGGCCTTTTTTTTTTTTCTCCTGTTACTTTAAAAGGCTGTAAGGTAAACAAAAAGCACAAAGTGAACCAAAATAATACAGCATGAATCAATATACTAATTTTAGAAAAAAATGAGAGCTATTACTTGGATATAGGCATTTTTATTTTTTCATGACCAGGCTCACTTTATCATGGAATTGCCCATGTAATTGTATTGTATCTTATTAAGTTTATTCCAGAACTCAATGCTTTGTACTGAATACTTTATTCTACATAAGTATAAGTAAAACAAAGTTTTAGTTGGGGCTTAATGTATGCTAGAATTCAGTAATACTCTACTTCCAGCTATACTACAATATTTGAAATATGTTAATTTGATATAGTTAACTTTAACTTGTGAGCACATTTGCTTCTCTCAATTCTTGTGCTGTTGCTTGAAGACATATTTTAGAGAATATATTATAGTATTTTCATGTAATATAAATGGCTTGGGGTATAGGATTTTTTTGTTTTTGTTTTTCTTGCCTCAATCACTATTTGTGCCAGAATAACATATTGAGGGATAAAAAACGAATTATTACATTATAATAAAGAATATAGAAAATTCATCTGACAACCCCTTTAATATGTTTAAAACATAATACATTGGGGATTTTCTTGTGTGAGCATTTTTTCATTTTTTTTTTCAGTAACAATATTTCTCTTTAATTTACCCAGTCTAGACATTTGTAGTTTTTTAAATTCATTTTGAAATTGCCAATTCATATATAAATGCTTACTTTTACTGTACTTCTGCATCCAGGGATTCTGGTTAGACACTGGGTCATGCTTTTGCTTTAGCTTTCTCTACATTAGGTTATTGCACTGATCTAATTTCTTATAAAGGACTGGTAATAGATTAAATATGCCCATATACATGACAAGACTGTCAGACATCTTCACCAACACACGTTTGAATTAAGTATAGCATGAAGTAAAACATAAGACCAAACGTGTTGTATTGGACCTGCTTTTATCATTTCCTATTCTGACATAAAGTTTTTGACAAGGTCATGTGTGTGTGGAAAATTATCACTGTCAAAATACAAGTTGTGTGATCTTTGAATATCTTGATCTTTTTCTCTAAAACCTTAGACCTATAGAGAGCCCCCAAACTATCAGGTTTCTTATGTGCACTTAGATATTTTATCCTGAATAAATAAATTAATAATTGGTGATATGTAACCCAGAACCTAGAAGCTGAAGTTGTCTAAAACTAGAGGATCTGCGAGAGCATTTCCAGCTTGTTTTCTTGTAGATATTTTCTTGATTTTAATACAGCGAAAATGCAACCACTCCCGCTGTATTGTTGGCCGGGATTAAATACAACTTTAACCAGCGGCTAATAGTACATAACTGTACATCATGATGTTTACATTACAAATCTAAAGAAAGTAGCATGTAACTAAAAATTAAACAGTTCTGTAGTTTTCTAGTAGTGGCTATGTGAAAGTTGTGTTTTATTCCCTAATGTTCTGCAAGAAAAAAGGTTGATTTTCAGCGTAAATCGTGTTAAATTTAATACCACAAGTTTAGCATTGTGATATCCATCTGCAGACATGCTGCTAATGCTTAAACGAGCGACTTGTAGCACGAATATTTTTTATTTAATCCTGCCCTCCGTCTCCCCAAGACCAGGTTTTGAAAACCCAACCTTACATAAATAAGATCAAAACATACGATAATATTCAAAGTTATGGGTGTTTCACGCAGACTTTTCAAGCAGATAATGTAGATTTGGTCCTAATTTCCCTGATTTATAGTTTATTTTTTGTTTGACATACCTCTATTTTAGGGATTTTTAGCCAACCAGAAGCGAGCTGAAAATCTGAAGGATACTTCTGTGTTGCCTGACCTGTGTCTGAGTCATGCCAACCAACTGATGATAATGTTGACCAATCACAGGAAACTGTTGGACATTAAACAGAAATGCACCACAGCAAAACAAGAGCTTGCAAACAATCTGCAAGTTAGACTGAAGTAAGTAATCTTCCACTTTTAATTCAATGAAATAAGCATTTGATATAATATTGCATTGCATTTTCAAGGAAAATCTAAACTCACTTCAGTCAGTGTCATTAAGTGCAAATTAAGCATGCATCTTTATATACATTATTTTGTTAATGTTTGTAAATGCAAAGAATCCTCATGTATTTTCTAAATGTACTGATATTATATTATTAAATCTCTAAACTATTCAATAATTTATGTTGGTTAATATAATTATTATTGTTATCAAATGTGGTTTTCTTTGGATATGGGATAAGAGAAACTAATGGGAATTATAATTTCTGACTCCCACCAATTGTGAGCCTTGCTATAACTGAACATGTTCTTGCACAAAATGAGTCAATCACTGGACTTTAAACAAAGCTCTCAGAATCTACCCCTGTATTTATATATGTGGCAGAATGGATTTGCAAAAATATATTTACACCCCTTTCTGTGTGTGAAATCACAGGTGGTGCTGCTATGTGATGCTTCATGCAGATCAGGATGGGGAAAAGCTGCAGGCCTTACTACGCCTCTTAACAGAACTGTTTGAGAGAGTCCGGGTGGTCGAGGCCCTGAGCACTGTCCCCCAGATGTATTGCTTGGCTGTTGTGGAGGTTGTAAGGCGGAAGATTTTTATAAAACACTACAGAGAGGTGTGTACCCCATTCATTTTATTTGAGTGTTGCGTTCAAGTTTAATATCTCGTCACATTGTATTTAATTACTACTTTTTATCCTTTCAGTGGGCCAGTGCTCTAGTAAAGGATGGAAATCAACTTTACGAGGCAGAAAAAGCTAAAAGGGAAACTTTTGGGAAATTGTTCAGTAAGTACCTGATGTATGCATTTGTTGAGGGCAGCTATGCATTATTTTTAATGTGTGTGTGTATATATATATATATATATATATATATATATATATATATATTCTAATTTGGTGAATTAAAGCATTATTTATTTTCAGTACCAATCTATCTGCATCACAATGTTCTGCATTTAGTCTGGTAAACATTTAACAAACAAACAAAAACAAAAAAACGCTACACAATCTATACAACCTACTTTACATTTTCAATGACGGAAAATGTGGGCGGGTGAAAAATCAAACACATGAAATATACACACTTGACAAGTCTTCATTAGATAAGTAATCACCCCTAAATGACCCCTTATCACCCCTAAATAAGCTCAGGTACAACCGATTGCCTTCAGAATTCACACAATATTTAGGTTATTTACCCAGGTAACACCATCCCAACTATGAACCATGATAAGGGCAGCATCATGATATGGGGATGATTTTAATCATCAGGAACTGCGAAGCTTGTCAGGGTAGGAGTCAAAATGGATAGAGATAAATACAGGCAAATCCTTGTAGAAAATCTGCTTCAGTCTGCAAAAGATCTAAGACTGGGACGAAGACTGGGATTCACCTGTCAGCAGGACAATGACCCCAAGTACACAGCCAAAGCGACACTGGAAACAAGAACGTGAATGTCCTAGAGTGACTAGATTAGTCAAAGCCCGGAGAATCTGTGGCAAGACTTGAGAATTGCTGTCCACCAACAATCCCCATCAAACTTTTGTATTGAGCAAAAATTGCACAATACAGATGTGCATACCTGCTAGAGACTCACGCCAACAAACAGCTGTAATTGCTGCCAAATGTGGTTCTACCAAGTATTGACTCGGGGAATTGAATACTTACGTAACCAACACATTTTTTTATTTCTTTTTTTTCTTTTTTTTTATATTTACTGATCTTGCACAATACACATTATCTTCCCTGTTCAAAGTGTTGAGTAGGTGGTGTAAATGCATCAACATTTCAGGTTGTACAACAAAATGTAAAAAGAGGGTACTATACTTCCTATAGGAATACTTCCTATAGCCACTGTGTGCATGCGTGTGTATATTTATTTATTTAAAAAAAAATGTTTGCATTTCAGGAAAATCCTTTCTCAGAAACCGTTTGTTTCGAGGACTTGATTCTTGGCCTCCCTTGTCATTTTGCGTAAGTATGTTCAGATATACTGAAGTAGTTGAAACTGTTTCCACACTTCACTTGAAGCTGTTTTCAATAAATATTGCTCTTTACACCTCAACAGATTAGAAGTCAAAGGTTTACACATACCCTGTCTTTATAGATTTCTCCAGGCTCTATAACTGTTCAACAAAGTCTCATTAGTTGTCATTGATAAATAAGTATATATTAATTAACAAGATGTATTAAGCTAAATTAATCACCAAAGAAAATGAGTTTGAAATGAGGTGTGTGAATTTTTTAAAATAGAACTGCATAAGTACTGAATTGTATTTCACTATAAGTATATTTTGAAATTAGTAATGTGTTTTGTTTTTTTTCTTATTCAGACTCGTAAGCCTCGTAAATTTGACTTTGAGCTTCCTGATATATCCTTATGTGATCTGCAATTTTTGAAGTCTTGTTGTCCTCCAGAGGTTCAACCTTTCCTCAGGTACAAAATATATTTAATATTCAAGTAGTTTCTAAAATACCAATACATGCATTTAGTAAAATCCAATATTATTTCTTGAAGTCTTATGTTGATATTTGGAAAGCAGGATTAGAAGGTCTCTCTGGAGACTGCCAATGTCCCTGTGCCGAATAGATGCAAGTGCCTGAGATGAATAGATACAGGACTCTTTTTTGGCCCTTATATACTTGCTGATTTTGCTTGGTTTATGTTGTGTTTTGAAAAGTGATTAATCAGACATTACCTGATGTGCATAGAAAAATACATGCTTATTATCACCGTGAAAGACTGTGATTATAAAGACACCTTGATTAACAGTTTATTGATAACACTAAACTTTTTTTATGTTTCTGAACAAAGGATATATGAAAGAGTTAATGCTTTGTTGTGACAATTAGGGCATTTATTTATGAATCAATGCATTATTTAACTAATGGGTTAATCCTTAATATAAATCTTTTGAATATCAATGTTGAAATGTTTTCAATAATAGACAATTCGGGGTTATCTTTAAAGTCAGAAGCACTGCCCAAGAGGTAGGGTCTCTGCACACTTCCGTAGGAACACGATCGAAAACATAACTCTATCAAAGCTGCCATTAACCCCTGCGCTTGTCACTCAGAACAGGTCCCTACCACCTCCAGTTCTATAAAATGTGACGTCAGCCCAGGTTCGTCCTCTTTTGCCGGGAGGACTCCCGCACGTCCTTGAAACCTTTGGGCAGTGCTTCCTTTTTCAGATAATTGGGGTTGTATTCGCAACCAATAATTTCAAATCATGTTTTAACATGAAATCAAACAATGTGAAGATTGTCTTTAATGTTACAATGCAACTATCGTAAGTGGCCAGCTATTGGCAAATTAATGTTATTTGCATAAAAACAGCTGTTCTTTGTTTGCTTGTTTGTTTAACTTTTCAGGGTTCCAACACTGTGTGACTTTGAGCCTTTACACCAACATGTACAGATCCTTCACCAACTGGTGAAAGCTGCTCAGAGTGTGGATGAAATGTCTCAAACCATTACTGACTTACTGAGTGAGCAAAAGGTACCATGTTAATGCTTCACTTTGAATTGTTCACATCCCTGCATCTCACCAAAGTTTCTATTGTGTTTTATTATCACACTTATTTGCTTGCTTCGGTTTGATAACAAAGTGGTACAAATCATTCCCTTTCTAATGATGATCATATTGACATATTTAGCTTTGGCACCAAATTCTATATAGATTGTAGGAATTAACACCTAAAAATGATGTGTAATGTACAATTAATAAACGGGTCATACTATTGTTTAGTGAATCCTAAAACAGAATTCAGACAAAGGATCTGATATATACAGATTGTCATATGGATGCTTACGCCTAATTATTTTATTAAACATTCCAACAGGCATCTACTAGTCAGACAGCTCAAAGATCCACTACAGTACCCAGGTCTGAAAGCACAACAGGAACTACTTCTACCTCTTCCAAAGCCCCGTCATCACTCAGTCTTCAGGGTCCCCTCTGTCAGCCTCTGAGTATCCCTGGCCCCCTAGAGGAATTATCTCCAGACAGCATTGATGCCCATACATTTGACTTTGAGACTATCGGGCATCCAAATATGGATCCAGTCTCAAAACAGGAATCTCTAGACTTGGACTCTTTAGCAGAGAGCCCGGAATCAGATTTCATGTCCGCAGTTAATGAGTTTGTTATTGAAGAGAACTTGACTTCCCCCAGTGCTATCAGTGATCCAACGAGTCCAGAAATGATGGTGGAATCTCTCTATTCGTCTGTTATTAATGCAATTGATAGCAAGCGCATTCAGGATACAACAACATTAGAAAAAGAGAACTCAAAAGTTGCAACGCTGAAAGTATGTATTGAAAAATACAGATCAGTTGCAGAGGAATCCCAGTGTAATTTAAAAAGCATCAAGGAGGATCTGTGTCATTTCCGAGGCCTGGTTCAGAAGGAGCAGCGAGATTTCTGTTTCGCTTTAAAATCTGTGTCAGTAGAAGTACGAAACATTATAGACAATATTAAGTACTCCCATGAAGAGGACTTAAAAGGAAGGCATCAGCATGAACTACAGGTTCTCAAAATAAATTATGAGAAAGACATAGACATTCTGAAAGGAGAGTCCGAAGTTAACCAGAATGTCTTAAAAGACCTGAAGCAAACCTTGTTGGAACTTGAAGACATTGTACGGACTAAGGAAAATGAAATATTCCTGTTAAGAAGTGAAAAGGAAAGATTTGCAGAATCTGAAAGTAGTCAAAAACAACATCTATGTGATTTGGAGAAAAAAATTGGAGAGCAAAATACTGAAATAAAAGCCCTGTTACAATCCAAAGACACACTAGAAGATCAATTGGAGCATCTTCACTTTGAGATTGAACGCAGTCAGCAGAAAATGAAGCTTGAACTTGAGATCCTAGAACAGTCTCACCTCAAGGAGCTAGAGGAGAAGTTACAGGTAAAGCACGCCAAAGAACTAGAAGTATTGAAAAATGAACACCAAGTACAACGTGATGTGTTAGTTAATGAACACCTAGCGAAGCTGGATGAACTTCTAGGACTGCATGCCTCAGAGACGAAAGCACAGGAAAGTCATCTGAAGGAACTGGAATTTCGAGTTTCCGAGCTGTTGGATATTCGGTGTAAGTTAGAAGTTGAAATGGCACTCAAAGAAGCTGAGACGGAAGACATTAAAAGGCTGTATGAAGAAACCAAATCTCAACAAGAGGAGACCGTGAAGTCCAGGATCGAAAATGAAACTGCAGCTTTGAGGAAAGAGATCTGTGATCTAAAACCGCAACTTCAGGCTAAGAAGGAAGAGTACGAGGTAGGTATTGCAGAGTTGACAACACTGATGAGAACTGAAAAAGATAATTGTATCTCTGAGTTAGTGGACAGACATAGAGAAGAGACTGCTTTACTCCACAATGAACTTTCAGCCATGCAACAAAAAGCCCTTGATGTTGAAAAAATCCATGGGGAACAAGTACTACAGCTGCAAAAGGATCTGGATAATCAACTTGCAGCTCACAAAAAGGACATAGAAGAAAAGGAGAGAGTGTTCCAGGAGCAACAACAGGATTATAAAACATGTATCTGTAATCTACAAGCAGAAAACGCGCTTCTTTCAAACAATCTAGCCCAGGAGAAACAGAGTGTTATTCAGAGTTTAGATAAAGAAAAGCAAGAAGCAGTGAAAGCTGCCTTATCAGATGCCTTTAAAGATTTTGAACACCAAAAGGAGGCTATTGAAGAAAGACTTCTAGAAAAAGTGAAACAGCTTGAAAATGAGCTGAAAGAAAGACACTCTCAAGGGTAAGTGATGACAATTTTTTAAAGCATATTAGCCTATTTGTTTTATTTAACTGGACTTATACCTAAAGTATACCTTATGTACCACAGCCTAGTATTGTTGTGTGTTCATCTCTTATACTTAACATGGTTTAATTATTATAATTATTCATCTTATGTGTGTTTTACAACTGCACTTAAGTCTGAAATTGCAATTGGATATTTTGGGGTAGTAATACTGAAAATCATACATTATTAATTACCACTATAAATAGTTTTGCATATTGACTAAAATCCATTTGGCATAGAAAAATATTCATATGTTTTCTACATCAGAGATTTCTGATATTGGACATAAATTCAAGATGTGATTCACTCTTTTTGCAGTGATCATGTTCAAATTCTGTTTCAGTGGCACATGCACTTAATATACCATTTGTTTTTGTTCTGAACAATGCTGTTATACAAAAAATACAGGGGGGATCTCATCTTTCAACAGCATTTCTTTGTAGCCTCTTGTGTCAGTTTGCATTATAAGGGTGGTGACTGCTGGGCTTGTTGTGATAACTGAAGTTGCTCCAAGACTTATAACCACAAGTCACTTGTAATCAGTTGGTCTTTAAAGTTGAAATGAAACAGTGTTCAAAATATGATTCTGGGAAATATTTTCATTTCTTTCTTTTAACATTTAAGATTATTATATTATTTAGTAGTAAATACATTTTTTGCATGTACTTATGGTATGTTTCTTACATATTTAAATTAACATTTAATAAATGTAATGAACAGCCTATTTTTGTGAATTATGCCTAAGTTTTAGGCTACATTCCATAAGTAATATTTCCCTCTATGCAACTAAAATAATATATTTTAGCAGCACTGATGTTTAAGTGTTTTTAAACTGAAATGGATCTTCAAAATAAAAATGTAGTCAAATTAATGTAGACATTCAGTGACTATGATTTATGCCTTTTAATGTCTCTATCGATCCCAGTGGAAAGCTACAGTAAAACTACAAGTCCAATGCCATACTCTATATTCTAAATGGATTAGAGAATTAACCAGAAATTCAAGTAGGTTGAGTCTATCTCATGAAATACATGAACAAATGTACACCCTGGGATTATTTGAATGCTATTACTGAATATCTGAACCTCTACTATTCTATAATCTGCCAATACCAATCAATGGCCACAACATCAAGTCCTTAAAATAGATGCCTCATAGTGTGATTTAGCAACCTTATAATGCCCACTTGATTTTAATAACCACTTGTTCTTGATATTTGCTTTGCCAAGGCAATCTGAGGTACAGGTAGAAAAACCTCTAAAAGCTAATGCAGATCTCCAGGAAAGGCTTCAAGATGAAAGGGCCAGTTTACTGGTACAACTTGAAGATTTGGAGAAGAGGAAAAATGAAGAAATGCAGAACCTGAAAACATCACTGATTGCAGAGCAACAGGTAGGGCCTAGTATTTGTTTTCTCTTTCTGCAGCATAGTTCAGGTGCAAACTCTCACATCTTCACAGATATGAAAGCCTTAGGTGAAGTGGTCTATGTTAGTCTTTTTTTTTCCTCAGCGGTGGAAGAACCATGTCCTCCAGCAACAGGGATGCTGTGGAGGCGTATTAACATATGTCATACTCACATTTTTAGCTGTAGCTTAAGAGGTGCTCATGCAGTTTAAACAAACCTTGGCATGGGCATTCCTTGATGCTTGACATGGAAGTTGCATTGACCTACTTTTTAATGCGTTTGTTTTGTGTAAAACTGTCATTAAAAAAAAATCCTTCTTAAGTATGTAATAGCCTAAATGTCTTAAAAACAGTATGGAATTAAGAAAAAAATAAAAACACTCTTGTTGTCTCATAGTCATTCTCTTGTGATCTTAGTCACCTCAGTAGGAGGTCATGCAGATGGTTTGTAATGATTCATGTGGGAGTATTTATTTTTGGTTTAAATGGATGTGTAAAAGTCTATATGCATTTGCCTTCTGGTATATTTATCCAGGTTGTCTTAGAGGAGATATGGGTTGAGACTTCTTTTGAACTTAACATCTTATGATCTGAAGTTCATTTTTGTTTCTGAAATTGTTACCTTTGCTACCAAGAAAGAAAACCACTTGAAAGTAGAATCTTTGAACCTTTGAATTCTAAGAAATGTAACCTCTTACAGGTATTGACGTTTTAGAAATGGAGAAATAAGTTAGTTTGCTCTAATTTAACATGGTATTGATTTGTAATCATGTTTTATTACTTTTTAGCTATTATCATGCTTTGGAAACATACAGCAGTTGATGGGGGATTTGAAGCGGATGGCAATAAATGTTAGGACTTTTGATGCTTTCAAATATTATTATGGAAGTACAACATATGGTATGAGTCAAACTGCTCTGCTTGTTTGCATGTGGAGCAAAATTATAAAATTGTACAGTTAGCTATTAACAACAACAACAACAACAGACATACAAAAATATGTTATGAAGGCTTTGCTGTTGAGTTAAGAAGTCCACAATTATTTTGCACGATAACATTTTGAAATACATAAATAGACATTTGAAAACATGCAAACATTAGAAGTAATTTATCAATAATGATTGCATCTGGTCATGCACAGCTAGATAACCATGTAAAACCCAGTCAACAAATCTTAATTAAAACAATCAATTAAAAAAGAAAAATGCACCTTTGCCTTATTAATTCTGAATAATTTATTCTATGCCAATTTAGATTATAAATCGACTCAAACAATTATATGCAAAATTGAATACAGGAGTGTTCATTTTTCAGTTGTTTAAATATTAACAACTTATCAAACCTTTTTAAATTTCTCTATCTGTGAAATGTAAAAAAAAAGTTGCCATTAAACTGTTTTAAGATAAGAAACTTGACTTATGACAGCAATCATTAAGGATCATCCTGAAGTAGTAAGAGATAAGAACATACATGTATATTCTTTCAGTTACTGTAGGTTTTTTAAATGGGCCGCATGATTTAAATAACAAATGATGATTATTTTTTGTCTAATTTCCTGTAGTACTGTTTAATGTCTGAAACAACATTGGTGAACCACATTCACAAGCGCATCCTTTTACCTGTTCAGTTACTCACAGAGTATCCCATCAGTATCACATCAGGTTACATACATTTCAGCATGTAGTTCTGATTTACGTCAGTGAACTACTTAGGAGCTTTAATTAAATAACTTTTTTCTTAAATAAGTGCTGCTTTAAAATAGCTATGACCTTAACCCATTGAAATCCTCTGGCAAAGATGAATGCTTGTCATCTAAGTAGCTTAAGTAATTGCTGTATGAAAAGAGCCATTGTTCATACTTTCACATTTGTATGTTTTTTTCAGTTTCGAATAAAAATGATTTATCATTTGGGTTTAAGGAATAAAGTATTCATTGTTTATTATGTATAGATTTGGGTACTTCATACAGTAAAACAACCAGAGATATTATAACAAAACCATAAACCATACATTTTCAATGCCACATAAACCATTCAATGGGTGGGACCTGCTTAAACGTATTTCATTTATCAGCCTCGTATATTGTATTGTTTTGGACTGTTGGCCTGGAAAAAGTGTGTTGAAACATATAAGCCTTCCTGTTAAGATATGGCTTTAGCCTTAATAATCTTTTATTTGTAATATTTTTTTTAGTAAGAGGTAAAACCTTAGCATTAAAGTAACAATTAAAAAGAAACAAGTCCTAACCTTTATCAAATAGTGATTTATTGGTCTGATTGAAAGGAATGGATTAATCTCCAACAAACCCTCCTTTTCCCACAGTTACTTACATAGCATCGGGAACGGGTGTTGCATTCCAGCAATTAGGTTTAAAGCGTATTATGTCCTGTATTTATTCATTACTGATCAGAACCAATGAACCTCAGTTATATACCACCCTTATGGTTACTTGTACAATATTAATGTAAGCAATTTAGCTATGATGTAATAGTAAAATAGTTTTACAGTTCAGCATATAGTTTCTGATTATTATTTAAGTCTTAGACCTACTGTCATATGTCCATATCTGTATTAACTGAAGATTTGGATGTTTAATAATAATTTCACAGTAAAATCAAAGGATAATAAAATAACTTGCAAATGTGACCAGGTTACATTTTAAATAGGTACAGATGAAAGAATGGTCTTTTGAGTAATTTAGCTAGATTATGCATTATAAAGACGTTTGCTGATTAGCTAAAGGTTAGGGTACATTTTGGTCAGAGCTAGGGTGAGGGTTAGAGTCCTCTGTGAATGTAGACTGCCATTAAGGTTGCTTTTCTACTGTGTTAACTATAGTCTACTCCATGTATATTAGCATGGGCCTAGCTTGGACGTTTGGCAAAGGTTGGGGTTCAGCCTTTTATTGGGGGCTAAAATGGGATGGGTACTGAGGTAATTAAATTGTGTACTGTTTCAATTTTCCCACATCAGCACTATGGGTGACTGTGTAAAATATTTTATTCGTTTCATCTCCTTCTTTTATGTATTCATTTACTGGTTATTTTTAGGGAACTTACATAGTAGCTGGTGTGTTTATTATTTAATTGTAAATTGGTATCTGTTATTTAACCCCCCCCCCCCTTTTTTTTGTTGACAGACAAACTTCAACACAGTTCTGACAAGAGAAAAAATGAAAAAGGAACAAATAATTAATGACTTAACTGACAAGCTGAACAATATTTTACAGCAACAAGAACGGGACAAAGGTTTGTTTCTTTCCAGTTGACCTCCAGGCTGTGACATCAGCCTTCTGTATGAGCGCCTGTGCCATTGCTAATGCATTTAAACCGTGCTATAATAAGTATTTTTAATCTAAAAAAATTATTTACTATTTTCTTAATTTTAGATCTCATTAAAACTCTTTCCGAAGACCGAGCAAACATGCTTCAAGAAAAGAAAAAACTTGAGGAGGAACTGAACCGGATTCGCAGCAGCACCTTAGTTTCCTCTGCATTCTTCGCTGCTAATCCTGCGGTCGCAGACGTTACAGGAGCATGCTGCGCTGAGCCTCCCGTTGACCCGGACAGGCTGGCTTCTGTCGCGGCCATCGGAGAAGATGGGAGAATAGACTCCGCCGTTGACGCCAGCATGATGGCTGTTCAGTAAGCATACGTTATTAAAACTATTAACTAACAAAAAACCTTTACTTACTATCAGTGTCATTATGATGTCTCAACCCATCTTTATAAACAAAATAAATAGTAATAAGTAAGTAGAAGTTGTTTAAACCATCTTGCTTATCTAGCTGTTAGGAACTCATTGTAAAGTCATTAATGGTCAATATTGTAAAATATTCTTAAACAAGATGTTGAAGATTAAGTTTAATATTATTTTAGTAGTAGTCATGTTGCTTGATGATAGGGACTTAAGACAATGTAATTGCTATTTAATATAAACAAGGTTTGTCAATTCAATGTGTTAAGAACAGAATCTGAATATCTTTAATATAATTCCTAATCTCGACAATATGTATCACAATGAGATATTTAGAAAAGGGAAAGTGAAAATTACATGGCTATTTTAAGAATGATGATTAAAATCCTCTTCAAAAACTAAACAAAAACAATATAAATAGTTGTACTTGGACAGGAAGGGGAGCCAAAGAAAGGGACTTGGAAGAAGGAATGTAAGTTTATTCACTTTTTATATTTTGAAGATAGTTTTTCCCCTAATAGAACTCCAGGCACTTTGATCTGGTTCTTGATTTTCAATCTGGCATTCAAATAGGATTGGGGTTATTAGCTGTGTTGGACACTCTTATTGGAACACTAATTTGGTGACCACAAGGAGATTTAAGTCACATCAGAATGGTATAACTTGTTTTAACAGATGTGAATCATGACAATAAGATTAATTATAATTAGTTACAGCTTGACCTAATAAGTCAGTGGTAGCTTTGTCTGAGTAAGCAGTCCATTCAAGGCTGGTAATAGTTCTGATAAAATGACCTGGAAAAAAGGTCATACATTATAGTGAAGTTATGACCCTCCATTACTCTGTGAGCAATTATACAGAATTTAAAGCCCTTTTATCTTGGCAATTTTCTGTCTTTAGAAAGTTTTAGCAAAGAAATGTGAGAATGTCTGAGTATAAGAGTGAGTGTATGTTTGTGTGTGTATATATATATATATATATATATATATAGTGCCTTTGCAAAAGTATTCAAACCCATCTTCTCAAACTGAAGATTTAAAAAAGGAAATGTGCTTATTGCATAAGTATTCAGACCCATCATCTCAATATTTGGTGGAAGCACCTTTGGCAGTAATTACAGCTGCAAGTACGTCTGTACTGACTTTGTACACTGGCTTTGTGCAATTGTTTTTGTCAGATTCGCTAAAGCTTTCTCAAGCTGTTTGGGGATCACTTAAGGACAGCAGTTTTCTAGTATTTCCACAGATTCTCCATAAGACTCAAGTCAGAACTTTGACTGGGCCACTCAAGGACATTCATTTTCTAATCCTTTAGGCACTCCAGTGTAGCTTTTCTT
Source organism: Amia ocellicauda (assembly GCF_036373705.1). NCBI lineage: Eukaryota > Metazoa > Chordata > Actinopteri > Amiiformes > Amiidae > Amia > Amia ocellicauda. Next base: position 17,693,569 of record NC_089851.1, on the reverse strand, counting down.
GCTGAAAGGTGATATATCTCCCCAGTTTTGTCTCCTGACCTATGCTTTTAAATGATTGTATCCCTGACTTGTTTTGAAAGCTCTTTGCTTTTCATGGTTGAGTCTTTACTTGAAATTCACTGCCTGACCAAGGAACCTCATGAGAGCCACTATTATTGCATATGGACAGAGCCCTCTCAACTAATTGTGATGTTTTAACGTCACCTGAATTATAAGTTTAGCTTTTGCTACACCAAAGGGTTTGAATACTTATGCAATTGTGATTTATTAATTTGTATTGTATATTAATTATCTAATGACTTATTTTGTTTAGTTTTGCTTTGAATGTGTGGATTAGGTTGTGTATATAACATATTACTTCAAAGTGTCAACAGACTAAATTGTAGTAACTGCTGTTCCTAATGATTAGACAAAATCTGTGTTATTAATGGTACTTATGAATCATTAACAAACTGACAAAAACAACTCAACAAAAACATTGTTGTTGCCACAGCTAACTACACAAACCTGCCAATTCTGGGATCGACTAGTGCCTTCACAGTGGGTGGCTATTTTTAACCACCCCACATAGCATTTTAAAGATACTACATCCCTGGGAAAATGTAATATGAAGTTTAAACCACTCTCACATGAAATGTAATTTAGACATAATAGAGATATTTAGATGCATTTTATTTTCTAAATTAAGGATTAGGACTTGACAGATTCTAACCATTTGACATTATTCATTTGTACTTCTCTTTTAGTGAAAACATCCCAATGTTATCTGAAGAAAAACAACGGATCCTTTTATTAGAAAGGGTAAGTTTAAAAATATAGAATTCTTAATCTGATTAAGTTATTTAACTTCCAATTAAACTATGAATACAGCCCTGCATTTTGTTTGACTGAAAGTCCACTTAGGGCCCTAACTACGATGCATGTATTTGTTGAAAAAATTGAATATATGGAGTGACAGTTTACACATCCAAGTTTATATTTACAGAGTCAGTTTTCAACAGACTGAAAGAATGTCATTGACAGATAGTTTAATAAAAGAAATGTACTAATCATGAAATAGCATTGTATCAAATGAAGGCTGTGAATGTTTTCCACTACAACTGTAAGTTTGTTTGTGTGTGTAACAAAATATAAATGGTAAGTTTTCACATTGTCAAGTGACAATTGTGGATTCATTTTCACTATAATGAATTGCTCTGTATTAGTTTTAATGTAATGTGATATGCAAAATATTAAGATCTCATCCATGGCAGTGGGATATATTAATTAATTCATGAATTCATATTTTCATATTTTATTTTTCAGACTTTACACATGAAAGAAGAAGAAAATAAGCGCCTCAATCAAAGACTGGTAAGATGTTTTAATTGAAAACTTAAACATTACATATTTTTATTAATTATGCATTTACAAAAATCTGTTAAAATCACAAAACCACCAGAGAACAAATTGGTGCTATATTTACAACAAACAGCAACTTAAAAATCAATAGCAAAGCTCTAAGCTCACAGTGTGCAATTTTATTTTTTTCCTTCGCTTCATTGTTAATTTTGATTAACAAATCCTGAAATGGATCATTTTTGGTGGCGAATACGTGAACTGACAGATTTGAATATAACAATTTAATTTTGTTTAAAAAAATTATAATAATAGTATGATAATACAAATGCTATGCATTGTATAGAATATAAAAGTGGCCCTAAATCTATATAGTCTCTCTCTCTCTCTCTCTCTCTCTCTCTCTCTCTCTCTCTCCTTTCTGTGATAATGGGATACATGTCAGAACACTTGTGTTATTAATTTGAAGGGAAATTCTTCATTGTTCTCTCCTGACCAAGTTTAATCCTCATTCTAATTTGTAATCCTATGGTATGTGCTTCAGATCTTTTATGTGATAAATTTAGTGGTAAACCTTTTCATCTTGGTCTGAATCCTGTGATATGAATGATATGTTTTCAAAGAATCTTACTGTAGTATAGTGAAGACAAGAAGAACTGAGCAGACTATTGTTTTATATGAAATACAGAGTATGTGTACTTGTGGTTGCTTAAAAGGGAGAATACGTAAGGTTTTAGTCAAATTACAGCATTTACTTTGTTGCATTGTAAAGGGTGGTAAATGCCACCCTTTACAATGCAACAAAGTAAATGCTGTAATTTGACTAAAACCTTACGTATTCTCCCTTTAAGCAACCACAAGTACACATACTCTGTATTTCATAAGCCGGGTTTAGCAATGTATTACCATCTGTCTTCTGTTAAGTCTTAATCACCTCCAAAAGCAAATCCTTCAAATCCTTTTGCACTTTCTGACATAATATATATATATATATATTTTTTTTTTTTTCCTAATATCAAAGGTTTATTAACGGCAACTCTGAGATATGTTTGCTGTTTCCTGTAAGATTAGTTGTGGAAGAGAGTTGCGTGCTACTTCTGTGGACAAGCTGTGAGCTTATTTAGTAATTATCATTTAGTTCACTCTTAGATGTGTACTGCACTAAAATGGGATCATGCAGTTTATAGTAAGTACAATATAGTAAAGAACAGAAGGTGTTTATGAAGGCACCTTGTGAGTTTGCTTTTCACACCAATAATTAACTTAAACAGTCAAACTAAACCTGCATTTTAAAATGCACCAGTTCCATCAATCCCATGGATCAGTGAAAAGGCTGCCTTATTTCCAAGAAACCTTGACCACTACTTTCAGAAAAGGTTCAGATAAAGGACGCATCTGCTAAGAAAAAAATTAAGAACATTGTTTTACATCACATTTACTGATCTAACTCCATGATTTTGTCCAAGCTCCATTTAATTTCTGCTGCATGCCACACTTCATATTTTCTTTTATCTGAACTACCACCAGACTTCCTCTAACTAGAATAATGCACTGTATTTCATACTTGCTCATACTTAATTTTACACTTTATAAGTTGTATATTGTTTGTTCTTCCCCATACTGTCATATGTTTCTGGAACTGTGTATTGCTGTAAAATCTGTAGGTAACCCTGGGTAAAACTATCCTCTAATAAATTAATACAAATCAGAATAATATCCAGCTTGTCCGAAAGCTCAAAAAATGCAGTCATAGACAAGCTGCAGATATAGTAGTCTGCCACAAATACTATAAATTCAAACATATGGTAACACATAAATTAACAGCAGACATTGGCAATGCAAATCAAATTGAATTGTCATTTTGATAGAAGGAAGTATTCTGTATAATGTTAACAGGCTGTATTAAAATCCACTTTATTTTTGTCATAACTCTTTTCTTACACAATGTCAGGTAACAATAGTTTCAGTAGATGGCTTTGGAAGACTGGTACTGCTTCAGGGTAATTTGCACTGTAGTATACTGTTTTTTGGTCTTCACCTCATTTTTATAAGTGCATGTTTTCTTAACGTACTGTATTTCACAAGGGACCGTTTTGTATAGTCACAGAACAAGGTAGGTAATGATTAATTTTAAGGCGGAACTCCCAGGTTACAGATTTTTTAAACATCTGCTATATGTTACTTAAGTGGTTTAAATAACATGCCTTTAACATTTCTTTTCATAGCTCACGTTCTGATGAGTCTAATAAAATGGTATTGTAAAGATCAGGTCCAATACAGTCACATTCCAAATGACAGCTTGCTAACATGCTGCTTGGGTTAAGAGTGGGAGGGTAGGGGGTGTTCTGAAGGATACTGCATAGCCTATACGATGTGCAACTAGACAAATGTCCTATCACAAATCAGGATTCAGACCCATGAGTTGCTCTTTCATTTAGATCACTATGTAAATGCTGCAGGGCTTACGCTGCATATGAAACCGTCTATTGCCATAGTGAGCATTCAGTTTAAGCATGTTCATGTGTGTGAGTAGGAACATTCAATTTGTCGTCAGTAAAAACCTAAATAGCTTTTTCTTATCCCCCTTCCAGATGTCTCAGAGCATGTCTTCGGTGTCCTCACGGCATTCTGAAAAAATAGCTATAAGAGAGTAAGTATGCAGTTAAAGTCTATCAAAGGGCTAAATTAAAATAAAATAAAATTTGCTTTCCACTAAAGGGAGAAGCTGCAAAAATGTTGTATATCTAAATTCCTCAGTTTCTCTTCCTACTGTATTAGATATGTAATGTCTTGTGCAGAGACATTTGACTTTTGTGGTTTTTGACCTTGATGTGGTGATCGAAGGTGCTATGTTGTGAATAATAAGTACATTCCACTAATATATTGTTGTATTTGGTAAAATATCAATAACAGTAAAATCTAGAAAAAAAAAAAATCATACATTTCTGCTGACAACCCATAAAGTAAAAATAATACAACCCCTTCTTTTTGGCATGACTTTACCATATTACTGTCATAATAGGTTAGAGATAGAGGTAGAGAATGCTTTTATAATATCCAAAATTGTTCTATTTAAGTGTTTGGGGGTGTCTCTCTCTCTCTCTCTCTCTCTCTCTCTCTCTCTCTCTCTCTCTCTCTCTCTCTCTCTATCTATCTATCTATATCTGAACATACAAGCTTGATCACATATTTTATTTGATTTTATCTTTTTTGTGTATGTTCAGTTTTCAGGTTGGGGATTTGGTTCTTATTATCTTGGATGAAAGACATGATAATTATGTACTGTTTACTGTGGGGCCGACCTTATACTTCCTCCATTCAGAGTCTCTTACTGCATTGGATCTCAAACCAGGTCAGTCATACAAAGATATTACAAACTATTATTTCTATATTGAAGCCTATTGTATGTCTCTTACTATTCCCTTATTGAAAACCAGATCACTGTGCTTAATAATCCTTAATTTGGGATAATAACTTATTTTCCAAATTCAGTTGTGAATGATTTAATGTATTCATATGTTGTAACTAATACTGAAGTCTGTAGGTATCCTGGATGTTTTCTTGCACAAATTGCAATCAGTGCTATGGTTTATAACACTTTCTTCTCAGGAAGAGACATAAAACATAGTTTCAAATTAGCTAATAATAATGGTATTTTTAAAATATATTTTAAATAAGCATATTTCTAAATATATATATATATATATATATATAAACCATTAAGCTTAATTAAATGCATTTCTAAACCCTGCATTTGTCCCTATTTTCAGTTGCCATCACATTTCATATAAATGCGTGCATTTTTATATTTTTACTGTATTTTGTGTATGTGTTTTATAGTGAACATCTTTCTGAAACTTTGTAAATTAAATTGTAATTACATCAACAAACCAGTGTATTAAATACTATTTAAATAAAAATAAACATTTAAAGTAAATATAATTTTAGATTAAACATTAGTAAAGTCAGTCGGGACAGAATGTCCACTGTAAAGAAGATTTGTATGTAGTATTATATAAATTGTTGCAAACAGGTGCATGTGTGCCAATAAAGAAAGGTATGCAAAGTAAGTGATGTAAGATAAAAGCAATTTATCAGGCAAAATATTAATTGTTAATTTTTTATATTTTATTTTCCATTCAATTTGAAAATGAGGAACACATTTACGGTACTGCGTTTTTAGACCAATTTAGTCCTGCACATTCCCTTAAAGTATATATGTCCTATGTCTTCTGACATGTCATAGCACTGATTTTGATTATACACAAAATAAAATGGAGATGTAGGTTTCTTTATGTGCTATGCTTTTATTTCCCTTTGCAGTGAACTATACAACAAATCACAGGGGACGATTCCCCTTTTTCAAAATAATCGTAGTGCATTAAAAACAAATAATCCATCATGTACTGTCAAAACTATGTAAATGTCTCGTTTTGAGAGAACTCATTGGACGTTCCATTTATAGAACATGTTTTGACGACATGAGCCTGAAATATCTGACTTCCATGTAAAATGTTCTTCATTGTTAAAAACTATTCATGGTTTTTAATTTCATTTGCTGGTCTATGAGTTTTGTTCTGATTGTGTTTGTGGTTGATGATTAATTTCTTCTGTATAACCTGAATTCAATGTATATTCTATATATATAGATGCATGCATCTGGTATTACTTTATATTTTACTTACTTATTTATTTCAGCCTTTTTAGCTAGGTTGGAGTAAGATAACTATATTTTAACCTATGCTTTAGGAAGAAGCTCATAGGACCATATATAATAGCACAGGTTGATGCTTTATTTTATGAATGTTTACCAAATATTGCCCAGGCAACTCTGAAGCATGAAATGTAAAATCATATCCATAGAAAGTATTGTAGGCAGATAGTATTTATGATTATGTTAATATTGTCTTTATTAATGAGTGCTGTTTTCTTTTCAGCAACAGGGTCTCCAAGACGACCATGGGTTCTTGGAAAAGTGATGGAGAAGGAATATTGTCAGGCAAAGAAGGTAAGAACATTCAAACTAAATTTCTTATTCTGTAGCACTGTTCTGGAAGTGGCTACTCTCAACTGGATATGACCATTTTTGGGGTTACCTTTCTTATGTTCTCATTACGCATATCAGGGAAGATATGTTTGTAAGAAACATTGTATCTGGCAAGCATTATTATAATTATGTGTCTTTGGTTCTGTAAGACGATCCTTTTGACCCTGAGGTCATTGGTACACGCGCTAAGATGCCAGCCTGGGACGAAGACCCACAATAAATGTATATTCATTATGTTGATAGAGTTGCATGTTCTAATTGTATCATCTGTTGTGGCTTGGATACATGTTGGAGACGCAAAACATTGTTTGCCAAAAAGGAAATAAGATTAGGAAATGCTCATAGAGACATTACAGGAGAGGATTTCCAATGCAAAAAAATATACATATAAATCATAATACTTTTGTGACTTATGTTGTCAATTACTGGAAGACAGATCACATTATAGTTGGAGTTTAATGCTCATGAAAAGTCCAGCCCAGTTCACCTAGACTATTTCTTCAGCTCAAAGCCTGCCTTGAAGTATTGTTAGTAAGTAAATTACCTATACATCTGTTTCTATAAAATGCAAACAAAATGCAATTTCTCACTCTTGCAAATATATATAGTATATAACCTTTAACCTATATATTGACAAAGTTAAATGCATATAATGTATCTTGGTCCTGATCAGTCTTAACACACACATACCTTATTTATGTTAAGCAATATTCAGTGTTCTTTTTTTAATGTAGATTTTACTAATATTTGATTGGGTGACAGTTTCAAGAACAGTAAGTTAATTTACTGGGGATTTTACTGGTATTGCATTAGTACATTTTGAAAATGTAGCATATATCTGCATTTAATAATATATAATTTAAAGAACAACAGAAAATGCATTGCTACAGGTGTGCATTTAGGAGCCAGATTTAAGTTATAGTTATCACATCATGATAGTTTATAGCTCAGGTATTGATATTGCTGCATGATGACTCTTTAATATTGATCTGATATACCTATTATAGACCTAATGTATACATTTATGCATTTTATGTGGAAAATGTCAGTATACCTAACACGTCACTGTTTTTTTTAAAAAGCTTAAGTATACTGATGTATCTTGGCATTCATTTCAACCCCTTTATTATTACGAGTTATATCTGAGATGTGGGAATACATGGAAACATATAATAATTCTTGTTGTTTTAGAAGTTTGTATTGAAATAGTTTGCCAGTTGTTTGATCACAGTCAAGTGATTTAATCCGATTATGCTGTGTGATCTACTTAATACCAACACTTAGCCTTCATTTTCTTTGACATTTTAAGCTTTTTTGCAATCTGTTCCATCTGAAGTGGTATCTGATTCAAACAATTTTAGTTCAATAGGATTAACTCGATATACAATTTGCCTGATGAAAAAAGTATGTGATCAGTGCACACTACCAGTGCTCACTTATGAGACCTGGTCACTAAACACACAAATGTTACAGAAATTGCAGACATGGACGTGGGTGTGCTTGGAATTACACAAAGAGATATACATGAATGGATTTGAGAACAAACAAAAATGTGTGACATCACTGACAGACATATTACAAGAATAACAGAGGAAGCTATTGAATGGATCCCAAGAGGTGAAAAAAGAAGATGACCACATAGAAGAGGGGATGAAGAAATAATAAGCTTTGCAGGTGTGACATGGAAAAGAGAAGCTAGAGATTGAATCAAGTGGAAACATCTTGTGGAGGCCTTCATTTGACATAGTCCAGAGTCAGGTGGTGGAAGGAAGTTACATTCCAACACACATATCACTTTCTCAATGCCAGAACTATGGCACAGGTGAAGAATTACAACTCTCACCTCTCCCACGTGCTCAGATGGGTTCGCCCAGAAGAAATCGGAGCACTATGAAAGGTCTCCAGAGTTGTTAGTATCGAGCCTCGAAAATGGATGAGGAGGGCGACGGCTTAAGAGAAGCAATCCGTAATATTATTCAAATGGAAATTAATGGTTAACACCTTGGCATTGGATCTGAAACCCATGCTTGACATTAAACCCTGACTGTAGGAGACCCCTGCCCCTGGAGAACGTCCTACTGCTTAAACATCCAACTACAACATAACTTAGCCCCTCTAAACTGCCGCAATTAGTATTTGTCATCAAACAGCATCACTTCATCAGTCCTGGTGACAGTTAAGACCGGTTTACACTCCGTTGCCCGACCGTCGCTGAAGAGGAAAGCGACTGGCGATCATCGTTGTCGTGTCGCTGTGCAGTTTATACTTTCTGGCGACAGTCGCCCTGGTCAATAACGATAGTCGCTGGTCAAGTCACTGAGAGTTCAAATCAACTGAACTTTGACCTCATCACTGACCCATTTGCTACGCGGTTCATGTATAGAGTATTCATGACAGAGCACTAAAATGGAAAATGTTTGTTGAAAAGCTTCTCAGCACAATAATCTATAACCTACCTGTATATACCAGGTCGACAGAGCTGATTATAAAGATCAGCATCAGCATTATAAAGATGCTTGGGCATCGATTGCTTCTCAAGTGTAGTCCACCTGAGTATTTTCCCCTCACAAGTGACATTTTTAACAATGCATCTTTACCCACGCATAATGTCATCTCATTGTCATTTGAGTGATGGTCGAGCGTCGGAGTGTAAACCAGCCTTTAGTGTTCCACCAAAGAACTGGGTGTTCTACATGCATCTGCCTGCACTGGAAGATTTCCAAGAATCAAAACATATATTAATATATACCATCCCCTGATCTGTGCCTTTCAACAATGTTGTCCTGGAGTTCTTTTGAAAGCTCTTTGATGCTCCTGGATGAGACTTTGTTTTGAAATGCACTCCTGCAGACGGAACGTACAGAAACTGCTGAATATACGTGAAGTAACGTGAAATATTACAACCGCTAATTCAGGATTGCTGTTACAAGGGGGGTGGACACTTCTCTAATCAAGCGATTTCAGTTTTTATTTTTAATTAATTGAATACTAATGTTTTGAATAATGTTTCACTTGAAAGTTGTGGGGTAGGATGTGTAGATTTTTTTTATTTTTTTTATTATATAAATACATTTTAATTCCAGGCCATAGGGCATCATTAAGGTGACATTTTGTAAGGGTGTGTAGCTATATATAGGCACTGTATATAACTGTTCAGCTCCCCAAAGCTGAATTTTACGTGACAGTATGAGAACATAATAAGGTGTAAAATCTTGATGCCACAGATTGTAGATCCTTATCTTAATCTTAGACAGGTCACATTTTGAAACACGGTTCCTATTCATGTGACTACTGTGTCTATTCTATTGTCAGATTGATTACAATTTCTCATTTAAGCTATTTTACCAGACTGATTTATGTCAAACCTGCTAGCTGCTATGTCTCTCTTTGCTGGGCTCCCATCCCAGGACATACATCTTGTCCATTTCAAGATACAAAACAGTGCCTCGGCAGTGAGAACATTGTTTTCTTTGTATATATTTAATTATATTTAAGTTGTGCCATAGTTCTTTAGTTAGTTAAGCAATGCTGCCCCTCTCTTTGGACCAGGTGCTTGCTTGGGCTTGCGGCCTGTACTTCTTGTGCGTCTGCCACTTCTGATATTATTTATAATCTTCATGGTCCTATCTTTGTACTTAACAGAAATGCTTTATTTGAAATCACAAAAGATTTATTTCAAAATAGTTTTATTTATAAAATCTCCTCCGGGCCAACAACATTTGTCTAGAATCATAAAAACAGCACAGATACAATATGATCTTTCTCAAGAAAATATGCAGCTAATTGTTAATGGGGCTCCTTTCTACATATTCAGCTTGAGGAGTTGAAAAACATCAATACCTAGCACAGAGATCTAATCTGAGACCAATTATATGTTGTAAGATCAACATAATGGGCAACAATTTAATCATAATTAAGAGCATATCATAGAATATAGCATCCCATAAAATATCGGGATAGTGTGGCTCTTTGTTAAGCAATTCAAGGATGAGGAATAAGAACTTACTTGTTACTATTTATTTTCACAAGCCACTGTATATATTTTTGAAGATAAATTACCCCTGTTTTTCTCAGGAAAATATGTAATATCCATAGCCGGAAAATGACTGAATCAAGAATAATTGACTTTCTTATAATTCCAATAATTAACCAAATATATTTGTACATTTTATACTCTTAATGGACTATGATTTTTTTTTTTTTTTTTTTTAATGAATGCATGCATTATAAAGTTTTTCTTTCTCCACAGAAAATGTACAATTTCATGGTGGTGCTTTGAAAAATAGACATGTTAATAGATTATATTTATCAACTAACTACATGCAAAGTGAGTGAACAGAAGAAAAATCGAAATCAAATCAATATTTGGTGTGACCACCCTTTGCCTTCAAAACAGCATCAATTCTTCTAGGTTCACTTGCACACAGTTTTTGAAGGAACTCGGCAGGTAGTTTGGCCCAAACATCTTGGAGAACTAACCACAGCTCTTCTGTGGATTTAGGCAGCCTCAGTTGCTTCTCTCTCTTCATGTAATCCCAGACAGACTCAATGATGTTGAGATCAGGGCTCTGTGGGGCCAAACCATCACTTCCAGGACTCCTTGTTCATCTTTACGCTGAAGATAGTTCTTAATGACTTTCCCTGTACATTTTTTCACACCTGCCTAAAACTTTTGTACAGTACTGTATATATGTATTGTGAATGTGTGTATAATATGTGTAACCATGCATCTGCTTTTTTTCAGGCCCAGAACCGATTTAAAGTTCCTCTGGGTACAAAGTTCTACCGAGTGAAGGCGGTGCCCTGGAACAAGAAAGTATAATATCAAAACCTTACGAACTTCAAGATCATTTGTTATGTTTTTCATTATTTCTTTGATTATTTCATGTTATTCATAATGTATCCTCTTTATCACTATTCATAATGAGAAAAAGGTATAATCACGAACAAAGTCCTGATTTTCAGTTGCAGGAAAACAGCTACTTTTTAATTTAATGTAATATTTTTTTTTTTAACCCAGAAGATTTAGAAATGTGGACCAAAATATATATATCTATATATATATATATATATATTATTTTTTATTTTAAGGCCACGTCCTGTACATAGTGGCATAATAGCCATGATACTTGTCTGTAAACTGAACATAAGTATTTGGATGTTATATATTAGTTCTCATTATTACCAGCATTTGTCCTTTTGTGAAAAAAAATATCATTATCGGCATATTTTCTCTGTACTGTTCTGAAAATATACATTTATCATAAATCTTTATGGAGGAATGTTCATGGCATGCATATTAATATAATTTATCTTTAATTTTACTTCTCTAGATTAAACTCCTAGTTGGAAATGTAGATGAAATACTGTATGTTATTCACAAAACAGTATGATGGCCCTCTGTTGTTACAGAACTGTACATTTTGAACGACTGAAAGGAAATCAGTCATCATTGCAATCTTTGAAATGCACTTTCAGAAAAAATACAAAACAAAAAAAAGCTCTCATGGATTCAAAAAGGGAGGAAAATGTGCTGTTTATACCATGACAACAGTACATCAGCTTCCCAATATCATAGACCTTGCATATGTAGAAAGGATTTCATATTGGTGATATTGTGTTTCATTATTGAGTTACATATGTCATTGTACATTAACCATAAAGTCATACAAGTAACAATAAATTACTGTATTGTAAAGGAAATTTAGAGTTTTGAAACAATAAAGGTTTGAACCCAAACATTTTGTTCGTTGTGTCCTCTCTAATGATTGTAGAAGTCTGACCACTTTTATTGTTGTTTATTTTGTGTTTGTGTATTTCTATTTTTTACCTGCTCTGGGTAAGGACGTTTGCTAAGAAATTAATTTTATTATCAGTAGTAGTAATAATAATGATAGTAATAATAACAATAAACTAAGAGGGGAAACAAATCTAAATATATAATTATAAGGAAGTTTATCATGTAAAAATAAATCTAACCATTCTATTAGAGCATGTCATTTTATAGGGTCTTATGTTAATACAAAGTTCAGAACAATGGCTTTTATTACATCAAAACTTTGACCAACCCTCTAATCTAGTATCAATAGCTTCTTTCTTGCTAGTCAGAGGGTTCTTGCTTTCACCCCTGAAGGAAACGGCTGTCAATCTTAGGTTTGAGATTTGTAATTAGCAGAAGGGGTTAATGTTTTTATTTAATCTGGGCAAATGTATGTTCTGTCCCTTTATTAATTATTAATTCAGTACCATCTTTTAGAAACACGGGACTATCTCAACAAACTGTATCGTCTAATCTAACAAAGTAACTGGGCTTTGTGTCTTTGCATTCCTGATTATATTTTTTCTACACACAAATTGATGGTAAGCCTAATCATAATTGTAAGTGTTTTTGTCTTAAGCAAATACATTCGACGTGGTGTGTGCTCATTTTCTAAACGTAACAAACTCAAGTGGGATTTCTGCACAGGGATGAAATCATGCATTAAAAGCCAGTATTCCAGCAGGCTTTTTATGGTTTCTTAGGAACACGAGGAAGGGGTCAGAGACAGTGTTAGCATTTTTCTTTTTAAATTTTAGAATTAATCTTTGATGCCATTATGTTGGAAGTAATATGATCAACTGCTTCAGAACATAATTCGGTGTTCTTATTGGCTGAACTTGGGAACTTTAGTTTTTTCTATGAGAACAAATGTTACATGCAGTACATTTTACAAGGATACATTCGAGCTTACACAGTGGCAATAAGCTGCATGTACCCATGTGGTACAGTTTTATCTGCCCCACGTAGCACATTGTTGTTAACAGGAAACTGTTAACTGATGTGTACAGCCACATATTGTATTTAAAGTACTTTACAGGTTAGAAAGGACTGGGTTAAATCATTATTAAACTGCTGTACCTACTGGAGTGGTGGATTGCAAAGGTTTTACACCCCACCCAATACCAGATTCGGTGGGGGGGAAAGGGGAATATTTACGCAATTGAACTAAAGGGAGACATTTGGAATAGTTAAATTTGCCCCTCTCACAGGTTTGTTGGGATTCCTGGATTGCATCATTTTGTCTGCATGCTTTCCATGTTTAATTCTGCCTTTACTAACTCATGTCTGTTTCTCAATGGCATCACAGACATCTGATTGATGATACATTAAAAGGACTATTAGGTGATACAGGTGATTCTTTTCATTTATATGATGGCACACTGACTAGTTAATTACTCTGATTGCAGTTTAAAGTGTCTCATTATTTAAAAGCAGTTATTAATACATGTGTGGTTCATCATCACATCTCACTGAGAAATGGACATGGATTTACAACATAAATTAGCTTTAAATGCAGGTATTGACAGCAGAAATGCATTTTGAATACACAGACGGGTGACAAATTAAAGGAAAAACCAACATAAAGTGTCTCAGTAAGGTGTCAGGCCACCATGAGCCGCCAGAACAGCTTCTTGGCACAGATTCTACAAGTCTCTGAACTCTACTGTAGGGATGAACACCATTCTTCCAAAATATATTCCCTCATTTGGTGTTTTGATGATGGTGGTGGAGAGCGCGGTCTAACACATCGGTCCAAAATCTTCCATAGGTGTTCAATTGGGTTGAGATGTGGTGACTGCCATGGGAAAGAGCTGCTCTTCTGATTTTCCTTACATATCGCAGAAATGCCAGAGCATCACGGTCATCAAATGTACGCTTTCGACCACAATGTCCAACCCTATTTACTGATGTCTTTCCCATAGATCTAAATGCAGATGTAACTTTACTCGCTGTTCCTATTGAAACACTAGCCAGTTGAGCAGTATTTGTGACTGCCAATAATGGCCCCTCTTTCAAAGTCACTTAGATCCTTTCCTCTTGCCATCTTGATCCAAAATCGAGGTCAGCTGGGCCTGTTCAGCATTTTTATACATGCCACAGAGCCTGATAGGATGTTAATTGCTTAATTGTATCATGAAGTACACCTGTTTGGAGACCTGTTCCTCCACTCATTTATTAATGTTTTTCCTTTAATTTGTCTCCCTTCTGTGTATATATCCCATACATCCCACTGCTTTTTTAACTTACCTGTCTACTTTGTTTGCCTCTGCAAGTTCCATTAAAGACTGTATTTACACTTGGAAACTTATTTAAATTTAAATATAATGCATCTTTAGCTTCATGTCTTTTTCATTCAAATCATAGCCAGATTAAATTAAATTTGGATTATAACTGGAAAAAAATATTTTACCACTGCTGTCTAGCTCTCTTTCTCTGTCTGTTTGACATTGCCTCAGTTCATAAAAGATGGAGAGAACACTAGCACAACACTGCAAAGACCTGTAATACAATACAAATGCCTGTGTTCTGGTTTTATCGTTTGACAGGCATTACATTTAAGCAATGCCAAATATGAGAACAAAATGTGTATTTTCCAATAGGTAAAGTATGGTTCTCAAAAAGGAAAATAAAATGGGTGCAAATTCATTTCTAAAACCTAATTTGCATGGTGTGTAATAATTTGGTGAAAATATGTAATTGTGTATTCAATTGCTTATTTCTTAATGTCGTCTAATGTTTGTAATGTTTATTTATTTTGTGGCAGTGGTCAAGCTACAATAAGAAGTGTATTTCGGAAAAGTTTAAAATTAAAATATTGTATTATTATTATTATTATTATTATTATTATTATTATTATTATAAATTATCATCATCATTAGCATATCAAGTTTGCAGGAATTTATTCTGGCAAGCTTACTTTGTGTTGATTTATTGATATTTCTCTTGTTTCAAATCAATTGCTTCACTGGTTTTAAATGGGTCAGAACAGCGTTTTGGATGACGCAGGAACACAATTTGTTCACGTTTCAAGTTCATTGGTTACACATTGCTCAGTCAGGAGTTGGAAGGACAAAACAAAAATCATTACGTTTGAAAACCTACAAAAATAAAATTTGATATCCATAGATAAATGAAATACAAAACCATGAGATTCCAAGCAGCCACATATGGGATCTCAATTAGCGAAACAGCTCACTGCATACTGCACATTTAACTTAATGAACAGTGATGCATATTTATTTCTTACCCTTACGTTTGACTCCCTTCTGACTGCAGTGATACATTTGGAATGGACAGACATTGCATGGAAGTGTAGAACCTTAACAAACATACAAATATTACTGATGGAAACAGCTGGCGATACACTAAAGTAGTAAGCCAGTGCTTACAAGTTGATGGAGAAGTTCCAGAGAGGGGAACCTACAGCTGGTTCAGCTCTGTCATGCTAACTCTGTTGTGGACGGGCCGAGGTTTTGGCAGTGTCTACTGTCGAGCTCTACATTCTGGAAACACAGCTCAAGCTGGTCATAGTGGGAGGTGACGTCCCTTGTGCAAGCATCTTAGTTTTATTTATTTTTTGCACTGAAAATCGATGTAGGTTTTAGTGCCTGCAGGTAGGGTAACAGAAGTATGGCCCTATAACCAGGACAGATTGAATTTGCAATTTATGTTTTCGTAATCCGTGCCCCCAAATTGATTCAGGCAGAAGTGACTGCAGTGTCTCCTTCCTGAAGTCCATTTGCTTGAGCAATGCATAGAGAAGGGAGAGCGAGGTTGGGCTGGAGAGGAATAACAGTTTCACAGCCTCATTCCAAGACCATTGCTGAAGTCACTCTCGTGCTTGGGGAGAGTGATCACACTCCACACAGTACCCTGCAGGTGCTGTCGAGTTTGTCTGAATGGGACACTGCATAAGTTGAAGCTGCTGAATTTCAGTGCTTGATTTTGTTTGTACACTCACCTAAAGGATTATTAGGAACACCATACTAATACTGTGTTTGACCCCCTTTCACCTTCAGAACTGCCTTAATTCTATGTGGCATTGATTCAACAAGGTGCTGAAAGCATTCTTTAGAAATGTTGGCCCATATTGATAGGATAGCATCTTGCAGTTGATGGAGATTTGTGGGATGCACATCCAGGGCACGAAGCTCCCGTTCCACCACATCCCAAAGATGCTCTATTGGGTTGAGATCTGGTGACTGTGGGGGCCAGTTTAGTACAGTGAACTCATTGTCATGTTCAAGAAACCAATTTGAAATGATTCGAACTTTGTGACATGGTGCATTATCCTGCTGGAAGTAGCCATCAGAGGATGGGTACATGGTGGTCATAAAGGGATGGACATGGTCAGAAACAATGCTCAGGTAGGCCGTGGCATTTAAACGATGCCCAATTGGCACTAAGGGGCCTAAATTGTGCCAAGAAAACATCCCCCACACCATTACACCACCACCACCAGCCTGCACAGTGGTAACAAGGCATGATGGATCCATGTTCTCATTCTGTTTACGCCAAATTCTGACTCTACCATCTGAATGTCTCAACAGAAATCGAGACTCATCAGACCAGGCAACATTTTTCCAGTCTTCAACTGTCCAATTTTGGTGAGCTTGTGCAAATTGTAGCCTCTTTTTCCTATTTGTAGTGGAGATGAGTGGTACCCGGTGGGGTCTTCTGCTGTTGTAGCCCATCCGCCTCAAGGTTGTACGTGTTGTGGCTTCACAAATGCTTTGCTGCATACCTCGGTTGTAACGAGTGGTTATTTCAGTCAAAGTTGCTCTTCTATCAGCTTGAATCAGTCGGCCCATTCTCCTCTGACCTCTAGCATCAACAAGGCATTTTCGCCCACAGAACTGCCGCATACTGGATGTTTTTCCCTTTTCACACCATTCTTTGTAAATACTAGACATGGTTGTGCGTGAAAATCCCAGTAACTGAGCAGATTGTGAAATACTCAGACCGGCCCGTCTGGCACCAACAACCATGCCACGCTCAAAATTGCTTAAATCACCTTTCTTTCCCATTCAGACATTCAGTTTGGAGTTCAGGAGATTGTCTTGACCAGGACCACACCCCTAAATGCATTGAAGCAACTGCCTGTGATTGGTTGGTTAGATAATTGCATTAATGAGAAATTGAACAGGTGTTCCTAATAATCCTTTAGGTGACTGTATATATACAGTACTTTCTCTATTGAAGTCTCTAGTTTCTATAAATCGTTCAGTTTACAATGTATGGGATTATAACTCAACAAAAGGTAATGCAGAAAAAAAAAACAGGACTAATTGAAGATCATATTTCCGAGGTATTTATTGAGCTTTGTGTCTCACCACATAAGAGACATTCAGAGCTCTGCAGTAGGATTTGTTTTTCGTTAATGATGCTGAAATCACATTTGATGGAATTATTTGCAGCAATTAATTGCATCTTAATGTAGGTCAAGAGTTAAATACAATATAATAATAATAATAATAATAATAATAATAATAATAATAATAATAATAATAGTAATAATAATGTGTTAACAAGTACCAAAATATACAAAAAATGTATAGTGTGTCCGTGTAGACACCCGGACCACATTCCATTGGGACCCAGACTTCACCAGTCGTCGCCACCCTGGGTAAAAGTCTAGGGCCGTTTTTTGGTCCCAGTCCACCCCTGCCCTTCACCATATTCTCAACAAGTGGGCGAGTGCATGTGTGGCGACACCAAGAGAACGGTACAGGCCTGACCTGCTTGACCCCTACAGTGAGGGGGTCCGGAGGCTCTGTTATGCTGTGGGGGGCATTGTCCTTGCATGGTTTGGGTCCACTTGTCCCCTTAGAGGAAAGGGTCACTGCAAATCATTACAAAGTTATTCTGAGTGATCACCTTTATCCTATGGTGAAACATTTCTATTCTGATGGGAGTGGTCTCTTCCAGGATGACAATACCCCCATCCACAGGGCACGAGGGCTCACTGAATGGTCTGATGAGTATGAAAATGATGTGAATCATTTTTAACACCATGAAATTAATCTTCAAAGGCATATTCAACTGACAAAATATACCAAACCATGCACATGTTTAGACAAAAGATGTATTGATATATTAAAATTGAGCATTTGCCTGCAGAAAATAAACAATCTTTTGTTTGCATTTTCTACTGTGAGGTTACTCAGGGTCACTGCAATTAAAGTACAAGCTAAGTACCAAACAAAATTGACTGCCTGCAACTGGTGGATAAATGAATGATCACATTACAGTAAAGAAATTAAATTGTACAGATTCTGGTCTGTCACTCAGCAGCTTGTGCCCTGGCACAAATCATATGATTGAATTTTTTCATGTATTAAGTCTTGCTTAAACAACTATTTTCCATTGTGTTGAATAGTTTTCTTTTGGTAGGTTGCTCAATATTGAATGATATTCAATTACCCTGAAACCTGAAAATGCTGTCTTTCTGTGAGTGACAAATACTTATAAGGCTTCTTATTTTTGCAGGCGACCTGTGGCTTTTATAGTCATTCAAAATGTTATGAACATCGTAAGAATAAAAGACTACCTATTGGATAGGAATTCACACATAAAACCAAAACTAATTTCCCTACAGGGTGTCCCACTAATATTAATCTTTAGTAGCACCATTAGACTGCTTCAAACTCCATACAATTTGGAATATGACATAGAAACCACCTTGGAAATGTATCTAGTTGTCTAAAGTCTGCCAAGGCAATTCACATTCAAAAACATAATTTTATCATGAAGCAAATGTGTCAAAATGTGAAAGTATGAGATGTTAAATACAGTACAAAGCACAGCTGGTGAAGGAGTATAGAATACAGTAAGCTTTAGAAACAGAAATCTGACTTGAAATGCTAGTAAAGGAGTGTTCAGGGAAGTTAATGAAAATCGTGTTTTAGAGAGGAGAGGAAATAAAAAGGAACTGCAGTAATTGTGGCAAGATGGGTGATGAAAATGCTTTATGAGGTTCAGGCCTATGTAGTTGTTTTTCATTTCAGAACAAATGTAGCCAAGAGTAGAGTTGAATATGTAAAAAAATAAAAAATAAAACACAGGCATGAGTAAAGTTCTGGAAGAGTCAGGGTTTGAATAAGGAGAAGAAAGGGAGAGAGGGAGCAATCAGGAATGTCGAAGCCAGCTCTGAGGAAGGACTCAGAGGAGGCAGAGAGTTTATTTCTTGTAACCTCCTTCAGGTTCTGTGTGTTTCAATTTGTGTGTACAGCATATCTTTTCCAGGTCAGACACAAACAATGCTTCCAATATCATTTCCATATTTTTTATGTCGTCTTCTTTGTGTTTTCCATCTCTTGGGGTCCATTCTCTAGTTTATTTTGTTCATCTTTGGTCTGTTCTACTTGCAACGTGTCAGCCCATTGCCATTTTAATATTTCAATGATTTACTTTTGTGATACTTTTGATTGTTCTCTGATCCATGTATTTGTTTTTCTGTCTCTTTTATTACAACTGTAAGGGGGCTCATTGTGTACATGAGTGGGTTATGTTGATGCAATCCCTCTGAATTCAATAGAGGGCATACATTTCAAATTTATTTGGACGTTTCTGTTATGGAATGTCAGTATATTAATTGAAGATCGTTCACTGTAATGTTTGGCTAATCTAATTTGTACCATATATTTTCAACATATGCATTAGAGACAAAAATATAAATATACAAGAAGAAATACCCACTTTGGTGTATGAAAAATATAAGGATCATACATTTCTACCATATATAATTAATATATGTTTGTTTTATTTGTATTATTTCTGGTATAAACATATTATAAATAAGTACAACACTACATTATGGTAATGTTTCCTAATCTCTTTTGAATGTAAATGTGATTTTATTAAACAATGAGCTGTTTCTTTTCATTATAGAATGCTTCAAATTCATTATTTAAAATATTATGTGACAAAGTTCTTTGATTCAGAATAAATTTGTTTAGAATGTCTAGTTCTCTGAAGTCACCTCAGAGAGGAATGGCAAAATGAGTTATGTTATTATGAAAGAAACAAACAAATACTGTATGTCAGCTGGCAGTGTCTGTTAGCTCAGAATAGCACTATGAAAACTATTGTCCAAAACGCATGTTTATTAGTCTCAAAACAGCTGTTTATTTATTTATTATTTTTCAAAACAGGAAGGACGAAATCTACTACAAAGCCCAGTTTATTATAGCTCTGTATATGTCGGAGCCATCGTCCTCTGCTGTACTTATAGATAGCTGATAGGGGAGCTGATTTCAGGGCTTCAACTAGAAGGTTTTGTTATATTGAAATCATAATGATTTGAAGTGATAAACAATTATATATGCCTGCGACATGGTGATAAAAAAAGGGTTCTCATTTTGCAGTTGGAAAGATACAATTTATTGAGGAAATAGGCTATACCAAACTCTATATTTATATTCTTACTGAGACTCCAATCAACCATTCTATACAGAATAATATGAATGTACTCCCTAAACAGGAATCTGAAACTGGTTTTAATAAGTCATTTGCCGCTCAAGCTTGTCTTTGCTATTCATACCAAATCAGTTAAGTATGCTTCGGAATCCACTGTTTTGCCCTGAAGAAGTGTCTTAAAAAATATGAATTCTATGTTTATGTATGTGTAACCCCCATTATCTGAATGCCAGGAGTTCAAACCAACCCACGGTTACAGAATGGGCCGTCAGGCTTGTGACTCATCTTAGGTTTCATTTGCACTTTTGTTCTTGCGTTGGGATTCGATTTAAAAATATAATTAAAGGGTGTTGACAATGGGACTAAGCCAACACATAGGCTTAATCGCGTGTGCTCTGGGTTGCGTAATATCTAAACCCAAACCATGACAACTTTTACTCAGACTGAGATCCAAAGGACTTGTTACAAAGGACTCGTGGACTTCTGCAAACAGTTATTCAGCACAGTGTTGCACAGCGGGAAGCCATTTTGATGAACTCATTCCCACTGTGTTCATGTAAACTACTTATTGGGGCTTCTCTTTTTGTCTTTTTGTCTTTTTTGCCTGCCTTACAATTTTGCCATTGCTCCGCTTTCATTTACAAACTGAGTGCTTTGCTATGCTCTAACACAATTCAGTTGCCACTATTTATTTCTTGCAATATTGCAATGTTCATACAATGCTTCTCATAACGATGTCGTTAAATATATTTAAATCAGTATTTTGCAGCTGTCTTCATTCACATATGTTCTGTTAGTACACAGGACAAAGAAGCTACATGCTGTATGTTTGTGCCAGGACTGACCTGTCTTGAGATATAGAGCAAATATTATTATTGACACAGAGCCTGAAATCAAACCATGTTCCCTATTATTTATTTATTTTATTTTGATCAGTGTTAGTTGATGTTTCATAAATCCAAATGTAACAAGGACTAGTTATTTCATAAGAAGAAAAATATGTTGTGGGGTAAAAAAATGGAAGAAGACAATACATATTATTCCTAGCTTATTCAAAAGAAACAAATAATACTATATTGTTTAAATAAATACTTGATTGAGCAATTTCTCTAAGTTTTAAACAAATATTATAAATACAATAAGTTCAACTAATAAATGCAATATGTTTTGAATGAATGAGCTACCTTGAGCAGCAAAGTTCCTATTAAAAAAAAAACAGTTTCTGAAATATTAGGTGTTATGAAAAGACATCAGGGTACATAGTTTTGGTGTATGACACTCTTCCATATGTCCATGAACAATTTTTCTATTAAGTGGATATTGACTCAAGCTATAAAACCTGTATTTAATTAAAATAAGAAAATAAGAAATTTCTGGTGTTTGGGATTATAGACAGAAATTGGTACATTCTTCTTCAGCTGAAAAATGTATGATTTAAGTTTGTTGATGTATGATTTGACATCCAGATTCTATCTGGATCAGAATTCTGGAGGTATTAAAAAAATCCATCTGTGTTCCCAGGGTAACTGACAAATAACATCTGAACCAAATTATTACACAGGCCAATACAGAAGATATACATTTTTTGGAAGGTGATCCAGGTGTATAGTAACAAAAGGAATGAGGTGCAACACATTTGCTTTTTTTTTTTCGTCACCCTTTGGGGTATTACAAATTGCACACATGCTAACAATTGTCACAAATATTTACATTTAGATTATCTTTAATTATAAAAATAGCACTGCATTCTCAAAGTATTCTCCTGGTCAATTACAAAATTAATATTTTCTTCAATCTTTTTTAAAGGGAAAACTGATTTGTTGTTATTATTCATTTGGCAGATGTCTTAATCTGAGGCAACTTTTGATTTTGATTTAAATCCATCATATTCTGCTTTAGGGGTGAATAGACTTACTTAAAATAAATGTATGTGTAGTACAATACAAGTATAATAATTATTCTGTTAATTATTGTTTGTGAAAAAAATAAAAGTCCTTGCCATTCATATGTTAATTACACTTCACGAGATAAATTAAGCTCAAAGTCAAACTAAACCTGAAATGCAGTCACATTGAATATTTTAAATTGGAGATTACTTCTTATTTTCTTTATTTTTCTATTAATATATTTTTCTATTTTTTAACAGTGCAGGTTACACCATGGATTTATGAAATATGACATTTAAAATCTCTGGCAATTCAGA
This sequence comes from Amia ocellicauda, assembly GCF_036373705.1. NCBI lineage: Eukaryota > Metazoa > Chordata > Actinopteri > Amiiformes > Amiidae > Amia > Amia ocellicauda. The sequence goes on along the minus strand of NC_089851.1, from coordinate 17,670,742 downwards.
CTGCAAATTTCTTGAATTGAACCATCTGAGATGTTATTCTTTTTATCCTTATTACTGTCTACAATACATCCTTTGTCAGTAAATTGCTAGATGTCTTGAATTTGCATTAGCTAGACTCATTAACATCCAACTAAAGATTGACCTACAAAGTCACTTTCTTCTTAACATCACATTGAATGTGATATATTTTACTCATCATATTAACACAAATAAATGTCTTTTGGATGAGGTTAAGGTGAGTTCCTTACTCCCAAATCCTGTCACTTATCTGAAGTTGGTGTCTTTCCACACCAATGGCTTTACACACAGAAAATGAGTATTGTAATACTTAATCAACCCCCTACCCCAACCCCAACCCTTATCCTAACCCAAAAAGACAGCACCAAATACAAACACTTAATTTTATCAATCAGAATTAATAACCATGATCAAAAAGTAAGAGAAACCGCAGTGAAACAGTCTGAAAGGCAGAAACAAAGTTCTCATGGGCATAAATAAATATGCCCATCTTAACATCTTAAATTTCTCCAAAAACTTAGAAGAATACACACAAAATAATATTAGAGAAATATATATATATATATATATATATATATATATATATATATATATATACATTATGAACCACTACAACAGCATCAACCCCATAGACCCGCCAGCATTTCAAACAATTTCTGACAATATTCACTGGACAACCCAAACAACCCAAACAATTCTATATCACTGGCAAAATCATTTAAACTACTAACTCCTGTAAGCAAAAGAACACCAGTGATCAGGACAACTACACCAGAAAAAACAAAAAACATAATGGAACATAAAACATACTCAGTCTACCTAAAATATTCAAATTAACAAGGGACCAAAGGAACCTCTTAGATAGAGGTCTTTCCTTTATCCCAGACATTCAAACATACCATCGTAAACTCAAATTAGCAGATGTCTTTGAAAACTTACAACAAACACCGTTACCTTTCATCCCCAAATCCACATAGGAGCCTCGAAACAACCAACTAGACCCACGTTTTACAATGAATAGACAAAAATAGACAAAAACACATTCGCAACATAGGAGCCACCAACGACAATATTGCACATAACTGAGGCTGAAAAAATAGCCTTTTATCAATTACAAACCAATAAAAGCATCATCATCAAACCAGTTGATAAAGGGGGCAAAATCATCATCATGGACAAACAACAATACTTACTTAAGGCCTATCGACAATTACAACCATTGCATTTATACAATCAGGTATATTTTCAAAACATTTTACGGACACTCAAACAAAAACAATCATCAATACCAAACAGATGAAATATCTACTGGGCCGCAATATACCCAGACCTTGGCAATTTTACCTACTACCCAAAATTCACAAAGACCCAGCAACCTGGACTATTCCACATCAGATCCCTATAGGTAGTCCAATAGTTTCAGACTGTAACAGTGAAACCTACCAGATATCGGAATACAGTGATTATTTTTTAAACCCTATCTCACCCTAGCTACATCAGTGACACATATGACATCGTTGCCAAAATCAAAACCATATCAATACCACAGTATGTCTGGCTGTTGACCATAGATATCACAAATTTATACACACACATCAATACAGCATTAGGAATACAAATAATCCACAAATGGTTTAGATTATACCCGGACGGTAACAGACTGGATGAAGAGATTATAAAACGATTAGAGATTAGTCTAAAACGTAATGACTTTTCAAATGACTTTGACTATTCAAAAAGAATTTCAAAATTAATACTTTTAAAAAACTAAAGGCACAGCGATGGGCAAAAGGTTTGCACTGGCCTATGCCAACATATATACGTAGCGGAGTGGGAACAGATTGCCATGACTAATTATATTTTACTACCCACCCACTATTTCAGATATCTATATATGAACCACCACCACCCCACCATCAAAGTAACCATCACCCTTCACGAAACCCACATAATTTTTTTAGACACCTGCACCTATAAATGCACATGGTTCCAACAACAAGATTCTAGACACCAAGGTTTTTTGTAAGAAAACGGACACACACGTTTTATTACACAAGCAGTTGTAATATATATTTGCCTGACATTATATTTAAGTCTAAAACAGCAGGTAGGTAGGTAATTCCCCAATGTTGCAGAAAGAAAGGAGTCCTGTATATTCTGTATATTTGTCAATGCTTCACTTCCTTACAAATTAGATAGAATGATTAATTGGTGTTGCTGTTGTCAAAGTTTAAGTTGGTTCAGACCATTGCATTTGTTAAAGTTTTCCGTTTGGCTAAATCAGTGTTCAAAAGACTCTCAACATATATCATTGAAAATTATTTAAAGTATTTCTTCTCGCATTTATGGTCCCATAAACCCAAGCCAACCACCCTGACAAACAGTGGTGCTTCACAGACACCTCAGCCAATGACCGGGACAGCCTCACCCCCCTGTGGATTAACAGTGGCTGGAAGGTGATGCTGATGATGATGATGTAAGTGTGCAACTTTGCATAAAACATCCCACATAAAACATCCCACAGATGCTCGACTGGCTTGAGATCTGGGGAATTTGGAGGCCAAGTCAACACCTTGAACTCGTGATTCATCAGACCAGGCCACCTTCTTCCATTGCTCCATGGTCCAGTTCTGATGCTCACGTGCCCATTGTAGGCACTTTCGGCAGTGGACAGGGGTCAGCATGGGCACCCTGACTGGTCTGCGGCTACGCAGCCCCATACGCAACAAACTGTGATGCACTGTGTGTTCTGACACCTTTCTATCAGAACCAGCATTCACTTTTTCAGCAATTTGAGCTACAGTAGCTTGTCTGTTGGATCAGACCACACAGGCCAGCCTTCGCTCCCCACGTGCATCAATGAGCCTTGGCCGCCCATGACCCTGTCACCGGTTCATCGCTTTTCCTTCCTTGGACCACTTTTGATAGGTACTGACCACTGCAGACCGGGAACACCCCACAAGAGCTGCAGTTTTGGAGATGCTCTGACCCAGTCGTCTAGCCATCACAATTTGGCCCTTGTCAAAGTCGCTCAGATCCTTACCCATTTTTCCTGCTTCTAACACATCAATTTTGAGGACAAAATGTTCACTTGCTGCCTAATATATCCACCCACTGACAGGTGTCATGATAACAAGATTATCAGTGTTATTCACTTCACCTGTCAGTGGTCATAATGTTATGGCTGATCGGTATATGCTTAATAGTTAAAACATTGTATAATATCTTCAGATAAAAAAGCAAGACAACTTTTGTTTATATAGACAGAGTTTAGATGTTAAACAGCTGTCCTGTGTCCTATTTAAACATATTGTTTTGATAATGGAGCCAAATAAAAGGCCCTAGAGAGATTCTTGATCGTGTAAACAGTGGGACACTGTTGCCACTACAGTTTTATCAAATTGTTTTTCATCTAGTTTTTATATGTAAATTATTTGTTAGTCCTTTTTTTGATTAATTTAAATGCTGTTTATTGCTTGAAATAATGTACCCCTAAAGCTAGTGTTGAAAGAAGTCAACTTCAATTATAATGTTATTATACATTATGACAGTGTGCTTAATTATTAGGAGTAATTAATTATTACTGTATCTTACCATAAAACATCTTACTGGATATATCTTATACAATCTTAATTTCTCTCTTTGCAATTCTCTGTATATCCTGTATTTATCAGTCTGTTATTTTCTGTTGAACTGGCTTCTGTAATGATGGGACATTGCCAATGATAATCACTGATTCCAGCAAAACACAGGCCTGGATTAAATTAAAACGGACTATTGGCCGTGTTATGCTGATTTAATGGCAAATATATGTTTTAGAAATACAAATACATTTTCATGGGGTGATACATTTTTTGAAATGTACATACATATACCAGAATTGAAAGACCATAGACCTACTTATGTTAACTCTGAGTTTGGTAAATGATTGTTGCAGATTATAGCACATTCCATTCCTTACTTCTATAATTGACTTTTCAGAGAATGTAAAAAAAATGCTGCAATTATGAGCACACATTTCTCCATTAACTTTGAATTAATCTGCGGATTCAAATTGTGAGTTTATATGTGTAGTAATGGAACTTTGACTACTTGCTGCTGCATATTATCATTGTTCAGAACCAAGAACATCTTTAATTGACAATAATTCTAGTTCTTATTTAAATATTGTCTTTTCCCAAGAAATCTCACCAGGTTCCACTCCTGTCAGCTAAGAATGGGAAGATGAGGCTACAGTGGGCACAAAACTTGATGACTGAAGATTGGAAAAATGTCACCTGGTCTGACAAATCTCAATTTCTGCTGCAACATGCAGATGGGTGGGTCAGAATTTGGCATGGATCCATCCTGCCTTGTGTCAACAGTACAGGCTGGTGGTTTTGGTGTAAAGGTGTGAGGAATGTTTTCATAGCACACATTAGGCCCCTTCATATCAATTGAGCATAATTTGAATGCCGCAGTGTACCTAAGCATTGTTGCTTACATGTGCATCCCTTTATGGGCACAGTTTACCAGATTTCCAATGGACACTTCCAGCACGATAATGCGCCATGTCACAAAGCACACATCATCTCAAGCTGGTTCCACGAACATGACAGTTACTTCAGTTTACGCCACTGGCCTGCACAGTCCCCAGATCTCAATCCAATAGAGTACCTTTGGGATGAGATGGAACAGGAGGTTCGCATCATGAATGTGTGGATGAACAATCTGCAGGAACTCGCATCAGCATGAACCAAAATGTTTCCAGCACCTTATTGAATCCATGCCACAAAGAATTCAGGCTGTTCTGGAGGCAAAAGGGGGTCCTACCTGGTATTAGATTGGTGTATCTAATAAGAACATGAGAACATAATAAAGTTTACAAACGAGAGGAGACCATTCGACCCATTGTGCTCATTTGATGTCCATTAATAACTAAATCATCCAAGGATCCTATCCAGTCTATTTATGAATGTTCCCAAGTTTTCAACTTCAACCCAATCGCTGGGGAGTTTGTTCCAGATTGTAACGTGTGAAGAAGTGTCTCCTGTTTTCTGTCTTGAATGCCCTGATTCCCAATTTCCATTTGCGTCCCCAAGTGCGTGTGTCCCTGCTGATCTGGAAAAGCTCCTCTGGTTTGAAGTGGTCGATGCCCTTCATGATTTTGAAGACTTGAATCAAATCCCCACGTAGTCTCCTCTGTTCCAGGGTGAAAAGGTTCAGTCCCTCAGTCTCTCAGTAGGACATTCCCTTCAGACCTGGAATAAGTCTGGTTGCTCTCCTCTGAACTGCCTCTAGAGCAGCGATATCCTTCTTGAAGTGTGGAGCCCAGAACTGTACACAGTATCCAGATGAGCTCTAACTAGCGCATTGTACAGTCTTAACATCACTGCCCTTGTTTTAAATTCTACACTTTTGACAATATACCCTAACATTGTTTGCCTTTTTTATTGCTCCCCACATTGTTTGGATGGAGAAAGTGAGGAGTCCACATAGACTCCTAGGTCTTTCTCATGCGTTACTTCATCTAGTTATATTCCTCTCATAGTGTAATTATAGTGGACATATTTATTACCTGCATGTTATACCTTGCACTTGTCCACATTGAATTTTATCTGCCAGGTGTCGACCCACAACTGAATATTATCTTACATTACCTTGAATGCCTACAGCTTCCAATTTGAGGATCAGTCTTTGATGTGGAACCTTATCAAAAGCTCTCTGACAATCTAAGTATATCATATCATATGCTTTCACATGATCTACAGCTGAAGTTGCATGTTCAGAAAATTCTAATACATTAGTAAGACATGATCTGCCTGGTCTATACCCATGTTGACTATCTCCAAGAATATGGTTTTCATTAAGATGCTCCTCTGTTTCCTGTCTAATCATTTTTTCCAACATTTTACAAGTAATGCAGGTGAGACTGATTGGTCTGTAATTTCCTGGCTCAGTTTTGTCCCCTTTCTTGTGGATTGGTTTGACATTTGCTGTCTTCCAGTCAGCTGGCACATCCCCTGTTCTAAGTGTCATTTGGAATATTTGAGTTAGCGGCCTATAAATAATTTCCCTCATTTCTTTAAGTACTGTTGGAAATATACCATCTGGCCCAGGTGATTTGTTTGTTTTTAATTCTGCTAGTCCCTTTAAAAAAGTAGCCACTTAGTGTATATACAGTCTTCGACAAGTTATCAATATCTCTATGTCAGCTGTCTTTCTCTGATTTGCTGAATGATTAGTATGACAATTTTAATTTTAAAATATTGTCTTATTGTCTTGTCTGGTCAAAGCTTCCACACAGACAGCAGGGTGTGCATTCTTGTGTATGGTTCAATCTCAATTCCAGGTGGCCAGGGGTTCTCAAGGGTTCTCAACTGCATACAACTACACTAGTATCCCTTGGAGGGACAACACTTTCTGGTTAATCCTGTGCTCCACATACACCTGCAAATCTGCACATTATCAGTAATCCAACATAAATAACTGACCATATGAAATCAATCAACGAATCGATAAACTGTCAGGTGATGACGAGCATGTATGTTATTGTAATGTATCATCTGCTTGAATGAATTAATAAACAATGGTTACAAAATAATTGATGATTCCAATTTTATATTTAAAGTCTACGTTTTAAATCCATGATTTGGTGATTTATTGCCGAAAGTGGGATGCAAAACAAATCATCAACAATATACTCCCATTCCTATTTTCTGGCTCTAACTACAGGAACCAGCAGCCTCCATGCTGTGTGACTGACTTTATAAACTTGGAACCTAATCATTTCCTGGCATATTCGCATTCCTCACCGCAGTTTAAACATTTTGGGTTAGATCTCCTCCCCATGTTTTGTAATAAATATTTCAACACTTTGTCACAAAGCGCTCTAACGGGTTTTGTGGCTTCACATCGTGTGGCTTCCCTTCTTAAATAAAATGCAGTATGGTATAGTATATATTTCAAAAATAACCACAAGAGCTGCACAAAGGCTACTCTATAGAAAAAGGAATTGTCCCTTATTGTAAACAGATACATTTAGTTGCACAAATAACAAACTCTGTAGGCAAGGATTCTGTATCCATTCTCTACCAAGACATGTTTTATTGTTTTAAATGGTTTTGGGCAACGGGATAAATAAATAATATGTTTTATTATTATTATTATTATTATTATTATTATTATTATTATTATTATTATTATTATTATTATTATTATTATTATTTTATTTTCCTTTTTTATTTTTTGGTCTTTCAGAAATGAAGACTATACATCACCACCTAATTACTGACATATTTTAAAAGGAACTCGTTATTCTGGAACAATGTACAGTATAAATAACGATTAAATGTCAATGGAATGTTACAATCTAAATGTATAAATTAATAAATAAAGAGCACAGTGCTGCATGGTATTATAGTAGCTTCTTTAGGAACCTTCCCCTGTGTATCCATAGACCATAACTTAGACCATGAGCAGATCTTTGACTGATTCAATCATGATTTCATATCCCTGAACCTATGGATTTCTGGTCAAGATGGGGGTGTAATAGGGATGCCCACTGCCACCCTTGCTATGAGCCATTATTTCCAGAGATCTACAGCAATGACCTGAATGGAAATCCTCCGACTCAGACTCACTGGAGAGACGCTAAAGACATTTAGATTAAATTATTGCTTTGCACAGACTGTGTAGTCTAGGATAACTGCAACATTAGACAGTTATTGAGCAGCTGATGAACAAAGCCAAGAGTGAAGTCTTTCTTCCTAGGGCCAAGCAGGTCAGCTTCAGCAGGTCTATGGCAAGCCAAATTATCATTTAGAGATATCTCTAAATGCATTTAAAGATATCTGCAAATGATTTAGAGATATCTAAATAAGGTGCTTTTTAAAGATATCTGTAAATGATTTGCAGATATCTCTAAATGATTTGAAGATATCTCTAAATCATTTAAAGATATCTGCAAATCATTTACAGATATCTTCAAATAACATCCTGTTCATTTAGAGATATCTGCAGATCATTCCAAGATATCTTCAAATGACTTCCTGCATTTTGGCTGAGATTATCACTTCCTGTTTCCTTATTCCGTTACATAAAAATGAATGAACAAGTTAACAGGAAGTGATAATCTTGTGCTACATACAGGAAGTCATTTGAAGATATCTCTAAATGATTTGCAGATATCTTTAAATTATTTAGAGATATCTGCAAATCATTTAGAGATATCTCTAAATGTACTTTTAAATGAGATATCTTTAAATGATTTGCAGATATCTCTAATTGATTTGCAGATATCTTTAAACAATTTAGAGATATCTTTAAATATTTGAAGATATCTTTAAATGATTTAGAGATATCTCTAAATTATAATTTGGCTTGCCATAGCAGGTCTGAATAAAGATCTATAGCTAAGGTACATAATTCCTGACTATGACAGATAGCCTCCGGTTATAATCAGTATATATTTTCCCCAATCTGTTATACAGGGAAAATCAAGTACACTATTATTTCATCTGGAGAAGCACTATGGGAATCGGAGAGTAAAGAGGTCAGTATGAGGATGCTCTGAATGCAGCATTAGGATCTGTAAGTCTGTGCACCGTTAATCCCACAAGGCTGTTCTCATTAGTGTCTCCTTTGTTCTACAGAGTACTCTGAACCTCTATTTATAACATGGGTTAGACAGAGTGGCATTGACTAGGGGTTAGAACATAGCTAGAGAAATAGATAATGAGAAAAACAGTACAGGAAGTATGTATTTAATATTAAAATTGAAATCAATAATAGGTATTACTGTAAAACATACACATAATACATATTTATTATAAATCAAGTAAAGTGATCATTCAGGCAGGCAACTCCAACCAAATACAATATGAATCCAACGAAATGCAGTAAATACTCTAACATACCAATTGCACATCAGATTAACCCTAATTAACATGAAAACATATGAAAAGATTTTTTACACTGCTGTGTTTTATTGGCTTGCTGTTTATGTTTGTTTCTTCTTTGAGGTTCTTTGTCCATCATTGCCCTGTTTTTCTGTTGACAATTTAAAAACAGAGATTAAGAACTGGATACCAGGTCAAAGGTATAACCAAGGTTCCTAGAAATCCATGTGCCGCAGAAAGAATTAGGAAAAATATGGAATTCTCAGTTTGACAGAGAATTTAATAGAATTTCATTTTTCTCCTGTTTACATTTGTAGGACTTTATCCTTTCTAACGTGGTAACTGCATAAAATCCTTTTCCTTTGCCTTTAATTCTCAGACCAGCAGAGTGCAGCCATGTTCTGGATACCAGCTTGGATTGTCTTGGCCAAATGCTCAGTTGGGGTAAACATTTAGCATCGTTGTATTCTCCTGGTCCATGGGGCAGGCAAGCTGCTTCTGTGGCTAAGAGTCAAAATTATTTAATATTGTGTGACAGCAAGCATAAACATAATGGCTTCTAAAATATTGCTTCTTTCCTTTTGGAAGTGGGAGTTACACTGTCCCCCTACCCAGGGATTGCCTCTATTAAGGCTCTGTAAACCATACCACAAAATTCAGTGACATTTTGTCTATGCTTCAGTTAATCAGGGACCATGAATCACATACACTTCCCTTACTGAATATATTTCCTGAATGATATATAGTATTGGATCTGCACACATGTTTTCACCATCTATCAAATTTGTTAAAAACCAGAGACAAAAAGGGAATATATATTTTAACAGTAGGAAGAAAGAGATTAAGGGTGACAAAGTTTCTTGTTGTAGGAGGAAGTGGGGAGTGTGGTGGAGTCAAGGGGAATGGAGATAGGAAGGTCAATGGTACAAATTAGTCCATGTTGGCTGGGAAAAGCAATTTTAAAATTGATTTTATAAAGACGGGTGACAAATTATAGGTAATACCAACATAAAGTGTCTAAGTAAGGTGTAGGGCCGTCAGAACAGCTTCAACGCTCTTGGCACAGATTCTACGAGTCTCTGGACTCTACTGGAGGGATGGATCACAATTCTTCCAAAAGATATTCCCTCATTTGTTGTTTTGATGATGGTGGTGGAGAGAGCTGTCTATCATGTCGGTCCAAAATCTCCCATAGGCGTTCAATTGGGTTGGTGTCGCCACACATGCAATCGCCCACTTGTTGAGCATATGGTGAAGGATGACTCATCTGACCATATTACTTTTTTCCACATCTCTGTAGACCAGTGCCTATGGTTTTTGCACCCCTGAACTCTCAAATGTGCATTTGTCTTTCTAATGAGGGGTGTATGCAGTGCAACCCTTCTATAATATCCTGTCTGTGTAGTTCTCGATAGACTGTTCTTGCTGACACAGTCTGATCACGTCCTGCATTGACATTCTCAGTCACCTTGGGAAGAGCTGCTCTTTTGTTTTCCCTTACATATCGCAGTAATGCATGAGCATCACAGTCATTGAATGTGCGCTTTCGACCACAATTTCCAACCCTATTTACTGATGTCTTTCCCATAGATCTAAATGCATATGTAACTTTACTCGCTGTTCCTATTGAAACACTAGCCAGTTGAGCAGTGTTTGTGACTGAAGCTCCTGCCATTCGTGCCACAATATTGACCCCTCTTTCAAAGTCACTTAGATCCTTTCCTGTATCATGCAGTACACCTGTTTGGAGGCATCTGCATTTGTTCATTTATTTACTAATTTATTCAGGTTTTTCCTTTACTTTGTCACCTGTCTGTGTATATATATGTGTGTGTGTGTGTGTGTGTGTGTGTCTGCATGTGCATGTATCTACAAGTGTTTTCTTGAATACATATGCAATAGATGCACATAATACATTTATATAATATTACAAAGACATCTGTTAATATGAATATTGTTTGTTGTAGGTCAGAGACTCATATGGCTCCAATAAGCATATTTTTTCCTTTTCCTTTTTTCTTTCTTAGTTTGGTGCAAAATATATAGAAATTGTGAAATGATGGGAAGGACTGAATGTATAACAAAGCTGCTGATAGGCCTCTGTGTATTGTCAGTGAGATGAGAAGTTCTAACAAAATAAGAGCAAGAGTGCTCAGCAGACCTGGGGATTAGGGTGCTGAATTACAGGTAAAATCTGAACGGATGTGTCTTGAGTATTCACCGGGGGGTGGTCAGGGACTGTGCGGTCCTGACCTCGGTGGGAAGGTCATTCCACCACATGGAGACGAGGGTAGAAAAGGAGCGGGCTCTGGAGGAAGGGCAGTGGAGAGGGGCTACAGTGAGTCTTCTGGCACTGGAGGACTGGAGTGGTCTGGAGGGAGTGAAGGAAAGATGAGAGTCTGTTGGTAACTTGGTGCAGTCTGTCCGAGATAACAGTAGGTAAGAACCAAAGTCTTGAACTGGATCCGAGCTGAATTCGGGAGCCAGTGAAAGAAGTGGAGTAGTGGAGTAGCATGTGTGAATTGAGGCAGAGAGAACACCAGACGACCAGCCGAGTTCTGTATGAGCTGGAGCAGGCAGGCAGCAGATGCAGGCAGGCCAGCCAGGAGAGACTGGAGGAGCAGCTGAGTCGAGTAGTGGTGGGGATGAGGACGTTATCTTGATGCCACAATCAAAAATATTTCTATACAGAATATTTGTCTAGATATTGATTGACTTTTTTAACATTTTAAATGGATGTATTTATTAATAGAATAATTAATTAAATTGTATAATAGCCCTATCATCTAATTTACCCTGAATCTTTGCATACTTTTCAACATCTCATTTATTGTTTTGTTAATGAAGTCTTCAAACTAAGCAATTGACTATAGTGTGCCATTGTCATTAATTCATTAAACATCCCTGGACATAATGAAATTAACCTGCAGTTATTACAGACTCAAACATCAAAATAACTCTTTTTAGTATTATATACAGCCCATGGTTAGCCATGCAACATATAAAAAATGCATTTAGAAAATGTAATTCTGAAGAACGTCATGTGTTGTCATTTCATATCATTCCTGCACGTCAGGTCTTTCAGTGCTAAATTGCTATGTACTCAATTAATACAAATTACTCAATTAAACATAATTGAATAGTATAATGAAAAATAAAATATGAGCACACACTGCTCTGCAATTCAACATCCTTTATGACTCATGATAATTGATTTGAGATAAATAATATAATTCAGAAACATTATTCTTGGATTTCCATTATAAAAAAGAGAAAAAGGGTTTAACAGGGAGAGGTTTTGCAGATCACCAGACCCTTACAGTTAAAGTTATTGCCTGTCACTACATGAAAAGTGGAATGCGACATGAATAGGAAAAAAACTAAAATCTAGTTATCACACTTTTCCTTTTTTCCATGATGTTTTACCAATTGCCCTCAATTAAAAGCATGTAAACCTTCTATGTACCATGTAGAAACTGGGAACTTGACATTGTAGAAACTGATTTGTGAGCTGGTCTTGTACTATGTATGGGAAGTGCTGCCTGTATCGCTGTTGTTGCTTATAATACCGCAGCAGTAAATGAGTGTGGTGTTCAGCCTCCGCAGCAGGAACCACAGCAAAGTGTAAGTGTAAGCACACAGAGGCTCCTTGTTACATTCTTAAATTAGCCTTATGTGGTCTATGCTTCAGATTAGATTAGCGTTATTAAAATTGTGTGAGGAACAGGCAACAGACATCATGTAAAAAGATGCATTTGTTCTAAACGGATGCATTATTTGTAAAATTAGACAGTTATATCAATTTCCCCATTGCTCAGTAGCACCAACATCAGCAAAAATAAAAAATAAACTGTCAAAATTACACGGCTTTCCATCTGTTTTGGGTACAATCAATTGCACATATGTGGAATTGTGCACAGTGACTGATTAAGCTACAGGATATTTGAACAGCAATCAGTGCTATGGGTTGTGGGGTCCAATCAGGCTTATTTACCAATAGTAGATATGTAATTTCAATTAAGGTAATTTAGGAAAGTACAAGATATAATAAGAAGCAATAGTGGGGAGCAGAGAATCGTGAGTTTGGCATTAAATGTTGTGAGCCATATTGTCAAGATTGAGGGATTACAGGTTGTGTCCTAAGTGGGTGCCAGATGGTGGTCAGGCACGGTGCTAATTGGTGGGTAGATCGTTTCACCACATGGGGGTGAGGATGCAGAATGAATGGTCTCAGGAGGCAGTGGAGTGAAGGAGGAGAACAGCCCATCTTCCTGCACATGAAGAGTGGTATGGACTGAAGGGGGCTAAGAGAGTCTGGAGGAGCTGGATGCCATCTGTTCAAGATGAAGGTAGGCAAGAAACAGAGTCCTGAAGTGGACATGAGTCTCAAGAGCCAGTGAAGAGAGCAGATAAGTGGAGTGGCATGGCCAATGATGGCAGGGAGAGCACCAGGCGGCGGTGGAGTGGGAAGGTGGCAAACCTAGGCCACCGTCCAAGAAAGAGTGACAGTAATCTAGTTGAGAGAGTATCAGGGCCTGGATTAAGTTGTGTGGAGTAGTTGGTGAGGAGGGGACAGCTCTTCTTATGTTGCTTGGGAATATCAGCAGGGACACACGCACCCGGGGACACAAATGGAACAATTCAAGGCTTCAAGGCATTCAAGATGGAAAACAGGAAACACTTCTTCACACAGAGAGTTGTCACAATCTGGAACAAACTCCCCAGCGATGTGGTTGATGCTGAAAACTTGGGAACATTTAAAAATAGACTGGATAGGATCCTTGGATCACTTAGTTATGAATGGACACCAAATGAGCACGATGGGTCGAATGGCCTCCTCTCATTTGTAAACTTTCTTATGTTTTGATGTTCTTAAGTGTCAGATGAATGTTAGAATGGAGATTTACTGTGCACAGGAAAGGGGGGGGTCTAGGATGACTCCAAGATGCTTAGGTGAGGTGGAGGGAGATAGCATGGTAGATTATAGAAGAATGGAGATTATTATTATTATTATTATTATTATTATTATTATTATTATTATTATTATTATCATTATTATTATTAATATTATTATTATTATTATTATTATTATTATTATTGTAGCATCCTCTGCTGGTTGGCTCTGGCTCCAAAGGCTGCTACCTACTTGTGCAGGAGTAGTGCATTATGGGAGGGGCAGTCTCATGAACTCTGGACTGTGTGACTGGAGGAGTGGCCAGTGAATTTTTTACATAATTATGTGTATGTGTGTATGCTCTGTCTTGCTTGTTCACATCCCTCTGTATGCCTTTGTATACCCCCTGGATATTGCCTGTTACAGCCTATAGCTCTAGTAAGAGTTAAGAGTGGTATTTGAATAAGAGCTGATCCTGGTTAAAAGCTGCAGTCTAGTCGGTGGTCTTGAAACACTTACATTTTCAGCAAAACAGTTACACTGGTGTCAGAAGCAGGGAGGCATGGGACAAAACAGAGTAATGAAAGGTAAATCCACAAAGCAGCTCTGCTGGGAGAGGATAAATGAGGCAGAGGAGTGCAGCGAATGCATCCAGAAGCCCCTCTTGTGACAGGAGCCTGAGCAACTCCCACAGGGGGACAGCAAAATCCCAGCTGCTGCCGGAAGACTCAACAAACCTGAGTAGTGATACCATGACGGAGCCAAGCCTCAGAGAGCATCTGGCCCACCTCCTCCATCTCCCGTGGCCCAGAATGTGCACCACCACCACCATTAACGGAAAGGACAACACAGGGGGAGACTGCTCACTATCCCTGCCAGAATCTTCTGGAACAACAGCAATAGGTTCTGTGTCTGGGGGCTCCATGATTATGGTCACCAGAAGTACCTGGGAGCCTGGGCAAGCGATGGCATCAGACAAGATGGCACAGGGGGAGATTGCTCACTCTCTACCCCAAGAACCGGATGTCAGCCTGCAACTCCTACCTCAGCCAGGTCAGATTCCCAGCTGGACAGCTTCCCAAGGGTGAGGGGCCCTTGTTGCAGCCTATGTGGGGGAGTTATGGACAGCTCGATCTCAGGGGGGGGAAGTGTAATGCCCTCTCCTGGATGGCTCCGGCACTAAAGGCTGCAACATATTTATGCACAAGCAGGGCATTGTGGGAGGGGCAACCTTGCGCATTCAGGCTCGACTGTGTGGATGGAGGAGTGGGCAGTGAGCTTTGTACATAGTTGGGTGTGGACCATCGTGTATGTGTGTGCTCTGACCTGTGTGTCCCCATCCCTCTGTGTGCACCTTTATTCATGCCCCCTGGACTAGCAGGTCCTTCCTCTTTTTCCTTACATGTCTTATATAGATACAGTCTAGAGCTCTTTTTAAGAGCTGTGTAAGAGTGGTGTTTGAATAAAAGATCTGTTCCTGGTTAAAAGCTGAATAGTGTGTTCATTGGTCTTGATACCCTTACAGTTTTATTTAAACTGTTACATTATATGGGTGCTGATTCATGTTACATCTCAATAATACTATATTAGGAGGTACACTTTGATTTTTGTAATGGCTTTAATTCTTGATAAGTTATTATTTATATTTTGCCATAGTAGTGTTATTCAACGTGTGTGTTGCTTTGATCAACTATGCAATGGTGAAAGCAGTGACTTTACAAGTGTAAAGGGTATTTGTAATAAAACTATTACTGTAATTATTATAAGTATTTTGCTAGTAACAGTTGTATCGGGGATGTATCGTGTACTATTTTCATATGTAATCTACACACGCATTTACATCGTTCAAATATGCTACACATTTCCATGCATCTGTTCATCAATACACACAGGTTTTCAAATGTTTAAACGAATCAACTTATTATAATGTGCATTTATGTTACTTTTGCAAGACGTTACCTTTTTGAAGGCGAACATTTTACACAGAAACTTGAGAAACAGTCACTCAATCGTTAGATCAGTAGCCTATATGACACATTCCCTGCGATCTCCTGGGTGTGGCAAAGGTTCATCAGCCATTTCTCCCACGGATCAACATAGTTACATTTACAAATATGTATTAACATTAAACAGGAAAACATTGTGTTATATTACATTCCAGTGAATAGAACCACATGCTTAAAAATTCCCCCTGAGAGCATATTTGTCAACAGTTACACACTACCATTAAAAATAATAATGTGTCTAATAATGTGATGTGGACACTGGTTGTCCCGAAAAGCTTTATCAATTAATTTATACTGTTATGAATAGCTGTTAACCTGGATGGCACCCAAATGTCACCATTACCACTTACACCCAAAGCATAAATATCAATTTGTTATAATAGTAATTACACTGACAAAGTCCCTCTGCTGTTCGCACAAAGTCACAAGACTTTCAGGACGTCCCAGAGCAATGCAGTAGCTCAGTGCTTTAACAGGTCAGCTGCAGAGGAAAGTCAGCCTCAGTAGTCGGAGACATTTCCATCCTAGCAGGTCTCTGAGAATCGTGGATATAGAAAAGCATTTCTAATTCACAGGTGTCTGGCATTGTTTCAATGGACATCCCCAAAACCAGTGGTGCTAATCCCAGCTGTGTGGCAATGCCAGGTCGGTTCTCGCTGGAGAAGTAGGATCTTCTGTTTTTCGAAGAACTAGAAACATTTCTTAATACACACTTCTGATGATGATGTACTGCCGAAAGGAGGGGCATGTGCCACAGGGAGCGACCAGGAGCTGAAGAAAGAAAACCAAAGATGTCTTCATTGCCTACCACCCACCCAAAGTCGAGTGCATTGCACTGAACTAGTCCTTGCTGATATATAACTGAGCCGCATGGTTTCCAGCAAGACACAAGACAAGACTTTCTTCAGCAAAAACCAAATCGGCTGCACCGGGGAGGTTTGCTTTAAATCCAACTGTGTCCAGACTTCAGAGCATAAGCATTCATCGAGACCTTAAAGTGTAAGTTTTGTATCAGAAAAACTACTGTGTTGTAACATGTTATTATTATTTTTTTAAAGCATTCGTCTCATTTTACTGTATGTCTTTTTCCTCTGTTTAATCCCAACATTTTTTGTAGCATATGAGAAAGCACTGTAAAGGTTCAGATTGTACATCATAATAGTTCTCATCCATCATGCCTGTCAATAATAATGCTTTCACACTTTTTGTTTGTTTGTTTTTTACTGCTATACAACATCATTGGAGACTTCAAGTTAGTTTTGTCTGAAAAACAACCATCAGTTCAGTGAATGCTTTAACATTTGCGTGTGTTTTGTCCATGGGGAGAAAAGCAAAAAAGGCAAAAAACAAAACAACCACAGCTGTGCCTAATAAATATAAACGCTCTCAACCTCTTGTGCAGATAGTGATTTATTTAATAAAAACACCCCTTTTCTTCTCTAAAATAAAAGCCTGCTACTATGGCTTTCATTTTTTTTTTTTTTTTAGGAAATTATTTAAAACTGTCATTTTCCATGTCATATTGATAATTAATTAACGCACTACAAATCTGGCTGAGAGAATGTACTTAACGAGTATGCCTGGAGTGTAAAGTTTAAGCGTTTACTATAGTTTACCACATTTCATAGGAACATCTAACTAGTACTTTCAAACGCTTACAAAAACAATATATATGTATCTTACATTGTTTTACTTGCATTTAAAGAAAAACGTGTTTCTATTGAAAGTTAGACTGCACGCTTCTATCCATTCTTCACGCATTCCCATATAAAAAGTATAATCCACTTGTCCGTAAGTTTATAAATGATTACGAATCCATTGAGAAAATTGTGCGTTCAGTGCTGAATACTCTCAGTCATAATATGCGGATAAATGCAAAGTAAATCTGAACTAAACCCCGGATTGCAATGCACTGCTTTGGTAATACCTTTTTTTTTTTCCTAATCCGTGGCTATAAATGCGTCCTAAAGAGATGTTAGTTATGGGATGGATCCAGTGTTGTGGGAGGGGAGTCTGTGCACTCAATTATGGTCAATAGACTGGATATGAATAAATAATCAAATAAACAATTAAACAAACAAACAAGTCATTACGGAAATAAATTGAATAAATCTAATGGAAAGTGTGGATCTGTGACAGAAGCTGTAAATATTGAGAATATATTTATTCTGTCTCTTTGCCTATGCAGATCATAAACGATGCAGACTGAGAAGAAATGGCCCGTACTGGTGAGCATGATCTTTCTGCTGGTCACCTCGGGCCAGTGCATGGACAGCAAGGAAGCCCGGCAAAGAGAAAGAAGGACACTTCTAGATCTCATTTTACAAGTCATTGGGGACAACCAGGGGGACAAACTTGTCTCCAGGCGGTATACTAGTGGCGTCTACTCTGTGGATCAAGACTACAAGTTTTCTTCTCGTGAAAAGGCCTTGTTTTTTCCCAGGCTGGACAACAACAGACCCATAGGTAAGCTGATACATTTTATTTTTAGCTGATGATGGCAATCTCTAATCCGCTATTTATTGTGTCTGACTGGAGAGCTAATGCACAGGGATTGCTGTGGGTAGTTAAGATGTGCGAAACTTAAGCCATGTCTCAAAGTTTCTGTTTTATGAATCTGCTGGTAACTTAAACGCTTGGGCTTCGTTGGTGGTATATTAGAGTTAGAATGATATATTGCATGTTTGGGAAATTACATGTAAACTATTTAACAGTATTTATTTATTTATTTATTTATTTTCAATTTGGAGATTTTTTCCCCCTCTCGATTTTTTCCCAT
Source organism: Amia ocellicauda (assembly GCF_036373705.1). Taxonomy (NCBI): domain Eukaryota; kingdom Metazoa; phylum Chordata; class Actinopteri; order Amiiformes; family Amiidae; genus Amia; species Amia ocellicauda. Next base: position 17,652,166 of record NC_089851.1, on the reverse strand, counting down.
GTAAGAATCGAAGGTTTATTCGATAAATAGGCTATCTTTTAATATATTTTAATATTTTGAACAACATCTGAGAACATATGACTTGTAATTTGTAAGAATAATCTATTTGTAAGTATAGTTCATAATAATAATACTAATAATACTACTACTAATAATAATAGGCGTATGAAAACGTAGAAATACTAAATACTTAACATGGTAAATGAAGTTGTCACCTGTGTAATGAAATGCACCTTACTTTATAATAAGAAACATCAGGCTAAACCGCACTTAGAAATAGCTTTATGAAAACTGCCCATTACTGCGGTGTTTGTTCTTAAATTGACCTCATTAACTGGACAGTCTAGGACTGAGTATTATTTATGACGGAATCAATCCTCTCAGCACAGTATTTGGGACAGCCCATGAGAGCAGGATTTCTTCTACCACAGATGTGTCTACAGTCGCGTTTCTGACTGTCACTGCGTGTTTTCAGTAACATTAGCAGGATGTTTTTTGCCTCCAGAGCTCACGCATCAGTGGAGATTTTTTACTGTATTTTTTATGCCCACGTCCTAAGAGATCATCAGTGGGGTAATATTACTATATTCCATAAACCGCAGCGGACTGAATTAGCACATAGATTGAGCCACCTTAAACCCTGTTCATACTTTCCTTTAGTGATGTGGAATTGGGGGCGCTTTTTATGTAGTACGTGAAGCAACATATCAGACTCTTTTTTATAGATTACACATATCGATTGGTTTACATTTGCTAGAAATTTAATTATAGTTATCCGATACCACTTTTTGATATGTTTTTATTTATTGTACATTATAAGTAATGTGAAAAGCAGGCGTTTACTGGATTGAGCGAAGCCGATGAAAGACATTTGTAAAGAAGACAGCAGGTTAACTGATTCTAGTCTAGGAGAGATCTAGCAACTTATCTCCGTGTCATGTGCTAATTCCCTGAAGGATAATTGAGTACATATCACCCAGGGCATACTATTGCTTTAACAAAGTCGAAATGATGTGATGTATTTGCTAATTATAAATATCTCAGTGAAAGACTGCCTTTATAACAGGGCATTGTTTATCACTTGCACGAATTAACATTAACACCGCATGCTGTTGACACAAAGAAATATTACACTTTCTGAGTGAACACAACAGCAGTTCAGTTTTGCTCTAGGAGATACCTCTTTGGTTTTTAATCTGGGGATTACTGTTAAAGTAGGAAAAGCATGGTCAGAATGAATTACATACATATTTTATTATAGGAAATATGAACTGAGTGCTATATGCTAAAAGCAAAACATCCCTTGGCAGTTACATTTGTATTCACTTGTTTTGCCCCTAGGAAAAAGGGCATCAAAGGGTCCTAAAGATAACTATCTCAGCCCTTAATTGAAGGGTAAAATTAAGCTTTTTTAAGAGCTTGCTAGTCATTAAGGGTTAAGTAAAATTCCAGGGTAACTATCATGTGCAAAGCAAGATTCCCAAGCGCAGTCTTGACTGAATCCCATGATGGGAATCCTAAACACTTGTAGTTTGATAATTATGATCTTTTTCATTCACATATTTGAATTTAACTTTAAAGACAAGCCATTTTAATCACATGAACAAACACTATTTTATTCTTAGAACATTTAAAATCAGATACTTAATTCTATATCTGACCGAGTGAAGCATTGTCTATTGTGAGTACATCATCACCTGAGTAGTATTGCCTCTAGTGAGGGAGCTGAATACAAAGAAACAGTGTGAGGATCTGTGTAGCAGCAGCAGATTTGCTAAAAAAAGAAACCATGAAAGAAATATACTGCAAGAGAAGTTCTCTATAATCAATATATATTCGTTAGCAGTCACACTTCTGGTACGACATATAAGAAAAATAGCTGAAGGGCACAAATCAGAACTCATGTCTTATTTGTATGACAACATATCATCAATTTTCTATTCAACAGAGGGGATATATTGTTGACATTTTACTGTACAATTCTCACCAAATATATCCATATCAGTAACACAATACATATTCTATCTTTTTCTCACCACATCATGCAGTGTAATTTCTTATGTATTTCTTCATTCAGTCTTCATGATATCTTTGAGCATATTTAATGGTACTGTGCTCCTGTTTTCACACTGCCTAGCTCATCTCATACTATTCAACCTTAGGGCGTTTGAGAGGTTAGGATATCTCATTCCTTCTTCTTCTTTGTAATGTCACATATTTAGGCTGTGTATGGCCTTCCCAAACTCTTTTTCCTTTACAAATATATACTCTATGTTTACAATTTCACATCCTTTTGGCACTAAAAGTTTAAACCTAATTTCTTCTATACATAACACATTGTCTGTTTAAATGGACTATAGATTTTTCTCTATGACTTTAATTATTTAAATGTACAGTTGTGCTGAATATATCTGTGCATTTATAGCAACAACACACAAAATCCCCTAGGCCTGTAACTGCACAGCTTCCTTAGTAGTAGTAGTAGAATGACCTCAGCTAAAAACCTTCTCACAGATTTTTGCCACATGCGCTGAGTGTCAATTCAGTGCACCCTTACAATGGGCACATAGGGATAAGTGCTGGTTAGGAAAGGATTAGCCTTGGACATTGGAACAGTCAGTCTATGATTTATTTTAGATATTTTTCTTTTTATATCGTTTTTCTGTTGGTTGAGATCAATGAAAGGTCAACTGAATCAGATTTATTGGGGAAAACTAATGACACAAACAAAAAAAGTCTTATTTCCTTGTTAGTATTTGGATTATGTATCACATGCAGGGAGCGGAAGGTGACATTATCCTGCCCCCTTGATCATCTCTCACGTTTGTCAAGTATAGAAATGTGGAAATGTGTGTTCTATTTGTCACAGGGTATGTAATGATGTGTTCTGCTCCCTGGGAGTGATGTAACATTGACATAATTCAAGCCACAAGAGAGGCATGTCTACTCGAGCCAATGATCAGTCTTGATATTCCATTATTTATTAATTATTACTCATCAAGTATAGATCCAAAAGGTGATACAATGAACATTACATAATACCATTATCAAGGACACTTTACCAAATATTTTGTGTGAAAGTCAACTAAATAAAATTGATCCCAAAAGCAACACTAAAAACTAAATCTGTAGGTGACCATCAAGGATTAAGGGTGACCATTACAACTAATTGGACTGAGGCTCCTCAAAACAGGATTGTAAGATCACTGTTATAGACATGTGCTGGTCCTGGAGGACTATGATGGAACAGGTTTGATAGGTCTCTGAATCACGACTACCTTCATGACTGTGAAGTCTTGTTCAAGTTAAGAGCACGGGTGGGATGAGAACCTGAAGACACAGCAGCCGCCCACAGTCAGAGCGTTGCATCTCTACTGTAAGGAACAACTAGTTCCATTGGTGTATATACACTCTATTATAAAAAGTAAAGTGACAAACCTCCACAGTAAATTATTTAGTTGCTTATGTTGCTTTTATTTTAGGGGGCACCATTACTGCCAGTGCGTTTTATGGCATTTAGACCAAAATTCTACTACCACCATTGATTTCATTATATGTTGAGACCTTGTACACCAATCTGAAAAATAACACCGTGTGACACAGTGGCCCAAGAAGAACAGTGAGAGATGCACAATGTGTCAGTGTTTAAATATAGTTTAGGACCTCCGTGCATGTTTTCCAATATCTCACTTAATATGGCAAAGTAATTTCAAATATTGTTAAATTCAGTGTTGGTCTCTAGCTTCAGTCAGCTAGGTCTTCTGAGACAATTAGTTACTTCATAGCCTGTTTTGTAACCCAGTTGGGGCAAACAAATCTGCTTGTGTGTCAAGAGTAAGTGTCTGTAAAATTCTCAAGTATCACATCAAGTATTTGAAACATGAACTAATCATGACATCAACTTAAATACAAAATATGCTCCAACAAGGGATCATTGGACCAATTATATAACAGATGCATTTATTTGAATTCATTAGGTGCATATTTAATTCCTGGATGATAAAAGAGAAACAAAAGGCATTTTGTGTTGTTTTTTAATTTATGGTTTAAAGGAGAGATACAGTTAGACAATGGTTATACCTGCCCCTCATTATTACATAATATTTTATTATACATTCTTAGCGTATCACTTAATTATTCCTTAGATGTATCTGAGTGCAGTAGTATAAATGACAGCTTGAAGTTACCGACTGCAAACCGAATTGCAATTCACAATTTTGCAAGGCAACAAAGTGAGATATTCTGTAAATGTGTTTATCATGTCTTCATTACTGCAAAGTTTTATTGAAAAGACCCAAACATTTGTTTTTTATATATACATGGTGTGCAGCATTTTATTCTATGCACAGAATCTGCCAGACATTGTTTCTGTTTTGTACTGCACCATGATCAACAAATAGCATATATTAGGAGGCCCCTTCTTGAACCCTGGAATTGTTTTAAGGAATTTGCTGAACATGCACATATTTCTATTAGCCAATTGAACCATATTGTTGCACTTTTATCTTGATTATGTTTACTACTGTCCTTTGTTGAATCAGAGACTGAATCGTGAGAATTGATAACATCGTATTTAAAATAGTTTTGGTTAAACAGTGTTTGGACATATTTCCATTCTGGGATATTGTTGGAGGTTACTTGAGGACAAAAGGCATCAGAGCACCATCTGTCTCTGAACTTGTGAATGTTCTAGTAAAGCGGCAGCCCTGTGCTCTGTTAGATAACTTTAAATATTGTGCAGCCAGTGCTTAGAACAGTGTCTACACTTTGAAAATGTCTTTCCAAAAATAAGACACAGTAGGCTACTTTTTTGCCATTTTAGGACAGACTTTTAGACTTTCTTGTTATTTTCTTCATGTGTTTACACTTATTACAGCTAGGGTATAGATTGTTTATTGAGAAACATTTAATACAAATTCACATATCATTTATATTTGACTTGTGTGTGATAGGGATGAGTCCTGATACTGATGTCTGTGGGGGGCCTATTTCCTTTACCTTTGATAAGAAGGTATGTCAACTGTAATAAGAAGTGAAATCTGGTGCTCTATCTGAATTTTCTAGTACTATGTATATTCCCATTTGATTAATTAATTATTTAATTGAATCCAATGCATACAAACTACTAAGCCAAGGGATGTATATATGTACAACTGTTTTATTGATATACGACATACATACATTTTACATGTTTTCTAGTGATAATTGATAATTATATGAAAGATCCAATGTGCCCCTTAGCATATAGAGAAGATCAGTAAAATGCTCTTTACAAGTTACAGACACGTTGTAGTTACATCTGTGTATATATTACTCATGTGAGTATGTGGGGTTTCTGAGAAAGGTCTACGTCCACCTTGTTCTTTTAAAAGGCAAGATAAAGCCACAGCTGGAGATTGCTAAGGGCTCTCAGCCTTGAGAAATAAATGTTGAGAAATTATATTTAGTTTTACAAAATACATAGAACATCACATTTATTTTACTACATGACAGTAAAACATCACCCTTTTTATAGTTTTTTTTATATCTTCTCAAGATGTTCAATCTTTTACATGCACTTGAAATCAGCCTGCATAGTCATGAAGTTTGATATAGCTCAAAACGTATCATAGTCAAAAAGCACATGCCTTGGGTAGCTCATCATTAATTCTAATGTGAATAGTTTCTCCTATATAACATACATGTAAATTGCCATGTAAACCGAAGCAGGTATTGCACTTTAAGTTTCACAAGACTTAAGCAGTCAAGACCCTGTTTAGCTGACAGTCTCTTGTTACTCCTCAACATCTTAGTAACCCATAAATAAAGAATCTTCATGGGAACACATTACTCTCCACACAGTATTAATGACTTTCCTAAAAGTGGAGGGAAACACAGACATTGAAATAGACATTAAAAACTCAGTGAAAGTGTATGAGACATTCATATGTCATTCCTGTGGGATTCAAACATTAATTTATTAAGAATTAGTGCCCATTATTGTAAAGTGTTTCCTTTATAGTCTCATTCCATATATGAGCTGTGCAGTTTGCATTAGTATGGCCAATGTGTACTCCTAAATCTCCTTCCTTAATAGTTACACTTCAAATATTTGTGGTTTTGTTTTTAAGTCACACATTCTGTCTTGTTCTTTTTTGTTTTGGTGTGAATGAACTGGGTGTGAGTTCTTTTATCCAGCTTTTACCCTGATAACTTTTAGGATGGCTCTGTGCCTGACTAAACATTACAGTCAGACCTGAGTTGAGCTAAAATCCAATCTAAAACCAATCTGCTCAAGAGTTGTCCCTGTGATGGCATAAATTCATCCTCACTGCAGTGTAAATGCAGCTGGCCTTAGGACTGTTCATGCACAATGTAAGCATCATTAGGCAAAACACCATCTTGACTTGATCGGCACTTTCACAACTCCCCCAAGCAGAAGAAAACAAAACAAGTCTATAACATTTTTGAAAAAGACTACTCATTTCTCAAACCATTAACTGTTGTATTTGGTGAAAACTAATACATGACATATCTTTATTTATTATTTAAATGTTGTCTAACATTTTTTTAAATAATTAAGTAAGGATGCGTTCAAGTTAATTTGATAATTCATAATTATTGTATTAGACAATATAAAGTTATTAAATGATACATTTATTTTATGGATTTATTTTAAAAGACTGCATTCCTCTACCAAAGGCAATTAAGTTACACATTAACAAAACACGTCGATAACATTTCAAACACTATGCAGATGTATTTGGGCAATTTCTAAATAAATGAGGTTTGTTTCTGTATTTTTGTCCACACATTTCGTTCTTGCCATGTATTGAGTAGTAGTTTTTATTGTGTACTGTGTTTTTATTGTGTAAAATAATGCACTGTTGTCTAAACATGATGTTTTGAAAACAAAGATTATGCCACAATGCAGACATGTATCAGTCAATCTCTTTTTTGCTCTTTCATTGGTTAATGGTGTTTACAATAACCAAAACATTATTCAACGTGTTGCTTTATTTCTCCATTGATCAAGAGTATTTGTAATGAATGTTTCCAGATTAACCTTTACAACACCACTGCAAACTAGCAAGATTGTTGGTATTGTTTTAGTAAACATCCTCCTTTAGTGAAGGAGAAACCGTGTTGATCATGTTTGGGTGAATATGGCGTCTCCCATATTCCCATACTGGCTTAGGTCCGTTGGCAGTGTAAACATTATACAACATGATAAGAATCATGCTGGCATGTGGACCAAATCCAGTTTAGTTGTGATCGTGCAGTGTAAATGCAGTATCAGTCTTTATGTGCCACATTTTACCACATATAAAGCAATGCCAGTGCGTTTAGAGGAGAGAGAGCAGGCGATGATGTAGGGCTGTTTGGAATATGACTGGGTGTCATTATTTACCTTTTTGTTGTTGTCTGTTAGCTTTCGGGACAGAGAGAAAGACACGGCCATTATTAAATGTCTGAAAATAATCTTAGGGAGTGTCTCACTGCCAATGAATAGAACAAAATGAATAGAACAAATGGTTTCAGGCCAAGTTGCAAGCTTATGTAGCTGCTGACTATATACTGTGTGCCAGCTGACATAATAATTCATTTCAGTAGAAGTTGTTTTCCAATCAATCTTATGTTTTTGTTTTTGCTGCCAAACCATAAAAAGGTCATACTCCCCAAGCATTTTTTAGTTGTTTTTGCAATTATTTCACTCGCCTTTATTGGCTTTGAATGTATCAATTTCAGCAGTACTAAGGAAGATGTGTCTCATACACAGTTTTCTTTAAAAAAACAATGTGACAAAAAAACATAAAAAAAATACCCATAACTTAATACCCCTGCAAGTCAATCAGACTGAACATATCCTGTTGAATAAATAATTAAATAAATCATGGTATTAAAAGATTTCTGGCTAGACTTTTGGTAATATAATATACAGTGCTTTTCATCTCTGTTGCTTTATAACCTGGAATTATAAACAATTGCTTTAGTTTTTTTCTATTTCATTCTACCCCACAACTTCCAAGGGAAAAAAAACATATCCTTGGAATTTATAGAAAATTCATAAAAAATGAAAACTGAAATAGCTTGGTTGGTTAGTGTCCATCCCCCTGTCTAGATCAGGCCGTCCCTCTAAACTGGATGACTGAACAAGAAGGGCACTGATCAGAGAGGTTACCAAGAGGCCAGTGACAACTTTGCAAGAGCTATAGGCTTTTATGGCCATGACTGGTCAAAGTGTGCATATGACAACCATATCGCAAGCACTCCACAAATCTGGCCTGTATGGTACTCAAAAAAGCCCAGGACTGAGGAGAGGAAGGCCGCCCAAGCACAGCTGAGGGAGTCAGTGACTGCCAGGAGAGCAGTCTCAGTGGAGTGAGCTGTGCGGAAGCCGGATTGCAGGGGATCCAGGAGTGATGGGAAAGAAATGCAGTGAGCTGATGGTGGACAGCATGCTCGAGGGTCTTTGAGAGGAAGGGGAGTAGGGAGACAGGGCGGTAGTTCTGAGGAGAGGTGGGCTTGAGGGTTGGTTTTTTGAGGAGTGGGATATCAGCAGCTTGTTTAAATGCAGAGGAGAAACAGCCAGAGAGGAGTGAGGAGTTTAGGATTGAGGAGATGAAGGGGAGTAGATCAGGATCAGTCGCTTGGAGGAGGTGAGAGGGTCCAGGACACACGTTGTAGGTTTGTGTCCTAGGAGGAGTGATGAAACGTCAGAGACCAAGAGAGGTGAGAATGAAGAAAAGGAAGCTTGGTCGGTGGGAGACTTGGGTGGGATGGGAGAGGAGGGGGGACTGTTGAAGAGCTTGCGGATGTCTGTGATCTTGGAAGAGAAAAAGGAGGCAAAATCATCTGCAGTGAGAGACGAGGGAGGAGTAGGGAGAGGGGGGGTATAGGGTATAGGGTATAGTGTTTAGATAAGATTAAATCCTATTATAAATGCATGAATCTCTGAGACACGATGTAGACTTTCTAGAGGAGGTGTATAAATTTGATAACTATTTTAGCTATGTCTTCATTGATTATTCAGCGAAACAAAAACAAAAAAATCTAATTATGGATTAGGTTAATTGTCCTTATCAGAAGAAATGAGCATGTTAAAGAATTTAATCAGTATTTTGTGCATAAGTGCATTTCCTTTTGATTTGTAGAGAATGATATCTTGATAAAGCAAGTATAATCCTTTAAATAGTATTATGTGACTATCATGCATGCTGTGACAATTGAGTGGGGAAGCAGAGTTATCACAACCCTCATCCACCTCAAATGTTAGCGTTTTGTTTTGAAACACTGTATTGCAATGTTGCATTATGTACTGTACATATATGGATACAAAAGATTAAGAGAGCTAAGTAACTTTGTTAATGAAATTGACATAAATTATACAAATGTAGATTACTCACCTGATTACCAGATTACTTTCATAAAATCTGATCATGTTTTTGTGCGGACTTTGTTAGATATAACAGATTGCTTTAGCCAGTACTGTTCCAAAAAATGCCTTTTCTGTACTGAACAAAAGACAGTACAGTACAGCTACAGGCTACCTGTAAGCCATGGATACTTTTCACAGTTTTAACTGTGAAAGTGCCAAGTATATCCCTTCCCTTCCTGTGTCTGTCAGCTCGGGGATCTGCATGTCTCCCATTTTTAACAATGTCCAATTTTTCAGAGAAATATCTCCATGAAAAAGGATTCATAAACAAATCCATTATAATGTCTGTGTTGTAAGATTACATCATTTTATTTTTAATGTAAAATAACATTTAAAATAACTGAGATGACAGCTGAAGAGAAAAACAACATGATATTAATTTGTGCAAAAGTTTATTAACTCATACACATGCTTCTTACATTTGTGACCACAATTTAATTAACCATGCAAACAAATGATTAATTATGGTTTGTGATTTGTGGTCTTGGTTTATTTGTCGGCAAAGTTGGGCTTGACACCTCATTATAAAGGATGGGAAACATTTACGAAATTTTGAGTCTTGCTGACTAGTTACTTCCCCTTTTGATCAATTGAATAATCAGTGAAGTACTACTGGTTTCTACTTAATATGACTAGTCACCTATTCTGTAGATGTGACAGCACTGATTAAAGGTTTATAAATATGGCTTTTCTTTAGTTATTTTCCAATTAAATTACAGCATGTTTCAGGTGTTTGATTAATTTAATTTGAACAAATCATTAATAATATTAATCAATTCCCTGTATAATTTGAAATTAAAATGATCTTTAGAAGGTGAGTTAATGGAAGACAAGCTTTAATTAATTCTCGGTCTAATGCAGAGTCTGACATAGGTTGGTAATTCAAATGAAAGTTTAGGTAAAGATTAACAATAAAATCACATATTTTGACATGTTAAATATATATTGAGTATACCAATTAAACATGTTCTGTTTTTAAAATGTATTTAAGTGTTAAATGTCATGCATTTTGGCTTCAGACATGGGACAGAATATGGGAGGTATGTTGAGGCTTGTTAAACTGTGGATGGAACAGATTATCACATTTTCCTTCTAATTTATATCTAAGTTATTTGAAGGAACCCTTCCAAATGCAATTCTGTTTTGGCATTTTGTACTTTTATTATTCTGATGTTGTACTTCTGCAAATTGCCATATAGGATTCACATTGTGTGGCTTGCTAAAAACAGAAATTCTTTAGCATTTAATTTAATTAAATATAGCAGGTTAAATTAAGCTGATGCTTCCCATAGACTTTCCAAGAATTTTCCTTTGGGGAGTTAGCACTGTGTTGATGTATGGGATATATTTTCCTTGTGACCAATTTCAGGCTTCAGTAAGGATATGTCATTCTGCAGGGTTAATGGTAACGGACTATGGTTACTTGACCGCATTTAAACTCTATTTACTTAAAAAGGGAAGTAAACTCATTGGGAAGGGAAGGAATAACCTCATCTGCCTTTAACTCTTACATATGTTCTAACATGTTTTGGAAAACCAATCTGTATATTTAAATGAAGGCTCTGCTTTTCATTCAAAAAAATAAGATCTTGTTTGTCTCAATTTAAATGTTCTATGCAGCCTCCCACTTCCACTGCCTCCATCTTGCTTCATGTGATTTTGATCATCACTTGATTATTAAATATTGTGCTTTAAATACAATAATTATGATGGATTTAGACAATTTATATCCTTATTCTGAAAATATATACCCTAATTAAGGCACAATAATAGTACTGATTTTATGTTATACATATATTGGCTGAGTCTCAAATCATCTAAACAGTGCTTAAATAAAAAATACTGTTTCTGGTGAATCATTCACTGTTGTAGTATAACTTGAATCATAGCAATGTTTGAAGGAATTTGTCTTAGTTATCGGCCCAAATGAATTTCAAGGAAAAAAAACTACTTGCCGAAGTTACAAAAAAGTTATTCCATCACATTTGAATGTAAATGATGGTGATCCTCTTTGTCACAGTAATGACACCTGACTGGATCATACCTATTTATACCTATGTATTGAAATCGGGTCCACATGTATATGGCTTGAAACATTCATAAGTATTTTTGCAACTATCGGAATGGATGTTATGTTTTTATTGCTTTGAATTTTTTGCTTTGCTTTGAATGTGCAACAGATTTCAAGTTTTATATAATAATGAGAGAGACATGCAAATTGATTTATAGCTGAAGTTTTATTGGTTTGGTTAAGTGATGAGAAAGCACTCCCCTTCCAGTGAAAGGCAACATGCAACATTATTGGTTTCATATCAATTTCTCATATCAATTTTCGTAATGTGATAAGGAAAATAGTTAAGTGGGTCTATCAATTTAAAAAGCAAGAACTTAGTGTGATTTTCCTTGGTTGTTTATTTGTAAAGTATAGATGTTACCATTTCTTGTAATGCTGTCACAGGAAGCTTACTGCCCTCCAGGCACTTGATAGACTGGAAGCTGATCTTTTTATTTTAAGAAATCAGACACAATTTACAACATTTTCCCCCTGAAACTAGGGATGTATCAAATGAAGATAGTGGGACAAGAGTACATTTACATTTATAGGGAATAGTATATTATTATCTCATTTAGAGGATTCCCAGCCTTATGATGATCTGTTTGTAGAATCATATATTTGATTATGAAAAAGGGGGTCTTATATGCTTGTGGTTAAAAGTTGCATGCCTGCATTTAAAAGGGTACTTAGAAAGTCTTTGATATCGAAGTTACGTGGTAGCAAACATCATTCTTTCAGACATTGCAATGTGTCTTCTCGGCATACTCTTTGATTCCTAGAAGAAACATTGCATGGACAGTATGTCACATGTGGTAGTTAAAGTGTTTAATATGTTAGAAATAATTTCAAAATTGTAGGGTCTCATTTTAGTGTGGAGGAAAATCAAATGTTGGGTGGAAAAACACTTGTTAATAAGGAAATAAGACCTCTGCAATTGCATAATTTACCTTAAACTGTTTCTCTATTTTATTTTCTTAATTTTAGTTCTGAAATGGTTTGCATTATTTATTTATTTTTAAAACTTCAAGCACTTCCCAAGAGCACTTTTTCATGCAGAATCCTTCTGGCTCCTCTAGGTTGCACAGCTTATGCTTTTGAATACTATATTATATAATACTATACATGTTCTATTGCATCTAGGTGTTGCAATTATGACAAACAATGAAGAACATTGATTTTATGCTTCCATAACCATTTGGATGTAGACTTTGATATATGCTTAGGAATTTGCCCCTGCTGGAAAATATATATTTTTTCCAAACAGAAAATATCCTGGTATACACTGGAATCCACACATGCCTAAATTCTAACGAAGGCACCAGGACTGGAGGTACACAAGCAAAATATACACCTTCATGCTTCGAGAGAGGATTAATTTCTTCTTGACATATACTATTCAACATATTGCAGCTTTGCATATCCAAACACCTCAGATTTTACTTCATCCAATCAATTAACCAATTTTGTAATCATTCAGTCCCTTGCAATTTGAAAACAAATTGATTTAGTATGTATTTATTAAAACAAAGATACACTACTAGCTACTAGCTAACATTAATGCTAGAATTTGTTGAAGATCCCCTATCATTGCCTTCTGGTTTCCTTTTCTAACACATTTTTGAAAACTTTTTTGTGTCCGCCTGAGAAAGTAATTGCACTAACTTTTTTATTGTGTACACTATGTTCAAAACTAAGATTTTTAATTTTATTAGCTATTATCAGACTTGTGGGGGCAAAAGTGAGCCTTAAATGTTCAGATAATTGTCTGACTGCCACAATGATGATGATTGATACTAACTGAATTTCTGGGATAAAATCATGCTTCTGACACAAAATGCAGGTATGAAATCAAATTGTTTTTCTTGTTGACAAAATCTATACACACATACTAAATTCAATTTAGTTTTGATGCATTATCTGTGTGTGTATGATGTTTGAGGGCAGTAGCTGCAATGTAATTTTGAAGGCAGAAGAAAAACTACTACTACTACTACTACTACTACTACTACTACTACTACTACTAGACTTCTAGCCAGTAAGATATGATGCTTGATGAAGAGTTTGTATATCAAAAGACCAAGAGAAAGAAACCCATTTGTGGATACAGGAATTTGACATGTATCTGGCAATAATAATTGTCTGCTGTTAAATATTACTAATAAATAACAAAAACAATAATTGTTATAAAAATGTGTTTTTAAATGTTTTTATGTCACACATTTCTAATAAAATGTGTGAGTCTAAGATTCTTGGGAATGTGATTTCCCCTTTTATTTGCTATAACACACTGACATGCAATCCCTATAGTTATGAGATTATGTTTAACAAATGGATTCTTCTTTACTGATTTAGCTCTATAAATGGGTACAAATGTAAGTCGCCCTGGATAAGAGTGTCTGCTAAATGACAAGTAATGTAATGATTTATTTGTTGTTTAAGTATTGTGTATTGTAAATGTGCTTTGTGAATAATTTTGCAGAATTTCAGAAAAGTATTTGCAAAATTTACAGAAATTATATTTGCAGCCTGGGTAAGAAGAGTATAGAAGTATATAAGAACATGATCATCTATTCAAGTCAAAAACATCAAATAAGATTAGGAAAATCAAGCAGACACTGGGGCAACATGGGAAAAAAGCATGAAAATTTGATTTTTGTCTGTGTTTTAGTGGAGACCATTATTGCCAGTGTCTTTCTGGATGTTTTCCATCCACTTCAATCATGATTTACTAATACCAAAACAATTTGTTGACAAACATTTATGTCTTTCATTCTATCAATGAAATTACAACTGGTTCCTATTGAGGATTTAGTTTTCTATCAAGGGAATTTGCAGCTCCTTCCTGTAACATCTTGCCATTAGTATCATAGTTGCATCATTATCCTTCACAGCTGCACGTGTTTCTTATCTCTTTATGCATACATGTAACTGCTATTCATAAAATTGTGAGATACTTGACAATTATGGTCAATGTTTTGGAGATGGTATGTTTCAAAGGCCAAGGGCAGTGTCTCCTATCAATTCCAGTTGTTTTTAATAACCATAAACTGTAATGTACTCCCTCTGTATTTTCTTTAATTTGATTGCTTATAGATTGTAAAAAATTATGTACATGATGTACTGGTAAAAGCTCTCATGTTGGTGATAAGCTTATCTTACATTCACTGTAGTGATCACATTTTTAAATATATGGGATTATACTTCAGAGCCACATTGAGCATAATTATGTGTTACTGTAGCTTTAACTGGTTACCTAACATAATTCATGCTGACTTTAACATAACCATACAAAGTAATACCTTAATACCATCCCTTGCAATTGCTTATGCATCTGTGAACCTTGTGATTCATACATGTGCAACTATTTTAAATTTGTGCTAATGGAAGTAAAACATTTTCTTGCTGCTCTCATTATTTTAATTGAATTATTATTCCTTGGAATTTTCCAAATTTCCCTCCATGCTCTAGTAATTAAAGCAAACAATGGCAAATGTTTACTTCAATAATAACAAACCCATGTGTTTTTTACCACCTATTTATAAAACTGCTGTAAGCACATAGCACATACTATGCACCTTTCTGATTGTAGGATGTTTGACAGTTTGCATTCAAAAGCCTCATAATTAAATGTTACAGACTCCTTAATTAGAAGGTCTCAGGATGTACTACTACAATTGAATGTGTAATTATTAAAATAAGGATGCATCTATTTGAAATAGTATAAACTCCAGCGATAAACAGAGAAGTTTAAGGTGTTTGATTAAGAGCAGCAACACAAAGGTTGTACATTCATTCTGATCAAGCGAAGCATCATTTAAGAGACATTTCCTGAACTAACTTGTCATCTTGTGGTTATTTCCTTATTTGTATTACTATTTTGTATTTAAAATAAAGGACACTTACTAAATTAATCTCTTTTGTGATGCATTCGTTCTAGTAGAATTACTGACATAATAGGCTTAGATATTCACCTCCTGTTAACCATTTAAAATGACAAAGTGGTATGGCCAACATAATGTTTTAAATGTACAATATATTCCATTATTTCATTGTGGGGTGTTATGTATCTAAATATTTCATAATGATCATGGATTGAAGAAAAATTTCAAATTTCAAATTAAGAAGATAAGCTCACTATATGAATAGGGTTGCCAGTAAGGACTACTGTAGTCTTGAATGCAAGCATCAGTGATCCTTCTGGAATTATGCATCTGACAGTAATAGCATTATAACCACAGCCTAAAATAAATCTCTATAATCTATTTATTACCACTATGTCTGATGCACTCAAGCCTGTGTCATATAGGATATTTATTGCCACAACAGTCACCTGGAGGTTTTACAAACGGATCTCAATATCAAAATTAAGGGAAGTGTTTTCTGAAGTTAAATAAAATATAGTATAAATAATTCTATTCTGGTGCCATGTCACTGCATTGGCATACAGTTATACCACTTTTTATTGAATTATTTACTCAAATGTTTTCTGTCCAAATGTATAATACTAAACTCAAACACCAAACACTAGACAGTCAATGTTATGAAAGTGATATTGTTTCCAAAAAATATTAAGGAACAAGAAGTACTGGACTGCATAACAATGCTTCTGAGTGTTGTGACAAGTAATAACTGATAGAAGAATATTTAAACATCCTTGTGTAAGTGGTAAGTGGTTTTAGATATTGAAGGGTTATTACTAGGGGTGTACGTTTTTTTAATCAAAATCAAAGATTGATTGAAAGGACTTGAATTTAAAGACAGGATCGCAATTTATTTATTTACTTGGCTTCACCAAACCAAAAGCAGTTCAAATATCAGCAAAAACAAAACAACGCAACTAGAACCGCCATAGCTGCTTTTTGTGTGGCTTATTTCAATTTAAAAGTAAATATCTCTGTCTATGTGAATTTCTTCCATGTATCGGTTCTTATGTTACTAAATATTTCAATTAAAAACATATACGCCGTTTCAAATATAAACTCCTCAAAATGAATACGTTATAAATACTTTCTCCTCCAAACGCTGGAACAGCAGTTTATGCGGTAGGCTATACTGAATATAATATAGCTGACAGTCTGGGGTTTGTAAAATTAGTCTTTGTGAAATAATTATAATCTTGTTGAGTACTGAAAATCATATATTAATTTATTATAATCATTATTTATTTTATTAGCAGATGTCACAAATTATACACAATTCAAGAATCACACCTGATATAGTTCTCTTCTGCCTGTCCTGGTTCGCTCAGCAAGTTTCTAACTTTCCTTGGAATTCAATGTTGATCACGTTGCAAACCCAGGTCTCTGCATCAATGCCTTGATCAGTCACCTGTTTGATCATTAATGCTAATTATTTTGTATTAGGTGTAGCGCACTGTAGTGTTGAAAAGTGCATTTATACGCAGATGTAATAGACAGATGGAGGCATTTCAAAGCACTTTCAAATTGCATAATATGTCATATTTCAGTTTTATGCTATTTTTATAACTGGTTCTTTATGTTTTATAATCGTATATGTCTGCTAAGATATGTGCATACCGATTTATACACCAGTTTACACAGTTTATTGTGCAGTAAATTGACAGCATTTATCTCCCCGCTGATTATGAACTACAAGCCTGTACTTCACAGCTGTTATAAATATGAGTAAAATAAAAAAATATAAAATAAAAACCGAAGCCGCCATTGATGACAGCTGTGTAGTTATAATAATAATAATAATAATAATAATAATAATAATAATAATAATTATTATTATTATTATTATTATTATTATTATTATTATTATTATTATTATTGGCAGACGCCCTTATCTAGGCATTATCTGTTAGTGGGTGGATCAATGGTGATGTGTTACGTGAATAACAGATCAATGTAAATCTTTTATTCAGTGTCCACATATGTGTAGTGGTGCAGGTGACACACCGGCTACAAAACTGTACGTCATAGTGGTTACATTGAAGATCAGAAGAAACTAGCAACTTATTTTTTTCAACTGTGTACAATTGTGTATCGAAGTGTTGATTTAATCTGAGCTGTGGACACGGTATTGTGATATAAATGCCTTTATTGTAATGTGATTTTCTATTGTCATCGTTTGAAACTGAACACTGATGTGTAAATCACTCGTCATGTACTTAAAAAGAAAGTACAAAGGTTTTGTGTGGTGTCACAAGGGGCAGTACTTATCATGACAGTAGAATCTGCGGTGCAGATCCCCTGCACACTCGTCATATCTCTCCAAAGAATGTGTGCACTGTGCACACTGACAAAATATGTAATGTAGAAACCAGTGTGTTAAATGTTTAAACATACATGTTAAATATATGATTGTGTTACACAGCTATATTTACATTTGTACCATTGTCTGAATTGCATATCCATACATAAATACTCTTTACAGTATACTGTACCTTGTAATATGTCTGGGTTGGGGTGGTGCCGGTGATCTGACAGCCACCTGGCCTGCTTTGTGTATTGTGTGTTTGTTAATGTAACAGTGCACAACAGTACAGTGGAAAACATAGGTATCAGTTCCGCTTTGTATGCTGTGCCTGGGATAAAGCTAGATATATTTATTTAATCCACTCAATGTGCAGTGCACAAACCTCATACACTGGATGTGTTGGCTTGCAAGTTAGGGAACCATATATGCGTGTAACAATATTCCATAAATATCACCATGACATCTCCATATTCTTTACTTATTCCTGTAAATATTCATAATAATAATTATACTGTATGTTTACGCTACAGCCGCTTTGACAGCAGTGTCATTTGATGCAGTCTCTTAAAACTTGGCTTCAGTCCCATATTAGAGAGAGATAATAAAGATGCATGAATTAATGAAAACCTACTGATTTGTCCGAAGTTCGATTACAAAATGCATTCATTAGAATACACATTAAATCTGTGGTCAGTGCGTTACTGCATGTGGTTATACGGTACAGATACACTGGATGGATTTCTAGGTGGTATCTGGATGAGAGTGACAACAGTGAATGCTCTTATGCTGATATATTTTAACTAGAATATGTATGCTAACCTGGCCTGGATACTGGCTGGCATTACATTTGCCCTTCTGTTGGATATACCTGTCTGGTGCATTTTCTTGTTATTTTCTCACAGATATTTTATTGATTTAATACAGTGAAAATGTAACCACTCCTATTATATTGTTGAGTGGGATTAAATACAACTTTAACCAGCTGCTAATAGCAGACTACAAAATGGGGTCATGGAGTTTACATAACAAAATTGAAGAAAGTAGCATCTACCTAAAACTGAAAGCACGACTGAGTACAATTTTATTCCCTCGCATTGTACAAGAAAAGAGCTGCAAGAAGCTACCACGAAAGTTTAGCAGCGCGAGATCCATTCGTAGACAATGCTGCTAATGCTTCTGCAAGCGACTCACAGCGCAAACATTTTTGATTGAATCCTGCCCAAAGTCCATTAAAGTGTCTTTCATAAGTCCTTACTGTTTATTTATTGTTAATATACTGTTATTGTTGATTTCCTGGCAGTGATACAATAATTGTTCTTTTTTTTCAATAAAAGGTTATTCATTGGAGACAAGTGAGACAAGTAAAATTACAAATAAAATTGAAAATCTAACCGAATTGTGACACTACTATTGAAAGCAAATCGAATCGAAAATGTGTGGAATCATAACACCCTTAGTTGTTACAGTAACTTAATGCATGCCCTGTACACACTGTGTTTAACAATTTTGACACGCATTGCATGACCTCTTGCTGAAAAAGCAACTGTGTCACAGATACAAATCCCAGTGTGTATTGATTTATTTTCTATTTCTATCCCAGTTCCACCACTGCATTATTTAGAAATTGTATTTAATAAGCCATGGTTTTTGTATGAACATTACAGACCTATATATTTAGCATGTTTTATTTTGTTAATAAATATATTATAATCTATTTTGACAGGATGTAACATATGCATTGACTGTTGTATAATTTGGATAGGAACCCTGAACATATATGGACTACAGAAAAATGTATATTACCCACTATACACAACAAATCATGGGAACACATGTATGAATGGTAACTGTGAGTACACCCCCTTGAACTTTTTGCACATTTTGTTGTCAGTGCCAGTGTTTGATGCACTTAGATTAGGATTTTCCACACTGTTAAGGGGAATTGTGAAAAAGTGTGTATTGTGAAAAATGTATATATTAAAAATACAAAACTAAAATATCATAATTGGATAAGACTCCACCTCCTTGAGTTAATACTTGGTGGAAGCACCTTTGGAGTCTGTTGGGACTTTGCACACATAGATTTGGCAATATTTGACCATTCTTCTTTATAACACTGTTCAAGCTCTGTCAAGCTACTTGGGGAGCATTGATGGACAGGAATCTTCAAGTCATGCCACAGATTTTTGATTAGATTTAGGTCGGGGCTCTGACTGGGCCACTCAAAAACATTTACCTTTTTGTTCCTTAATCACTTCAGTGTAGCTTTGGCTGTGTGCTTCTGGTCTTTGTCCTACTGGACATGTGAACTTTCGTCCTTTGTACTTTGCTCCATTAATTTTCCCTTCTATTCTGATAAGTGCCACAGTCCCTGCTGACAAGAAACATCCCCATAACATGGTGCCGCCACCACCAAGCTTCACAGTATTGATGGTGTTCTTTGGGTGATGTGCTGTGTTGGGTTTGCGCCAAACATAACGCTTTACAAGGTCAATTTTAGGTGCATCAAAACACAAAACTGTTTACCGCATAGTTGCAGAATCTCCTGAGTGTTTTTTTTGCATACTTCAAATGGTATTCAAGATGGGCTTTTTTGAGTACCATACAGGCCAGATTTGTGGAGTGCTTGAGATATTGTTGGCACATGCATACTTGACCAGTCTTGGTCATAAAAGCCTTTAGCTCTTGCAAAGTTACCACTGGCCTCTTGCTTACATCTCTGATCAGGCTTCTCCTTGCTCAGTCATCCAGGGTCTTGGTGGTGATATACATCGTCCACTTTTGACCGTGCTCAAGTGATGTTAAAGGCCTTTGATATGTTTTAATACCAATCTCCTCTACCCAACAACCAAGTAGAGAGAACCTATAGGAACTGCTTAAATAATCCTGAAATGATCCTGAAATAATATGAATTACTACAAGGCCACTGGTGGAGGCCACTTGGTGTTATTGCTCACACCTGAGATAATGTAGGATTGCTATTACAAGGGAGGTAGACACTTGTCCAACTAAACTTATTATTAATGAATGTATAAGGTTAACTGTATATGGATATCAGGAGTCATCAAAAGTAATAAACTGCATGTTTCTATTAAGTTCAGTGTATATTTTCTTCCTTATTTTTGTAAACACAATTTTTACACCATTTAGAAATGAAGGTGTCTTTGATGTATACCTGCAGCAAGCTTGTGTTTATTTATTTTTATTTTATTTACTTTGTTTGCTGAGTGCCTTTGCTTACGCTTTGACTCTTTAAAGTTGTCTAAGTGAAGCGGAGCCACAAGAGCATTAGCAGGGTGTTTCTTGCAGGTTCTTGTTTGTTTTTTCATAACAAAAATGTGACCACTCCCACTGCATTGATATGTGAAACTAATTTAGGATTGAGCAAGAAGCGAGAAACTCATTTCACACTGCAATTGTTTGTGCTTAATTATCACTAAAGTTTAGCAGAACAGGATTTTTAATAACACTATTGCTTGAGTTTACACTTCAGCCCAAAGTATTTCTGAACCTACCCCGAAATGTTTTCAGGTGAAATAATGATTTATTAGAAAATATAAATGTAATTTGTCCTACGATTTGGCAGATGATTGTACAAGAAAAATCAGCGTTGTTGATGTAATCCTTTCTGGTTCATAAACCTTATGTTTTTTAATTATTTGTATGTATATAACCATGTTATTGACAATTAATAAACAAAATAACAATCACAGGTATAGAACAGATGTAATTATTTATAGTATACTGTCCCAAGCCAAGAAGTAGCTATAAACTATATTATTAAAAATACAGTTTTTGGTAGAACCACTAAAAGATATTCTAACAAATACTGACTTCAGGACTTAGAATTGTTCCTCTGTTATTCACAGGTGATCCACAGGGACAGGGTAATGCAGTGCTCTACTGGTGATCCACAGGGACTATGAAGTGATCTACAGGTGGGCCACAGATCAAATATTTTGTAGTGGTCCTTAGGTTATCCATGGGTAAATACTGAAATACTGAAACCTTGAATAACTTGCATGAAAAAGAAAAAAATACATACATTGTAAATTTAACCTGTGGATTACCAGCTGTTGATAACTTGCAGTTTACTTTGGATCATTGTTTCTAAACTCATAATGAAATAAATGAATATAACAGTACTTATATGAGGACCATCAGAATCAGTTTGGTCCACAATGAATTCATATTAGTGCAAAATGAAGACATAACAGTAATTTGACTAGACATACACTACCGTTCAAAAGTTTTTGGGTCACTTAGAAATGTCCTTGTTTTTGAAAGAAAAGCAATTTTTTGTACATTAAAATAACAGATTGATCAGAAATACAGTGTAGACAGTGTTAATGTTGTAAATGACTATTGTAACTGAAATGGCTGATTTGTAATGGAATATCTACATAGTCGTACAGAGGCCCATTATCAGTAACCATCAGTCCTGTGTTCCAATGGCATGTTGTGTTTGCTAATGCAAGTTTATCATTTTAAAAGGCTAATTGATCATTAGAAAACCCTTTTGCAATTATGTTAGCACAGCTGAAAACTGTTGTGCTGATTACAGAAGCAATACAACTGGCGATCTTTAGACTAGACAAAGAGCTTTCTTCTGAAACTCGTCAGTCTATTCTTGTTCTAAGAAATGAAGGCTATTCCATTTGAGAAATTGCTAAGAAACTGAAGATCTCATACAATGCTGTGTACTACTCCCATCACAGAACAGCGCAAACCATCTCTAACCAGAATAGAAAGAGGAGTGGGAGGCCCCGGTGCACAACTGAGCAAGAAGACAAATACATTAGAGTGTCTAGTTTGAGAAACAGACGCCTCACAGGTCCTCAACTGGCAGCTTCATTAAATAGTGACCGCAAAACACCAGTCTCAACGTCAACAGTGAAGAGGCGACTCTGGGATGCTGGCCTTCTAGGCAGAGTTGCAAAGATAGGACAATAAAAAGAAAAGATTAAGATGGGCAAAATAGCAGACACTGGACAGAGGAAGATTGGAAAGAAGTGTTATGGACACATGAATCTAAGTCTGAGGTGTTCGGATCACAGAGAAGAACATTCGTGAGACGCAGACTAAATGAAAAGAGGAGTGATTGATGCCATCTGTCAAACATGGTGGAGGCAATGTGATGGTCTGGGGGTGCTTTGGCGGTGGTAAAGTGGGAGATTTGTACAGGGTAAAAGGGATCTTGAAGAAGAAAGGCTATCACTCCATTTTGCAACGCCATGCTCATCCCCGTGGTTGGTGCTTGATTGGAGTCAGTTTTCTCCTACACAGAACAATGACCCAAAGCACAGCTCCTAACTATGCAAGAACTATTTAGGGAAGAAGCAGTCAGCTGGTATTCTGTCTATAATGGAGTGGCCAGCACAGTCACTGGATCTCAACCTTATTGAGCTGTTGTGGGAGCAGCCTGACTGTATGGTACACCAGAAGTGCCCATCAAGCCAATCCAACTTGTGGGAGGTGCTTCAGGAAGCATGGGGTGAAATCTCTTCAGATTACCTCAACAAACTGACAACTAGAATGCCAAAGGTCTGCAAGGCTATAATTGCTGCAAACGGAAGATTCTTTGATGAAAGCAAAGTTTGAAAGACACAATTATTATTTCAATTAAAAATCATAATGTCTAATCTTGTCAGTGACTATATTTCCTATTCATTTTGTTATATTTCCTATTCAAACTCATTTCATGTATGTTTTCATGGAAAACAAGGAATTTCTAAGTGACCCCAAACTTTTGAATGGTAGTGTATGGCTACATGGATTTTAAGTGTGAGTGATGCTTTTGTTGATCTCAAAGTTTTCTGACTTGGTCAATTTACAATAAAAGAATAAATGTCCCTGCAAGACATGTCCAAATAACTTTTTTGACTTAAAACAAGGACATGTGATTGGCTTTTACTCAAAACAGATAAATGCAGATAAGAAATACAACCTATTATTTTATATCATTTGTACCTATGTATACACATACTATTTAAGCCACAGAAAAATATTGCAGTGAGTTAGGCTATTGAAAGTGAAAATAAGTACACCCAGTGTTTGTCTTGATTACCCTAAAACAGCATTTCACAGCCTCTGGTTCCAACTAAATGTAACAGTACTGGCTTTATAACCACCGTGTCATTTAAGTGAAAACCTCTTGTTGATTGATTGTAAAGGTCATTAGTTAACAAGTCTGTTCTGTACCATCTGTAAGAATGACATTCAGATCAAACAAACACAATATATAGATGCTGTCACTTTTCTGGACCTTGCTTGATCTCATTACCAACAATAATGATTATGTTCTCAGCCTTAATATCCTCAGAGATCTCTTAGTGCTTAATTCATCAGCATATATATAGCCGATAATGGTACTGGGATTTACTCTCATTTTGTCAGTATATACTCATTCCTCTTTTAGCTTTGCAGTGATTTGTGTAATTATTATTATTATTATTATTATTATTATTATTATTATTATTATTATTATTATTATTATTATTACATAATCTGTGTGTACTATGAGAAAGGTTAAAATAGGCACTTAAACAAAAAAGGAAGGATGTTTGTAGATCATGTGAATCCATAGCTAAGGAAATTGGAAAGCAACAAATTGTCTTCAATCTATAAAATGCTGTGGTGAGATTACTGATATTTAAGACAAAACCATAAAAGAAAATGTAGCTCTTAGTGAGTATTTATTTTACGTTCAAATATTTTCCAGAGAATTATGTCGTTTGTTTCAGGGAACTCATGGTGCTCATGGTGCTGTTGCTGGAAAAGGAACCCTTCAGTATAAATAAATGGATAGTTTGAAATTTGGGGATAGGCTCAGGATTAGTGCTAGTGTTATGGTAGAAATATTTAAATATATCCAGTTAAAACGGCTTAAGTGATAGTCTACTTACACAAATTGAAGGGAAATCTAGTATCTCTTACCTTTTCAAATAATATTTTTCTCAGAGTAAAATAAAACATTAACTAATGAATGTTGTTATCAAGTGGATATAACTGGAAAGGACTGTTCATGTTTTCCTTGCACGCACATTTATTGCTGTGCCAGATTTTACAGAACTTTCACAATACTGAAATAATTGAATCGGGAATGTATTAAATTCAATTATTTACGTGTTTTTTTAAATATGATAGCTTCTCAACTTGCATTCCCTCATACTAATCGACCACATCTAAAAACTTGTTCTTAAACATTTAAGCTATTTAAGAATTTGTATTGATCTTGAAGTAGTATTCCACTTTGTCCAGATTAGGAATTCCATTGTGAATGAATGGCTTTGACTTGATCCCTGTTTAAACTGCTTGACCTAATTGCATCAGGAGTATAGTTCAAAAACATGCATTTCGAAGAATATTTGAATGACCATCTGCAGAATACAAAATTTAAGTTATAAATCTATATTTAGAAAGTTAATGTAGGTACCATGCCCAATTATGAAAAACATGTAACAATTACAAATGTCAGAAGGAAGTAATTAGCAGGGATGACTGAAGCCAGGATATACATGTACATGCCTAAAACTGTTACATACAATGCTTATAAATTACTATTAGTATTAATAATAGTACTTATAAACATTTGAATATGTGAATTATACTCAAAATACAAATATAGGCAAATTAAATCTCATGTTGGCTTCTGTTCATACTCTGTTCTGTTTACTTACAGAAAAAACTTTGTCAATTCTGTGAAATGCCTGTTTCTAAACTGTGGCCAAAACAAATCCTGGTAGATTTCTGTTTTTTAAACCTCTAGTAGACTGTAACACATTTCATTATGGATCAATAGGACTGAGGTCAGGCCTTGGGCTGGTCTTGGAAGGTTAGGCAATATATTGTCACAACTTTATTGATTTACAGTTCCTGATGTGTACTAGACTACTTCATATGGTTGATAGCTAAAGCCTGAATAATAACATGATTTATGTGTTTATAAGGCATTCAGTAATGATAGCTACATGTCATTATCACCAAACAATGAGTAGACATCTTGTTTTAATCAGTTTCTAGGATCTCCTCATCCAAACCATAATTGGAACAGGAAATTTAAAAAAACATTGGAATTTGTATTATGTTTCCAAAGTGTTACAAATGCAAAGGCCCAGTTATGATAATCTAAACAACACTGAGTGTATAGTGTCTTGTGTGATGCTGCTTGTCTGAACTAGTGCTCATACAGAACATGCTTCTGAACAGACCTTTAATTTGTAAAATTAAAAGTCAGCCCCCCCATCCCCAGAGGAACTGGAATGGACACAAATCCCTCCCGAAGAATGCCTGAGCTGATTAAAACCCTACAGAAAATGCCATCTCAGAGTTATCAAAGCCGAAGAAGAATCAATAGAAAACTGCTGATTGCTGTGGTGTGAATACACAGGAACACTGTGCATTTGGAATAACATTTTACTTTTTTGCCGGATACATTATAAATATATAAATGATTCAGATCGGCATTTGTTTTTACATTTCAGTTGGTCCATGTTAAAAAAAAGGAATGTGTCATAGAATTTATGAAAACCATATTACACCTTTTCAAGGGTAGAAATAGATTTAAAGGCAATTGTATATGTGATAGATAGATGGACAGATAATATTGTTAAATGGATTTGTTTGATTGATGAAGAGCAGGTAATGAAAGTTAGTTAATGAAATTTAGAAATGTCTTAATTCATATATTTTTTCAATATAAAATTAACACATGATTTTATAAATGTATGTTTTGATGTTTTATTAAACTGCAAAAAAAATAAAAAATAAAACATATGTGTGTTCCTACATCATTCAGCATTTTTACTGAAGAAAAAACAACAAATAAGAGAATAAAATGCTTCTTAGCTGCATTTGATTGGGAATTATTGGGAATACATAATGTTCTTATAAAGACAATTTAAAACAGACAAATGTATGTGATTTATTTTGAATCAATCTTAAGACATTTGGTTTGACAAATTTTGGAGTAAAACATAAAACATACATCAAGGGAGAACTGATAATAGGAGTAAAAGAAAGGAAAAAAACCCACCTTGACTACAGATGCACAGACTGTAGGAGTCTCTGGGAGGTGCTTGTTAAGGTAAACATGATAATTTGATATAATAGTAATGATATTTCCATCATTAATATGCTCCTTTGAAAGGTGATTGTTTGAAGGCCATACAGCTCGTTGAACTGTCAAATACAGTCAGTTGGGTCAGATTAAATTAAAGTTTTGACCCACCCACAAATAGAGAACTGCAAACTGCAATCATGTATTTGCTAGTGTTTATCTTCACAAATAGAAGAAAGAAGGCTGATACGAACTAAAAAAACACCATTTAGAACAGGTTTTTATCAGCAGGTGGGTCAAAGTTTAATTTTAATCAAATCATTTAAATTCAAGCTCTTTCACTATACTGGTACAAAACCAACTATCTTTCCAGCCATTGAGGTCTAATAAAAGAAACAGAAGGAGACCCTCATTTTGAAAATCTGCCTTATCGTTGTATCATCACTTGTACTCCATTCCATTATTATAGGCTATGTTTTGTGACGCCACCGCTTACTTTGCATGTCTGTTCTTCAACCCCAGCCCACTAGCAGTGCCACCCTGCTCATTTGTACCCAAGCTTTTAGTGTGTGCAACGCATTATCCTCTCACTTCGTGTCGCATTGTAGACATTCCATTTTATTTTGTAATACATCTGTATTATGAATAGCTTTGCAAATAAACAATGCACTAGAAAATATGTTTATAATGGTTTAATTTAAAAAGATAGATTATTATTCTTAATGAATCCCCTCTTTATTCATGAAACAAACAACAATAATTAGTCTACCCTGTAACAATATACTCAGGCATATCAGTTCAAATTGTAAAAGTCAACTTAGGGTCAGTACTTTCTTGAGTGATTTTCTTAAAGGAGCCAAGTATCTTATTATGAAGTAACCATGATGTTAACTGAATAGACCCATTGACATCAAACACATGGTCCTCAAATGTCACGTCTTCCAACCTTTGCAAGAAATATAACAAACATAATAAAAGTTATATATGCATTATTATCTTTATTACTCTATAGATGTTTATACTTGCCCTGGGTAAAGGATTCTGCAAAATAATACATCTTTTTTTTTTTTTTTTCAATTTATTTCTGTAGGTGTCAAAGCAATAAATAAAAGACTAAATGGAAAAACTGTATATTTAAAAAAGCTGTTAATATACATAAAAATCAAATCACATTCCTAATAGCATTGGTCTTACTGGTAAGTTTAAGTTTGAGTTATTAAAATATTGCACAGTTGGCATCTGTTGATTTCATACAGACCATATACCCAGTCATTTTATACTTCCCATTGTCTATATGTCACGAAATTTCATGTTATCACTTATTTAAAACTATGTTTTGTATAGCGTATACTATTTCCTACAGAGCATTTTTTTCTTGTTAACAGAAATTGTCCCAAGAGATGTAAACCTGAAAGACAAGTTTATAAAACATTTCACAGGTAAGAACATCATTACCCATTTTAGATTAAGTGTTTTCTCACTACTGTGATAGAAATTACTACTTTTAGCTAATGCCATAAGCAGATAATTAATATTGTAAACATTGTGTTAGATAGATCTGAAAACTGCACAAGAACCTCAAGCTAACTTGATATATAGCTATATATTAAGTGTATTACTAGCCAAATATTGATGGTATGATAAGATGTCATTCAAAGCTAGAAACCAAAACAAGAAGTTGCAGGGAACTTTGAGGCGCAATGCTGTAGCTGCACACTGTAGTTAAATATGTAATAGACACAGGACATTTGGTCACTTTAAACAACCTGTCAATTACAATAATAATAAAAAAGTAGAAGAAAGAGTCATCTGTTACATAAAAGCCAACACTGAGTTATAGTTAAGTAGGTGAGCCAGCAAATTCTATTTGGATTTTCCATTTAACAAAGTAAAACATCATTGTCAATGAGGTTAACATCCATGTACTGTGGCTTTAAACAGTGTGGTTTAGTAAACACGTGATCTAGCACTTGATTATCCTGATCTTAAGCAGTTGTAGTAAGAGAAGCATAGTGCAGTTCTTAGGTGCATAGGTAAATATGTTCACTGATTAATTTAATCAGGTCAAATTAAATGTTAGGTAGAAGGTGAGCTACATCTTATTTATTTATTTATTTATTTATTTATTTAAATTGACAATTGATACTGTAATCCTTATTACAGTTACTGCTAAAAAAAACAATTGTATTGGAAAAAAAAGTTTTTTTAAAACATGATTGGTATATATTTAATATTTTCCTCATCTTAAATTGTATACAAGGTGTACGTATTGTTTGCACATCCATGCAATATTAAAACATATGTTTTGTGTTAATAAGCACATCTGTTGTTAGATTTATTTGAACAAGCAGCTGTGGCAATTAAACACTAACCAAGCATATGATATGATATGATATATAAACAGAGATTTGGAAATGGTTTTTGATAAAGTTCCAAACAAAATGATAATTCTCAAGCTAAAATCTGAAGTAATCGAAGGAGATTTATATACTGAGAGTTGGCTATTGTGTACTAAACAAAGAATAAGCATTAAAGGAGAAACCTTTAGTAGGGCTAGGGTCACAAGCTGAGTACCATTGGGATCAGTTTTAGGATCACTGCAACATGCCCAGCCATGTAGTTGAGGTGACCTCCTTGGGTTCCTTCTGGAAAACACTGGATGAAACGGCAAGATGAGCCTAGTGGCCTTCTCTCATTTATAACCTTTTAGTGTTCAGATTCAAAATAATACTCTATTATGTACTTACAGTGCAAGGGTTTTGCAGCTACAGTTGAACTGATATAGTGATATGAAATAACATTCATACATAGTAAGAGATTTCCCCTGTTAAAGAGTAATTTTCATTTTGCTTTCAAGCAGGACCAGTCAAGTTCTCATCTGAATGCAGAACACATTTTCACAGACTTTATCACAATACAAGGGACTGTTCGACACCAGCATGTATGTATAAATGTTACTTGTTATATATCTACATATGTACATTATAAGTTATATAATGTGGGTCTAAGATTAAGATATTTTAAGGACCTCAAGAAAATGTGGAATTTCATAATAAATTACTTCCAAGACAAAAGTATCAGGAATGTTTTTTTTAGTAAGTACTGACATTAATTACATAAATTAAATACATATTTACTTGAAATATAATGGATGCCAGTCCAAGTTTCGTTTTGTAATATTTATATTATAACAATATTAAAAAAAAGAACATACCAAATGGACAAACAACTGAATGGACAAAAGCATAATCAGGTATAATAACCTGCTATATTGGATTATAGAGGTCTGTTGACCACCTGGGCAGTTTGTTGTGTCACAGCTGCAGGCAGGGGTGCAGTTGTAGCTGTTCCTAAATCAGGTTTATATAGGTGTGCTGCATTATAATTTGCCCCCAGAGGTCCCTACTTCTAATCTAGCATCTGGAACTGGCTAACCTTTTCCAGACAATCATTAGGATTTCCAGGCAGATGTGTCAGCATGAGACATGACATCTGTCAGTTATTTGTCTGCGATAGATTTCCCTGGTTGCTGGAAAGTGTAGTTTGAAATTAAAATATTTTAATATACATATTTTGTTGGACAGTGTCACTGTGACAATCATTTTCTAATTAATCTGAAAATATTATTACAAAAAAGTTGATTTACTCTTTGAATAAATACAGTATTCATGGACTTCTTTTTTTTTTTTTACAGATTACAAAAGATGTGCAAGATTACTAACGCGGCTAGCAATGAGTCCACTTTGCACACAGTCTTAGAAATCTGACATGTAAGTATATATGTCTATATCAATCTTAAGATATGAGCCTGCCCCACCATGGGAAATTATTTGTTAGAAAGTGTATAGTTATAAAACATCCTAACAAATGAAAACTGATGAAATTGTAATCTGCATCCATCTCAAGTCTCTGTCATATTTAGCCTTGTGTTTCATTGCTCTTGCAAAGCACGCTTTGGATTTGCATGTTTTGTCCTGTCTGTCTGAGACTTTGTCAGTAGGATGTATGCTCCTTCAGGGTTTCAGGATGTGTCATGTCATAACTTCTTGGAAAGCAGAAATGTTGTCTACCCAGAGGAAACTCAAGTCATATTACGAAGTGTTACCGAGTGTTAGCATTTCAATCCTTCAATCATGTCTTAATCCTTGATAGTAATTATAGTTTCTGTCGACAACATGAAGTGTTGCTGTGTTAGCGACTGTGGGAAAAACAATGAAGACAGAGTTTTTCATCTCTCCTTTCCAACTACAGAGATTAATGCACCATAGAGATATTTGCTGCAAGTTAACAATCCCACATTCAAAAAAGGGGAAAATAAAACCCAGCAGCAATCATTTATATAGCAGTGCATTCCATAAATTTGCATCACTTGAATCATCCCACTCACCCATGCTGGTTTGTATGAATAGGCTAATGCATAGTAATATATGTCATAGTGTGTGATTTTTGGAAATAGGTAAATAGTAATTTTCTTATTACAGTGCAATCTGCACAAAGTAATTTGTGGTTATTTAAAAACAAGTGCATCCCAACACTCCACCCTGAAGTGACAGC
Source organism: Amia ocellicauda (assembly GCF_036373705.1). Classification (NCBI taxonomy): domain Eukaryota; kingdom Metazoa; phylum Chordata; class Actinopteri; order Amiiformes; family Amiidae; genus Amia; species Amia ocellicauda. The sequence goes on along the minus strand of NC_089851.1, from coordinate 17,620,855 downwards.
ACCACACAAAAAAAAAATTGCTTGTAGATATTATTGCTTATCAAGTTTATTATAAACTGAAATGAAAACATAATGTGTTGTAAGTACCCAAACAGAACAAAAGCACACAACAACAAAAGACAGGAACAAATGTATTTATTTATATTTTAACAGGATTTGTTGTTTTATATTATATTACATTTCTGCATCATAATATTAACAAACAAAAAAAATACTTATGAACATGGTATATATGAAAACACTGATGTAAAATATTAACCTGAAAACAAGCAAAGCAGGAAAGTAATACCATGTCAACAAATTAAATACACATTTTAATAGTACAGTTGACCTTTCTCTAATGCATGGGTGATATTCCAGGAAATAACGGTGTTGAAGAAAGTTACATTTTCAGTATAACAGGTTTCAGGAACACATAAGAGTTTGAAAAATATATAAAATATAAAATATATAATTAATTATACTGTGAGGTGATGAGGAAAATGTGAATGAATGTTCAGTTGGATCACTGCTTGCTGGCTTCAAAGCAATTACATCTACATGCAAACTAAAGCTTTCAGTTATATGGCATTACCATCAACAATCAAACCATTTTTTTCACTATGTCAGTAGTGTCTCTGTCATTTCTGTGTAAGGATTTCTCCTAGGAACATGTGTATGAGCTCAAATTAGCGCCATAAGTATTGCATAAAAAAAAAAAATATTGTAAACAAAAAAAAAGAAACAAGAAAAAATTGATGTTGAGATCAAATATAAAAAAATCAAAAACAAAATTTAAATCTATAAATTTTGCCTTTTGATTTTTTTATTTTTGATCTCAACAATTTTTTCTAAATTTTTTGTTTTTGTTTACAATATATATATATATTTTTAATGCGATACTTATGGCGTTAATTTGAGCCCATACATGTGAGACATTTTAGTCCTAACTGGAGAGGATGCTTTAGCACTTTCTTTTTACAACCACGAAGCGTGCAAATAGTGGATTCATTGACTCCATATTCATGTGCAAGAGAAGCAAAAGAATTTCCTACTGTTAATTTTTCAAAATGTCATATCATTTCTTAGTCTTGCATTCTTCTACAAAGTCTGTTTGCAAGCCATAATGGTGACAAAATTAAATTAAACATTGAATTAGACCAAAACAGGAATAGAGACATTCACTGTACAGATGCTCGAGGCCAGATTAAGCAACTTGGCAGTCGAGAGGAATCTCTGTGAGACAAGATGGCGCCTGGACCAATACACAGATTTTTTCCTCATTGGAGTGATTATTGGTGTCTATCAGTTTTCTGCCTATATGCCAATTTGCATTGGAAAATCCTACATTCAAGGAGGGTCAGCAGTATATTGTAAATACAGAGAGACAGAGAGAGAGACAGATAGACACAGACAGAGAGGAATAATCAAAAGGTCACTGACTTCATTTATGGACCTTGTTTTGATTATTGATTGCAATTTGGACTGGCTGTGTTTTTTGGTATGTATTTATTAGTTGCATGTTTAGAGAGGGAACCATTTTGTTGGGCTTTTGTTTGTTTATTGTATGTCTATTTGTTTTGATCACTATCGGCACTGTACATAATAAATCACTGCCTTTCACCATATCCCTGTCTGTGTGCGCCTGTTTCCTACACCCCACCTGTATTGAGCCCTGGCGATGTGTCCATCCCCTCACAGTGCCACTATATTTATAAATTTGATTCAATTTCTTATGTTTTTTACATTGTACTACATTTACATGCACTACAACAAAAACATGCCCACATGCTCAAACAGCCAAGAGAGCACCGAAATTGTCTTTTCAAAATATATACTGTGGCTAAACTGTATGAAAACTCTCAGAAGCATCACATTTTTGTAAGTTTTTGTTGTTTTTATTTTTAAGTAATTTGATAAGCTCTTACTCTAATATCTAGCACTAGCACTAGATGTCTTAGATATAGTGTTACCAAAATGCATGTAATAATTCTAAGCGATTACATAGACTCAGTGTTCAAGGACTAATATGTTTCAGGTATGTCAAATGGCTAGGGACATTGCAATGCCAAATCTGATTTATATGACATCTTGGGCAAACGGGATGAATAATATTGAAAAAACTAAGCTTCAACAATCATGTCAGTAAATGTTTATGCACAAATATTTTAAAAAATAAGGTAAACTGATTAGTTTTTGTGATCTTATCAGGCAAATGTAAATATTCTTTTAACAGTGCTGAGTTTAGGTGATTGTACACTTTGAAATAAAAATAAAAATCACAACATTATTATTGTTTGGTAAGACATCAATGCTAAACTGACTGTAATGACTCGAGTTGCAGTGAGGAAGACAAATCTGGTGATTTGTAGTTTTCCGCTGTTTCTATTATTTAGGAAGTTATGACATGACACATCCTGTAAATGCAACCGTGGTTATCTGAGAAAAGAATCACTGCCCAAGGGGGAGGGGTTTTCAGTGCGCATTCGCTGGAACGTATCGAAGACATTTGTCTATCAAAGCTGCCATTCGCCCCTGTGCCCGTCAATCAAACAAGACCCTTCCACTTCCTGTTTGTGTAAAAGGTGACGTCTGCACAGAGACTTTCTGCTTTTGCCGGGAGCAAGAACTCCCGTGTGACCTTGCAACCCTTTGGATGTGCTTCTTTTCTCAGATAACCACAGTTATATGGTTAACCAGGGGTTACAGTATAACCATACCGTTACAAGGGAGGGGGCAGCAAGCTGATAAGAGAGCCTGCCCCAAGGCGTACCTACTAGGAGCCGTACCAACTCTATGCTAGAAGCCACAGGGCCCCCTTGGGGCCACATCCGTGCTGCCCAGACGCGATGACCGGTGAAGTGGGAAGAAATAAAGAATAGTGTATCCACGGGGCAACAAGAATCCTTGTGCCTTCCATGAAGCCTAGTAACATGGTTCCTGGCATTTGGCCTGGCTCTATCGTGGTAGGCCTGGGTAGGCGCCTGCCTGCTGGTGAGGCACTGGTGAAGGTCAGCAGGAGGGCGGGGCTGCTGCTGTCTGGGAGGCTGGCCGTCCAGGCCCTGCAGGTTGTCTGCGGGCCTTATCCAGAGGTGCTGCCTTGGAGTACACTCTGGCGAGCTGTAGCCAGGTGAACCCGGGCGAGATGGGGGCATCCATCAGCTGGTTCCTGTCTGCGTCCGGACTCGCCTCGCCTGGGACAGCCAAAGTGCCGCCACAATGACTGCCAGGGAATGGCCATTTGCTCGTGCACCATGGTGCATGAGTCCCGTCAGGGGTTTCGACCAGCGGGGGGGGGACACACTGGGCGCCATGCTGTTCGGGATCCGGAGGGCCCCCGGTAGTAAAACCACCAGCTGAAGCAGGGCTTAACACGCAAGGACCACAACACAGTAAACTGGAAGATCGAGACCTCTTACAGCCGCAGCTGCCTTACGACAGACCGAGGCTTAGGCCGGGTGGAATGAAGAGGGAATTCTTTGTGCAGATGTCACCTTTTATACAAACAGGAAGTGGAAGGGTCCTGTTTGAGTGACAGGCACATGGTCCAATGGCAGCTTTGATAGACAGATGTCTTCGATACGTTCCAGTGAATACCACTTGGGCAGTGCTTCTAACTCGAAAGATAACCCTGAAAGAGCATACATGCTAGAGTTTGACATCCACCATTATTTGTTAAGTTTTAAAATGTAAAGTTTTAAAAGTTGCTTTTATGATAGAATCGAACTGGAAAAGTGCTCTATATTTTGCATTTACATCATAGAAGTACACCAAGACACTTTAAACAATAACTTTAGGAATGTAATGTGTTTCCCTTTAACAGAACATGATGTGTTTTGTATTCCTTTGCATCCAGGTTTGAACTTTAGTGCTTGGCATCAGTGCAGGAACTTTTTGTAATGATAAAAAATGTTGCTTCAGGCATATTAAAACAAGCAGACATCCTTATAAGAAGATAATAGTTAATGTAAAAAATCTGAAAACACTGAAGTCTTTTCTATCATAAATTCCTATACATAAATTAACTAAACAGTTTTGGGTATACAACTGAAGAACATGTATGTTTAATTTCCTATAATTCATGATTCTGGAAAAAGTTATTGAAATGTATCAAAGGCATAGGGAATGTAGTGTAAAATAAATGAAAAACAGTTCCTTAAGAATATCCTATGAACCTTGGTACCATAAAATCAAAGTATATTATTTGATCCTCTTTATAAGTTTATAATCAACATTTCTGAAAAATACAGATGTTGATTATCAAGCACAGCACTCAATCAAACAATGTAATTATTTAAACAGCACCATCAATAATCAGGGACAGGGAAAAAGCTGAAACTGTAATTCCCATAACCTAACATGCAGATTAAGGCTGACCCCAGTTTTGAGTTTCTACACTTCTGTTTGTTTGGCTATTGGGAAAATACACAGACAGGGAGTCATACAGTTCTGTGTGATTTTAAGATTTATATATCATGCAGATGGATATTTTCACTTATTTCTCTAAGCTACAGAAAGCACAAGCCACTGCATTGTAACATTTATTATTAAGTATTTAAGATGGATGCAATTTCAAAAGAATACTTTTTACAACAATCAAATGTTTTTATTTTTAACAGCCTAAATAATAGAATAAGGGTAGCACCAAATATGTTAAAATCCATGTGAGTAAAGAGTTCAGTGTCCTTTCACACTCACATAAATGCTGAGAAAGGGTTTATATCTTTATATGGGGGATGTAGCGTGTTATTTAATGAAAGTATTATGAGTGTTATGAGTACACATGAATGAATGTGCAATAATGGCACAGCAATCAGGAGGTTTCCACATGCTTGTAAACATCACCATTGTCATCTCTTTGTCTGTTTGATTATTTCACATGCAGAATTTACCTTCTAAAACTTTACATAATATAATCTGAAAGGGGGGGCATTCTGGATTGAACCCAGATTGCCCATACTGTGGGCAACCTCATTACTACATTGCCAAAAGGCCCAGACAACCTGGCAATGTAATAATTGCCTACCATGTACGTTCAACCTCATTGGAACTATGCCAGGGTATGCATGATACAATAAATCATTAGTTTTCTAATTCTTAAAGGGAAAACAATAATGGAAAGAATTGTTGTGAGCTTCAGGGGATAAGTGGGTGGATCAAGGTTTGAACATTTGGTATGAATTATATTGATCACAGAATATATTTTGGATGTGAATCTTTCAGTCTGACTTTTGTATCTGAGCTCTTGTTAAATTGCTTTTGATAAATAGTGTTAAGTGGATCCTTCAGGCTCGATATGGTTTGGAAAGAGACAGAGACATTAAATTGGCAGAGGACCCTCCGTTAAAGCTAAAGAAGAGGAAACTGTACATATTAAAATTATAGGATACTCTATATCATATATAAGGTTTGTGACTTCACCTACATATACTGTTTACTGTAAATAGATAATATTTTGTATTAATTAGTGTTGAATATTATCAAGGGTTACAAATGTGTTAACATTTATTAGAGGACTTTTCTTAATTGTTCAATTGTTTTAATCCTGTAATGTTACACAAGTTCCTGATCATTTAGCAACACCTTTCAATGTCCAACACACATTGCAACAACAAGACAGTGCTTGGATGTTAACACTTTAATTTATTCATTATAAATTTAGAGGAATATACCACATTAGTATTTGATTTAATCTTCTCCATTGAATTAGTTCAACAAATCATACATTTTCTTTTCGAGTTAGAAGCACTGCCCAAGGGGGAGGGGTTTTCAGCACGTGCGCTGGAACATATTGAAGACATTTGTCTATCAAAGCTGCCATCGACCCTTGTGTCCATCACTTAAACAGGATCCTTCCGCTTCCTGTTTGTATAAAAGGTGCACAAGGACTTCCTCTTTTTGCCCTTTATCTTGGTTCGTGAAGACAGGTGAGCACTTCTGTGTTTGTGAATAAAAAACAGAAATTACGTTTTTCAGCTGGCTGGTAATACAAATAGTACCATCCACCCACTGATTCACTACAGTTGTGTGTTGTTGTGCTAATTTTAATTTTATTTAAATTAGCCACACTGTTTTGTTCCGTCTGCACCACAGAAGTCCGTCAGGGCCTCGGTTCATCTCGGCTTTCACAGGACTACTAGTCATTTCATATTAATATTATTATTATTATTCAGGCTAGTTCGCTGTGTTGGTTTTTGTCTACAGGACTTTTTCCTCCACAGCTTTTTGCTTTTTCCTTTCTGCCTGGCCTAAGCCTCAGTCTGTCGTAAGAGACCTCGCACATGAGAGGGGCTCCTCTGCCGGCTTTCGCCTACAGTACAGCCAGCGACTGTGGCTGTAGGAGGTCTCGCTCTTCCAGTTTGCTGAATTGAGCTCTGCTGCACTCACTCATCCATGCCCTCCTTCGGCTGGTAGTTTTTCTACCATGAGCCCTCCGGAGTCTGAACAGTGCGGCACCCAGTGTCCCCGGTACACGTCACCGCCACGTCATCAGGCTGTCCTCCTCTCCAAGCGAGGGCGGGGCTTCGGTGGATCCTGCTTTCCACCTATCCCTTAGCCCCTCTGTCAGGCCAGCGGCTGCTGGGGCATCTGTCCCACTGCTGGCTGTGACAATTAGGGGACAGAGAGGGAGGCATCCCCGGATTCCCTCCCCCTTCTCTTCCTCACCGTCAGTCTCATCTCCTCCTAGATGCTGGCACAGGGGCTGGAGCTCTGCGGATAAGGGGCGCAGGTGGCCCAAGCAGCCCCCCCTCTTCCCCCCCCTCCACCTGCCATTCCAGTGGCAGTGTCTATGGAGTCTGAGGGGAGCCTGTCTGTCCACTCTGTGGAGGAGGATAGTCAGCATGCGACCTGGAAAGATTACATCATCTCCTTCAGCCCTCATGGGGGGTCTGATTTGGAGCCAGATCTGAGGGATCTGATCTGATCTGTGGCTTCCCCCTCTCCTCCCCCCACAGGTGAGGATCTTGTCCCTGCTTCGGTGGGCTGTCAGGCCGAGTTCTGGGCCCAGTCGCCCAGTGGGCTGTGGAGTCCCTCTAGATTCCCTGGCCAGTGGACCCCGCCCCCCACCCTCCAGGTTTGAGAGAGGGGAGCAGTCTCAGTGGCCCACACGGGTCCTCTCACTACTGCCTGACTTCCTGGCGGAGCTGCACTCCACCTAGGACCACCCAGCGACGGCCCCCGCCCAAGCACGGACAGGCGAGGTCTACCCCAGGACCCAGGTTGTGCAGGAAGTGGGGCTGGTGAATTTCCCCAAGGTGAATTCCACCATCTCAGCATTGGTGTCCTTGCCCCGCCTCTCTGGGACGCCAAGGGACCTGTCCTGTCCGCCGAGCATATGAGGCTGGAGCCCAGATGGCCTGCCTCCGCAATACAGAGTCCCTGCTGGACCTCTACATAGCCCAGCTGGTGGAGGACCCGGATGCGAGGTCCTCAGGGGTCCCACAGCCTACTGGGGAGTGAGGGACACATTGCAGTGTGCGGTGCTTCGTGTCGAAATCGCTGCTGTCTTGGAGAAATACGCAATCTGAGAAGTGCCACCTCCGGGTGAACAGCAGGAGGGATTCTATTCCCTATACTTCTTTTTGCCCAAGAAAGATGGCGGTTTCTGCCCCATCTTGGATCTGAGGTACCTGAATCGCCACCTCAAGGTGTTGCGTTTCAAGATGCTCAGCCTGCGCGCCATGTCTCAGGCTATCAAGCCTGGAGACTGGTTCACCTTGGTGGATTTGAAAGATGCCTACTTTCACATCCCCATTGCGCAGGCGCACAGGAAGTTTCTCCACTTCGCGTTTGAAAGCCGAGCATTCAAGTTTGCTGTTCTCCCATTCGGCCTGTCTCTAGCCCCTCGCACTTTCCCAAGTGCATGGACGCAGTGCTGGCCCCCTGGGGGTCTGTGTCCTCAATTATCTAGACGACTGGCTGGTCTGTTCGAACTCCAGGGAGCAGGTTCAGAGCCACATGAGCCTGATCCTCGACTGCCTCTCTGAGTTGGGCCTTCGGTTCAACAGAGAGAAGAGCTGTCTTGTGGAGGTCAGGGAGGTCTATGGTCGCACACATTATATCGGCTAATGCGTCGTCTGCTTCTATGGACGCAGCCTTAGCTGCGCTCCATCAGAGCAGCCCACCTCCCGGGCATCTCCAACATGGCGGCGGACCTCCTCTCTCGGGGAGGACCCCCGGTGTCGGAATGGCGCCTCCACCTGCTGGTGATTATTATTATTATTATGATTTTTATTTCTTGGCAGACGCCCTTATCCAGGGCGACTTACAACATAAGTGCAAAAATACAGTAAGTACAAGGCATCAATCATTACAAATTCAATTTAACTAAAACATAGCAATTAAAAATAATACATTTTAAAAATTCCAATTTACAATTTACACAAGTACAGTAAGTGAGGTCCTACATCCTGGACGGTGAAAGCTACGTGCTGTCAAGATGTAGGGTCACAGTCAGGGGTTATGGGAAAGGGAGCAAGGAGGAAAACAATCAAGAACGCAAGAAGCATAATAAAAACTGTGAAGTGCTATCTAGCAGGGATAAAAGGACTAATATTACAAGTACTTTTGGAAAAGATGCATCTTGAGTAAGCGCTGGAATGAGGTCAAGGACTCTGTTGTTTTGACTTCGGTGGGCAGGTCGTTCCACCATTTAGGGGCCAGAGATGAGAAGGAGCAGGCTCTGGAGGAAGGGGAGTGGAGAGGAGGCAGAGTTAGTCTTCTGGCACTGGAGGAGCGCAGTGGTCTGGAGGGGATGTATGGAGAGACGAGTGTCTGAAGGTAGCTTGGTGCAGTGTGGTCGAGACAGTGGTAGGTGAAGGTCAGTGTCTTGAACTGAATGCGTGCCGATATCGGGAGCCAGTGGAGGGAGCGGAGCAGTGGAGTAGCGTGTGCAAATCAGGGGAGAGAGAATACCAGGCGAGCCGCAGAGTTCTGGATGAGCTGGAGCGGCGCGTAGTAGTTGCAGGCAGGCCGGCCAGGAGGGAGTTGCAGTAGTCCAGGCGGGAGAGGACCAGTGACTGGACGAGCAGCTGAGTCGAGTAGTCGGTGAGGAAGGGACGGATCCGGCGTATGTTGCTCAGGAAGAATCTACAGGTGCGTGCCAGCGTGGTGATGTGCTGGGTGTAGGAGAGCGCAGGATCGAGGGTCACTCCTAGATTTTTAGTGGAAGAAGAAGGAGAGAGTGTGGTGGATTCCAAGGGGATCGAGATAGGGAGGTCAGCAGAAGGTGAGGAAGAGTGGGGGAAAAACAGGAGATCTGATTTGGAGAGGTTGAGCTTGAGGTGGTGTGAGTGCATCCAGGTGGAAATAGCAGACAAGCAGGAAGAGATACAAGAGGGGATGAGAGGGTCAGAAGAGGGAAAAGACAGGAAGATCTGGGCATCATCAGCATAGAAGTGGTAGGAGAAACCATGGGTCACTCCCTTTAAGAGAGTGCCCCTAATCTCAGCTCGTTACCTGTATAAAAGACACCTGGGAGCCAGAAATCTTGCCGATTGATAGGGGATCAAATACTTATTTCCCTCATTAACATGCAAATCAATTTTTAACTTTTTTGAAATGCGTTTTTCTGGATTTTTTGTTGTTATTTTGTCTCTCACTGTTAAAATACACCTACCATTACAATTATAGACTGATCATTTCTTTGTCAGTGGGCAAACGTACAAAATCAGCAGGGGATCAAATACTTTTTTCCCTAACTGTACCTGTCTGTGACGATACTGAGAGCGATGGGGCTAAATGCACAAATTCTGATAATAAAAGGTCAGAGTATAAATCGGATTAACAGATTATTTCTGTTTTTGGTGAAAGCGAAGGAATTTGTTATGACATTGGAGATACTACAAATTGCATATTTGCTTTTGAAGTTGGATCTAGCAAATGGAATAGGTGTTGCAGCATTAATGTACGACCAGTTACTACTATACATATCTTTATTACTCTAAGCTTGTTGGAATTCACTGGCATAAATTTCAAAAATGTAAGAAATGTATCTTTGATTTCCCAACCTTATTTAAACAGTTAGTGTGTCTCTGAATTAAATTGTTGTTTGTATAACATGGTACAGCAGAAAACTGCGGATCTGGAAAGTTTGGATTTACTACTTCCTTTCAGGGCTTTACCTTTAGTGCACATTAGGAGGTAATGGAAAATAAAATGACCCATAAATTAAGTTTTCATGTGTAGTTATTTACTTGTACAGTGATGATGCATCTTGAAAAATGTTAGAGAGAATCAGGTTTGTGGCCAGATAGAAATTTAGAGTTGATCGTATTTAGAAATAACAATAAATTTAATCAGAAATAAATACAAATATTTCCACATGGGAACTTGCATTCCACATGAAAATGTTACTGGGTTGTTTAGTAGAGACTGCCTCGAAGTTCAATCTCCTGAAACAAAAGTAAAACAAGTACTGTGCTAAATCCAGAGAGATTTGGGAAAACATGCTGAAAACATATCTTGCATCGGCCTCCTGTAATCATATGTTTCCACAGGTTTACAACCATCACCAATACCTGGGCTGGACAGTGTTCATGTTTACCCCCAAGTTAATTACTACTTATGTTTTCAATTAATCAGCTGAAATACATTTGACTACATAATGACATCTGAAAATTAGTTTGGCAAGAACACTAAAACAAATTAATACACTAGCAGCCATCAGACATTTATAAATTACTATATAACATCAGCTTTATATTGTGCTTTACCATTCACATTAAGTATAGTTAAGTACAGTGAGGGAAAAAAGTATTTGATCCCCTGCTGATTTTGTACATTTGCCCACTGACAAAGAAATGATCAGTCTATAATTTTAATGGTAGGTGTATTTTAACAGTGAGAGACAAAATAACAAAAAAAAAAATGCAGAAAAACACATTTAAAAAAAGTTATACATTGATTTGCATGTTAATGAGGGAAATAAGTATTTGACCCCTTCGACTTAGTACTTGGTGGCAAAACCCTTGTTGGCAATCACAGAGGTCTGACGTTTCTTGTAGTTGGCCACCAGGTTTGCACACATCTCAGGAGGGATTTTGTCCCACTCCTCTTTGCAGATCCTCTCCAAGTCATTAAGGTTTCGAGGCTGACGTTTGGCAACTCGAACCTTCAGCTCCCTCCACAGATTTTCTATGGGATTAAGGTCTGGAGACTGGCTAGGCCACTCCAGGACCTTAATGTGCTTCTTCTTGAGTCACTCTTTTGTTGCCTGGCTGTGTGTTTTGGGTCATTGTCATGCTGGAATACCCATCCACGACCCATTTTCAATGCCCTGGCGGAGGGAAGGAGGTTCTCACCCAAGATTTGACGGTACATGGCCCCGTCCATCGTCCCTTGGATGCGGTGCAGTTGTCCTGTCCCCTTAGCAGAAAAATACCCCCAAAGCATAATGTTTCCACCTCCATGTTTGACGGTGGGGATGGTGTTCTTGGGGTCATTCCTCCTCCTCCAAACACGACGAGTTGAGTTGATGCCAAAGAGCTCGATTTTGGTCTCATCCGACCACAACACTTTCACCCAGTTCTCCTCTGAATCATTCAGATGTTCATTGGCAAACTTCAGACGCGCCTGTACATGTGATTTCTTGAGCAGGGGGACCTTGTGGGCGCTGCAGGATTTCAGTCCTTCACGGCGTAGTGTGTTACCAATTGTTTTCTTGGTGACTATGGTCCCAGCTGCCTTGAGATCATTAACAGGATCCTCCCGTGTAGTTCTGGGCTGATTCCTCACTGTTCTCATGATCATTGAAAATCCACGAGGTGAGATCTTGCATGGAGCCCCAGACCGAGGGAGACTGACAGTTATTTTGTGTTTCTTCCATTTGCGAATAATCGCACCAACTGTTGTCACCTTCTCACCAAGCTGCTTGGCGATGGTCTTGTAGCCCATTCCAGCCTTGTGTAGGTCTACAGTCTTGTCCCTGACATCCTTGGACAGCTCTTTGCTCTTGGCCATGGTGGAGAGTTTGGAATCTGATTGATTGATTGCTTCTGTGGACAGGTGTCTTTTATACAGGTAACGAGCTGAGATTAGGAGCACTCTCTTAAAGGGAGTGCTCCTAATCTCAGCTCGTTACCTGTATAAAAGACACCTGGGAGCCAGAAATCTTGCTGATTGATAGGGGATCAAATACTTATTTCCCTCATTAACATGCAAATCAATTTATAACTTTTTTTTAAATGCATTTTTCTGGATTTTGTTGTTGTTATTCTGTCTCTCACTGTTAAAATACACCTACCATTAAAATTATAGACTGATCATTTTTTTGTCAGTGGGCAAACGTACACAATCAGCAGGGGATCAAATACTTTTTTCCCTCACTGTATATTCCTGTCCTTTAACAGTCCCAGTAGCTCAGGAATTACTATGACAGAGTTGTTCCTGTGAGTCAGAACATTCTAGCATGGTAGATTCATTGTTCTGCAATTTCCTTCTTCCAATAATATTTTAGTTAAAGATTAAGTAAGTACAATGTATATTGTTAATCTTTACAGTTTTGATTAGTATTTCTTTCCATACGTAAGTTTGATATTCATCTACATAAAACAAATTAAATGTTTGTTTGCCATTTCCTGAAGATTCCTTTTGGTATGCAAGTATATTCTCTGCACCCATGTACTGTTATTGAAAGGCATTTTACCAAATACCAACCACAGTAATTTGGGACTTTGCATGATGTATTCAATTAAATAAGATAGTATAAACAACTGAGGGAGGAAAGTTTCCAATGCTAGTAAGGCAACTTATGGTACAAGGTACAACAGATGATTTAAAGATTGTTCAATAAATCATTGTATAACTTAAATAACTTAAATAAGTCAATGAGTGCAGTTTTTTTTTCTTTTCTTTTTTAAATAAATGCCTTTATTACATACTAACATCTTGTTCAAAGTACAGCGGAAAAAAATAATCCAACAACACATAAACGTATAGAGTTGCGGTTGGATTTCCAGTTCTGTACACTAATGTAGTCATATGCCTTGAAGATTTAAGAGGGGGTGAGTTTAGAGGCATAGTACCAGACTGTCTGGAAAGTCAAGTAAAACAAAACTCTTCAGGAGAGGATTAAAGTTTGAATGATCTCTCATCTACTGGCAGAAACTATTCTACACTTCCATTTGTCAGTGCCCCTTTTGTGCCATGATATGGTCATGGGATTTTTGGCCTCACAAGACAACACAATCTGCCCTTGGGCAATGAAAGGGTAAATGTTACAATGAGTAAAGCTGACCCAAAATAATTTACTTGCAATGTATTTGGAATCCATTTTATTTTCAGAGATAATTTTAATCTGATCTTAAAAGTTCATATAAAGAGTGGATCACAAAAATACTTTTTTTTTTTTTAGATTATACATTTCAGTATGATGAATTCTGTTTTATTTATTTTGTTTTACTTATCTTTTTCAGGTACAAATTAACTGAAGATGGAACTCTTATTTGCCTAGAAAGTGCCTTGGAATCTTCCCCAAGATGGTTTAACTCACATCTTGATGACATTTGTTTTGTTTTGTTTGGTTTGTTTACAATACTGTTTTATTAATGAATGCTTTTTATTTTCATATATTTGAAACATTCATTATTTGTGTTAATAATAAAAAATGATATTTTTTGATTTATAAAATTACAGCCTAGTGTTGAAGCAAGTCAAAATTATTTATTAAAATGCTGTGTATTTAATGATCGGCAGTGATTATATATATATATATATATATATATATATATATATATATATATATATATATTCACAAAGTGTAAGCAGATCTACTATTTAGGTATTCGTTTCATCACAATAATGTCATGTTTGCTCAGGCTGATGCTCACTTATTGCACTGACCTTAATGAGAAAGCTGTAACTTGTCTATCTCTCAAATTATCTTACTGGATATTGTAGGCTTTGTGAATATACAGTTGCAAACAGAGAAATGTAACTCAAATACTTACCATGCTATTCAGAATATGTGTATAGCTTTTATTGATTATCATCACTTACGTTTGTATTGGCACTTATGAAAATGTTAAACAATTATGTAAATATATGAAAAAAGACTGTAAGACTGCAATGCAGTTTTGAAGGAATAAATATTATTAATCAAGCATTTTTTATGTCACACTATTATTTAAATTAACATTGCTAGTAATGTATCAAGAAAATTGATTGTTGGAAAAAAGGTTGTTATTAAAGTTATTTCCCTTGCCAAAGGCATTCCAGCAAGGTAGTTTTACTGTTTTAGTAAAATGTAAACCTTTGATATTTCTGAAATATGCATTGAGATTTTTTTTTAAACATCAACACAATCAAATCATCATCATTTATACATATTTTAACACTTTCTTGGTATTTTAGGCATATACATCGCTGAAGCCAGACACTATGAATAGGTCTGTCTGAGAACTGGATTTTTAGCTATTCGACTTGAACAGCTTAGGGAATTCCTCAGTTGGTTTGCATGTGATTATAAAGTTATATAATAGGTCTTTGGTATACATCACATTATGGTACTTAATTAGATATGACATGACATAGTAGAAAGCTAAAAAGGAAGGAATGATTAAGCAAGAACTTAATTTAAAAAAAAAGTGTGTGAAATATAAAAATAGTATAATTACGATGAAAGACAGAGTACTTAATGAATTCCTTCCACTCGTCTACATAGAAAAAAGAAAAGAAAAGCTGAATTAAAGTTAAATTTGTCCAACTCTTTTAGGTTTCCCTCTTAAATTTTAGATCACAATTTCTTCTAATAGTTGCGCTGCTACATATCACTGAATCGTATTTCTCACCTAGAGCTACATACTGCGGGGGGTATGGCATGAAAGTCCTTTCTTTGTGCAGCAGCCTAATCGTTCCCCAGTACATACATTTCCTGAAGGATGCAGCAGATGGCAGCAATGATTATATCTCTCAAGCACGTAATTCAATAGTAGAAAAACCTGAATGACAAGGAAAATAAATGAAAGCGTAAAAATGACAGTTAAAGTGATGTTTTATGATTTCAGTGGAGTTCCCTATATTGTTCCAGCCAATACTGATTCTTTATTCTTTAGATTTATATTGAACAAACCCATTACATTTGATTTGGAAAGCAAATATTTCAATTCGGGGGGGAAAAAAGTTATTGTCCTGATACATCATGTCAGGGTGGCCTTTGTGGTCATGGTGGGGTGTTTGTTTTGGTTGTGCATACAGTATTTTGCAGAGCCTACACTACTTTACATTGGGCAGTCAAATTCAGGCACATATACTGCATCGCTTTCACTTTCCTGATTCAAAAATGTGCATACATTTAAAAGCTGTATTCCTTGGAGTGGAAACAAACTGGAAACAGCAGGCATAATTTCAACATCACCATCATCTAGTCATTTATATATATATATTTTTTTTTCTACTACTGTATATTGTGGGATAGTAAAATCATTAAAGAAGTCTGGTTAGTTTTATAGAACAGGACACAGTCAATTATTTATGTTTGTATTATTTCCCTGATAAATCAGTTTACAAACGAGAGGAGGCCATTCAACCCATCGTGCTCGTTTGGTGTCCATTAATAACTAAGTGATCCAAGGATCCTATCCAGTCTATTTTTAAATGTTCCCAAACTTTCAGCTTCTACCACATCGCTGGGGAGTTTGTTCAGATTGTGATGACTCTCTGTATAAAGATGTGTCTCCTGTTTTCCATTTTGAATGCCTTGAAGCCCAATTTCCATTTGTGTCCCCGGGTGCGTATGTCCCTTCTGATCTGGAAAAGCTCCTCTGATTTGATGTGGTCGATGCCTTTCATGATTTTGAAGACTTGGATCAAGTTCCCACGTAGTCTCCTCTGTTCCAGGGTGAAAAGGTTCAGTTCCTCAGTCTCTCAGTAGGACATTCCCTTCAGACCTGGAATAAGTCTGGTTGCTCTCCTCTGAACTGCCTCTAGAGCAGCGATATCCTTCTTGAAGTGTGGAGCCCAGAACTGTACACAGTATCCAGATGAGCTCTAACTAGTACATTGTACAGTCTGAACATCACTGCCCTTGTTCTCAATTCTACACTTTTGACAATATACCCTAACATTCTGTTTGCCTTTTTTATTGCTTCCCCACATTGTTTGGATGGAGAAAGTGAGGAGTCCACATAAACTCCTAGGTCCTTCTCATGCGTTACTTCATCTAGATCTGTACCTCCCATAGTGTAATTATAGTGGACATTTTTGTTACCTGCATGTATTGCCTTGCACTTGTCCACATTGAATTTCATCTTTTAAGATGGCGGCTTTGCAAATATCTTAGGTAAAATTTGAGTCTTGAAATGTTTCAGCAAAGTTAAATTAACTAAAGTTAATGAAAAATAAGCATGATACATTACACTGTTGTGTATATCTATACCAAAATGTGTGGTGTTTTTTTTTAAGTTTCAGATTACTGCCTGGCTAAGGCCGGACTATCCTGGTTCTGCTGCTCCTCAGTAAATCTGCTACTGATTCAGAGACTTGCTTCTAGTTTGACTGCACGTCAACAGAGGGAGACCGATTGACTGTGGAGGTTTCATTGGGGAGCGATTTTCAATCAGATCAACTCCGGGGTGAACCACGCCTATAACCCTGCCCCTTAATCGCATCCAGTCGCCGCCCCGGCATTGAATTTAATTTTGGCACTCTTCACACTGAGCCATCGTGTAAAACAAAACACTGACACACTGCATTGCAATGTGTGTATTGCATTTAATTCAGTTTATTATATACATCGGCAGAATGAGGTGTATTTTTTTATTTGCATTCATAGATTCAAGATTAAAAACAGGTGCATTACTAAATGTAGCACCGGGACCTCAGCTGGTGCTACTGGATGAGAATAAGGGACTGGCTTTGAGGAAGAGAGCTGCCAGATGATTCTATTTACAGTTTTTGTTGATTGCTTTGGTACTATTATCGCAAGTATGTAGTAAAACCTCACAACTCTTAGTACATAACTCCAAACTCATCACACTTGTAACACAGCCAGTCTTTCATTCAAAACTTGCCATTGTGCATTAATTTGAATTGTAAACATCTCTCACCACACAACAATTGATTCAAAATGTAAGTTTCTCGTGAAATGTCATGAGAACATATGGTTTAATCACCAAAACACAACATAATGATATCTTTTCAGTTTAGTCGTTTTAACTACCAGTGAATCCAATAACAAACAATGCAAGATACATTTTTCAAATCACCCTTAGAAGTACTAAAAGTAATATGCTACAGTACTGTAAAAGACACATTACACAGTTTTCACATTAGGCAATACACTTACATTACCCAGCATTTGCAGAATCTATCATTTCCATAATATCTTTCCTATGTGTAATCAAGTTGTGATCAATGAAGACATCCTCTACAATAATTTGGGCAAATTTGTTTTTATTTTTCAGATATAATTGTAACATAGCTATACTCTCTATAATCAAATGTACACAGTTAAATAAAACAAATTAACTAAATGAAAATAAAACATATCATTTAGCACACATTAATTTGGATCAAGCCTGTCTTGAGCATTTGGCCATAGATTCTTGTCTCGAACGTCATCATTGTTCATGCACCTTCGGACAAACTTTAGTGAATCCATGCTTGGTCTACACTGATGTCATCACATGCCTCATCCATGGCCTGAAGGAGAGTGGCGCGCTCAAGGGGTTGGCGATCATAGACCTTCCACCTCCATGCTGAAGAAAAATCCTCAATAGGGTTGAGGAAAGGGGAGTATGGGGGCAGGTTGAGGGTCATGAATTGGGGAAGGGCCTGAAACCATGCTTGAACCACCTCTGCATGTTGGAACCTGACATTGTCCCATACAATTACATAGGTGACCCCTTCACCTTGACAGGCCGGCTCAATTTTATTGAGAAACTCAATGAGATGTTCAGCATTGTAGGAACCAAGTAATGGCCTACCACACCATCTATAGAGATAGCTGTGCACATGGAGATGTTTCCTCCACGTTGTCCAGGCACTTGGACAGTAGACCATTGGCCAATGAGGTTCCATCCACCACAACGAGTTTTGGCCAGGTTAAAGCCTACTTCATCAACAAAAATATACTTGTGATGGTTCACATCAGCATCAAGCACCATCACCCTCTAAAAAATATATTTCAGTTAGTTATTTTTACAGTGTAGTTATATACATATACAATATACATATGAAGTAGGCGATGCATCAAATAGTAACAGTAATACAGTATATAATGCTGTACCTGAACATACTCAGCCCTCAGTTGTTTCACCCGGTCATTGTTTCTCTCAAAAGGCACCAGGTAAATGTGTTTCATTGATACCTGGTGCCTCTTCAAAAGGCGGGCTACTGTTGGTAGGCTGATGGATGCCACATTGTCAAAGGTGTCATTGTTCTCCTCAATTGCCTGCTTTATTTCTGACAGCCGTATATCATTCCTGGCCTTCACCACCACTGCCCAATCCTGCTGGTCGGTCAGCACACGGCCACGGCCACCACTATGGGGTTTTCTGTCAATTCTAAGCATAGAACAGAGTATACTGTCAATAGATCATACTGTAAGAATACTGTAACATGTTTGATGTTTGAGGTTTTCTTGGCGAAAGGTTCAGGTGATAGAATTGACAGTTGATCTTTTTAGATTTGGATCAACTAATCTGGCAGCCTCTGCCATAGTAAGGCCTCGGTTCACCACATGATCAACGTTGATGGCTTCATTAGAGACACAGTTCTGCCTCTGTCTTTCTGACAACCAACCCTTCGAGAGGCCCCATGCCCACCTCTCTGACCTCTCTGTTGGTGCCCATGCCCACCTCTCTGACAGATCCCTTGTCCACGAGCTCTTCCTATTCCTTGCTGTCTATCCTGCTCCATGTTGAAAGAAATTGCCAGTGTTTACACCCCCCCTTTCATATGGTGACCAATTGTGGTTACCACTATGTGAAATCAATTAACAATAACGAGTAGTCTTTATGTGTGTTTACATGTAATTTAGATGTTCATACAAACACACATTTTATGTGTGTATTTCGCAAAATCCATATACTGTATATAGCTGACAAACCAATTTAAAATCTATAGGTTTACCAAACGGTTCAGTGATTAACCATTAAGAGCAGTTGGATTAAATGTTGGTCAAATGTATTTACGCAAATCAGAAGAGAAGCATATCAAAAGTATTGCGAGCATTGCATTGTGAAAGACAATTACTTCATATGAAAGGTATTTCTTTGATGACACACTGAGTGGTACATTATGTGTGATGAAAAAGTGTCTGTGTAATTTTGTGTGTTGTACTTAGTCAATTGAACATGTGATTACATGTTTGAAAAAACTGCCTTTTTGATTATCTGCTTTGAGTTTTGTACTAACAGTTTTTACCACATACTTGCGATAATAGTACCCAACTCCTGCATTCTGCTTTCTTCTTGCTATTTAGGTGGTGTGCAACATACCGTGCTAAAATACAATTAAAAGCAATCCCACCATTGCCCAACTCTGATACACCATGCAAAACACTGTAAGTCCTCCTGCAGTGTTGCTGTTGGCAATGGGAGCCCTCTCCGTCTTCACTACCTCCCCTTCTTCAGCCTCACCTTTGGAGAGTGGGATCCATGGCCATAGCTTTACGTAGGTGAGGTACTCTCTGCTACAGGGCGCATTCTTTGATAGCTCTGCCACCCTGCCCCCTACTCACAAGGCAGGCCACCAGCTGGACCTCATCTTTTCCAGAGGCTGCTCCACTTCTAATCTCTCTGTGACCCTCCTGGACATCTCAGACCACTACTTTGTCTCATTCTCCCTTTCCCTCCCCTTTCTCTCTCCTACCGTCACTTTCTGATAGAATCTCCACTCTCTCTTCCCCTCCACTCTGCTCTCAGTGACTATGTATACATGCACAATATTTGGTCATTCAGAATCAATTCATTCTGAATGGACATTCCGAACCAACTGTTTTCATGATCACATACGTGAGGTTTATTGTGGGTACCTGTTTACATGTCAATCATAAAACCCAAATAGGCTACTTTGTGACTTGTGCAGTGTCGTTTTGCCATGCAGTTTGCCGTCCCAGGAGCCAGAGGGGGTGGAGCTGATGCTACCGTCCCGAGAGCCAGAGGGGGAGGAGTTGCTGTCCCGAGTGTAGAGTGGATGGAGCTGGTGCAGATGTCCCCGGGGGTTCCCACATCTGGCAAGGAGGAGTTGGAGTGGGACACGGGTGTGCACCGGCAACTCCTCAGCAGCTCCTGAATGTGATGCTGAGAGGAGTCCAGCTGAGGCACACCTGGTTGCTCCGGCTGGAATCATCAGAGTCCCTAGTGACTGAGGGAGAGCCACCTGAGGGGGACATCCTACCACTCCTGCCTCCGCCCTCTGAGGGAAAAGCAGGTTTGTTCATTGTGCTTGCAGTTTTGATTGGTTTGATGTGTTGTTCTTGTCCCACAGTGAAGTCAGTTGACCATCCCATGTCTTTTGTTTTATGTTTCATGTATCTTTTTGGTTGGCCCTTGTGCCTGTTTATTTTGTGTGCTTTGTGAAGCCAACAGGAATCCAGTCTATAGTAAGACATAGAGATGTATAAGTACAGTATCATAGCAGAGAGATAAATAAGGCGAGCAACAAATTGTTTAATAAGCTGATGTGAGTGAATGGCAGAAGCAGGTAGGCTGCTGTAGTCCAGTCTTGAAATGCAAGAGAGTGTAATAAAAGCTGAGGAGAGTAAGCAGTGAGTGGCCACATTCTGTATATGTTGCCAAGAAAGACAGTGTAAGAGCATGCCAGTGAAGATATAAGCTGACAGTAGGAAGGAGAGGTCAAGCGTGACAATGGTTTTGTTCGAGAAGAGGGAGAAGGTTCTAGAGTCATAGGGAATGGAAATAGAAATGGTTAGTGGAGGGACAAAAAGGATTGTAAAGGTCAGATTAAAAGATTCGAGTTGAGATTTGGGTGATGTAAATGTACCGTTTTAAATACATACATTTTAACAAGTACAATATAAAATGACTCATATCAATGACACAAGAAAGTAGTCTATTTAAAACAAAAACAGTGATAATTAGATATTTGTATCCAAAATACATACAAAACTCATAGAAAATGTTTAAATGCAACATGCATTCCATACTATTGAAATCACTCACAGGGTCATAATAGGAAAAGGGACAAATATTGAAGTTACATAGTACTGAAATTGCTCCCAGTTTTTTCGGACTCGATTAAAAAATATATTTATAACCATACATTCTCTGCTGTGTTTGGTGTGGACTTCTGTGTGTTTTCATTTTGTCAATAAAAGACACATGGTTGAGTTTCAGCCGCCTTTCTCATTTTCGCAATCCCTTGAGTTCTTTACCAGAGCAATAGAGCATATCCAGTTTCACTGGCTTGAATTAATACTAATAAATTGAAAATTTCTTTGAAGAGTTAACTAAGTATAATTTATAATGAATTTTGAGAAAGTGTTACAAAATTTAATTTTAAGAGCATGGTAGTTCTCTCCAAAATACTCCCGGTACCACGTGCCTGCCAGGGAGACAGGCAGAGATTAGAAAGTTAAACACGTGGTTGAAATCTTGGTGTAGGGAAGAGGGTTTTAGATTTATAGAGCTTTTCTTCTTTCTTCTGGGATAGATGGGACCTGTACACTCCGGACAGTCTAGATTTAAACAGAAGGGGGGCTAATGCATTGGGACAGCGTATGTGCAGAGTAATAGAGAATCTTTTAAACTAAGGACCAAGGAGATGTTCCACTAAAGAAAACTACTAGTAGGAAAGTCCTGAAATGTTTATACCTCAATGCCAGGTGTATAAGGAACAAGATGTTAGACCTAGAAGCCACAGTGCTGGCAGGTAACTATGATGTTGTAGGAGTGACAGAAACATGGCTTACAGAAAATTATGGAGACGAATATAAGTTGAAAAGACACACACAGTTTAGGAGAAACCTGCATAATCGAAGAGGTGGTGGGGTAGTATTATATGTCAGAAATTACATTGAGGTAGAAGAATTAGATCCCAGTAACAAAACAGATTCTTTGTGGGTTAAACTTTTGAATAAAAGATCCAGAGGATTAGTGGTAGGAGTGTGTTACCACCCAATTCAGATATTCAGAAAGATGTACAGTGTAATGAGGACTGCATGTAGCAAGGATGTGGCTGTTATAATGAGGGATTTCAATTTCCCAAACATAGACTAGTTGGGACTACAGAAGCAGAAATAGAGATGGTAAATGATTGCTTTCTAACTAATTTGTCAGGGAACCAACCAGAGAGAGTGCATGCATTGAAATGTCCAAGATGGAGTCAGAGGGACACTAATTAGAGAACCAATGGCAAACTGTGATCACAATATGGTTAGCTTTGAGGCATACTTTCAAAACACAAGGACACAGTCTAAAACAATGGTCTACAACTTTAGAAAAGCAAACCTTGAAGGTATGAGGCAACACTTAGAAGTGGTAGACTGGGTCACATTGGATACAGATTCAGTCCAAAATGGATGGTTACAGGGACGTGTGGGGTGGGCAGGGGTGGTGCGAGCCCCTTTTCATTCCCTTGTCCTTTATCTTCTGAAGTGCTCCATTTGTCCCGATTGCCCCTCCCACGATCCATGACACACTTCAAGAAAGATATCGCTGCTCTAGAGGCAGTTCAGAGGCAAGCAACCAGACGTATTCCAGGTCTGAAGGCAATGTCCTACTCTGAGAAACTGAGGGAACTGAACCTTTTCACCCTGGAACAGAGAAGAGTACATGGGGACTTGATTCAAGTCTTCAAAATCATGAAGGGCATCGACCACATCAAACCAGTGGAGCTTTTCCAGATCAGCAGGGACACATGCACCGGAGACACAAATGGAAGACGGGAAACAGGAGACACTTCTTCACACAGAGAGTTGTCACAATCTGGAAAAAACTCCCCAGCGATGTGCTTGAAGCCAACAATTTGGGAACATTTTAAAATAGACTAGATAGAATCCTTGGATCACTTGAGGGGAGCACTTTTGTTCTCTATAGTTACATGTTACCCCCTAGTAATCTTAGCCATTGACCATCTGTTGCTAGGGAGGCCAGAGATTATTACCCATATATTTCGGTTAAAACGACCCCATATCACCCTCAGGGGAATGGAGCTTGCGAGTGCCTTAATCAAACTTTGCTCTTGTTGTTAGGGGCATTGGGGGAGGCTGACCAAAATCAGTGGTCTGAGAAACTTCCTGAGCTGGTGCATGCCTATAACAATGTGGTGCACGAGTCGACTGGCTACTCGCCCGTCTGTCTGATGTTTGTACGGAGGACGCGGTTTCCGGTACATAAGGTTACAGGGGCTCTGCTGCAGCTGGTTCCCCAGACGTTGGCCGGTAACATTATCCAGTCTTGGGATAGTGAATGACCAATTCGACACTTACAGAGTGCTCCTTTTTTGCCCAGACAGGGGGTTTTTGTACAAAACTTCCGACGGCACAATCGGGGAAGTTAGCCTTTCACTGGGTCCCCGACCTGTTTGTTCTTATATCTCCCTTAGGAGGGGAGGGTCCCGTGTATCGAATTCGACTGGAGGGAAAGGAATGCCCAGAGTGAACCATACATCGCCGCCATCTATGTCAGGTGCCCCTTGAGAGTAGGAAACCAGAAGCTAGATGGCCCCTAGGGGGAGAAGCCCAAGAGGAAGCCCCAGCATTGGCATGGTGGCCGGTTCCTCTACAGCCGGTCTGTTGCCCCTTGCCTGTGCCTGCATCTGAGCCTGCCCCCCTTGCTGAGCCTGAGGTGGGCCAAAACCTTAGAGTTGGAGATCTGCCAGTGGGGTGGGTGGTGTACAACCGGCTCCAGTTGAGCCGATTCACAGGTCTCAGCGGGCGAACTATGGAGTCAGACCCCAGAGGTATAGGGAGGGGGCTACTTAAATTTGATGGGTTGCGTATGTGAGGATGTCAGGGACGACAATGGATCTAGCTGGGGGGAGGTTCAGTCCAGAGGAGAGAGGCGGGTTCCTGTGTGGAGTCCAGGTCTGGGTCCAGCCATGGGGAAGTGTTTTCACTGCTGAAGAGAAGCTGTGAACAGGAAGGTGCAATAAGAAGAAAGACTATATGGAAAGGACTGATTGCCCCAGAGCTTCCAGGAGGTAGATGTCCGGGAGTGAGCTGTATCTATTGTCTGCATCTTTGCACATTCTTGGGTTGCTGCCATTTCTATTTTGATATTGGGAGAAAATGAAGTGTTATTTTATTAGATAGGCTCTTGGTTTATTTTTTTATTTTCTTCTTATTATAGTTAGATTAAGGATTAAGGAAATTTGTTTTTAGGAATTATTTTATTATTTTCAGAATTACTTTTAAGCCCACAGTATTAATGGCATTTTAGAAGCCTCCTTATTGTAATACTCTCACACAGCCTTCCTGCCCTATGTGTTATGAATAAACTTATTATTATTGAATAATGGTGGTCAGTGTGCCAAGATCCTGATACAAGCCTGCGTGGGGGAGTATAAAGGGTGGTGTGAGGGTCCCCTCCTCTGGGAACAACTGAAGTGGCATAGCGTGGGAGACCGTTGTCACCAGACCACCTGCAACACTATTACTATTGCTTTTTTATGTGTACCGATCAGCCATAACATTATGACCACTGACAGGTGAAGTGAATAACACTGATAATCTCATTGTCATGGCACCTGTCAGTGGGTGGGCTATATTAGGCAGCAAGTGAACATTTTGTCCTCAAAGGATCTGAGCGACTTTGACAAGGGCCAAATTGTGATGGCTAGACGACTGGGTCAGAGCATCTCCAAAACTGCAGCTCTTGTGGGGTGTTCCCGGTCTGCAGTGCTCAGTACCTATCAAAAGTGGTCCAAGGAAGGAAAAGCGGTGAACCGGCGACAGGGTCATGGGCGGCCAAGGCTCATTGATGCACGTGGGGAGCAAAGGCTGCCCCGTGTGGTCTGATCCAACAGATGAGCTACTGTAGCTCAAATTGCTGAAAAAGTGAATGCTGGTTCTGATAGAAAGGTGTCAGAACACACAGTGCATCGCAGTTTGTTGCGTATGGGGCTGCGTAGCCGCAGACCAGTCAGGGTGCCCATGCTGACCCCTGTCCACTGCTGAAAGCGCCTACAATGGGCACGTGAGCATCAGAACTGGACCACGGAGCAATGGAAGAAGGTGGCCTGGTCTGATGAATCACGAGTTCAATGTGTTGACTTGGCCTCCAAATTCCCCAGATCTCAATCCAATCGAGCATCTGTGGGATGCGTTTTAATATTTTATTATTTTATATTTTTTATACATTTTAGAGCAATTACTCCCCCCTAAATTTTAATTAAACATAGATTGATGTACCGGTTATTCCTCTCTTGGTTAACATCCCAGTGCCTAAATAAGGAATCTAAATCTGAAGGTTGTTCCTTCAGTGGTGTAGTACACCTAAAAAAATAATTTACATTTACATCTTTGCTGCACAGACAAAAGGGCAAATGCATTCAAATCAAAATAAAGAATTCCAAATAAACTTTTGAAAACCCAAAATGGAAGGATTACAGCAGGACAGACTGTAATACCCTAGGAAAACTGAATTAGCTAATCAATTTCATAGTTGAGCATGCTACATTTGTGTAACTGAAACAAAGCTTTCTGGTTTAGTGCCAGCATGTGCTAAAACTTTAAATAATTACAGAGAGAATGAAAGAATACAAATGCAAAATACCCAAATAAAACCCAATTTTAAGTTTTAAAACCTATCATTAATATTTTCCATCCCAGTGTATATATACACAAGAAATTTCCACTTAGAGCAAGGTGCATACTATAAGAAGTGAGAACCAAGGAACTTGATGTCACAGTCGTGCCATGGGTGTGCCATGCCAATTTCTGTGATCACCAGTGGAATGCAGTGCTGATTACTGATTTTCCAGTTACCCTATTCATTGCATTGCTTTCATAACTGTTTTTAGGACAGTTGTTTATAGATTCCTTGGCTTTTGTGGGTTTTATTTCGAGTTTTTAAAAACATTAAGTTATTTGTGTTAATTCCAGTTTAGTCACATGTTCAGAGCTGGTGATGGGTGTATTTTAAATCACTTGATTTGATATGTTGATCTTTACTGAATTATTTTTATCCACAGACTGAAATCTGTTATAAGATGGTATATCACAAATTAAGCCTAATAGTGTAACATATTTATGGCTGCTAATTCTGGCATTGTATCTATTAATCTATACTTGGACTTTATCAAATTCTGTGGTTGTTACTCTTGATAATGAGATCTTGCTGAACACTCTAAAAAAAGGTTGCATGTGTCACTGGAATTGCCATCTATTGATAAAAATAAAATACAAAATACAATCGCTAGGCCAGGCTGGGTCCCTGGTCTGCCGCACAGATCCGATCCACTGGTGTATAGTATGGTGTACTTCGGCACAACTCCTGTCAGTGCACTTTGGAGCACATTTGAGTGGGAGGAAATGCAGAGCAACAGGGGATATCTCAGTGTGTTTTCTATGGTTCAACTTGGTGTTTGACCATAGCGGTGCAGGCCCACCCCCTGATTCAGCCAAAGTACACTGCACATAGGAGAAACACCCTGTTTGCTTAGCCATATAAGGCCAGTAGAATGACCCCTGAAAGTTGGGTGAAAGGTTTCTCATTCATTTCAAATAATGTTGGGTTGCAGATGCAACTTTGGTTATCTCTTTCAATTTCAAAACAGTTCCCCCAGAGGATGTTGGGAGACTGTCTTCCAACTTTCATGTTCTCTATTGGGATATTGCTCAAATTAGGTGTAAGGCTAGGAGCAGTGTCTACTAATGATAAAGATGATGGTAAATCATGTTCAAATGTGTGCGAAGAACTGGAAAATGGATGTTGCTTCAAGGAAATTTATTGCATGTGATTGGAAAAGCATTTTCATGAAATCTATTAGGATTGTCCTAGATTGTTGGATTTGTACTGGGTTATGTGAGCATACATGAGCTGCAGCATCACTGTTGCTGAATAATAATTATACAATTTTCTTGTTGCTTCAATTTATATATTGCTTCTCATTGTATTATACAATTAAACAATTATGTGAATACATGTATTAGGTAGGATTATTTATTATATACTATAACCAGTACTGTGCAAAAGTTTTAGGGAGGTGTGAACAAATTATGTAAAGTAAGAATGCTCTCAAAAATAGACATGTTAATAGATTATATTTATTTATCAATTAACTAAATGCAAAGTGAGTGAACAGAAAACAAATCTCCATCAAATCCATATTTGGTGTGACCACCCTTTGCCTTCAAAACAGCAAGTACCTGTCAAGGTTTTCCAACACATTTAACATTGAATTGGAATACTACTTCTGTGTCCAAATTCATGATCACCTACTACTAGATTTCTGAGAGCGAAATTATTCAGCATTATTAATAAGTAAAGCTAATGTATTAAAGATAACATTTTTAATGTTAAAAAACTATCACTATATAAGAATGTCTGTTCTGTATTTTATTCTAATCTGTTTATAAATTATTCAAGCGTAAGACTGATTCCAACACAATATTCACTGCATTTCATTACCAGCAACTTTAAGGCAAGAGTCCTAGTTTAATTACCGACATTTGATCTGTGTGAATGGAACAGAAAAACGAATGATGGCAAATGACCTGTCACGTCCTCAAATTGTCCACACTAACTGACGTAACCAATCAGAATAGTAGTCGTAATGTTCGCGTTTCCCTTATTACCATTTCTTGTTTTCAAGATTGGTGCTCTGCATACAACAAAGGGCACAGTCAGGAAACAATTGCAAACTGACAAAACAGAGAAATTGTCACACATTTAAATATGCCTGTAGAGGAGAAAATTCAGAAGCAACACACGGGCATGGTGAGGGATGCCATAGGTTATTCACGAATTTCAGATGTGCTAGCTGTCAGAGGCATCCACAAAAATAAACAACAAGTGTTGAGCAAATGAAAGTGGTTGAAGTCACGGTTCCATGGAATTAATGACCATAACCACCACACTGGACTCAACTGTAAAGACTGGGCATTTCACGATTTGTGTTATGACATATGGGGAAGCAGCCCATCGGCTAACCTGGTAGCCACTGTGAGCTCCCTCACACTCGGCTTGTTTACACCAAGGTATGTTCATGTTGCGCAGACTTTTCCTCATGCACCAAATCTGAAAATGTATTCAATGAAGACTCAAACTTTCCGCAGTAAGTATGAAAGAACACAGTTTACATTATGTAATATTCCAGTAATATATACTGGGAGGAATACGTATAACCTGCATGTAAACAATGTTTTGGGCGGTCGCTCAATGTAAGGTTTTTTATTTTACACGTTGAACTTTAAGTAGCCAACTGCTGGTATATTACAGTTTTACAAAATTAATTACATATTGTACAATTGTGTAAGTGTGGGTATTGACTGGTGACCTTAAAATAAAAAGGTTGACCTTTTGACCTTAGGGTAGGGGAAAAGAATGTTTGTGTGTGAGAGAAAGGAGGGCTATAGCAATTTTGTACATTATATTTCGCAATGTAAATATGCAAATTGGTGATAAATGCAAACTGTAAATTAAGTAAGTGTAAAGTTGATTAAATTATGTCAAAAGGGGGTGAGCGACTATTACCAGGAATATACACCAGTATGTCAAATTGTAAAGTATTGTCTCTAACAAGTTTAAACATATGTTGTGTGTTTGTAGATTCTCATTTTGATCCATCTTTTTTAACAAGAAACAACTTGTGCAGGAAGGGCCCCCAGAAAAAACAGAAGACCACAAAACTGGAGCAGGCATCTCGAGCCATGTGTGAGGCGTTCATGGATCAATTGGTGTCCATGGACAGGGAACATCGGGAGCAGGAGTGGGAGATGCAAAGAGAGGAGCAGGAGATGAATTGCAGAAAGAGGAGAAGGAGGCAATGTTTGCGTATAATGCGTGATATGCAGCAGACACAGACCAACCTGTTCCAGCAAGCTCTGTCCCACTTCCCTCAGCCATCTCCCCAGCCATACTACAGCAATACAATTCTATATCAAAAATACAATTGCTGATATCAACAATTGTATTTTGGATATCAGAAATTAAATTCTTGATATCAAAAATGCATACTAATTAACATCCATTGACGTGTAACTTAACCCTTTACAGTTAACCCATTATTTGTGTTGCTGTGTTGCCTGCTATTGTATCTTGGTTCAATATGAATACACATACTGTTACATTCCAACAACACACATATTTCAGCTCACTTACCAGAAATTGTGGTCAACTACTGCCTGCATGATGATAGAGTGCCATCCCTTTCTGTTGGGTCTTTAGGGTTTTTGTGAGGGGCAATGATGGGGATGTGAGTTCCTTCGATAGCGCCTGTACACTGGGGGTATCCACATCTCTCAAAGCCATCGATTACTTCTCGCAGACAGTCTCCACTTGGGAGGCATATAAATCGCTTCATAAGGTTGATCACTAGAGCTGCAGTTTACAATCCGTGGATAAGGCAATACCAAACAAACATGAGATAGTCCGGTATTCCGAGCGAATTGTTACAAAACTACTGAAAGTCTCATTCGAGGTTCAATAGACTTGAGCGAGTTGGTCATTCTATGTCCCAGGTATGGTTCCAGGAGCTCAACCAAGTATTCAAAAGTAATGTGGGTCACTCGAAAATGGGCTTACCACTGATTGTCGTCAAAGTAGGCCAAAACATCCATCCAAAATATTGGTCCAAGTCTCGTCTCCCGAACCCATGTGCTGCTACTGCATGTCGACCCCAAGGTTACAACTTCAGACATGTATCTGTAGACTGCCATGGATCGTAAGTGCAGATAATGTTTTTGGAGAGTCCTCCACCTGGCTTTGTATTGCAGCCTTTGTTTTGCCAGCCCATGCATTTTGGTTTGCATTTTGAAACACAACATCCATTGCATCTCTATCACTAAAAAAGAGACAAAGCAGCAAATGCATTTCTTCCATCTCGCACACCATCTTAGTGTAAACAACGGAAGCATGAAACATGTTACATCCTGTGACGCATATCCGCTGTTGACGGCATTCTCCGTGTTCTGGATACTTACCTGCAATTTGCTGGCATTCAAAGCCAGTGTATATAGGGTGCAACAGGAAAAAAGCAGGCAAATGTTGCCTGCAATTTGCAGGCATTTCAGTGTGAATGGGGCTTAATTTACTGAGGTTGTCCAGGATTTAATCTGAAATTGTATAATGTGATTGCACAATAACATGAAAATAAGCAGACATGACCTTTGCATGAAATACATCTTTAAAGAATGCTTAACTACTTTATCTGATTTAAAAGTTTATTTTTCTTTATTTTACATATGGAGTAAAGCAGTGTTTACTCTAGAGAACTGGCCTCCCACATGCAACTCCTACCCCTCCATTGAGGACATTATAACAATAATTTGAGACCCAGTGAATCGTGTAAAGTTGGGATTGGGGGTTGTGAAAGTAGTTTCTGTAGTTTTTGTTGTTTCGCTCCTTTGAAGTTTGTTTGAAGGGAATGCATGTCAGCTAGTCTGTGTGATACAGCTCAGAATGTAGTTTGTTAGAAAATAGATAAATCCTTTTTTGTGAGCAATAGGAACTTTTTAATTAACCTCTCGTACATGTTGTACTCAGCCTAATAGTGATTACTCCTCAAGCAGTTAAATCACTGTGACAAAACTTCTAGTGCACCATCCGTTGTTCAATGAATTGTTTTCTTAGCTTGACACTACTGTTTTTTTCAAGCACCACAAACCAGAGTTTGGCTTTGCTAGAAAAAAGTTCTGAGCCGCCCCCTTTTTGTGTCTGGTGTGACCAGGCACAACCTAGCTAGCACCAGCCCCACACACTGGCGGGGGAAATTACACAATGGTTTTCTAGAAAATTCTTCCATATTCCATTCAGAGAGAAGTGCTGTACACTGCTCAGCAAGCGTACATCAATGTCAATCCTGACAATGCACATGCTGATGTGGTGCTGAATAGCACATGCTGAATAGGGTGGCCTGTCCATCACACATACTAATTTATCTTAGCTAAGATTTGAATCGGACCATATTGTGAGATTCTGTAGAACATCAGTAGAGTAGATTCCTGAACTAAATATACATTTACCACTTATATAGAACTTATACAAATCATAAAAACAAATAACTTTTAAAATGACCACAGTTTATAATTGAACTGCAAAATATACACAAAAACATTTAAAAATGAAACATGCAAACTCAGAATATTGCATTAAAAAACAACAACAATAATAATAATAATAATAATAATAATAATAATAATAATAATAATAATAATAATAATAATAATGTGGGACCACACACTCACACACTCAATGAACGAAACAAAATAAAGAAACATTGCAGGCCTGAGTTGTTGCTTACAGTTTCTTTACCTCCTCAACTACAATAATAATAATAATAATAATAATAATAATAATAATAATAATAATAATAATAATAATAATAATAATAATACATTTTATGTATAACGTGCTCTTCTCATACCCAGAGCCCTGTAAGTCAAGCAACAGTCAAAACAGATGCAGCAATAAGATAAATCAGGCAATAAATAGTAGCAACTCAAAAATGCAAGGAAAAATAACACAAGCAGCACAATTTAAATTTTAACAAAACAATGTAAATAAGACAACAAGCAGGTTAGCCAATAAAGTGGAAGACGCAATACAAACATGATAAAAGGATTTATAAACAAGCAACTAACAGAGATCCTTAAAAGATTTTTTAAAAAGGTGAGTTAAGAAATGTCTTCAAACTATCAAGTGCTATCCACAGCTGTGGCGCAGTGCTATGGAAGGCTCTGTCACTCATTTTGAGTTTGCAACGGGTCAACTGAAGAAATAAGGAGCGGTTTTATATTTTTTTACAATGTATAATGCAATTAAAATGTATCATCGGATCCAGTGTGCAAAGGGCTAAAATGCAGCCCATGGCCATTTGTGGGCCCTGAGTAACAACACTATTCGCTGCCTCCTCCCGGTGTTTCCTTAGTTAGAAACTTGCGACACACCATTCCAAAAACGTAGCAGTACAGCCATTGACCATTGTTGGAGGTTAAATTATGTCTTTAGGCACAATAAAGACGTCATCATTCTAATTTGCACAGACATGACTTCCCCTAAAACATTCACCAGACAGAAAGAAATCAGAAGTATATTCTTACCACTAATGAAAGTTGACCTGCCTGACTTTTCTCCTACAAAGGCCTGTACAGACTCTGTTAAATCCAGCTGTTGAGTCAGTTCATGGTCCATAGATGTTGTCGGCTATCCATTGAGTCATTGTTCAGTCATCATGGAGCAAAGGGAGTTTTTAGAATCGGCCTTAGTTTTCACCACTAGCGTCCGATCTGACTGTCAGTGTCCTCGGTGCATTGAATGGGACAAACTCAAGGCCACTAGAATGATGCGGTTTGGTTCCCATAAGCTGCACTGGGGTCTGTTTGGTGATTATGAACGCTTCGAATGACAACATTCACATAGTACTTGATCTACACATTTAACTCATATTTCACAAATTCCCAATGAACATCTTCAGCCGATAGCTGCTTTCACAAGGTTTCCTAACATCAGTATTACTTCCTCCTGGCTTTTTCTTTAAAATAATTCTCCCTGAACTGTCACTCAGCTTAGTCCCACCTTCAATAGGAAGTAAATTACGCAATCAATGAAGCAAGGTATTGGAAACTTGGGCTGCGTCCCAAATCGCACACTTGCTCCCTACACCCTTTGACAAGTGTACACTTTGCATGACGTTGTGCTGACGTCACAGAGTGTGCACTTGAGTGAGGAGGGTGTAGGATGAAACTAAAAGCGCTTAATGGGACACACTTCAGCATCAGCATTCAGCGCCTTTGCCTTTGACTGAAAAAGTACCTACACAGTCTTTCCTTGTCATCTGTCTGTATTTAATTATAGTAATAATAATAATAATAATAATAATAATAATAATAATAATAATAATAATAATGATAATTTTGAAATACACTGTTCGTTAATATCACCTCCTAGTTTTATAGGATACTACTTCAGTAATGAATGATAGTTCCTGAAACATTTTTTGGCTGAACTTTCTAATCATATATTTAAATCATGATTATATAATCATTTTATTGTATCTATCTATATATTATTTCCTTGATACATAATTTAACAATTTCTACATCTGTCTAGCTAACATTACAGTTATATGCATCCGCCGCTGCTATATTTTCCCAGTTGACTTGTCTCCGGCTTTAACGCAAAGAGTTCTGGGATTTAAGCGCTAAACATTAAGTGTGCTCTTTTGTACACTCCATCGATGGGAGCATTGAAGGGCACAAACGGCTTCCGCCCTGCAAGGGAAGGGAACGAGGGAACAAGGCTGTGTCCCAAATCGCACACTTGTTCCCTCATTCCCTTCCCTTGTGGGGCGGAAGTACTACCGTGGCCATCTTAAGGCCTGTCCCGAACCCTTAGGGAACGAGTGAAGCGAGCCTAATCGAGCCGTTTGTGCCTTCAATGCTCCTTTCGACGAAGTGTACAAAAGAGCACACTTATGCGGAAGTGTTTTAGCGCTGAAGTCCCAGAACTCTTTGCGTTAAAGCCGGAGACAAGTCAACTGGGAAAATATAGCAGCGGCGGGTGCATATAAATGTCATGTTAGCTAGACAGCAGAAATTGTTAAATTATGTATCAAGGAAATAATACATAGATAGATAAAATAAAATGATTATATAATCATAATTTAAATACACAATTAGAAAGCTAAACCAAAAAATGTTTTGAAAACTATCATTTAATTAATTACTGAAGTAGTATCCTATAATACTAGGAGGTGATATTAACGAACAGTGTATTTCAAAATTATTATTATTATTATTATTATTATTATTATTATTATTATTATTATTATTTTAATTAAATACAAATACAAGAAAAGACTGCATAGGTACTTTTTCAGACAAAGGCGCTGAATGCTGATGCTGAAGTGTGTCCCATTGAGCGCTTTTAGTTTCACCCTACACCCTCCTCACTCAAGTGCACACTCTATGACGTCAGCACAACGTCATGCAAAGTGTACACTTGTCAAAGGGTGTAGGGAGCAAGTGTGCGATTTGGGACACAGCCCAACTCTGTTAGGACAGAATTGCTCCGGGGGCAGAATGTACACTCACCTAAAGGATTATTAGGAACACCATACTAATACTGTGTTTGACCCCCTTTCGCCTTCAGAACTGCCTTAATTCTACGTGGCATTGATTCAACAAGGTGCTGAAAGCATTCTTTAGAAATGTTGGCCCATATTGATAGGATAGCATCTTGCAGTTGATGGAGATTTGTGGGATGCACATCCAGGGCACGAAGCTCCCGTTCCACCACATCCCAAAGATGCTCTATTGGGTTGAGATCTGGTGACTGTGGGGGCCAGTTTAGTACAGTGAACTCATTGTCATGTTCAAGAAACCAATTTGAAATGATTCGACCTTTGTGACATGGTGCATTATCCTGCTGGAAGTAGCCATCAGAGGATGGGTACATGGTGGTCATAAAGGGATGGACATGGTCAGAAACAATGCTCAGGTAGGCCGTGGCATTTAAACGATGCCCAATTGGCACTAAGGGGCCTAAAGTGTGCCAAGAAAACATCCCCCACACCATTACACCACCACCACCAGCCTGCACAGTGGTAACAAGGCATGATGGATCCATGTTCTCATTCTGTTTACGCCAAATTCTGACTCTACCATCTGAATGTCTCAACAGAAATTGAGACTCATCAGACCAGGCAACATTTTTCCAGTCTTCAACTGTCCAATTTTGGTGAGCTTGTGCAAATTGTAGGCTCTTTTTCCTATTTGTAGTGGAGATGAGTGGTACCCGGTGGGGTCTTCTGCTGTTGTAGCCCATCCGCCTCAAGGTTGTACGTGTTGTGGCTTCACAAATGCTTTGCTGCATACCTCGGTTGTAACGAGTGGTTATTTCAGTCAAAGTTGCTCTTCTATCAGCTTGAATCAGTCGGCCCATTCTCCTCTGACCTCTAGCATCAACAAGGCATTTTCGCCCACAGGACTGCCGCATACTGGATTTTTTTCCCTTTTCACACCATTCTTTGTAAACCCTAGAAATGGTTGTGCGTGAAAATCCCAGTAACTGAGCAGATTGTGAAATACTCAGACCGGCCCGTCTGGCACCAACAACCATGCCACGCTCAAAATTGCTTAAATCACCTTTCTTTCCCATTCAGACATTCAGTTTGGAGTTCAGGAGATTGTCTTGACCAGGACCACACCCCTAAATGCATTGAAGCAACTGCCATGTGATTGGTTGGTTAGATAATTGCATTACTGAGAAATTGAACAGGTGTTCCTAATAATCCTTTAGGTGAGTGTATATGATGCTTCCGATTAGTTACTTACCTTTAGGAGGCGGGACATACATGATGTGAACTTGTTGTTGTTGATGTTTTGACAGGTTTGTAAACTTGGAGACGGCGCTGCCCCCACATGTTGTTGTCCTGTGTGGTTGCCCAACACTTGCTCAATGGACAAGCCAGCTAAATGCATGCATGTATTTCCAAAATTGTTTTGCGAGTTACTCATAGGTGTCCTGCGAGCTACTGGTAGCTCACGATCAACCTGTTTGAGACCCCTGTTTTAGAGTATATGTATTCTCTCTGTAATACACCATCTGCACTCCTTTCTCCCTCACTCTCCTCCATACTTGTTACTCACGACCTCCAAGCAACTCTTAACTCCTTCCCCCTTTTACTCTGTGCTTATTACATGATTGGCTCTGGGTACTACTATCTAACCAATCATGGGCTAAGCTGTCTGCATGTGTGCGCTGCAACTAAATTATAATGTTTTAAAATGTTTAATTATCACACATTTTGAATGTTAACCTCATTTAGGATTTTGATGTGCTATACTTCCTTTGTCTTATCGGGTATCGGCTACATCATTTACAACAATCGCAGCAATTCGAACTGGATATCCCAAATCACACGTGGAAATACTAAGCAGTTCTCACTCTACATTAATTGCAGTAATCTTCAAATTTAGATTTGTACACCACTGTAAAATTGGAAAGTCAAAAGTGTAAATACAGAAACTAGACAGATTTCCACTTGGACAATTATAATCAGCAAAGCACCCTGCTTTGGGGGTGGTGTCACTGCCAGCCCATAGCCTTTATCAGTACATTGTGTCAGTACCAAGAAGATGAGCAGTTTGGTCCATGTCAGACTGTACTGATGCACTGGCATTGTGGCATTATCAAAATGGTTTGGGTCATACTGTTATTATTTAATGATTAAATACAATGAGGGCAGCAAAGTAAGGAGGCATTTTTGTATGCGCCTGCATTATCCCTTTAGCCCTTAAGAGCCCAGTGTAATATATGACACAAAGGCTTGGCAAGAATATCCAAATTTACAAGGCCTTTATGTTACATCATGTTCTTAAGGGTTAATAACATTGCAGAATAAGTTCCATTTAAACATTAGACAGCCAAGCAAGGGAGGTTTGTATTCACATTCTCTTATCAAGAAATTGTACACTTCATTTCATGGAGATGCAGTCAAACCATTTCACCGAGTCTCGTGGCTCTGCTGGCAAGCCGGTTTTGCTGCTGTTGCCATCTAAACAATGTTGCTCACAAATCTGAATCATATGATGGCTCACTCCGCTCTCCTTGCCTGGCCTGCACATCTGCTTAAAAAAAGCAGGTCTGTTCTTGTCTTTCAAACTAATAGGTTGACCAATGAATGGATGGATTGTTCATTTGCCCATCTGTCCTTAAATATTCAAAGGAAAATGTCGATGTTTATGAAATGGTGTGTGGAGAATCATTTATTAGGGCGTGAGAGACGTTTCTAATTTAAAATACTGAATAAATGTTATGACTGTCAGATTTCTGTTATTTATAGAAGATCATTACAAACCTCCTAAGATGTTATGCTGTGCAGTATTGGCCTGCATCATGGTTGGCAAGCAATTGATTGTAGAGAAAGGTTGTCAGAAACCCTTTATCCGAGGAAAATTATCCAAGATGATTGAGCCAGATTAATTTCTGCCAAAGTGTAATTTGAACCTCCTGAAAGCAAACAGACTACAAAGGAAATTGTATATATGAAATGCAATTTCATTATTAAACTATTCTACTTGAACTATTTAATTTATATAGAGTAGCTATTTGTTTCCTCTGTTTTCCTCACAAATTGGTAGTTTTCCATAATATTAAGGCTCTACACATTTGGCAGACGTAAGAATTGTATTTTTGTGGTCAGTTCCCTGGAAACTATAAATAATGTTGCATTATTATTATTATTATTATTATTATTATTATTAATAATAATAATAATAATAATAATAATAATAATAATAATAATAATAATAATAATGAATGTATGTATGTATGTCTATGTATTAGCAGATACATTGCTCAGGAAGAATCAGCAAGTGCATGTCAGATGGAAATGTGCTGGGAGTACAACATAGCGGGGTCAAGGTTGACTCCAAGCTTCCTACCCTTGACCCCGCTCTGTTATAATGAGATATTAGTTATTGGTACACCTACAGTGGCTGTAGGAAGTATCCCCCCCTCAGACCTTTTCACATTTTGTTGTGTTACAACCTGACCTATATTGATCCACTTAAAAAGGATTTTTTATTTTTCTTTCAGAATAACAACATTAAAAAAAAATACATTCCAATTAAAATATTTGAAGTATTTTTAAAAAGCCCCCTAAAGTTTATTTAAGTAGGTTATGCAGTACCTTAAGCTCATATTACTGTCAGTTGGCCAAAGATAATGAACACTTTAAAAAGGAAAGCCCAGTTGAGACTTGGGCCATTATATTGCTACACTTAATTCCTGCATACATCTGGGGAGGGCAGGGTGACAGAGATTTCAAATAGCGATCCAGGATGTGAGCCCTGTAAAGATTTATTTTTTCCTTGAATTAAGGCTAAGCTTCCATGTTACATTGACATGGGACAGAATGCAAGGGAAACATAAACCTATGTAGAAGGAAACCAAACTGGTATTTTCCCACTAGTCTTTTTATTGTAACAGAGGAACTTTAATTCCCTAGGATTTCTGATCATACTAAAATGATGCATAAATTAATGTGTTGGTATCCAGTTCATAGATGTCATAATGGTTAAGCACAATGGGCACATTATATCTGTGCCTTACCAAAAAAAAAAAAAAAAACAGACATTTACTGCCTTTACTTTCATGACCTTAATGATACAATTTAAAACTAAACAGTGACAGAATTGCTAATTAGGCTTGTTTATAACTTGGTAATGCATTTCAAGTATATAAACAAAAGTTTCTAAATTGATTTTTAATAGAATGTTCAGGGGCACTGCAGAGGAAGTCTAGTAACATCCCAGAGTTAGACTAGTTTACATGTAATTAGGATTACATTAAAAAGCATTGTTTTTATATAGTTCTATTAGATATAGGAGAAGTGGATTGAAAATGGATGGATGGGTGGGTACATTTCTAATGGGGTAAAGTGACATGATTAATCGCCAAAACTGAGAGAATCACAAGAATAGCAAAGGATTAACTAACTCTTAAACAAACAGTGTAGTTCTGCCAGGGTTCAATGCAGCATCCATTCTCACGCCAGGAAGTCTCTAAAGGAAAATGCAATGGAAAAAGTATGTTTTTTCATTTTATCTCTTTAAAGATAGATGAGTCCCTCTAAAATAGTAAGTCAGCAATGCTACCTACATTTTTAATTTTTAGATCAACACAGAAGCAAATCAATAATACAAAATATCACTGCATACAGCATCACTTTCAACATTTTTTCCGCAGTTACAAACCTTCTTGAAAGGACTAAAAAATTGCTATTGCAAGTCACTAGCAGACCTTTGATGTCTGCGACAATTTCTAGTATTGAACAACAGCTATATTTAATTCATCCAAATTAATTCATTTTGGCTTATACAGGGCCTGTGTGTACCTGCCTTTCTTTCTGTGTCTTGTTAAGTCTGTTGCAGACAGAGACATTTGGTTCTCAAAACATTTGATTTCTATTGCCTTGACACTTTCAGGGGAATAAGTAAACATGGTTGCATTGATAACAAACCTTCCTGTTGTTTCTGAGAGTTGGCCACAGGTTACAGATGTGGGGAGGTGAAGCTGTACCAAATGGTTTGACATATTTACAGTCATCCCCCAAAGGTAAGTCTTAATTGGTTTGAAGACCGGAGACGTAAGTCAAAACGAAGTTAGTCGAGACAGATGTTGAAGCAGAAGGGTCCCTCTACAATGCCATCTTGACAATTCAGGAGTAAACCATAAACTGATACATTAACCATAAAAAAGTTATTAGA
Source organism: Amia ocellicauda (assembly GCF_036373705.1). Lineage (NCBI taxonomy): Eukaryota > Metazoa > Chordata > Actinopteri > Amiiformes > Amiidae > Amia > Amia ocellicauda. Next base: position 17,581,536 of record NC_089851.1, on the reverse strand, counting down.
GAGCAGAGAGATTATTTCGATACAAGCACTGATTGCAGAATGAAGCTCTGGGGCCCCTCCTATGTGCCTTCCAACTGAATGATATTCATTAGCTAAATTATTGATTATTTGGTAGCCAATATAATCTTTTAGACTTGCATATTAATTACCATTTCATAAATATTCATTGGATTCTTCCAATTATACCCCTATATGGACATTTATTTCTTCGGTTTCGAGGTCTCGACCTATAAATGACCTATTTTTTCCTTGGGGTTCATTGCCTTCGCTGATCCTCTGCATCTCTGTCACCCGTTTCTCTAGAAAGTTACCATTATCGAATTGGCATCTTAAGGGTTCAGTGTGGTCCTGTGGATTCCTTACAAATTGGATTCCTTACATATCCAAAAGGCAAACCCTCTAAAAATATAAATTAAACCACTTACAACAAGTTTGGGGATATTTCAATTATGACACATTAATAGAACCTTCATGAACTAGCCATGCATCTGGAATTGCGCTGGTGTTACAGTTTTTGCTGTTCTTGATAAGTAATGAAATATCTAAACACAGAAGCACAATCAAGATAATACTTATATTTTGTTTATTATGCATGTACATACACCGATCAGCCATAACATTTTGACCACTGACAGGTGAAGTGAATAACACTGATAATTTCATTATCATGGCACCTGTCAGTGGGTGGGATATATTAGGGAGCAAGTGAACATTTTGTCCTCAAATTTGATGTGTTAGAAGCAGGAAAAATGGGCAAGCGAAGGATCTGAGCGACTTTGACAAGGGCCAAATTGTGATGGCTAGACGACTGGGTCAGAGCATCTCCAAAACTGCAGCTCTTGTGGGGTGTTCCCGGTCTGCAGTGGTCAGTACCTATCAAAAGTGGACCAAGGAAGGAAAACCAAGGAAGGAAAAGCAGTGAACCGGCAACAGGGTCATGGGCGGCCAAGGCTCATTGATGCACGTGGGGAGCGAAGGCTGGCCCGTGTGGTCCGATCCAACAGACGAGTTACTGTAGCTCAAATTGCTCAATCCAATCGAGCATCTGTGAGATGTGCTGGACAAACAAGTCCGATCCATGGAGGCCCTACCTCGCAACTTACAGGACTTAAAGGATCTGCTGCTAACGTCTTGGTGCCAGATTTGTATTTATTTATTTATTTCACCAGGAGATTTACCCATTGAGACCGAGGCCTCATTTACAAGGGGGTCCTGGAGCACAGACAAACAAACAACACATTAAAGAATGTATGGTACAACATTTAAGAGGAAAAAAAGTACTAAAACAATAAAATACAACCAGGCTGGCAGTATCACTAGGGCGTAAATTATATGTGTTGCTATTCTTTACCACTAGAGTATACAAATATGCGGCAACCAAACCATTAATGACCTTATAAACAAAACAATACCAATGGTATAGTCTACGATTAGATAAAGAAAACCAACCCAGCTCAATATAAAGTTGACAATGATGTGTCAAAGAAGGGCACTGTAAAACAAATCTACCACATGAATTATACAGTACATCTAATTTATACAAAGATGATTTACAAGTAGTTTGATAAATGTAGTCACCACAATCTAAAATTGGTAGAATAGTAGTAGGGCTGTGCGATATGACGATATATATCGTACGACGATAGAAAAACTTCTATCGTTTCATATTATGCTATATCGTTTATATCGTGGTGTCCTTTTAATTCAAAGGCATCATTAGTACTAGGGGAATTATAATATTATGGAATATCATTAAAAATGTGAGTAGCATTGTGGGAAAGAGCAGTCAGACAGAAAGCATTTATTTTATTATAATTAAAAAGTTAAAATCGATAAAAATCACAGAAACACAATCAGATAGACAACCAGTGACCACTCGCTGCTCTTTCATGCATTTTCTGTCCCTCCTCAGTGTGTCCTCTCACCTGCACTGTTCAGTGAGTGGCCACTACTAACTGTCTTGAAGCCGTCCTAAATTTAATTCAATTATTCAATGTATTGATTTAACAGCTGTGCACTGCATAGGGACTGATTAGGAAGAACTCCAATTAAAATGTGCGAATTGACATTACGTGATTATAATAAAAATAAAAATGTGAAAAAACACACACAGTGTTTGAATCTAAAAATGCATCTTTGACATTAGTATCTTACATAAACTACATTAGCTTATAACCACACGCTTTAACATATGGCTTAATACATAGCTCCTTTTACAATATGATTAAGTGTATTATTACACTTTTTTTTCCCTTGAGGATTGTAATATAAAACATGCTTTATCTTTGGCAGGGTTTATTTTTGTTCTTAAATGCTGGACTTCAGATATAGCCAACTCAGTCTTAAGTTATATTTTCTCAGGACCCTGCATCTCTCAGCTCCCTTATCTGGAGTTCATATTGAGGTTAGCCCAAATATTTTCTGTACACCAACATGTTCCATCAAATATTAGGTGAAAAGTATTGTATCTCTTGGGTGTTTAAAGATGTTCAAAGAAAAGCTGGAACATGAGAACATTATTCTTTACCAGTAGCGGCTCGTGGCCACTAATACTGTTGTGGTGGTCCCTGAATCGCTAACCACACCCCTTTTGAAATCATTCTTTGAATATTGATGTGAAAATGTAATGGAATTCAGGGAAGCGTGTAACTGAGTTTTAGCCTATAAGATGTAAGAGAACAGAGAGTAAATAGCCTTCTCGAGACCATTGCACCTAGTAGCCCACAAAACACTGAGGTTGCACATACTTTAAGATAGATTTAATTTATTCTATAAACAAAGTGTCCCCTACGAAAAAGGCTCAAGGATAAACTAAAGTCTAAAAATTGCATACTCCAATTTAAAAAAATTCCCAACAATGAAAGGGACGTGTTCAATTTTAAATTGACAAGAAATAGAATCAGTTTATTCTTGTCGGGTCTGTCGGGGCCACGTTACTTAATTACCAACTCTTCTTGTAATTGTAGTCATTCAAATGTTTTTAAGAAACTCAACAGTTACACACATTACCTGCATTGATTAACATCTTTACAGTCATTAGATGGCTCAGAGTTGTGGAGTGCCTGTGAGCCTCTAATAGCGCTTTCTGCAGTTCCCATATTTGATCACTAGGTTCCATAATAAACCTGCCTGCTGCATTGGGGCGCTGAGCTCCCCTGCCCAAATATTGCACAATAAGCTGGATTGAGACCAAATAGTTGAAATAGTGATTTTAACTCATCACTTGTTGTCTAATATGATACATTGGTTGTAATAAATATTACCCAGATTCTATACAAAGTAATTTATGATGTATTGATGTGGATAATGAGTTTGAGGAAACACTGTTTTGGGGTGGATTAATTTTTTAGAGGGGCTCTGCCCCACCTACCCATATGAATGAGCCGTACCTGTCCTTTCACAGACTGTCCTTGTCATGCCTCGGATTGACTGAGTTGCCTCTTCAACCCAAGCAAGTGGCATCATACATAGTAAACATTATGAACGTTTATTTTACAGATGCATCTGTGCCCAAGGCCTAAATTTAATGTTACAAAAAGATAAAATGTTATCTTTCTAGTTGGAAGCACTGCCCAAGGGGGAGGGGTTTCAGTGCACTTCCGTTAGAACCCAATCGAAACATCTCTATACAAAGCTGCCCTTGGCCCCTGCGCACGTCACTCAAAACAGGTATCTTCCTACTTCCTGTTTGTATAAGATGCACGTCTGCACAGGAACTTCCTCTTTTGCTATTTCGTCTTTGTAACATCAAATCGTGAGAGCTCTCTGTGAGCTTTCGATTGGCTGGCTGCACAAATAGTACTGTTCACATTCAGTTTCGGTTTTAAAATACAGCACGTAGGGCTTATCTAGTTGTTTTAATATAATTATTGTGATATATTCGCTGTGTTGGGTTTTGTCCACAGGGCTTTCCTCCACAGCAAGAGCGTCAGCTGGTGACCTACTACCCTCGCCCCACCGGACCCTGGACCCCACATCACTCTGTGTCCCTGGAAACCCAGCATATACTGTGTGGTTAAGCCTACGGGCCAACGTGGCGCTTGTATTCCTGCACTCCGCTGTTTGGATACACAGCGTTCTGTTCAGCCCACCTCGGCGGTGCTCGGCATAGCTCCCAGACATGTGAGTGAAAGCTTTTTCTTACTCTTAGATTACATATTGCTGTTATTTAAGATAACTATTGTCTTACTGTTCAGGAAAACAGTATCGATAGTGGTGACTGTACTGACTGTGTACTCTGGTTACATTGTGCAGTTTACTTTCGCTTCCCACGAATTATGTGTTGATATGGAAAGTCACCCCCACCATTGCACTGCTTGTGGCCATCAAGCCTTGCCCCCCCTCCCCCCTGGAGTGGACAGATCATCTGCCCTGTATGTTTGCTGACCACAGGCACAGTTACAATGTGGACCCTGACCCTGCTACAGCACACCTCGGGTCCCAGTCATGTACAGAAAGCCACCGCCATTGCCGCCGTGTCCTAAGACCCTCCATGTTAGCGAGTGACTGTAGTTGGCAGAAGGCAAGTGTTCCTATGATCAGCAGAGGGTACACGAGCAGATCTCCTGTCAACCTCGCTCCGTATACGGTCTTAGAATTGTTGAAGATGAGGGTAGAAGTGCCATTTGCCCTCCCCTCTCTGCATTACTGTTCCCAGTAGAGTGTGACTAATGTCCTTATTCCTGGGCGACCAGAAAGTGGTCCCAAGTTGCCCCTGCGGCAGTTTTTACCTGGGAGTTTTTACCACGCTCTTCTCTATAGACCAACCCAACCCAGGCCTGCTCCAGCTCTGGGCCTGGCCCCTGAGTGGGATCACTTGATGGCCTGGGATTTGTCAGATGCGGTAGTAGCCAGTATTCAGTCGGCGAAAGCTCCCTCTATGAGGTCGCAGTACTCCTACCGCTGGCGGATGTTTAGAACCTGGTGCCAAGACAGAGGTCATGACCCAGTCAGTTGCCCTATCGGGGTCATATTACAATTTCTACAGAAGCTGTTGTACCAGGGCAAGTCCCTGTTCACACTCAAAGTGCATCTGGCGGCCATCTCCACATGTCATGTTCGGATCGATGGCAAGCCCCCTGGGTCTCATTTTCTGGCTGTGCAGGTTCTGAAGGGAGCTCGACGTCTATGGCCTCCTCGCACCCCCTCACTGCCTGCATGGCGCCTTGATGTAGTGCTGTCCGCTGTGTACATAGTTCATGTATCCCAACACCGTAAGAGCTGCCTTTGCCCTGCCTTAGCTGTGCTAAACAGCAGGAGGCAACTGCTCCTGTGATTGCATGAAGGATGTATGAATTGTTTTCTGTCCCCTACGGTGTATATAATTAATTGTGACGTTATTTTTTTTTGGTAGAGCTGGTGTGGCTATTGTTCCCATGTTGCGCGAGATGTGCATTAACTGTTTCCTGCAACCCACAATGTATATTGTTCAATTGTCATGACATTGTAGAGCTGGTGTGGCCTCGCTCCTAGCTGTGCTAGTGGAGCAAGCGGCCAATGCTCCCATGTTGTGTGGAGGGACCCCGTGGTGTATATATATTGTTGTAATGGTAGAGGCCACTATTGTTCTGCATCTAGTTTTGCTAGTAGGTGACAACTGCTCCCGTGTTACACAGAGGGTGCATGATCTGCTTCCTGCACCCAACGATATATATATTATGACAGCACAGTGGAGCTGGCCGCTCTGTACTGTTCAGTTGAGTGAGATTGCTCCTGTGCTGCACGGAGGCAGCATGAATGTTCTTGCTGCCTACATTATATTTTTTGTTGTGCTCAGCTGTGGCTACTCTAGTGTCAGACTAGCCAGCTGTATATAATGTTGTATTACAATGGGTCTGTGGCCCCGCTCCTGTAGGATCAGGGGTCCACTGCCACATTAATGCGAGGAGGGCGCACAAGTTGCTTGATTGCCCGCGCCATATATTGTGCAAGTAGATATACAGTGAGGGAAAAAAGTATTTGATCCCCTGCTGATTTTGTACGTTTGCGCACTGACAAAGAAATGATCAGTCTATAATTTTAATGGTAGGTGTATTTTAACAGTGAGAGACAGAATAACAACAAAAAAATCCAGAAAAATGCATTTCAAAAAAAGTTATAAATTCATTTGCATGTTAATGAGAGAAATAAGTATTTGACCCCTTCGACTTAGTACTTGGTGGCAAAACCTTTGTTGGCAATCACAAAGCTCAGATGTTTCTTGTAGTTGGCCACCAGGTTTGCACACATCTCAGGAGGGATTTTGTCCCACTCCTCTTTGCAGATCCTCTCCAAGTCATTAAGGTTTTGAGGCTGACATTTGGCAACTCGAACCTTCAGCTCCCTCCACAGATTTCCTATGGAATTAAGGTCTGGAGACTGGCTAGGCCACTCCAGGACCATAATGTGCTTCTTCTTGAGCCACTCCTTTGTTGCCTTGGCTGTGTGTTTTGGATCATTGTCATGCTGGAATACCCATCCACGACCCATTTTCAATGCCCTGGCTGAGGGAAGGAGGATCTCACCCAAGATTTGATGGTACATGGCCCAGTCAATCGTCCCTTTGATGCAGTGCAGTTGTCCTGTCCCCTTAGCAGAAAAACACCCCCAAAGCATAATGTTTCCACCTCCATGTTTGATGGTGGGGATGGTGTTCTTGGGGTCATTCCTCCTCCTCCAAACACGGCGAGTTTAGTTGATGCCAAAGGTCTCATCTGACCACAACACTTTCACCCACTTCTCCTCTGAATCATTCAGATGTTCATTGGCAAACTTCAGACGGGCCTGTACATGTGCTTTCTTGAGCAGGGGGACCTTGCGGGCGCTGCAGGATTTCAGTCCTTCACGGCATAGTGTGTTACCAATTGTTTTCTTGGCGACTATGGTCCCAGCTGCCTTGAGATCATTAACAAGATCCTCCCGTGTAGTTCTGGGCTGATTCCTCAACGTTCTCATGATCATTGCAACTCCACGAGGTGAGATCTTGCATGGAGTCCCAGAACGAGGGAGACTGACAGTTATTTTGTGTTTCTTCCATTTGCGAATAATCTCACCAACTGTTGTCACCTTCTCACCAAGCTGCTTGGCGATGGTCTTGTAGCCCAATCCAGCCTTGTGTAGGTCTACAATCTTGTCCCTGACATCCTTGGACAGCTCTTTGGTCTTGGCCATGGTGGAGAGTTTGGAATCTGATTGACTGATTTCTTCTGTGGACAGGTGTCTTTTATACAGGTAACAAGATGAGATTAGGAGCACTCCCTTTAAGAGAGTGCTCCTAATCTCAGCTCGTTACCTGTATAAAAGACACCTGGGAGCCAGAAATCTTGCTGATTGATAGGGGATCAAATACTTATTTCCCTCATTAACATGCAAATCAATTTATAACTTTTTTGAAATGCGTTTTTCTGGATTTTTGTTGTTGTTATTCTGTCGCTCACTGTTAAAATACATCTACCATTAAAATTATAGACTGATCATTTTTTTGTCAGTGGGCAAACGTACACAATCAGCAGGGGATCAAATACTTTTTTCCCTCACTGTATTTTTTATCTGAGAACTATGTATGTGTCCTGTAACTAAGTTTTAGTGCCTTGACTTTCCTTCCATCTTTGAGTTAATAAAGAAGAAGTATGATTTTGAGTTGTGGCATCTTATGTTTTACAAATCTGCCTCCTTGGAGCGATACACATCTGCTTTGACCGTAAGATGTAGATTTCAGATTTATGAGTAGTAATTACTGTTGCCTCACCGATCACCAGTGGTGATCCAGTCATGTAACTCACACAATAACGTCTTCATTATTGTGAAAATTTTCAGTTAAAGCTGCCATTTTCTGACTATTGAGAATATATGAACATCTTTGTTTTTGTTTCTTTAAAAGATGAATCTGATTTGCAGTAAAAATCACTAACATGTAGAGCGATAGTTAATAATTATTTAGCTTTAAAGTCTCACAATTGTTAACTTTAGATTTCTCTTTCAATGTTTTCTTCTTTTTCCACTTAGTAAACCACAGATTTGTCTTGCAATTTATCACATAATAAACTTTCTTGGGAAGGGAAATTATGTATGCAAAATCATCAGGTTTGAATAAAGTTACCATAGACCATCAGAGAAAATGAAAATGTAAAATTCTATTAAAATGTATCCACAGTTATATTTGTCTTTGTAAATTAGATTTTTGCATAATCTAAATGCAATTTTCCATTTTTGATAAGTATTTTAAAGTACCCTTTAATTTTAACTGCCATTATTTTAGGATTATACCACATCCAGCAGCAACCTGGAGGCAGTATGGAAAAAAAAATACTTTTAAATAAATTTAAAATGTTAAATTAAAGATTATTTTAAATACATTTTCTAGATGATGCAAACATGCATACCTAGTTGTTGCCATTTTATTTAAATAATTTAATATAAGATTATAATAAGTTCAATGTCCATTGATTCAAAATAACATGTATACAAATTGAAAAATAAACATCTGAGATATTAAAATTCACCCAAATGAAATGTTCCTCTTCAAGAGACATAGGACCTATCCACTACACTAAGCAGGCAACAAATCTTAATCATGTCACAGTCTACATCCTTTCACAGATGACCTCCTCTGCTGAACTGCATACTTGGAAAATATATTTTGCTGAAAAAAGAGTGAATCCCAAGAAGTGGAAATTGTTATCTTTCGCTCTCATCAATGGGCTTTTTGCTTTTGGGTTTTATAGATCAATACTCTATCATTTTCAGTCCCATTGAGGTAACACGACTCATTGATTGTCTTCAGTAGAAGGAGAAACAATTTACTCTGAGAAGATGGCAAGTGTGAAAGCCTACGCAAACATTCAAAAAGAATTACCAGAACATCGATAAAACCCATTCTCAGAGGAGAGGAGAAGGAAAACCTCTGGTATCAGATGAGCAGGGATTCCCACTTCTAATCAAGAGAGGATATCACTTATCAATGAGACAAATAAGAAAGATCAGGGAAAGAGACAGCACAAACAGTGAGGGAAGACCTGTGGGAGGGCCCTAACACAATTACATGAAATTTATAGTCTGGTGTGCCAACTGAAATTTACTTTACAAGGCTATTATAAACATTAGCTTTTTTTCATGTATAAAATCAGAACAGATTGACTAGACTTGTAAATGATTCATGAACTTTTGAAAACAAACAAACAAACAAAAAAAGTAATTGCTTTCCTCCAATTTCTTTGTAGAATGTTGCAAAAAACAAAATCCATCCTTCCATAACCATGGTTTCCTCCAGGACTAACTCACCAGGACAGTTATACATTTTCAAACCATGAATGGGGGATAAAAGAAACTTAAATTATCTTAGTAAAATGTTATGTACAGTACACAAGCCTTGCCATTCATACAGTTGTTTGTTTAGAGCATTTAGAGAAAGCTGCCCCAGAGAAAATAATAAAAATACACTTTGGTATAGGAAGGATACAAAACAAAGCAAATATATAACTGTCAACATTGTCCTTATTGATCTGATCCATTTAAAATTAATAGAGTTTAAACATATAAATGAAGGATTCTTTTAATTAATTAAATGATGTGTGTATGTGCTGCAGTTGGTTCCTGAGGTTAAACTGAAGGAGGATGTTAGGTTTGCCTTTATTTAACTTTTAAATCTCAATTATAAGCACAGGAAACACTGGAAATCTATTAAACACACACACATACATTATATATATATATATATATATATATATATATATATACTTACAGAAACTGCAAATGACACAAAGAAGCATGGCAATATGTGTGCTTGGAATAACAAGAAGAGATAGAAAAATAAATGAATGGATCCTAGAACAATCCAAAATATGTGACATCACTGTAAGAAAAAAATGTTAAAATGGCAAGAAAATCAGATCAAAGATATACTACATATTAATACATATATTAAAAAGACTTAGAAGATGACCACATAAGAGAAGAGAAGATTAAATTATAAACTTTGTAGGTTTGTAGGTACATTTCACATACTACAGCATTTGCCATATTGATCAGCTTTTTGAACATCATTACATTGTATGTAATGCAGTAGCAGCTGGTGAATTTTAGAATAGGTGGGACAATGCTCTAAAAAATTGTAATACATAGTATGCTTTCAATGTTACGCACCACATACGCACTGCTGCTCCTTGATTAGCAGTTTCTCTATTGACAGCATGGCCAAAGCGTTCAGTGGATCCTGCAACATTGTGTTTCTTCAGTGTGGAGAAACATATTTCAGATTCTGCAGATGTCACTGGTGTTGTAATCTCAGAAATTGCTTAAAATTTGTTTATTTTTGTAGACTTTATCAATCAGTAAAGTGCTCTGTGGTTACACTACAAAGGACGCTTTACAAAAACCTTGATAGTAAGGAGTTTCCAAATGCCAATAAAACTAGGTCTTAATGTCAATGGTACACACGGTTATTGTATTTTCAAAAGCCAAAGACCATGGACTGTGAAAAAGCACTGTATGTGTTGCATGTCTGTGCAGTGTCATCAATCTTTATAGTACTTCCCCCAAATTCACACATAATTGCTACTCATGTCATAGGTGGAACCCAGCCGTTTACTGAGAGATATTAAATTACTGCTACATGTCATAGGCTTTAGAGATGAAGACCCTAGGCCACACTGAAACTCTTATCTAATGTTGAGAGCACAGCCATCATGCCTGTGCACGTGTTGCAAAGGCAACAGACAAATATGCAGGTTGTTTTTGTCCCTCATTCCATTTTTGCTGTCAGATTAATTTAGTTTATTGTACACTTACAGACATAAAAAAGCAAATTTTTGTATAGAGTGGAAAACCATTGTCACAAAAAAAAGATAAGTGCCTCAAACAATGAATACATCATTTGAATGTTGCATTATTGCTACAGTGCAGTGAAATGCATGAATCACATTTCATAACACATTAAGTTTGAAAATTATAATACTAAAGTACATTAAAAGAGACAATCACAATGCATCATACTGCTGCAGTCATGGTTGGTGATATCACACACTTACACTCATTTGCTTTATATCACACAGCACTTGGAGCAGCCAACACAAAGCCAACACAAATCAGAATGGCTGATTGCCCTGCCTTTACCATACAATAAGTAGGCATTTGCTCATTTGACACATTGCACTATTTTTTATATATTTTTTTGTAATTGAACTCAACCTACCTGTTTACTGTCATTTTTTTCAAACTGATATATATCTATATTATCTAACTAAGACTGATAGTAGATTGATATACGTTCTAGCACTGCTTTTTTAATGAAAAAAAATGTGGTGGTGGCAAACTACCATGAAATAAATGGGCATCCACATGGAGATCTTATATCCGATCGCCTGCTTGCATAACATTGCCATGTGTTTCTTGTTTAAAATCATTCAAACCTCTCACAAGCTCTCCAACATCCGATTGGTTACTGAAATATACTTTTTGAAGGCAAGACTAAGCACAGTGACAACCCAAAGTGTTGGAATTCCAAACAAATTACCCAATCAGGTGCATCATATATGTCCTGCCTCCTAAAGGCCAGTAACCAATCAGATGTCAGAGAGCTTGTGACAGGTTGAGTAAGGGACTTTACCTAGAATGCTCCAGTAAAAACCCAGGTGTATAAATGGGTAATTGTATCTATAAAACAAGGAGATATAGTGTAAGTTGTGGATAAGGGTGTCTGCTAAGAAAATGAATCATAATTATACAATATAACAGAGGTTTAAGTTACAAATTTTAAGTTAAAATGGGATTAAACACAAGTTTTCATTGAGAGGTGATATACTTTGACATATAATAATGGGGACATTTGTAACTAAGTGGAATTCAATATTATTCATAACACAAATTAAACAAGATAGTAATCATGCATTTAAATGTATTCACTGCATTAAGTACACTGTAAGTTAAGTTTAATGTCATGTAAAATGTAGTAATAGTACAATTTAATTACTGGCCCGGTTATATGATTTAATGTAATTACAATGTATTTAATGTACCTGTATTTTGAAGTGTATCCAATATATTATAATATATTTACCAGTATATACTATAAAATATGTATTTCATTTTTGTAAGGGAGTTTTCAGTACACTTTATGGTTAGGGCCCAGGACAGTAGTACATCTACAACACAATCACGCCATATCACAAAACTGATTGTAAATAAGTGATTTAGGCAATAAAACAGCAATACAATATTTATGTTAATTCCCTGTTCAAAATCTTGACATCCATCTCAATTCACACATCTTCAGAGTGAACAGTAAATCAGGTAGGGACCTTAGAGACCCAATCCTTACACGAACCAAAATCTGCACCATGAGATGAATATCACAGCATTCTTCAGGCATGAATCAAAAGTATTGTGGGGGTCATTAAGGTCAAGGGTGGTGCATAATAAAGTATTCTGAAGCATTCCTTACCAAAATGGTGATTGCTAATATTCTTCTAATAGCATAAGTGGTATGCAAGTTACTGTATGCATCTACTAAAAACAATCCTTAATTGGTGTGAATTAATTTGTTTCAATTAAAATATAAATTAATTAATATGCTGTGGAAATGGGAAAGACTTTCACCTAACATATTATGGTATATGTTCTTTTTTTGTAGTAATGGAAAACTATTCCTATCTTTGACAGTAATCTTTTTTCTGCCTTATCATAAAACTGTCAGATATAAAATATATACTGAAACTGATGTCTTCCAGGCCTCTCTGTCCTTCAGTAATTTTATCAACCAAAATGGAGCACAACACAAGTTCAGGCAATTTTAACACACTTTCAATTCTAGTTACTTTCAATGGCAAGGCCAAAGCTGGAACACTATCAGTTTAGGAACTTATTTAATAGCAAATATATTCACTGCAATGTTGCTGCTTGCTGCACTCACCCCACCTACCCAGCCCACTAACTAACTTGGAGAGATATTTTATAATATAGAATATACAGAGTAAGATTATTTATGCTTAAAAAAAACTGGAGGTCCTCCAAAATGTTATTCAGCGATTTTAAGCCTTTTAAGGTTAGTTTTAGTTCATAGAATGGCTTTTCAGGTTGGTGTATTTTATTTGTTTCAAGTTTAATTTTAAGAATGTCATGCTAGTTTATCAGAGGGAATTTGAGAGTTTTCTGAGGACACAGCGATTTGTATTCAGAAAATACAGTTGCATATATAAATAAAAATATAAATATATACACAAGTATGTTTCGCAATTAACAATACAAAAGTCATTTTATAAATCTGCAGTGTAGCATTTGATACAATGCTTCTGTTGTTACTTTCAAAGAAGTATTATTGGAATTTACTGCTTGTGACCTTTGCTGCTTGTAATCCACTTAGGGGCCAATAATGTGAACACTTAAAGGGCACTGTAATAGAATAATGTGCTTTAAACTGTATTGGATCTACATTGTTTTGCATTACTTAAAAAAATTAAAAAGGAAAGAATGATTAACAGAATAATGTCCAATGTAACCAAGTAAGTGTTTTTCATGACCTACACGAACACACTGAGGAGAATCTGATACCGCATCTGCAGGGACAGCAGTCTCAATAATTCATTACATGTGTTTATTTATTGAGTGGCCACAACTACTCATCATAAATATGTTATATTTTTCCAATTAGTCAGATCTTAATGTGTTAATTTCTTTGTTACTTTTTTTAGTTGAGCTGGATTAGCTACAGACACACCTGTTGGATTTTGAAATTAAATTATCAAGAACAATTACAACTAAAAATGCTTGCACAGCAAGTCACAGATTAAACCAGTATATTGTTATTATTATTACTATAATTTAGGTGCAACAAATACTATGATGGGATTAGGGAAATTCCATCTGAAAAACTGAATACTTACAATGGATGGATGCATAAAGAAATCATGTTTGGATATATTGGTTATTAATGTAGACATTAAGTGTAACATAAACAAATAAATGTGTGCCTAGTTTTTTTTTTGTAGGTGACGCACTCACCTCAATCAGACATGTTTTTATAGTGTGTATCTTAAACACCCCATATAATTCCAAAGGAAAAATCGAAATACTTTGTGCAGATTGTGGAATAAGAAAGTTACTACTATGTACGCAAATATTTATGCATGACATATTTTCGTGAACCTTCCTACTTTTTCACCTTTTGCAAGGAGAAATGTTCACAAATGGTGCACAGTAAAATAAAATTAAAATGTTCAGTGCTCAGATGCTAAATGACAATGCCCAGTTCCACATCCTGATTATATGCTGCCATAGTCAGTCCAGATATTTGTATTAGGTATTGGATTTAAAAAACTGCAGTTTAACATAAAACCGAACAATTAGCACAACACAATACAAATGATTAAGCACACAATCATACAAAATATATTTATTTATTTTTAAACTGCAGATTTCTCTAATTGTAAAGTCCAAACTTGAAAATGTTGAAAACGTCATAGCTTTATACATGGTAGACAGTTACTTGTAGCTAGTATTTCTTGGGTTTCAGGTGCCTCCAGATCGTTTACCTTTGGCCACAGACGATGCAGAAATGTCACTATAAATTATTATGCCAGTATTTATTTTTCAGTAGACTGTAGTCATTTGGACATTGTCGCAGCAATTATTACACATTACACCTTGCGAATACACACACTGTAACATTTATTACTGTACATTAGCCACTACATACAACCAGCACAGGTGATCAAAGTGATCACTGCAGATTTACTTTTTTATTTGCTTACTTGGAATCTCCACTACGGATTAATCTCTTCTGTTATTGGAGCTAAAAAAAAAATATTTGATTATACAAGTTGCCATGGGAAAGACATAATCTGGTGATTCATAGTTTTCCTTATCCCGGATATTATGACACGACACATCCAGACAGAGCTTTCATGCTAAAGTTTGACATACACCATTATTTGGTAAGTTTTAAATGTTACATTTTTAAAAGCTGCTTATATTAAGGACTTTTTTCTCTTTAGTGTATATATGAAGATGTCCACTGGAGAATATCTACTAAACACTTTGGATTGTATAGCTTAGATGAGATCCAGCCTTATTTTTATTGTCATTGTGTTTTATTTTTTCACATTTAAAATACTTTTGTGTAGAAAACCAATGGCAAAAATAAAAATACCAACCAGAGAGAAAAATCAATTTGCACCATGCCTATCAGAGAGAGGGGTATTCTGTACCCAAAAGTTATCTTCTCTGTGGCTGTAGATAAACCATATTATATAAATTTGCCCTTGAGTAATGTTATAGCAAAAGTCAACATGTTAATCTCGTTACATTAACCCCAAGGCTTTGTATGAATAATTGTGTCTTATTTATGGAGAATATTATGTTAATTTATAGTAATGATCAACATTCTTAAAAGGGTCAAACCCACACACATGCAGTTCCTGCTTGCAAAATACAGTAAATCTAATTTGTTTGTTAGTGATTAATTTCTTACATTTTAAAAATCATAATATATGCAAATTTCCAACTGATAGTTACTGTTAGTAAGCCTGTTTAAGTCAGGAAACTTAAGTGGTGCATCTGCTTCAAACACAGATCAAACAAAACTTCCCTCTCAGTGAAAGGGAGAAGCTTAAAGTATTTTGCAGTTTCTCCTCTTGATGTATTAAATCCAAAAGATCTTGGACTGCAAATCAGACAGTTTGAACTTGATTGAAAAGAAATTGTTTTAAAGGAGGCACCATAAGAGCATAAGCAGCTTGTTTCTCCAAAGTGTCTCTTCTTTAAGTACTGCGAGAATGTGAGCACTCCCACTGCCTTTCTACATGAAAGTGGCTTTAATACCATGAAAGTTTAGCAATGCAGGAATGATTTGGATCACCTGGAATGCAAACTTCTCAGCCCATCCAAACATCAAAGATGTATTTTGCTATGAAGTGGAGCTTTGGCCTCTGGATTTGCAGGTCAGGATCAGGTCAGGTTTTATTAAGTTATTGTTTCATAGCATGTTGTGCCTACATTTGAAAATAATAGCTTCAGTTCCATGGCCCTTCTGGGCTGCTTTCAGAGATAATAATGTATCACTATTTCTCATATATATACAGACGGGTGACAAATGAAAAACATTTCAGTAAGGTGTCGGGCCACCAAGAGCCGCCAGTATAGCTTCAATGCACCTTGGCACAGATTCTAGTCTCTAGAACTCTACTGGAGGGATGGATCACAATTCTTCCAAAAGATATTCCCTCATTTGGTGTTTTGATGATGGTGGTGGAGAGCTCTGTCTAACATGTTGGTCCAAAATCTCCCGTAGGTGTTCAATTGGGTTGAGGGAGAAGGCCATAGCATTTGATTCACATTATTTTCATACTCATCAAACCATTCAGTGACCCCTCGTGCCCTGTGGATGGGGCAATGTCATCCTGGAAGAGACCACTCCCATCAGGATAGAGATGTTTCACCATAGGATGAATACAGGTGATCACTCAGAATAACTTTGTAATGATTTGCAGTGACCCTTCCCTCTAAGGGGACAAGTGGACCCAAACCATACCAGGAAAATGCCCCCCACAGCATAACAGAGTCTCTGGACCCCCCTCACTGTAGGGGTCAAGCAGTCAGGCCTGTACCGTTCTCTTGGTGTCACCAAACATGCACTCGCCCACTTGTCAGGAATATGATGAAGGATGACTCATCTGACCATATCAAGTTTTTCCACATCTCTGTAGACCAGTGCCAATGGTTTTTGCACCACTGAACTCTCAAATGTGCATTTGTCTTTGTAATGAGGGGTTTACGCACCTGCAATATCCTCTCTGTGTAGTTCTTGACGGACTGTTTTTGCTGACACAGTCTGATCACGTCCTGCATTGACATTCTCAGTCATGACTGTCACATTTTGTTTGCTATGGGACTAATTAGGTCGATTAGCACTCACTTTATTGTACTTCACCAAAGTGTAATAACACTTAAGTATTTATTTTTCTTGAGCTATGGGAATGAGCACCACCATGCGTCATTTCTATGTGACACATCATAAATATATGATTAAAATGCAATTGCATGTAAAAACCACCATTGTCTATGATGATTTTCTATCAAAATAACCCTTTATTTAATTTTAAAAAATAATTATTTTTTCAGGTGTAAAAACTCAGTGTTTACTTTGTATTCTCTCATTATAATATATAAGTAATCAATTAGGGGCCATGTTTTTATCCTTAAAGTTCAAATATAACTTTGGATCAGTCTAAAAATGTATGGTGGTAGGACATCATAATACAATATAAATTTAATTCATATTAGCTGCAACCCCACCAGACATAACTCAGTTTTAATTATGCTCTTAATCAAATTACCATTCAAGTAATATAATGTCCAGATTCAATGATTACATACTTTGAATCCAAACAGCACACTGCATAGAGAAAATAAGCTAAACAAATGTTTTAATATATTCATGGAATAAACAATAATCATATTGCATTAGTGATGCATTAATCAGAATTTGATATATAATTGAAAACATCTTGTGAAGGATATTGTTTTCTTGTGAGACTAAGTTAATCAAAAGTAAAAATTAGTGATCAAATTTTCACCCATACTTGGATTTTTGACCATCTTAACCTTTGGGATCTGATATTTAATGTTTGGTAGGACTATACTAAGGGTAGCAATCATCAGCAATATCAGGATTTCAAGACAATTCAAATATGGAGTCATATACTTTATGGATCATTTTAATAGCAAAGTTAACGGCATTAGAAAACAAATAGAATTGGAAACACAGAAAAATACTACAGCCGATGCATGCAGCCCTTCACAGTCCCTGCCTACCCTGGACTCGTTTAACGCAGTAAATCATCAGGAATTAGTCTCCTTAATTAACAAAATGAAAACTACAACCTGCGCACTAGACCCTATACCCACTAAACTACTAAAACAATCTCTGCCATTAATTATTCACCTAATACACGAAATTATGAATGCCTCATTATACTCAGGATCTGTTCCAGAATAGTTTAAAATATATAATTAAACCACTTCTTAAGAAATCCAAACTTAATAATTTGAAGACATAATGTTAACTTTCACAGTTACGCAGACGACACAAAATTATATTTGTCAGTAAATCCTAACAATACCATAGATATAGAAACACTAATCTGCTGTGTGTCCAAGGCCTAGGCCCTAAGCCGTGGACCCCCAGAGATTTATTTTCTCCTACATGCCATCCATAGGAGTTTTTTGTTTTTCTCTCCTCCGTGCCAAATGGTTTATTTAAATTTTCATTGACATTATTTTAGATCATTTAAACTGTTAATGGTCAATTTTTATTTTTATTCTATTATATATGTATTATTTTATTTTGCTGTACGTTTATTGTATGTTTACCAGTCTGTAAAGCACTCTGTGGCTACCCTGTGAAGGTCGCTATACAAATAAAAATTGATTGATTGCTATTATAAAGCAGCAAAAATTTTCCAATGAAAAATAAAACCTCTTTAATCACTGTCATCCGTGTCCTATAGATCTTTCTTATGCAGATGGTCTTCTATTAAAAACTATTTTTGTGTTAAGGGGGACAAAATTAAGTATATGAATTAATATTGTGTTCTGTGAAGTGTGTGTCTTATTGTATAAGACAGGTCCTCTTTTGCAGTTTGGCCTTGAGGGCCGTGAAGCAGTTTGGGCTAATAACAGCTGTAACTGAACTAGCATTGGTTCCCTGTCTCACAAATTAAATAAATGGGACTGGCAGTGCAGAATGTGAACTTTCAAATAATCGGTTCATCACTTTGATTAGTCTCTGGCATTCTACTTCTATTTAGGCTTAATTGTGTGACAGTGATTACAACGGTAAGAGGATTATGAATACAGAAAGAATTCCTCCTGGCCGTTGACAAGGTATCCATATTGGCTGAATGTTAATGCTCAACTGGCTCAAAATCTCAACCATTAGGGGGGAAAAGGGAGGATACCATCTTATAACTGACCTACAGTATGTTTTAAAATGTAATCATTCTAGGAATGAACTGTATCCACGGGGTAAGGAGTATTGGAGTGTTTGGAAATGTTGCTCTATGTTGACTTTTTTTTAATGTTTGTTTGTTTTTGTTTTATGAGTTATAATCAACTAACTGGGTGAAATGTTAGATGTTACACATCTGTTCAGTAAAACCAAAAAGACAAATCTGGGATGCAGCTGGATTTTACAGAGTATTCCTCTGTCATGAGGTGAAGAGCAGCAACTCGAAGGGAGAGAACAGATAAATGATCATCATTACTGCAGTGAAGTACTGAGGGAATTTCTAAATCAGCTTTTGCCCTCCTGAACTCTAAAAGTGGAGTGCAGCACCTGAGCACAGAGACAGAAAGCACAGTCTAAAGGGCATGTATGGTTTTAATTTGATATAACCTTGTAATGTTTTGTATTTGTAATATTTCTATCGGTGGCAGAGAGGTGCTGACTGATAAGGAAATCCAGCTTGGATGCGTGAGACATAAATGTAGCCAAGAAACACCACATCAAAATAAATATCTAAAACAGACCTTTATTTTAATGATTTACTTTGCAATTCATTTGAGAACTGGTGATTTTCTTAGTTTCAGTCAATCAATTTAATTGTAAGACTGGTGTAAGAGTATTTAGAAGTCTTAATAAAAATGTAACAAACTGAGTGGTGAAAAACTATATGATAGATCAGTATATTTTTCATATTTCCTGCATTTCCAGTCTCAGGTTTCAGGTTATTAAAGGCTATTAAATAGTATAGAATACATATCTATTCTAATAAAATAGTTTCTAATTTTTATACTGTATGATGTATGTACATAATATTATTTATTTGATTTGACAGTGTATAGTTTATTAAACCAATATGTTCACCCTATTATTAAGTAACATCAAGGATTGATTTAATTGGATAATTTTAAATTAAATGTGTATTTCTGAATTATGAATTTATATTCATATAATTTAGTTTTTGTTCAGAAAACCAGGATCCCTGCTAACAAGATATGTCATATTTGCTTTAGTAACTCTCAATTACTCAATTTATATTTGCCAAGGGACCAAGGGCTACTAAAGTGTAGTTATTTGGCAAAACTTCACATATTATGCCCATATGGCATAAAAGTGGTTCTTCAGGAGTGAGATTGATGGTGTTATTTATTTATTTTTTGCTTAAGATATATTATTTATATATCGCACAAGGCAACACAAATATTTTGCCAGTCCATTGATTCTATACCGTTGTTTGTGTTAATGGCATACTGTTACCAAGTGAAAATGTGCTTTTGATTCCTCAGACAACTGGTTTACGTCCATAAAAAAATAAGTTTGACAAAAAACATTTGAAACTCAATTGGGACCATGTTTTGTGGTCAGATGAAACAATAGTTTAACTTTTTGGTAACGCAGCACAGCAATATATTTGGGGTAGGGGCGGGGAGTGAAGTTTATATTGAAAAAAAATGTCATAGCCATTTGATATTTACACTCCTAGTGACTTTGTAACAATTGAGAGATGAGAGGATTCCAAAATATTCCAGGATATTTTAATTATTAAAGCTGGTGTCCTCTGTCAAGAAGCTAAAATTTGGTGGAAAATGGACTTTCCAGCATGAATCACTTTTTCATTACCATTGTTTGAACATTAATGTCCATTTCATTCTTTATGTCAGCATTGCAAAAACAATCAAAAAACTGACAGAATGAGTTTGTTTCAATTTCCTTCAGATGAACAAAACATCACAAAGAAAATAATATGTGCAGATGACAGATCCATATTTTGAGGTAAATCAATTTCAGTCATCTGTAGTGACCTTCATATTCAGCACATTTGAATACTGTGCTGTTGCTGAGAACAATCTCTATCAGCCCATAACCATCCACTGCTGGATGAAAATAGTTTTGGTAGATTTACAGGTCATTGATATTATGGGTTCCCATATTCTCATATAAACAGTCAGATCCTACTGCTGCCCTAGTGTTTAGCTCCATCATCCAGTTTGTTGCGAGTCCAAGGGGAATAAATGTTACAACGTCACGGATTAGTAGATTCTTTATTTTCTCTAAACTACTCATAAACAAAATAATGTATGTAGTATATTAAGATGTACCACTGTGTATGTTTGTTATATCACAAAAAATTACAATAAATGTTGACATTTCAGAGACAGTACAATGAATGTTCCTGTTTGGACATCACAATATCCAGACCCATTAAAGTACTATAGGAAGCACCTCTACCATGTTATCAAAGCCAAACTGGATTGAGAAAAAAATTATACTTTTAGTTACACTTCATTCAAGTGTCTGAATGAATTTGAAAGTTACTTCAGATTTGGATTCTAATGCTATTAGATAAAGAATTTACAGATAGACTATTTTCAGACCATGTACAAAAAGAAAAAAACTACTTTCTCCTGGTGAAAAGTTTTGTTATCACAGTTCTGACAGGTGATTCCTCTTTCATCATATTTTTTTTCACATCACATTATTAAAGAACACAACAATATTTTTGAACAATGGAAAGACAGACAAGCTGATCCTTTTGAAAACATCTGAATCCCTGAGAGTCTTCTCGAAGTATCTTGTTTCTATTCCTTTAGAGCTGCAGGTGGGCGTCAGTCAATTTATTTAACTTGTCTCTTGGGTTCATAGGACTAGGCAGCAAATAGCGAGTGGGAATCTTGACGAGAGAGGATGTGTAATCTAATCCCACCAGGGGAACTCAGAAAATGGTGATTGATTTCTACAATGACCAGATTTGGTTGATGTATATTTTTCTTCTGCTTTCACTTTTATTTCAGTTGACATCTGTTTTTATTTATTTATATTTATTCACCTCAGAGCAGTTAAAGTAATTTGAACATCCACCCATTATTTTTCATATGTGATTGTAAATTATATGATTATATATTCACAACAAGTCCTTGAAGGCAGTTAGATGCATAACAGTACAATATATCATAGTCATTTTGTTATTCATGCAAGGCAATTTCAAATAGTTGATTTTATTTAGAGAGAAGTTGTTCAGTTGCCACAGACTAGTTGTACTCAAGACAAGAGTAATAGAATGGCTCACAAGCATTTCAAATGTATTAAAACTGAACTACAGATATGTTTATTTAATGCAAATACATCTATCAGATACAAAACTCAATAATTCCTCAGTTCATCAACAGTTCAATAGTCTCTCAGTCCTATCAGTTAAGCAGGTAATGCTCAACCTCAAAGCACACAGTGTTTGATTGGCTTGTCTCTGTTCTCTATTCTATTGGTCTTTTTAATGTGTGTAATTTTGTATTTTATTTGTCATTTTAAATCAAATAGTATTACATATGAACTCCTCTATGTCTCAGTTGTTAAGATGGCCTGTCTTCTATTATGGTATTAAGTGGGTGGCAGAGGTGGATGTGGGGTGCAATAAATTCATAACTGGTGTCATTAGTATAACCATCAGCAGCAGTAGCATTATTATTGGTGAATTAAACTTGGCTCATAGTTGCAAGTATGAATTGCTGCAGACCTGGAGACATTGGAATGTGGGAGGAGCAACTGTCAATCATTTTGTATGCAGCCAATCACTTTGCATGTTGCATGCCAAATCACTTTTGACATCAGAAAGCTAGAAATAGCTTAACTCACATTAATTGCACCTGCTAAATTGTAGTGAGCCCACAGTAATGAGTTTTAATTTTATACACTATGTCAGGTAGCTAGTTCAAACACAAAGATTATCAATCAAAAATACGCTACTTTAAGTGTTTCTTAAAGCACGGTGCATTGCTTAGTTAACAGAAACAATAACTAATGTTAGGCCAATGTTATCCTTTAAATAAAAGGACTGATTTCACATTCATGAAAAACATCATGCTTTTATTAGCTGAACATTAAACCATTACTGTTCATATAATACAGTGTGTATGTGTGTGTGCATTTGTGTGTGTCAAGGTAACAACTATCACAGGTCTGCGAGCAACATGCAGTTAATGCACAGCCGTCGTCTGTCACTACATTCAAGAAGGAACATTTCCATATCTTCTGTTTTTTCAAATTTTGGCATTTTGCCCTCGATGAGCTCCTCTCCTTCTGTCTCCTCAACCTCCTGGAGGACTCTTTTCTAGTCCTCTTCCTCCATCTGTAGGATATCAGGCTCCAGCACTTTCCCACAGAACAGCCTAAGGTTCTCCTTCACCCAATTGTATGCAGTGTGGAGATCCCTCATCAGTTTTGGCTCCTTCATAAAAAGAGGATCCAAACACAACGAAAATAAGTTAATATTTCTGCTAGGAAGTAGGGATGGGAATTTCGAATAATTTGCTATGCGAATACTCGTGATCCAAACTTTTCATGTATTTGATTAACCTAATTAGAGTCCAGCTGCTCTTACTTTGCAAAAATAAAAGGCACACACAGGCCTACTATAAATATACACAGCATGATAGTTTAACATTACTAGCATACCATATACATTAATTACTGGCATCAGATTTATGTAAATCAAAACTATGTATTTATTCCATAGTATTTTAATTAAAAAAAAAAATACCTGCATGTAAAAAAACAAAAACAAAAACAAAAAAAAACAATGTCAATTTTTACTTGACATTTATTGAACATATCCAAATAAAACTTTTGTTTAAGGGTTAATGTACTACATGAAATAAAAAAATTAGCACATTAACCCTTAACCTTTAGTTTTTTTAGTTTAAGTATAAGTAATTGTCTTTTCTTAAAAAAATCCCAATACATAACAAACTTATTTATTCTTTAGTGTTAAAGCAGAAAAAAAAAATACTGCTCATTAATGCTGCTCAAAAAATACCAAAAGTCAAAAACACATGTATTTGTTTTAGCCAACAGCTGTACCCATTTTTGTTGTTTTAGTTTTTTTGTTTTAGCTCAGGAATAACAGCTCGCTCCTCAATTTTTACCGATACCATTAATAAACGTCAATCGCAAATTATATATATTATATATATATTATATATTATATAAGTTTATAAGATCTACACGAATGTGTTTTTTTGTATTGAAATAGTTAACTGGTTTTCATGTAGTCTAGTAATTGACTACACTAAGTCATCACTACTAGGAAGTGATTTTGCTCAAGCATGTTCTGACCCTCTATATTATGTTGGGATTGCATGGCACTAGACACATGTCAACTTACCTCATTGGCAGAGTCCTGTGTCTCCTGCTCTTGGGTATTAAGGACTTCTGGGGCCCAGTGTGCAAATCTTCTGCCAAAGCTAAGTTTTGCGAAAGAAAGAAAAAAGGTGTGGGTGGGTGAATGAGAGAGAAATGTGAGCTTAATATCAAACAACAGTAAAGTTTAATATTAAGTCATACCTCCCAAGAGTGACATTTTCCATCATAATCAAGCAACACCATTTCCTGATGGTGGGAAGGTCATGCTGAGAAATACAAACAAATTCAAATGAACACTAATGTTTAGGAGTGGAAAATAAAGTCACAAAGTTTTTTGTTGAAAGCTTACAGCTATGAAGTCAAAACGGCTCCTCCAGAGTCATGTGAAGAGCATACTGAAGAAACAAAGCAACAATACAGTAATGCATCAACAGTATCTTACACAGACACATTTTGCTTTTCCTCACATCACTTACCATCAACATGAAGACTCCGCAATCTACTGAACCTGGAAGCTGCTGGGGAATGTCCTAAAAATTGTAATCGCACATTATTATCCATGTGTACATGTAAAATGTACAAGGCATGTAGTGTTATTAATTCTGTTTTAAGTTAACTTTGTTTCTGAAAACAGTCCAGTTTCCTGCAAGAATAATAAATACAGGTATAAAATGATCTAGTCAGTCAATTTTGATTGCTCAGTGGGTTACAGTATAAAACAAGGTGGCACTTAATTTTATAGTATAGTAACTACTTGGTATGTCTTATGGAGTTATATAAGTTATTTTAGCTCGTCAACTCTTACAGCATTAATCTATTTAATGACTACCTTATCAAAACAATCTAATGAATAACTTACAAAATTAAACATTTAAATATTATGGAAGTCATGCAACGCAGATATTCAGAAATCATTTTCAATAATTTGTTATTCATATTATTTCTTACCTAATACACAATAAGTAGATGGACTGTATAATTAAGTGCACCCAGAACAAGCATGAACATTTTGTTCTCCAATGTTGTTATTAAGACATTTACTTCAGCGACCTCCAGACCTATATCTCACCCAAAGAACAACAGTACAGAAAATACAATGAAAAGAACACATACCTCCATGTAAAACTGCATTATTTTTGTGTGCCAGCAAATGCACTTTAGTAAACACCTTAGTATTAGCCGTGAATACCCGTGGCTGGCAGAATGGGCAGTGGTATAACCCATTTGCACCCAAGACCACTGAGTCTTAGACCACACGGGGTCTCTGTAGGTGACCTGATGGTGATATGAAACTGAGGAAAGAGAGTTGGTAGTTGAAAAGTATTGTCAATGCTTACTGACAAAACACTACATACATAACAATTACCAAAATAAATATCTTTCATAAATACTTTCACCATGTGAACTGTAATAAGACATATCTAAAATATGATATTTCATATCTCATTACAGTAGACTTATCACTGTTGCAAAAATGTATTTGACCAGAAGTGAATATCTTATATTAACCAGAAGATTTTATTTTATTTATAATAGAAAATTAGCTTATAACATACTATGTAATGACGTACATTTGCATGATGTATTTCAACACTCAACTCATCAAAAGTAACGTTAACAAGTTCAATGTTAGCTAATCATATGCATCCTGAGCAAGAAAGTGTTTAAAATAATAATAATAATAATAATAATAATAATAATAATAATAGTACAAAATAAATAAGCGTCATGTCATGTGCACCTTGATCATGATTGTATATCATATTTCATTATATTACATTGTAACGGTTTTCTGGGGTGCCAGGCAAATACAGTAATTTAACATTTTTATTTGTAACCTGTCAATAGGACACAGTGTAGCTGACCGTTGCAAATACACCCTTAAAGCCAGGGCGCTACACAGAATGTAAGCATGTAATCTGATCTAACACAAGGAAGAATTCTTTTCTCCCTCCTCCTTGAATTGCTTACAAATGAAGAAGGTGATTGGCCGCATAAAAAGTAATTGACAAGCATTTCCTGCAAAGTGATTGGCTGCATACAAAATGATTGACAGTTACTCCTCCCACATTCCAATGTCTCCGTGTCTGCAGCAATATCCTACTCCAGTGGTTTTCAAACCGGTCCTGGAGTACCCCCTGCCCTGCTGGTTTTTGTTCCAACTGAGGTCTTAATTGCTGAATTGAATCCTTAATTGTCCTAACAAAGCAATATACCATTCAATGAAGTAATTAAAACCTAGGTTGGAACAAAAACCAGCAAGGCAAACATTTGGAAGACATTAACTTTGACTGATTCGACTTTAAATGCTAAGAACAGCTTTTGAATTCTCAGCCAAGAAGTTCAGCTGCTTGGTAAATGCTTGACAAATGCCTAAATAAGCCATTAAGTCACATCCTGACACATTTACTCTGTAGTGTGTGTCTAGTTTATACATGCACAGTCTATTTTTAAGTGTAACAAATAGCAAGGCAAATAAAGCTTTAAGATTTAATTAAATTTGTTTTGTCTTTATTATTTTTGATGGTCAAAATATATTTAAATAGAAAATTATTTGCAACTCATAATAGACACCTAAAATAGTTCCACTTTGCAGATTAACAATCTGAATTCATAATTTGTATCAAGGGTCTCAATGTGTGCCGTGAAAACACACTCCACACCATCACACCACCAGCCTGCATTGCTCATACCTGTCAGGATGGATCCATGGACTCCTGCAGTTTTCACCATATCCTGTTCCTCCCATCAGCGTGAAATGGCAGGAATCAGGATTCATCAGACCAGGGGCCAGTTGTACTAACAGGATCAGAAAACAGGATCGGATCCAGGCTCCGGATCCAGGTTCCAGATCATGAAAAGGCGTGGTAGGAAGCAGATCAGGATCTGGCTCCACTGATCCTCCGCTCTGTGCGGCTGTTTGAGCATCTACCACTCTAATGACTCAATGACAATCGCAAACCTTTCAGAAAACTATACTGTGCTATTGCTTATGACTTTATTAATTAAATAAGCTTAGTTGTTCACTATGTTTCCCAATGCATGTTAATGTCAGTCTGCTTATTGTTGCCACTGGATGCGACACAATCATTTTCAGCCCTTCATCTGAAAAGCTATCCATCAAGGACAGGGCACATTGGATCCATTAAAACCTCACAAAGTACACAGCCTTTCCAGTTTATTGCACTGGTGTGCATTTCTTTAACTCCTCAACTACAAAAATTATATAATAATAATTAGCCAATAATCAATTGTATGTATAATGTGCTTTTCTCTTACCCAATAGGGCTCCATGGCAAACAGTCAAAACAGACAAGATCAAACAGGCAACACAGCAGTAGTAACTCAAGAGTATTTTTAAAAACTTGCAACTAAGAGTAAGAGAGTTCCTTAAAAGCTTTTTAAAACTATGGAGTGTAGGGGCGCTTCTCAAAGCGTTGCACAGCCGTGGAGTTGCTACAGTAGTTTGCAGTGGGGGTGCTGGAGAAATAAGAGCTTTTACAAAACTTTTTACAATAATTTAAATAAATACAAACCTAATTGAACACAAACTACACCTCACCATAAAGACACAAAAGCAGAATGCATGGTTCAACATTATATTGTTTATTTGAAAGTGCAAATCTTTGTAAATATTGTAAGTCACATTTTTGTTAGTTATCCTATACTATACTATACTATTTGCTGAAACCTACCGGTTTCAAAATATCTCAACGCTAAATGCAGCTTCAAACGTTTTGATAAGGCATGACTGCACTTCGATGTAGGTCCTAAAACAGGATCAATTATGTCTGAGGTTAAATATGCTTCATGCTGTTAATCTATACAGGTTTCATACGTCTTCCTCCCGGAAAACCTCTAAAGGTTTTTGCCTGTCTTTACATACCTGTGGTCTGCATGTTTCACGCCGGTGAACTAGATGAAGTATACAGAGTTCCTGCATTTTAAAAAGTTGGATCAAGCTCTCATCCTGATCAAAAGCAGGTTAATTTTTGAGCTCGGATCTGAGCTCAGATTGAGCCGTGATCTGTTTCGTACAACACTATTGAGATCAAGATCAAGCTTGGATCCCGGATCATCAACGACCTGTTTCAAACCACAGGACCACTGTTGGCTGAATGTCTTTTGGGTGGTGGACCACTCTCGATACAACGTGACACTGTTGTGTGTGAAAATGTCACACCTTAAGGGTGATCAGTATGTACATGTTAACCCGACTATGCCACCTCAGTTTATGGTGAGGGAAGGAGCTTGTTGCAAACCAGTGACTTTTTCCTGAGCAGGCACCACAACAGGCACCGGTAAGTATGAACAGGTATATTTGGTACACTTTGAGAACCAAGAATAGGGCACAGAGGCTGGACCTGGCACACACAATAAGCACAATTTTACCAGGGGAAATAATAATGCTATAACCTAAATAAAACCCGCCTTTAATACTCCATGGTGATAAAATGCTACCCCAAACTCAAAAGAAAATAAATAATAGAAATCAACTAAAACCATATAAAATATCACAATTTAAATCCCCTGTACCAATTACACACAACACAGTCCAGCAGTGAATAATGGGTTTATCCTTGCTCCTCCAGGTTGAGCGGCAGCACAACAAACCAAAGTCAGCTAAGACCCCGTTCACACTTGAGATTTAGGCCGGCCCAGGGTCGGGTCAAAACTAGTCCCGCTTTTTGACCCGGCCTAAATCTTTTGACCCGGCCTAATGCCGGCCTAAATGTAAATGTGAACGCGCCGGGCCCTGGGACGGGTAGAAAGCGTCAGCGTGTGACACAACTCAAGCTACGCCCCCCAGAGACGCGTGTCTGAGAGACGCGGAATAAACAGAATAAACACAGAGTAAACACGGGCACCAAGACAGCTACAGTGCTGCAGCACACAGTACTGTCTCTGTATTGTTTGAATGTCATATCGATCTATGGCCATAAATGTACTGTTACATTTCGCTAGCTCACATCTTTATATACACTCACCTAAAGGATTATTAGGAACACCATACTAATACTGTGTTTGACCCCCTTTCGCCTTCAGAACTGCCTTAATTCTACGTGGCATTGATTCAACAAGGTGCTGAAAGCATTCTTTAGAAATGTTGGCCCATATTGATAGGATAGCATCTTGCAGTTGATGGAGATTTGTGGGATGCACATCCAGGGCACGAAGCTCCCGTTCCACCACATCCCAAAGATGCTCTATTGGGTTGAGATCTGGTGACTGTGGGGGCCAGTTAAGTACAGTGAACTCATTGACATGTTCAAGAAACCAATTTGAAATGATTCGACCTTTGTGACATGGTGCATTATCCTGCTGGAAGTAGCCATCAGAGGATGGGTACATGGTGGTCATAAAGGGATGGACATGGTCAGAAACAATGCTCAGGTAGGCCGTGGCATTTAAACGATGCCCAATTGGCACTAAGGGGCCTAAAGTGTGCCAAGAAAACATCCCCCACACCATTACACCACCACCACCAGCCTGCACAGTGGTAACAAGGCATGATGGATCCATGTTCTCATTCTGTTTACGCCAAATTCTGACTCTACCATCTGAATGTCTCAACAGAAATCGAGACTCATCAGACCAGGCAACATCTTTCCAGTCTTCAACTGTCCAATTTTGGTGAGCTTGTGCAAATTGTAGCCTCTTTTTCCTATTTGTAGTGGAGATGAGTGGTACCCGGTGGGGTCTTCTGCTGTTGTAGCCCATCCGCCTCAAGGTTGTACGTGTTGTGGCTTCACAAATGCTTTGCTGCATACCTCGGTTGTAACGAGTGGTTATTTCAGTCAAAGCTGCTCTTCTATCAGCTTGAATCAGTGGGCCCATTCTCCTCTGACCTCTAGCATCAACAAGGCATTTTCGCCCACAGGACTGCCGCATACTGGATGTTTTTCCCTTTTCACACCATTCTTTGTAAACCCTAGAAATGGTTGTGTGTGAAAATCCCAGTAACTGAGCAGATTGTGAAATACTCAGACCGGCCCGTCTGGCACCAACAACCATGCCACGCTCAAAATTGCTTAAATCACCTTTCTTTCCCATTCAGACATTCAGTTTGGAGTTCAGGAGATTGTCTTGACCAGGACCACACCCCTAAATGCATTGAAGCAACTGCCATGTGATTGGTTGGTTAGATAATTGCATTAATGAGAAATTGAACAGGTGTTCCTAATAATCCTTTAGGTGAGTGTACATTATAAAAGTCTAGGCTAAGTAATGAGTTATAATGTAAACAGTTCAAACTACTTGGTCGATTAAAATAAAAGTGTGTAGCTGGTAAACTTGCTATTGTTTGTTCGTGTACTAAGTATGACTGAAGTCTGAAATTTAACAGTATGCATTTTACACGTGGAAATTGCATTGTGAAATTGTGAACGGGACCATAACTTTATTAATTATCCAAATTTTGCTTTAAAACTATATAAATTTAACCGAAGCAGGTTTCCATTCAAATCAGTGAATATCCAATTCGAAATGCGATTATATTGAGCTGAGCAGTACAATCACAAATGCCGGCATTGGAGGAAACGATTGAGACTAGGTTGAAATGAAAGCGCTGTTTACAATGTGGAAGATAAAGTTAAAACAGAAACCGCAGGAAGTGCACATAGCTGCTGTCTGAGGATATTATAACTATAGACGCGTCACAGAGGCTGCTTTCCATGCATATGATTGCATACTAATTTCGATTTCGACTAATACGATTTCTTGTGATTTAATGCAGATGTCCTAATAAAGGTGCTTTGCTTTCGGGTGAATTGTATAACAGCACTTTTCGACTTGTAGAACCGAAGATAAGATAAGAATAAGGGAAATATATGAATTAGATTCCCCATTGAACCAGCACATTTTTAATTATTAAAGCTTAGGCTGCAAAGGGTTAAGATTACTTTCAAATAAAATATAGAACTGAACAATAGCCAATCGATGTTAATAAGTTGTGATTATAAATACATCGCATACACCTGTAAGCAGACCTAATGTCCTGCGTCACTGGTTTGTTTGAGCAGATTTGATTATTCCCGGCATGCATTTCGTTTAGGCCGGCTTTTCGCCCGCATATGTGAACGCACTTAGGCCACCTAAAACCGCAAGTGTGAATGGGGGGTCTGAAAAATGCCGGACTAAATTTGAGGCGGCCCAGGGCCGGCCTAATAACTTTGAACGGGGTCTTAGTGTGATACATTATAGTTCCGATAGGTCACTTTTTACCATTAAATATTCTAGTCTTGCTTCCATTTCTCTTAGACAACCCGAACCAGCCCCAGCCGACCAACAGGACTTCCAGACAGGACTGCAGGTGAGGTTATATGAATTACAATCCCTTTGCACATAGAAAATACTTGACTAATGTCATTCACTGTGTTCTTCTTTCTGTAAGTACTTATTCCACTGGTCAATACCGGAAGGGAGAGGACAGCTCAGGCAGCAATAAAATACAATAAAGTGCAAAGCGCAATTAACTGTCAATGATAAAATGAGACTCAATAAAGCATCAACGTGTATGTCTCTGCATGTGCAAAATAAAGATTCAAAGTGAAAGCACATAGGTCTCTTGTTTCTATAACTGTCTCTAATTTCAAGGATCAAGTTCAAGATCGCCCAGGAGAGCCCCTTCCTTCTACTCCGGCTGCTGATTTCCAAGTCTACGTAATCCACACCGTCACGCCCTGGTCTCGTATTGCCACTTGTAATCCATTGTTTCGTTTTGCTGTGACCTTCGCTGCCTCCAACACACATCCCTTTCTGATGTCAGCTCGGTTGTTGTTCTTCTGATAGTTACCTGCTGGCTCTACGTTTGGATTTCCCCAAACATAGCCGTATCCAGCCTATATAGCAGGTAATAAAGGTTAGGGAGAGAAAACTGCTGCACATAAATAATAAATAATATGCATTCTTCTGTACTATAGTTTGTTTCTCCAGCAACTGTATGGTAAACGTTTGTGGCTGGCAGGCTATTTTTTAATACATTTCATTTAAATCAGGTGGGTTTTTAAAACTCTACAGCTTTCATCACATAGCTAAAGCTCAAATGTGGATGTCAAATGGACCACACCAAACCACACTTTCAAACATTAAAACAGAGACACTGAAATGCAGTGCCATTCTCATGTGATTTGCTGAAGGAATCATTCTCCTCTTTAATGCATGTTTACCAAATAACTTGAGTAGCTTTGGGCTACATTCTTGTTTCACAGCAAGTCATTTGGCACAGACAAATGCCTCTGTCCAATTAAAAATTATGCTACTGTATTAAGAGCCTTCTTTATCTCCCTGTATTATGTATGTATGTATGTATTCATGGCTAGGAAAAGACACTCCACACAATTCAGTCTCAATGTCAGTTATTCAAAACTAGTTGTCATGTCTACTTAAAATAGGTTGTGGAATGTCAACACATGTCCCCCACAAATGAGATGAACTGTTGTTTAGATATTTTTGTTTGGGGTGCCTTGATTGACATTTTGAGGTTTCAGACTGACAGTAATGCCATGGATGCATATTTGAATGAACTGTTACAGTCTACAGAAACAAAGAACTTATGTGGCAATCAATGAATAAATTGGATTTAAAACTATTCTTTGCATATGTACACAGTAAAAGGGTAAGTAGAACCATGTCTAAAAATCACAGTTGTATGTTTCTTTATGTGTGTGTTGTCATAGTGTATAAGTAAGATACACACCACTCTTCCAGATTTATTCTATCATATAAGCATATAACATTTTTTAACTTAACAAATAATGGCCGATGTCAAAACCCAGCATATTGTTCTTCAAATTTGTCAGAATGTATTGTGTCATAACTTTCTGGATAACAAAGAGATTTGTCTTCATCATGGCAACGCCAATGATTATTAGTAAGTAAACCGATAGGTTGCGAATGCAACCCTGGTTATCTGAAAAAAAGGAAGCGCAGCCCAAGGGGGAGGGGTTTCTGCGCACTTCCGTAGGAACCCGATTGAACGTCATTCTATCAAAGCTGGCCCCTGCACTCGTCATTCAGAACAGGTCCCTTCTCACTTCCTGTTCTATAAAATGTGATGTCAGTGATGATTCATCCTCTTTTGCTGGGAGCTATGACTCCTGCAAGACCTTGCAACCCTTGGGCAGTGCTTCTTTTTTTCAAATAACCGGGGTTGCATTCGCAACCTATCTATATCTAAGTTGGAAGCACTGCCCAAGGGGGAGGGGTTACTGTATAACAAAATCGTCACAAGGGAGGAGGCAGTGAGCTGATGACAGTAGCAGCGGATTCTTGCTCTATGGCACACAGCCAGAGCGAGGCAGCAAAACTCGAGCGCCATCAACCGGGAACAGTGGGAGTTGGCTCCATTGTACACATTTTCAGAACGGAGCCACAGTCCTGCTGGTTAACACATATTATATATACAGAGTGATGTACAGGCCAGACACATGCACCACCACAACACAGTGCACAATGAATGAACTGTCTGCAAATCCAGGAGCAGCTCGCATGGGTGCTCGACTGGAAGGTATAGTCCGGTGGAAGGGAAGACACGGTTCACAGGGTTAACAGGGACAGATAGCACCTGAGGGACCGCACAGGGCAGAGTAGGTGAAGCTGACTGTCCTGCTCCGAAGAGAAGGGAGGATGGAAAGCCATCAATAGGTCTGTTGACATGGAATGGAGACAGCACTTTTGGGGGGAACGCAGGGTTAGGGCGTAGCGTGACCCTGGAGCCATCTCCTGCAAAACGGAGACATGATGGGTGTACAGAGAGGGCGTGTAACTCGCTCACACGTTTTGCAGAGGTGATTGCCAGCAAAAACGCAGTCTTAAGGAACACTAGTTTCAGCTCAGCTGAGTTCAGTGACTCAAATGGGGCTTGGAAAAGTGCATCCAGCACTACATCAAGGCGGCATGTGGGCAGTGAAGGGGTGCAAAGAGGCTGCAGCCATTGAGCTCCCTTTAGAATCTGCACAGCTAAGAAATGAGACCGAGGGGGCTCACCATCAATCCGGACATGACATACAGAGATGGCCGCCAGATACACTTTGAGTGTGAACGAGGACTTGCCCTGGTCCAAACAGATCTTGTAGAAATTGAATATGACCCCAATGGGGCAATTAATTGGGTCTTGACTGCCGTATTGGCACCAGGTGCTAAATGTCCGCCAGCGGTAGGAATACTGCGACCACGTAGAGGGAGCTCTTGCCGACTGAATAGTGGCTACTACCGCGTCTGACAAACCCCAGGCAATCAAATGCTCCCACTCAGGGGCCAGGCCAAGAGCTGCAGGAGGTCTGGATTGGGGTGCCAAAGTGTGCCCTGCACCTGGGACAACAAGTCCGCTCTCACTGGGAGCTGCCAAGATTCTCCGCGGAGGAGGGCGATCAGGTCTGCAAACCAGAATATGTGAGGCCACCATGGGGCTATCAGCAGAACTGTCACTCGTTCTCTCCTGGAGAAGGGAGAATGTTGGGAAAGTGTAAAGGAGACAGAGCGGCAATGTGTGAGCTAGCACGTTGGCTGCACCCCCAGAAGCAGACAGTGTGCTAGACAGTACAGTCTGCACGACTGGAGACATCCTTGCCTGTTGATATAGGCGACCACCGCTGTGTTGTGCATCCAAACCAGCACATGTCTGTCTTGTAGGAATGGCAGGAAATGAGACAGTCCAAAGAGTGCTGCTTGTAACTCCAGGACGTTAATATGGAGGGCCCGTGCAGGTTCTGTCCACCTGCCTCGGACCCTATGTCTGTCACAGACTGCTCCCAAACCTTGCTTGGAGGCTGAGGTGGTAGACTGGCCCCAGGGGCACACCGAGGGTCAAATTGTGAGGGCTCCATCACCAACGGTGCACCTTCCAGCACACCGGAGTGACTGTGACTCGGCATGCTCGATCACAGTGAGGATGCATCTTGAGAGACCTCAACCACCACTGCAGTAGCCTCAATTGGAGGAGGCCGAGGGGGAGGGTCTGTGATGCAGCCGCCAGGAGGCCCAGCAGCCTCTGGCAAAGGGACATCCTGACACGAGATCTTAGTCGGAAGAGGGAGAGGCACTTGTGTATGGAGGCAACTCTCTCTGGTGCCAGTGTGGCGAGCATGGCAATGGAATAGAGGAGCAGTCCAAGGAACTGTACCTGCGTAAGGGGCTCTTCTAAACCAGTTAGTCATCTAGATAATTGAGGACACGTACCCCCTGGCAACACAAAGGGACTAACACGACGTCCATGCACTTGGAAAAAGTCAGTGGTGTAGCGACAGGCCGAAGGGGAGAACAGCAAACTCGAACACTCGGCCCTCGAAGGCGAAGTGGAGAATCTTCCTGTGCATCTGCTCAATGGGAATGTAAAAGTACATTACTATGTAAAAGTTTCAGGCAGGTGTGAAAAAATGCTATAAAGTAAGAATGCTTTCAAAAATAGACATGTTAATAGATTATATTTATCAATTAACAAAATGCAAAGTGAGTGAACAGAAGAAAAATCTACATCAAATCAATATTTGGTGTGACCAGCCTTTGCATTCAAAACAGCATCAATTCTTCTAGGTACACTTCCACACAGTTGGCACTTGGAACTTGGCAGGTAGGTTCGCCCAAACATCTTGGAGAACTAACCACAGTTCTTCTGTGGATTTAGCCGCAGTCGTGGTCTGTAGTGTGGGTGCAAGCCAGCGGAGGAGCACCTCACGCAGGCGAGATCTCTTACAACACACTGAGGCTCAGGCCGGGCAGCTGGGCCTCAGATTTCACTGCCGCTGCTAGCGCTCCTGCTATGGAAGAAAAAGCCCTGTGGACAAAAAACCAACACAGCAAGCAGTCAGAATATATAAGGCACTATATACAGTGAGGGAAAAAAGTATTTGATCCCCTGCTGATTTTGTAAGTTTGCCCACTGACAAAGAAATGATCAGTCTATAATTTTAATGGTAGGTGTATTTTAACAGTGAGAGACAGAATAACAACAAAAAAATCCAGAAAAACGCAGTTCAAAAAAGTTATAAATTGATTTCCATGTTAATGAGGGAAATAAGTATTTGGCCCCTTTGACTTAGTACTTGGTGGCAAAACCCTTGTTGGCAATCACAGAGGTCAGACGTTTCTTGTAGTTGGCCACCAGGTTTGCACACATCTCAGGAGGGATTTTGTCCCACTCCTCTTTGCAGATCCTCTCCAAGTTATTAAGGTTTCGAGGCTGACATTTGGCAACTCGAACCTTCAGCTCCCTCCACAGATTTTCTATGGGATTAAGGTCTGGAGACTGGCTAGGCCACTCCAGGTCCTTAATGTGCTTCTTCTTGAGCCACTCCTTTGTTGCCTTGGCTGTGTGTTTTCGGTCATTGTCATGCTGGAATACCCATCCACGACCCATTTTCAATGCCCTGGCTGAGGGAAGGAGTTTCTCACCCAAGATTTGAGGGTGCATGTCCCCGTCCATCGTCCCTTTGATGCGGTGCAGTTGTCCTGTCCCCTTAGCAGAAAAACACCCCCAAAGCATAATGTTTCCACCTCCATGTTTGACGGTGGGGATGGTGTTCTTGGGGTCATAGGCAGCATTCCTCCTTCTCCAAACAGGGCGTGTTGAGTTGATGCCAAAGAGCTCGATTTTGGTCTCATCTGACCACAACACTTTCACCCAGTTCTCCTCTGAATCATTCAGATGTTCATTGGCAAACTTCAGACAGGCCTGTACATGTGCTTTCTTGAGCAGGGGGACCTTGCGGGCGCTGCAGGATTTTAGTCCTTCACGGCGTAGTGTGTTACCAATTGTTTTCAGGGTGACTATGGTCCCAGCTGCCTTGAGATCATTAACAAGATCCTCCCGTGTAGTTCTGGGCTGATTCCTCACCGTTCTCATGATCATTGAAACTCCACGAGGTGAGATCTTGCATGGAGCCCCAGACCGAGGGAGACTGACAGTTATTTTGTGTTTCTTCCATTTGCGAATAATCGCACCAACTGTTGTCACCTTCTCACCAAGCTGCTTGGCGATGGTCTTGTAGCCCATTCCAGCCTTGTGTAGGTCTACAATCTTGTCCCTGACATCCTTGGACAGCTCTTTGGTCTTGGCCATGGTGGAGAGTTTGGAATCTGATTGACTGATTTCTTCTGTGGACAGGTGTCTTTTATACAGGTAACAAGATGAGATTAGGAGCACTCCCTTTAAGAGAGTGCTCCTAATCTCAGCTCGTTACCTGTATAAAAGACACCTGGGAGCCAGAAATCTTGCTGATTGATAGGGGATCAAATACTTATTTCCCTCATTAACATGCAAATCAATTTATAACTTTTTTGAAATGCGTTTTTCTGATTTTTTTGTTGTTATTCTGTCTCTCACTGTTAAAATACACCTACCATTAAAATTATAGACTGGTCATTTCTTTGTCAGTGGGCAAACGTACAAAATCAGCAGGGGATCAAATACTGTTTTCCCTCACTGTAAACACGACTATTATTTTTAAAGTGTTGTATTTGTAGCTGAAACTGAAACCGAAAGCGCAACTGGAGCCCCGGAGCATGGATGAAACAGAGTTAGATTAGCTATCAATAATAACTAATGTAGTACAAATATAGCCCTGGGGCCAGTTGCACTAAAAAGGTCTTACTTTAAGTATTAGCCTTAGTCTAAGTCCTGTGAAATTGGACTTGCATAAGACCTCGTGATACCGTCATACCATTGCATGAAACAAAACCTCGCAGGTCCTACGTTATCCCTGGCTTACCTGATGTTGCTAAGCCGCAAAGTCTGGTCTTATTATTTTTGTGAAGAATGGAAAAAACAAAATGGCTGATTGTAAATTAAAAAATATAAATTTCACCAAAGATAAAATACTTGCGATAGTTGAGCAACTAATCATAAGAAAACGGGTAATTAAAAAATAAAGCGCAAATTCCACCAACCCCGCCTTAGTGCGCACTGTAAATATAATTTTAAATTAGTTTTTAAAAGTACTTAGTTTTACTTTTAGGTTTAAATACAGTACAATCAATAATAGAAAGTGTATACTACGTTTATATAGAAACATGCAGGAAACCACGCCATGGCATCCTGACGATTCCGTGCAACTTCAGCAGGGTTTCTTTAAATGCTCAGAGAGTTGCTTTCACCAAAGCACTTTAAAAAGAAAACACAGGTGTACATACAACTTGCTGACATCTACCTTTAATAACCACATTTAGGGGGGCGAACACTTTCTGCTTTTGCTCATTACATTTCTTAAGCCTCTAGTTACTGTGAGTTTCTGTAAACCTACACAGATAGACACACCTCACTGTGCATCATCTGAAATAATAGTTGAAGCACTTTTTATATTAAAAATATAACTACATCACATAATATGCATATTGTTTTTGAGTGGTGTTTAAAACAAATACTAATTTTAATGTAGGCCTATTTGTATAGTTACAATTATTAATATATATTGCATATTTTACATCTGTTTTACTGACTACATAAGAGGAAATGTACTTATTTACTTGCAAATTCTGAAGAGGTTTTGAAGGTCTGTCCTTAAATATCCTCTCTCGATGAAATACCCCTTCATTTAAAAATTCTAAATTACCTGGCATATGTGCTGCCATGTTAGTTTCATGTCAGTTTCTATAGTAAGAGATACATTTTTCCCCATTTAAGCCTGGTGTAAAAAATTGACTTAAATTTAAGACCAAACCGATTAGATTTTTTTTTGTGCAACAGGCCTATTTATTTTGGACTTAAATTTAAGTCTTAGACCTAAAAAATTGTCTTAAAAGCATTTAAGACCTTTTGTGCAACCGGCCCCTGAAGCCACTCAAATGAATAATTGTTAAAAAATAATAAAGGGTCTAATGCACAGACAAGACACAGAGAGCTCACGTTCTCGAGTCCTGGCGAAATGGCAAAAGAGGATGAACCTGCGCTGATATCACGTTTTATAGAACAGGAAGTGGAAGGGACCTGTTCTGAGTGACGAGCACAGGGGCCAGTGGCAGCTTTGAGTGACGTTTCGATCGGGTTCCTACAGAAGTGCACAGAACCCCTCCCCCCTTGGGCAGTGCTTCCGACTTGAAAGATATGAAGTGTTAGCATTTCATGGTCTAAATCCGTGATAGTAATCATAGTTTCCATAGACAAACCTGAAGTTACTGTGTCCACAGCCACGGGAAAAACAGTGAAGACTGTTCGGCCAAGGCCTCCAGGGAGATGGTTTCTGAGTGCCATTATGGAGACTATGAAAAGTCTGTCCTCTCCCCCACAGTAGAATCAGGGTCTCTGTTGGGGCAGGTGTCGGAATGATCCCAGCCCCAAAGTATTGGGGGAGAACAACACCTTCCAGAACAGAAGCACTTGAATTTTCATGTTCTTTTTATTTTATTTTTATATTTTCAGTGCTCCTGATTTGGAGTTAATTGCTGGCATTTCCTATGCCTTGCAAGTTGCTTTGACTCCTAGCTCAGTGGATGGCAGATCAAACCATTTTACAAATTAGGTGAAACTGAAAGTTTGTATATGCCCCATGATGTAAAAAATAAAAATACATATTCATTGAACTGTTTATATGTACACCACATATCATACTACAATTTCTATGCAAGACAAATTACTGTAAAAAAATTGTTCTCGTTTTGCAAATCATAGGAGGCCTTGAGGAGGCCCCCCTACACCCAGGCCAGGCCGATGGCCTGGGACAACATTCCCAGTTGTCCCCTCACTGTCGATGGGCCTGAATATATATGGTTTCTATGAGAATATTTGTTTTACTTTTTGAAAATCTATAGGGAATATGGTGGATTACGTAAATAGAGGTGGAATGCAGAGAAACTGAGAAATGCAAAAGTATTTGACATCTTTCTGCCTATCACTTGTTTTTTGCCTCCTCTAAAATATTGAACCTACATACAGATTTAAATTTCAGCAAAGTTTGTAAGTCTGACAGAGAAATTGTTATTAGAATGTTTTTGTTGGTGTTCTAATCTGGCATACAATGATCATGTGGGAGCCTGCACCTGTAGATTCAGTGAAGTTTCTGTTTCTCACTATTGTGACCAGGACAATCCTACATCACACTGTCCTCTATAGCAAATCACATACCAAGTACATTTTAAATTAATTTGCTGTATCCTGGACTACGTTTTGTTATATGTATGTATTGTTTGCATTATATACATATTACATAATTTTTGCCATCTCCTTTTCACATTTGCTTTTAATTTATAATGCAATTATGATTTTGAATGTGAGTAAACTAAGCCACAAATATCAGCTAAATACTAATTACATTATTATTACTATTATTCATAATTAAATAAATCTCTTAGAACTGATATACTGTAATTATGATAAAGCATATATTAAATTAATCTGACAAACTGAACTGAATTAAATATTAAATCAATGCATACCACTTTTAAGACACATACTCAATGTATATAAATTAGAAAATGGAGAGATAGATGGTGCTGGTGCTGTGAGGCAGCAGCGTTAACCACCGCACCACCGTTCTCCCCTAATTTAAATATGTTAGTGTTAAAAACAGGTGCATTGGACAGGCTAGTTACTAGTTTTACTAGTGTATTATAATTGGCATATTCCCAAGGGATTCACATTAACATAAAAATGATTATCAATGACAGACTCTTGATATCTAGTTTTACATTAATGGCCTTTGCATAATAAAACAAAGGATGCATAATTTGTAAATTTTTATATTGTTTAACCTGTTTTCATATCTAAAAATATTGAATTATTTTAACAGAAACATGAATAAATACTCTTATTATCTTCATATATAAAAACTGATATTTTAGATAATCATAAAGAATTTATGAGTAGCAAATTACACTGCTGTGATTAGCAAACAAACAAACCAAAAAAAAAATCACTGAACCATTTATTCTGCACACTTCTAATTATAGCCACATTGATTCTTTTTTTTAATAACTTTGTCTTGTGAAACTC
Organism: Amia ocellicauda; assembly: GCF_036373705.1. Taxonomy (NCBI): domain Eukaryota; kingdom Metazoa; phylum Chordata; class Actinopteri; order Amiiformes; family Amiidae; genus Amia; species Amia ocellicauda. The sequence goes on along the minus strand of NC_089851.1, from coordinate 17,540,509 downwards.
ATGTGGATGACTGGACAGGCCCAAGATCTGAATATGTTTAAAGCTGTAGGCAATAATTGTTTGCACAGCATATTACATGCCGGAACATTATCTACTTACAAGAGCATGTTATTGATGTGGAGATTTGTTTTTTTTTTTCATATGCATTTAAAAAAGAAAAGGAAAACAGGGTTAATCTAATTTCCTATTGATTTCAGAGCATTTTTTACTTACTGTTGAATGGATACAATTGTAAATTGATATATATATATATATTTTAATCATTATAAATAGAACAACTACACTCACCTAAAGGATTATTAGGAACACCTGTTCAATTTCTCATTAATGCAATTATCTAACCAACCAATCACAGGCAGTTGCTTCAATGCATTTAGGGGTGTGGTCCTGGTCAAGACAATCTCCTGAACTCCAAACTGAATGTCTGAATGGGAAAGAAAGGTGATTTAAGCAATTTTGAGCGTGGCATGGTTGTTGGTGCCAGACAGGCCGGTCTGAGTATTTCACAATCTGCTCAGTTACTGGGATTTTCATGCCATAGAGAGCTCAAAGTGTACTAATACACAATGATTTTACATAATTTAATCTGAACTTCTCTGCGTTTGATAGAACATAAAATAATAAATACTGGATTAATCATCCTTAGGTTGTTCTGAAGAAAACAAGCCTATTTGCAAATAAATCAGATGGAAACTGAGTGATCTGTGACTGAATGTCACAGGACTGAATGAGACCCCTCCCCCACTCGGAGCTGACTGCGCATTTACCCCCTGGGCTCTGAATGACAGCAGGCGACACGGAAACTAAATCGGATGTGTCTGAGAATGAAACGTGCTGGCAGCCAGGAGAATACGTTTCAAATGATGTGCACCTTGTAGGAATACAGTGTAACTTCTGTGCACAGGAGCTGCGCGTAACACTGCCAAATAATGCTTAAGAGGTTGTAGTAACACAATATATAACTCTGAAATGTACATTATTTTTCAGTTTTTAGTAACCTAAACTTTTTTTTTTACCTCTGGCAGTTTACTGCTTACCTTTGTATCATTCCAGGTTATTCACTGGACTTGAACTGCTTACATTTCTATACAAACTGTGTTCTAAAACTTTTGACCGGTAGTGTAGGTTTTCTAGAGGTAGAGTTCTTCCACTCTTCTGATAATCACATCTCTGTTTTTGATTGTTGTGCCATCTTGCGTTTTTGATGTTCCCATTATTTTCAATGGTTTCTTTAATTAACTTTCTTACATCTTCAGTAACTCCCTGTGACTCCCTCCCCTCCAATCACTACTTTCCGGCTGCACCACCCCGAGACGGAGGGGAGCCACACAGACACAAATACCCACGACAACCCCCCCTAACCCAACACAATAATACCCCACACCTAACACACATTGACACTCATGCACACACACAGATAGGCAGACAGAGTCCCCAAACTGACTCACCCACCCTGCATACACTTTTACATCGCCCCCCACCTTTGGGCTGCGGTACTGGCACATACATACATATATATATATATATATATATATATATATATATATATATATATATATATATATATATAAATGGTAACACTTTAGAATAGTGGGCATTAATTCCTCATGAATTCCGATAGTACAACACAAGAAAAACACATGAATACATGATGTAATTCTTCTGAACTCAGATGAAATTTATTTGTAATTCAAGTATGTGAATTCATAACGGTTTAAAGGCTCTTATTCATATGGAATTAATTTGTAAAAAATGAAGTTGATCATATATATATATCATGTCTTCACACATTAATTCATGTTTTTCACAACCCCCTGGCGAGCGAGTAAGAGGGATTGAATTCATTATGATTCATGGTTATTAAGGGTCTTCTTTTCTCCAGTGTGTTCCTCATGAATTCATTCGTAATTCCTTTGCAACAAATGCTGTTAATCACGTGTACAAATTGGGACTGGCTATATGAATAAAAGCAAACAAAATGTATGGATTCATCACAATTTTGAATTTTAAAATGTGTTTTTTCTTTGCAATAATCATGTTTTCTTGTAAAGAATCATGCTTATTTACAAGCTAATCACATGCACTCCATGTTTACAGCCAATTATTTTAAAGTCATGACTTATTCATGTTATTTACTAATGAACACTGCATGAGCAGATCATTATAGTAAACTATCGTACATTATGCATGGTATTTCTGAACAAGTATAGTAAAGTCCTTAGTCTAGGGGCAAGAATGTATACTGAAATACGTGGGTATAGGGGTTTCATGCTGTTTGGGATGTACTACTAAAAACGGTGCCCCAATGTGACTGTGAATCGAGTCACACACGGGTCCGCTGGGTCATCATCAACGCGTTCCACTGCATTCAATGATAATAATAATAATAATAATAATAATACCTTTATTTATTCAGTGCTTTTTTGATGGTGCTCAAAGCGCTATACAGACATTATAAACAGATTACAAGAAAACAAGGAAAAATGTAACTGTTAATAAGATCACAATACCGAGCAATAATACAAGGATTTTAAAAAAGGTTTGTGCATATATTTTTCGAGATATCTCAAAACATTCAATGTTTTCTGTACACCTACCAACAGTGCCAGTATTAATTCTATGCAAAATGTAAATATTTGAATACTATATTTTACTGATATTTCACCAAGAAGCTCCTACAGCCGATCTGCCTGCATAATGTTTCCAGTTTCCTGTGTTACTTCCTCCCGGGTTTTTCATTTAAATTATTCTAACCAGTCAAAAGCGCTCAGTGCTTTGTCCCGCCTTTCATAAGTCATTTACCCAATCAGTGAAGAGATGTTTACAAAAACAACTCTGCTCATAGGTCAGAACTGCTCCGGGGGCGTGTGTGATTCCTCTGATTGTTTATTTGGCTTTAGGAGGCGGGACCTTAGTTTTGAAAGCTAAGTGTTCTTTTTAAGAAAATATGACTGTAATTTATGCAGCAGGCGGTGGGCTGCAAGATCTTCATGGTGAAATATAAGTAAAATATACCGTTTAATAGATCTGGGACTGTGGATGCCTGGAGCTGATTATGTCTGTGTGGTGGGGGGGGGGGGGGGGGTAGTTAATGTATATACAGGGCATATACAGGGGCCCCGGGGCCGCCACAGAAGCAGGCCAGGACGGAAGTGATGTGTACAGGTGTTTCTGCATTAAGAAGCTGTACTGAAAAATAAAGCCTATTGCAGGAAACACGACTTGGTCCGATTATTTGTTGTTTTGGTGGCGAACACACATATAGCATACAGCAGATATCGCTACAATATTTACATGTATATATACACTCACCTAAAGGATTATTAGGAACACCATACTAATACTGTGATTGACCCCCTTTCGCCTTCAGAACTGCCTTAATTCTACATGGCATTGATTCAACAAGGTGCTGAAAGCATTCTTTAGAAATGTTGGCCCATATTGATAGGATAGCATCTTGCAGTTGATGGAGATTTGTGGGATGCACATCCAGGGCACGAAGCTCCCGTTCCACCACATCCCAAAGATGCTCTATTGGGTTGAGATCTGGTGACTGTGGGGGCCAGTTTAGTACAGTGAACTCATTGTCATGTTCAAGAAACCAATTTGAAATGATTCGACCTTTGTGACATGGTGCATTATCCTGCTGGAAGTAGCCATCAGAGGATGGGTACATGGTGGTCATAAAGGGATGGACATGGTCAGAAACAATGCTCAGGTAGGCCGTGGCATTTAAACGATGCCCAATTGGCACTAAGGGGCCTAAAGTGTGCCAAGAAAACATCCCCCACACCATTACACCACCACCACCAGCCTGCACAGTGGTAACAAGGCATGATGGATCCATGTTCTCATTCTGTTTACGCCAAATTCTGACTCTACCATCTGAATGTCTCAACAGAAATCGAGACTCATCAGACCAGGCAACATTTTTCCAGTCTTCAACTGTCCAATTTTGGTGAGCTTGTGCAAATTGTAGCCTCTTTTTCCTATTTGTAGTGGAGATGAGTGGTACCCGGTGGGGTCTTCTGCTGTTGTAGCCCATCCGCCTCAAGGTTGTACGTGTTGTGGCTTCACAAATGCTTTGCTGCATACCTCGGTTGTAACGAGTGGTTATTTCAGTCAAAGTTGCTCTTCTATCAGCTTGAATCAGTCGGCCCATTCTCCTCTGACCTCTAGCATCAACAAGGCATTTTCGCCCACAGGACTGCCGCATACTTGATGTTTTTCCCTTTTCACACCATTCTTTGTAAACCCTAGAAATGGTTGTGCGTGAAAATCCCAGTAACTGAGCAGATTGTGAAATACTCAGACTGGCCCGTCTGGCACCAACAACCATGCCACGCTCAAAATTGCTTAAATCACCTTTCTTTCCCATTCAGACATTCAGTTTGGAGTTCAGGAGATTGTCTAGACCAGGACCACACCTCTAAATGCATTGAAGCAACTGCCATGTGATTGGTTGGTTAGATAATTGCATTAATGAGAAACTGAACAGGTGTTCCTAATAATCCTTTAGGTGAGTGTATATATATATATATATATATATATGCGCTAACATTAAAACAAAATAATTGTATACCCTTACAGCATAGCATGAAGCAGCTATACCCACGTATTTCAGTATACATTCTTGCCCCTTGACTAAAGACTTTACTATAATTGTTTGATCATGCAGTGTTCATTAGGAAATAACATGAATAAGTCATGACTTTAAAATAATTGGCTGTAAACATGAAGTGCAAGTGATTAGCTTGTAAATAAGCATGATTCTTTACAAGAAAACATGATTATTGCAAAGAAAAAACACATTTTAAAATTCAAAATTGTGATGAATCCATACATTTTGTTTGCTTTTATTCATATAGCCAGTCCCAATTTGTACACGTGATTAACAGCATTTGTTGCAAAGGAATTACGAATGAATTCATGAGGAACACACTGGAGAAAAGAAGACCCTAACACATTTTAGTGTTTTTGTATTCTTCCCTTCATGTTTTTGAAAACTTACAAATTCAAAGTATTGACATGTTTTATCAACACAATTAAACATAGTGTAACGAGCACCGCTTTTCCCGTCTCTCGTTGCAGGTCCACAACCCTGTGCAGCAATAACAGTGGAGGCGCAAGTTGCAAACCAAACAGGAACTTTATTTGAACAGGCTTGAGTGACTTCATTGACTGACTATAGCTCACAAACTCTTAACACTGACTACTACTCCAACTGCAACTCAACTCTTCCTAAACTCCAACACCAACTCCACTACAACTCAACTCCTACTGCCACTACAACTACCATGCAGGCACCGGGCACCCCTATTTATTATTTCGCACCCCGTGACTATCTCCCCCAATCACAGCGTGCCCCGTGTTCCCATGCAGGGCCAACCCCTGACCCCCGGAAGTAACTAAACAAGTTACATAAACACAACAGGAAGTAACATAAACATACCCCAAATGACCCCCCCAGTTCCAGATCGCTACAATAGATTATAGATTACAATATTGACAACTGTTTGATGAGGAGTTTTCTAGTTAAATACTCAATAATCGATTTATTAAAGTACAAATCCTTTCCTTTTTATAATGATAGGGGCTGATGACTAATAAGAATAATAAATAAGGCATTGAGGGAACAAGGGAAGGCGGGCATCACAAGGGAAGGTTCATGGTATTGAATTTAGACATATTTCTCTTGAAAACGATACTTGCAACTTAAAAAAAAGAACATCAGGGTTATAAATCTATTGGATTGGCAGATAGAATATTAGCTACTTCCTCCAGGTTTCAGGAGATATGATCTGTATGATGTTTCCTCATATGTTGTACTTGTGTTTCAGCTTTCTTTCTCAAAAATATAGCTCAGTTCTTAATTAACCTACTTTTATATTTATCTTTATACATTAGGTAGAAGAGAGATGTATTTTATTTTCCCTTCTGAACCCAATTATATAATATATCATATATATTGGAAAATATTTTATAAAACAAGCTGTTTCACTTCATTTGAATAAAATAATGAAAAAAATATATAGTCTACACAAATATTCATCACTATTAACGCAGCCGACCTTGCCTTTGTTATTTTATAATAGCCAATTGCCTTGAAGCATTGCTAAGGGACTGAATTTAAATTACAGATACAAAATTGATTTCTTGTTAGCCCTATCTGTGTGAACTGAAGGGCAAACAGAGACTTGTCAAAACTCATTTTGATCAAGAGCTCACTGAATGTTACAAGCCAACTGCATATATACACCAATCAGCCATAACATTATGACCACCTGCCTAATATTGTGTAGGTCCCCCTTTTACTGGCAAAACAGCCCTGACCCGTCGAGGCATGAACTCCACTAGACCTCTGAAGGTGTGCTGTGGTATCTGGCACCAAGACGTTAGCTGCAGATCCTTTAAGTCCTGTAAGTTGCGAGGTGGGGGTTCCATGGATCGGACTTGTTAGTCCAGCACATCCCACAGATGCTCGATTGGATTGAGATCTGGGGAATTTGGAGGCCAAGTCAACACCTTGAACTCTTGATTCATCAGACCAGGCCACCTTCTTCCACTGCTCCGTGGTCCAGTTCTGATGCTCACGTGCCCATTGTAGGCGCTTGCAGCAGTGGACAGGGGTCAGCATGGGCACCCTGACTGGTCTGCGGCTACGCAGCCCCATACGCAACAAACTGCGATGCACTGTGTGTTCTGACACCTTTCTATCAGAACCAGCATTAACTTTTTCAGCAATTTGAGCTACAGTAGCTCGTCTGTTCCATCGGGCCACATGGGCCAGCCTTCGCTCCCCACGTGCATCAATGAGCCTTGGCCGCCCATGACCCTGTTCAGCGGTTCACCGCTTTTCCTTCCTTGGACCACTTTTGATAGGTACTGACCACTGCAGACCAGGAACACCCCACAAGAGCTGACCCAGTCGTCTACCATCACAATTTGGCCCTTGTCAAAGTCGCTCAGATCCTTACGCTTGCCCATTTTTCCTGCTTCTAACACATCAACTTTGAGGACAAAATGTTCACTTGCTGCCTAATATATCCCACCCACTGACAGGTGCCATGATAACGAGATTATCAGTGTTATTCACTTCACCTGTCAGTGGTCATAATGTTGTGGCTGATCGATGTATATTCACAGTTTTGCTGTGATAATGATGGGAGGTGTTTTTGTTTCTGGCAAAGTGAACTATATACAGTAATGTCCAATGATTTACAGTAATCTCTTATAAGAGCTCAGATCTTCAGTCATTCCCCTTTAGTTACCTCCCCTGATGCTTGTGTTTCAGGATATTATATACATTTAATTATATATATATATATATATATATATATATATATATAATAAATACCTCCAGATTGATGTAGTAAATGATGTAAGAGTTCCATTACTTCTTTAATCACAATCTTGTATTGCCAGAGAGAATAATATACACACCCTCAGATAATATACACACCCTCAACAAACTGTTACTCTGGATGCCCAATACATAAACTATTTTATTGGTGAAGTATTTTACATTTACCAACATAAAAACAAAAAAAATGTAATTCTTATGATTAAACATTTTTAAAATTCAATCCTAAAGATCATTTAAAATCCTGATATAAATCATATTCAGAACTAAAATGAAATCAAGTGATCAAGGGCATTCAAATAATACAATACATACATAGAACTAAATCAAGTGTAAAAAGTGAATATCTCAAATAAAAAAACAACAATCTGTTACATTGAAATCTTAACGGTAAATGCATTAGCCAAACAAAAAACATAAAACCATCAAAAATAATAATAATAATAATCAAATGCATTTTTTTAAAGAAGGAAGAACAGTCAATTCCACAGATAAATAATAAACCAAACCAAACCAAAAACAAATCAGAATACAGAATTTGAAATACATTAAAAACAATTCAAATCATTTTTAAAAGCAATCATTTACTTGAATAAAAGAACACTTGGACTCGGGCTCCAGTAGGGGGAGTATCTGTCCCCAGAGGTGGGATCCCATCATGGGATTCTAAGCTTCCCCAGATCATAGATTTTCCAGTTCTTAAAGGCTTCCTCCTTGCCCCTCTGATGGATCTCCAGACTGACATGACCTCTTACTAGGATCATGCCCCTCCGTGCGATCGTCTTTGGGTCCGGCTCCTGCTTATTGAATAGACAGATATTCCATCCCTCCCACAAGGCCTGTTTCACCGCGCAGACAACATGCCACCAGCACCTCAAGGTTGTGGATGTTAGTCCTCTGGCCGGTCCATACAGGATCTGCTGGGCGGTCATCTGTGCAGGAGCGGGGAACCTGTGGAGGAACGGAGCAAACAGGAGCCAGACCCTGCATGCAAAGGGGTATTCCTTAAAAATATGACCCTCCGTCTCCTTTCTCAGGCAACCCTTGTAGGGGCAGATGTCCACCTGGGCTAAGCCCCTTCTGTGCATGAACACTCGAGTGGGGAGATAGTGACTCACAGCCATCCAGGAGACATCGTTCTGCATATTCGTGAGGCAAATGTGCATAGCTTTAGCCGAGATATTTCTGTAGGTTTTGGAAGGAAAATCTTCTATTCTGCTGGTTTCCTGTGTTGATCTCATCTGGCTACAGATGGTCTTGTAGTCCCAGGAGACCAGCAAGGCTTTGTCGAGGCCAACTTCAAGTGCGAAGGCTTGGAGCACCGTGTAGAACAGCGGGGGATCCCTTGAGTGCAGCCTGGTGTTGTCCATGGTGCAGAGGCTGAATGGTCTCAGGCTGCTGGCAAAGTAAAAGCGGTTCATGAAACTCACCTTCTTGCCAGCAGCCTGGATGTTCTTAACCACATATGCCAGCCCCTGCACCTTAATGCACCAGCGCCCTTCACCACCAGCACTCTTTTCAGCCTCTCCATTTTACTCCCCCAGACAGACTGAAATACACTCCTGTTGATGATTGTACTCATTTGCCTGTCTGGGGGAAATATTATTTTTATTTCTTGCCTATGTATAGAAGAATAGGGAAGAGGAAGGCCTTTACGACCAGCACCTTACCAGTCATCGTCAGGGTTCTTGTGCTCCAGATCTTCCTTTGTACCTTTGTTAAGGCTTCCTTCCAGCTCCGGGTGCCCGTGTTGGTCCTGTTGATCCCCAGAACCTTGTTCAACACGGTTGGCAGGCCCCGGACAACAGGCCATGCCTGGGAGAGGTAGACCTCGATCTTGGCCTTATTGAAAGCAGCCTCCATCGCTCTGCAGAAGCCGTCCATCAGTTCTTCCACCCTGGCCTGCAGACCACAGCCACGTCGTCCATGTAAGCCAGGGCATGTTGGATCATTGCTTTTATTTAAAACCTGAAAATAACATTGTACAAACATGTTTTTTTCTTTGACTTACAGCTTCTAAATCCACACCTAGACACAATATATATTGACTTGTCCCACCATGATCTAACCATAAAGCATGGCCATTTCAGGAGAGACTTCTTCTGTAGAATTCTGTTGTTGTTCTTTGAGGGGCTCTCAAGTGGCACATCTGATGAAAACCGCTGTGCGTGCAGGAGGCACTGAACTTATATTTGCACTGATCTCTCAACTCCTGGGCCTTTGCTCAGCCTTTAAAATCGCTGACGGTATCCCCGGTCAAGCAGGCAGCCACGCCATGGGATTCAGACCTTCAATAAATAAGAGCAGGACAGCTGCCCACCCTTCCATGGTGATTTGAAATAGTCGGCATACTTGAAGTGAAGTAAAGGTGTGTCAGTGTACTTTTCATTATAAAATATTTATATCATGATGCTGTGCTGAAAGCCACAGTGAGGGACCTGCACCTCCCTGTACCCAGGGGGAGGAAAATTACAAGGGAAACACCTGAACTGCTTTTCCTGGGGTGGAGAGGCAGTAGGAGAACCTGGGAGTCAGAGTGCATAAGAAAGAACAAGAGAGAGAAGGAAATTGATTACCATAACGGACTTGGCACTTGACTTTGGATTTGAATACGGATGTGTGATTTGGACTGGCTGCTATTGTGTTTGTTGTTTCATTAGTTATTTGTTTAGAGAGGGACCTGTGATTCTGTGTTAGTTTAGGCTTAAAGAGGAGCTAGGTTTTGTTCATATGTCTGTCTATGTATATAAATAAACCTGCACTTTTTTACCATATATTAGCCTACAGTTTCCTGAGTCCAGCCTCACACAGTGTCACGATATATATATCAAAGTGGAACAATACCAAAAAGACCTCCAGCTTCTTCTATCAAGCTCCTATTTTTTGTATCCCCAACACTGAATCAGATTTGTTACCTTGCTCTAATGAATATCATACAGGATTTCCTTTTCAGAAGATGACCTCTTAGGCACAATCTAAGCCATCAATGAGTCGCCAATACCGTGTACTCAATATGCCATCTCTGTGAAACAGACCCTCAGCGATATCTCCGGTCAGTTGTTCTCTGCTTTCCTCATCCTTCAGATCAACCCGCAGCTCTGCAGACATTTATCCACAATTTTCACCCATCACTTCTAAATCTGCCACTCATAACTTTTAAAGACTGGACTGTTCTTGTTTACTAAGAGTCATGAAGGAATGTGAAATTTCTTCTTACAGATTCACATCCAAGCATGAGTTATTTTTTACTTAACGTTAATTCTAAAGCATTGAGCCACATCAATCCACTGGGCAGCAACAATGGTATCACACCCCACTAGACTGCCAGCCCTCTCTGTAAGGTGTCACAGGTGTCCACCATGATGACTGCATTTGTTTTAAAACATAAAAATAAAATACTAATAATTGTCTTGTGCATCCCTTTTCTCAAATCCCAAAGCAAGCAGCCTGACGTCATGTTAATTATCGATAACGACCAATGGCAAACTGAAAGGACAGCTGCAGTCATGAACAGTTAAACAAATTTACCTCTGTTGTTGAGTAATATCAAATGTAAATGCAGTCTCTTTTAACAACTGTGTCGTTCTGTGGAAAATGTGCACAGAATGTTTGAAGGTGGAGATATAGGATGTCATACAGAATCACTGGTGGAACCGGATTCTACAAAGAACTATGCAGAACCACAGAATTGTGCACTACAATTGCACTACACCCTGTCTTCAGCAGTGAATTCTATGGCTGTCTATGTCTCTCCACTGTTTTCTAAACTCCTTCTTATGAAACATCAGAAACATAAGAAAGTTTACAAACGAGAGGAGGCCATTTGACCCATCAAGCTCGTTTGGTGTCCATTAATAACTAAGTGATGCAAGGATACTATCCAGTCTATTTTTAAATCTTCCCACATTTTCAGCTTCAACCACATCACTGGGGAGTTTGTTCTAGATTGTGACAACTCTCTGTGTGAAGAAGTGTCTCCTGTTTTCTGTCTTGAATGCCTTGAAGCCCAATTTCCATTTGTGTCCCCAGGTGCGTGTGTCCCTGCTGATCTGGAAAAGCTCCTCTGATTTGATGTGGTCGATGCCTTTCATGATTTTGAAGACTTGGATCAAGTCCCCACATAGTCTCCTCTGTTCCAGGGTGAAAAGGTTCAGTTCCTCAGTCTCTCAGTAGGACATTCCCTTCAGACCTGGAATAAGTCTGGTTGCTCTCCTCTGAACTCCCTCTACAGCAGTGATATCTTTCTTGAAGTGTGGAGCCCAGAACTGTACACAATGCCTACATCTTCCAATTTGAGGATCAGTCTTTGGTGTGGAACCTTATCAAAAGCTTTTTGAAAACCTAAGTATATCATATCATATGCTTTCACCTGATCTACAGCTGCAGTTGCATGTTCGAAAAACTCCAATATATTAGTAAGACATGATCTGCCTCGTCTAAACCCATGTTGACTATCTCCAAGAATATGGTTTTCATTAAGATGCTCCTCTATTTTCAGTCTAATAATGTTTTTCCAACATTTTACAAGTAATGCAGGTGAGACTGATTGGTCTGTAATTTCCTGGCTCAGTTTTTTCCACTTTCTTGTGGATTGGTATGACATTTGCCGTCTTCCAGTCAGTTGGCACTTCCCCTGTTCTAAGTGTCACTTGGAATATTTGAGTTAGCGGCCTATAAATAATTTCCCTCATTTCTTTAAGTACTGTTGGAAATATACCATCTGGCCCAGGTGATTTGTTTGTTTTTAATTCTGCTAGTCCCTTTAGTACCTCCTCCTCATTTATCCTGATCTCTCCAGGAGTTTGACTGGACTGATTCTTAGTCTGTAGCATGTTATCTGTTTTTTCTTTTGTAAAAACCTCTGTGAAATACTAATTTAGAACATTTGCTACATCTTGTTAGTTTTCTAAGATACTTCCATTTTTACCCTTTATCTGTTTCACTTTGCATTAGTTTTAGCTCCAAGAGCTATGTTTCTTTTTATTTCCCTCTTTGCTTTCCTGATCCCTTTCTTAAGATCTCTTTTTCTTCTCTGCCTTGTGATTCTCCTGCAAGTCTCTTTAGCTTTATTCCCACCTCCTTCACATACCTCCTCTGTCCCTATATTTCCTTCTGCCCAGGTGTCCTACCTACTGTGCCTCAGGCCCCAGCATCCTCTTCACTATCCTCTTTTGCCAGTTTATCTCTTAATTGTAAATAGTAAGTCTAAATTGTGATTGTTGGTAAACAATGTTATGTTTTTTGTAGCAAAATGTGGAAATGTATAATTACCAAGTTGCTAAATTGCTAAGCAAAACTTAGTTAAGCTTTCAAATTCTAAATGTTTTCTTACATGATAATATGTGTGTTGGTGTGTGTTTTATTGTTAGTTATGTAATTTTAGCCCAAGGGTGCCTGTATATCTACTGTAAAGCTAGTTTGGATTTTTCTGAAATAATGACAGCTGAGAATATATAATTGTGTACCTTACATTGCTACTGGAATTTAAATTCTATGCATTATAAAGGAACAATTTGCATACATACAAAGTAAATAAGGCTAAATTAGACTACAGAGTAGCAATAGTCCGAATCAAGGTAAAAATTGTGTTGACTTCAGCGAAAGCAAATTCAGCATATGAAGAGTTTTAAACAACTCAAACACTATTCCTTTGCAGCTGGACCTAGTTGTATAGCTCACAGAGTTAAAAAATAAAATTTACCATCACCACAGTAAAAAAAAACAACTAACAAACAAACTATGGTGTTTTTTGTATTTCAATAAAACCCACTTGAAAATGTTCCTAGATGTGTTCTTTCTGCATGCAAATATCGCTATACTTTCAAATTGTACCTGTAAGCATTTGCTGCTGTTCAAAGACTTAAAAGCAAATATATTCATATCTGAACTTTCAACTCTTGCTATTTTTTATTGCTTTTCATGTGCACCTATGTCCAACAGCTCTATGATTCATGAGGAAAATAAGAAATGTTTAACCAGTCCACTGTGATGTCTCAAGAATCTGCTGAAAACAACATGTCATAGGTTTTGGTTTAGAACAATTAGAAACATGTCTGTCATGTTGAATATATCACTATGAAAATACTCAAACATATTGAGAAACACTTTGTCTAAGGAAAAAGATGGAGCATTCTCCAAGTTGCTGCATTTTTCACCACACTTACAAACTATCAGAGGTTGTCTGCATTGCTCAACAATCTGAATAATCCTCAAATTAAAATTCCAACTTGTAGTACATATAAAAGTCTCTGTTCAATTATAATCTTTAGAAATTTAGACCAGTTTTGAGAGGGATATCATATAATTTAGGAACAATATTAAATGTTCATATATATTTTATATATATTTATTATATATAAGTAGGACAGTACTGAAATCAGTGTAGAGCATCATTTCACATAAATATTTCTAAAGTCCACTAATATATATATATAATGTTAAAAGCACTGCATTATTAAGGTTTAAGCTACCAAGTTGTCACCACATTAAATATTTTAAACATTGCCTTAGCATGCTGCATACGAGTAGCTGCTGTTTGACTATTACTGATGTCTGTAAAATCGACAACATCACTATTCAGTGTCACATATTGCAACAAAGTCTAAACCTGAGATTTACTGTCACTATGAAGTTTGTCAGTGATACATTTGACATTCCTCACTGTTTTGTGAATTCAACCATTATGAATCGTGTTTGACGTTCCAAAAAGGTTTGCATGAGTAACACATTTTAGCTTACCGACTAACTGCAAGGTCTCTGCATAAATACTATGATTCAGGAAGTTCTCAAATTTGTCTTGCCTATTAAATCCCAGTTCGTGATTTTACAAATCTACCATCAACATGAATATGCAAAATATCACCATTCTGACTAACTGTTTCATTGTGCTATCTAATGCCCATTCACTGTTGCTAATTTATTTAAAGATCAAAGATGGTTTGTCCAGATGTTCCTAACTGAAAGCATGCTTTTAGGTGTGGTTTGCTTGTATCATGGCATTTATAATGTAAGTTGTTTAAATTATGGTACCCTGTTATATTGTACAAACTCTGGTAAAAATGTATCCATGACCCTCACACATGTACAGCACTTGAGTAAAATACCATTTTATCTATTTTACATCTCTTTTCTGTGTACTTTTTGACTGCAGTTTATTTGTGTTTTTGTACAATGGCCTTTTGTACAAACTGGCTGTTCAGGTTTTGTGCTGATTGTTCCACTATGCTTGTAAAATTGTCTACATACAAACACACACACACATTAGTCACACATTTGTTGATATGTATCTAACTGTTGATTTAGCAAGAAAATGCAGACGTACAAATGTTGCTTGCCCTTGTGGACTGCTTTTTCAGTTCATAACACAGCTTTTCTATAACTTAGGCATGAATATGTGTTATAAAATTATGACCACCTGCCTAATATTGTCTAGGTCCCTCTTTTGCCACCAAAACAGCCCTGACCCGTCGAGGCATGGACTCCACTAGACCTCTGAAGGTGTGCTGTGGTATCTGGCACCAAGACGTTAGCAGCAGATCCTTTAAGTCCTGTAAGTTGCGAGGTGGGGCCTCCATGGATCGGACTTGTTTGGCCAGCACATCCCACAGATGCTCGATTGGATTGAGATCTGGGGAATTTGGAGGCCAAGTCAACACCTTGAACTCGTGGTTCACCAGATCAGGCCACCTTCTTCCATTGCTCCATGGTCCACTTCTGATGACACGTGCCCTTTGGGAACCCCTGTTATAGAGGGTTTTTCAAATTTTTGACTAAAATGTGCTACTTTACTTTGAAATCAATCTTTCCCTTAGTTCTAACAAGGGCACCAGGATCAGAGGATGAACAAAGCCCCAAAGCAATACAATCCACCTCCATGATCCAGTGGGTATGGTATTCTTCTCCACATTAAGTGCGCTTTCTTGTGCCAAACATACTATAACTTGAATTTGAAAAAACAGCATGCTATAAATAACATATATAATTAAAATACTTTATAAAGGTGTATACGAATATTATTTAAAATAAATTATACATTCATTCTGAGTATTTTATTTGTAATTTAGTTTTGTCATAAAATATTGAACTATAAATACCAATTGTCATTTTGTTGTTGTTGTTGTTGTTGTGGTTTGTCATGGTTAATCATTTTAAATTAAATTAAAAAAAAGAAATGACGGCAACCACAAGTGAATGTCTTAATATAACTTCACTTTCCTTCATTTAAGTTATAATTACATAATGATTAAATTCCCTGAACAATGTTGCACTTAGTCTAAAATTTCCCATCTGTTGCAATGAAGTGACAACCTCGAGTTATGATACTTGGATTAACACCTCCACCCTAGCTATTTAACATATGTATGAGTCACACAGACGTAATAGGTTTCATAACCTGGAACTCAATTGAATTTTATTAATTATGGTACAGCAGTCTTTAAGACAAGTTTGAAGTAGAAATTATGAGTGAATGAAATCATGGGTTTAATGAATCATATTCAGTTTAATGAATTTGGCAACTATAGAAAAGGCATCAAAAGCTTATTCAGTTAGCAAGGAAATTGGAGTTACATTTTCTACACAGATTTTTGGTATTACGTGCTATAAGTGAGGTATAAGAAAATCTGTTAAAACCTTGTACATTCTGGTTGTTTTACAATTAAAAATGTGACCCATTCTGGTACACACAGAAAAAGAATATGAATGACTCATAATGGACAGGCTATCAGAATGAAAGCAAATGATGCTTTGAGATGTAGACTCTGTATAAATATTTTATGTCCCCATACACAAAGAGCGAAACATTTTAATCTTGAAGACCTCCCTATCCTCTGTGACGCACCGTTGGCTATGGTAAACAAGCTTATTTCTACAACTGTAAATGCTGGTATCTCATTTGTGGTCTGCTGCAATTCTTACTATACATGTCATATCTATATCCTGAAATCAATAAATGTTCAGTTATGTTTATCTGTGATTGTTTTCAAATGTAACTAACCAACACAACACAATCAAATTGTCCATACAGATATATGTTAAATGACACACGCACGATTGAATAAAATGTGATGAAAATGTTCCAATACCTATTGCACCGGCCTTCTTGTGATAATTTTACACTTTATATCAAATCATAGCTCAGATAAAACAGTTTTTTGAATAATGATGTGGAAATGTAATGGAATTCAGGCATGCAGAGAGTCACCTGTGACTGAGTTTTAGGCTATAAGACAATAGACAATAAATAACCTACTTCAGAACATTGCTGTGGTAACACATACTTTAAAAGAAGGATTTTTTTGTCCCCAACAAGAAAAGAAAGAGGATAAACTAAAGTCTAAAAAGACCCTACTCAAATTTAAACATATTTTCACAACAATGAGAAGGATATGTTTGTTTTGAAACTGCCAATAAATATGATCACCCTTTAAGAGAAACAGGGATTTCAGTTTATTCTTTTGTTTTGTGTTTCTTAGCCCATTCTGAAAAGTGTTTCAAATCTCTCACCTGTGTTGGTCCATACATATCCTGCTAATGATGACTGGGACAATATGCAGGGAAAACAGAATACTGTATTCCCACAGAGATGAGTTTTCTCTTCATACCATGCACTTGAAAATGTCCTGTCGTGTGTTTTCCCCTTGTCCTTTGTTTGTTGAGTAATATTAATGTCTGGTCGGGGGCAGCTGCATAATTTTCATAATCAAAGAAAATGAGTTAATCTACTACCTGGGCATAGTTCTACTTTACAGCAATATTGAACTAAAGTGGCAGAGATAGTACAGTGGTCCCTTTATTAATTGTTTCCATGCAAACCATTGTTATTGAAATGTAGCGTTAATTAAATACAGGAAATACATGTTAAAGGTTTAAATTGTTTCAAGAAATTCAGAAGTTTACCTTTTTAACCCACATAGTTTATAATAGTTAACACACAATTGTAATAAATAAATGTTATGAACATTTTAAGGATTGATATTAATTGAAACATGGATAAATCATGACTAAATAGAGCACAGAAAAGTGCACATATAGAGCATAATAAATTCAATGTCAAAATAACAATGCTAAAAATGTATAGATTTAGTGATTATATTAGAGCAACCTGCCACAATACAACATTTAGGTATATTTTATTTTGACTTTTAAATATCTTCAAATAGTTCTCACTAATACATACATTTCCTATACACAGGTGTGTACAATGAGAATTATTTTCAACCTGTGATATTATGCAAGCAACAACCATAATCCCAGAAATGGTCTTGCTGTTAATGTTCAGAGGGACATTTAAAATTATATTGTGCAAAATCTAAGCATCACAATTAATGCATTTACATACAGTATTTTATTTATTTAAAAGTTGTTGGGAACTTAATAGTGCAACTTTAAGGGGATGATGGAGAGGTTGAGAGAGAGAGATGTTTCACAGGCAATGCACATCAAAGACTGAAAATCAAGCCAGCTGAGCCCCCAAAGCTCTTAAAAGGGAGACGATGATTGGCTGAGGCCTGCTGAGTCCACTTAGGAGTGCTCCAATTGGCCGGAATTGTCAGGCATGTGATATCGTATACATATCGTTAAGCAAAAATGTATCCTTTGCAGAAACAATGGGACCCTACGGGAGGCTGATTGTTAATCAAAATCTCACTAAATCCAAGGCATCGTAAAACGAGGTTCCACTGTATAGTTCAACTATGAAGTAAGATTGGTATTAGATATGGCAACATATGCTTTTTTAAAGCATGATATAATAATTAAATACATGATAAATTATTATAAATGTCTTATTTGTAAAATAGATCCACAGATGTTTCTCTTCTAGAGTTCTCCAATTGTAAAGAATCTGCCTACAGCATCTGTGTAGGATCCTGGTTTATCTCATGGATAAACATGGCTCTTTTCAGAAGGAGAAAGCCAAATGGCTTAACTTTCTGGGCTTGTGATACAATGATGCTTGCCCAGTCAGCAAAGAATATTCATTAAATCCTACTGTTTGACACAACTGGCCTGTGTTCTTTTTAAACTTTAGGTTTATTAGTACACTCAGGTCTTCACTATTTTTGTTTTAGATTTCAGATGCAATGTATGCATTTAGACTATAACATGGTCTTCAAAACTTTTCACAATCACCCTTTTATATAATTTTATATGATTTTATATAATATAGTATAATAACATAATCCATGACTGCACAAAAACATTTAAAATAATGTGTAGGGTATACACATACATTTGTAAATGTTAATAGATTTTTGTTTGCTGTTTTGCAGTTGTTGCAAAACATAAATTTTGAAGTGATTACATGTGAGAAGGTGTGGCACATGGAGGGTCTAATATATTTTTCTTGATAATGTCTCATTTTGAAGTCAGAATTACACTGTCAGTACTTATGTTTTTAAGTGTGGCTCAGAATGCAATTACGTGTCTGTGTGTATGGAAAAAGCAATGCTCTTGACTGAAGGGTGAGAGGGATAGGTACACTGCAATGCAGCTGTTGCCCAGGCGGAAAGCTGCTGGAATGTGACTTATATCAGGGCCTGAAACTGTTTCAAAGACATGTCTCTGCTGAATGCCATTGAAGAAAAACTAGGCCCTGCTGGAGGTGTGCACTGAACAAACTAGAATGGCTAAATGGAGAACATCCGCAGTTTACATTTTCCCCTGAAATGCTACAGAATGAGAAAGTGAGTGAAAAAGGAGAGCACATTCGGAGTAAATGCATTTGGGGAGATGACTATAACTGGTGATATTATCTTGGAAAGTGATGCACTGCTGAAAACAGATGTTGAAATGGCTAGTGTATGTGGGACTGCCATTGCTAACAGAGGCTAGGAGGTGAGCAAACGTGAAGCGTTTGTAGTATAAGCAAAATCTATAATTGTTAATATTTTCTTTTGAGGCTAATATCAATCAATAATTTGTACTGTCTCCCTTTCTTAGTTTAGTCATTTCAGTAACATTTGATTCTTGTTCCTGCACAGGATTTTGTACTATAAATATATTTTCAATAAAAAAGTTTCAGAAGCAGTCCTCTCCAATCCAGACAAATTATGTCAGAAAGTGCGATGCAATCACCCATTATCTGCAGCCACAGTTAGAAAGCACTGTTGTTAAAACTATGTGGGGCTATGTCATTACCATGAGACCTCAATGAAGGCATTTTATATAACGAAGCTGCCTATTGAAGGCACACATCCATATAAGCTTGGTCCAGATGCTGAGTATAATATAAGAATTGTGAAAGTTGAAAAGATATATGCAAATTGGAATAAATGCTCCCAGACATTTTGACCTGTATGGTCTTCACCAGGCAAATACATCCATGTGCAAAATAAGGTGTATATATAGAAGATACATAATTTGCCTAATTGGGTAGGTGTTCAGCAAGTTCCTATATACAGCAATCCTTGCGCATAATGCTCTAGAGGTTTTGCCGACATAGGCTAATGCACGTGGACATTTGATAAGGTGTACATGTGAGGTGTTGCAATATACCTCGTCAGAGCTACGTATTCTGCGTACTCTATGGATTTGGCTAATAGGAAGACTCAGAATGAGTGATCTAGGATGGAAACTATCACCTCTCAGGATCATATTCTGATCAGTGGGTTTACGATAGAGGTCAGTTTGTAAAACGCTTCCATCTCTCAATACCTGCACGTGCTATATTGTGTTCCATAGTGTAGTATAAGTGCTCACTTGAAGAGTTAAGATACTGGTGAAATTCTAGCAAGTCATCAATGAACAAATCAAAAATCATAAAACTGTCATCAATGTAACATCATCTGTACAGTAGTAGAAAATAAAGTATTTATTTTGGGGTTTAACACAAAATGGTTCTCAAACTCACCTATATATAAGTTTGCATTATTGGGCACCATGGTGCTACCCATAGCAGTCCCCTTGTTCTGTAAGAAAAAATCCTTCTGGAAATTAAAATAATTATTAGTAAGAACCAATTGAGATAAATCCAAAATGCACTCTCTACATGGTTCAGATGTCATAGGACGTTGACTCAAAAAATGTCTGAGTGCGTCTAAGCCACCTTCATGTGGAATATTAGTATATAGAATCTGTACATCAAGAGTGATTAGTAATCAAACAACTTTAAAGTGTTAATAAAGTCAATAGAGTCTCTTGTGTATGAGGGCAAGGCCGTCACCCATGGCTTCAGGAAATAGTCCACATACATAGATATGTTCTCAGTAAGACTACTTATACCACTGACTATAGGTCTACCAATGAGGGGTATGGTAAGACTATTATGCACCTTAGGAAGAGTATATATCACAGGTGTCACAGAATGGTCAACTTCCAAGAAAATCAAATAAATGTTTGTCAAACTCAGAATTATTAAAATGAGCAATCAACTTTTCATGTACAAAGGTCTTAAGTCTGTCTGTGGGGTCTGTGGAGAGATTCTCATAAAATATGTCGGTTAGTTGTCTCTTAACTTTGGCCTCATAATCTAAAACATTTTGAATAACAATAGTCCCACTTTTGTCTGCCTTCTGTCTTTGCTAAGATATAGGAGAGGCTCCATTTCAGCCTTATCTTATGTATATATGTTATACATCTTGTATTCTTTTTTCTTTTTTTCTATAAATCATTTCCCACGATGTGACAATATGTATCTTGTGAGGCATTTGTGTTCTTGGCAGGGATAAAAGTAGATTTTCTCCTGAAAGACACACATAGCTATGTAGCAGGTGCATTGCCAAGGGGAATAGAGGGTTGTGTAGAGCCATCTGTGGAGGGTAATTGTGTCCATTAGAATCGCTAGATTCTGAGTAAAGTTCTAGGAGCATATGTCGGACTGGTTTATCTGAGAAATTCATTATGGTGTCTTGGTCCTGGTAGCTGGAGGGGACCAATGGCATTGACTGTTTCCTCTGTTTTCCTCTCCGGCATCGCTTATGATTGGAAGGGGGTCCAGTGTCGGCAGAAGTTCCGGACGCCGGCCATATTGTATTGTCCAGGTTGTTTGTTCCTATTGTAGCGTTGTGGCTTTCCATCCTTCCAGAAATACACGTTCTGCTGTTTGCAGTCTTCCATATCTCTGGTGAGCTTTTTTGGCTCATCTCAGTGTTCCAGTTGGATCGTAATTGTTCCAGTTCTCTCTTGAGCTCAGAGAGTTTCTTCTTATTTACTAGTTCAGTTTCCAAACAATTCTCTGTCACTTTAATGTCTTCTCTTGTTTTCTGCAGTTATTCTGATACCTCTTTGATGATAAGTGCCATTAGATCAAAGGAGCATTTGTTCCGAATTTCACACCACGGTGCACAGAAGCGAGGATTATTAGACCCATAGCTGGCATCTTCTGTAATCTCAAATCCTGTGGAATAATCTTGCTCCATAGGTAGTCGCTCAGTGTAACCGTATGGAAGTATTGTTTTGTCTGTAGTTTTCGTTTAAGAGTATCCATGTCTGTTTCAGGCATGAAACAAAGAGTCTTTTAACATAATCATCTCCACTGAATTCAAACGTCTTATTTTGGTTGGTGAGTTTGACACTAGTTTCCATTGTGCTCAGATGAATTATGTAGGGAGTCAAAAAAGAGTGCTGTACAATTTTTTTTTAACTCTGAAAGAAGGTAGTGTAATCTTGGTCCAGGTGCTGAGTATAATATATGAATTGTGAAAGTTGAAAAGATACCCGCACACTGGAATAAATGCTCCCAGACATTTTGACCTGTATGGTCTTCACCAGGCAAATACATCCATGTGCAAAATAAGGTGTATATATAGAAGATACATAATTTGCCTAATTGGGTAGGTGTTCAGCATGTTCCAAATGTTTATTATGGAACTATTCAACCTGTATGGTCTTCATCAGGCATATACATCCACATGCAAAAGAAAGTGTATATACAGTACTGTGCAAATGTTTTAGGCAGTTTTTTCCTTCAAAAGTTTTTCCTTCAAAAACTGTGTGCAAGTGTACCTAGAAGAATTGATGCTGTTTTGAAGGCAAAGGGTGGTCACACCAAATATGGATTTGATGTAGATTTTTCTTCTGTTCACTTTGCATTTTGTTAATTGATCAATATAATCTATTAACATGTCTATTTTTTCACACCTGCCTTACACTTTTGCACAGTACTGTATATGAGACATAATTTGCATAATTGGGTATAACCATATACAGAATGGAGACAGGGTAGCAGCACCTGCGTAACTGTTGTTCAACATAGTAGGAGCAGAACCTCAGGGTCCACACGACTGGGAACTAACTCACAAACCAGGAGCGGACGGATGGTCATGCCATACTGGGAGATAAAAAAATGAAAGGGGGCTGGAAAACCCCGAAGAACCGCATTCATTTCCCTGTGTGTCTGTGTAAATTATGGTCTTACTGTTCTACGGTACTGTGCTATAGTTCAACCCTGATAGCCAGAAGAACAGGGTCTGATAAGAAGCAGATTTCATCAGCAATTTGGGCTTGATACATCGTACAAGCCCCTCTCAATATTAAACATTACGTATGCCTTAATTTTAAATGCCCTGGCTTAGCCATATATGGGTGTTCCAGAGCAGTTGCCAGGCAGAAACCGAGTTTCCACTCATCACTGGACAGACATGTGGGCTATGTTATCTTTCTCTCCTGTCTGGTGTACATAAAATTGCCTGCTTTTTGTAATTTCCCTAAGACTGTTCTTGAAATCTGACATATGCAACCAGTTAACAGATCAAATATACACATATCCCTGTGATCACCCAGATGAAGGTTAGTTTTAAAGTAACCAACAGTTTAATGTTTAACTAACAGTTTGCTAATGACTCATAATTGCATCCTAATTTAGTTACTTGGTGTTTGGTAATGAAGAGCCTACTTTTCATCAGCAACACTGACTCAATATCAAACAAGCCTTTCATAAGAAGACAGCTGATGACACCTTTATTAATAGCAACTAGTTTCTAAGTAATGAATCATTTGATTGTTAATCATACATATAATAAATTATGTGTCAGGCAGCCATTCATGCAATGGTATGCAAAATCATGATCCTACTAAACAGCTACTTCAATTAGGGTACAATCATTTAGCATTCAATTATTTATTTATCAATCATTGGACACCTATTTGGAGGTTGAAAACAAACATTTCAGCACTTTGTCAAAAATTATTAAATGATCAATATGTTTTGATTTTAAATGTAGCCAGAAACGTAATCAGAAAGTAGCAACAGAGCTTGCCAAGGAGTGGTGGATGGGTTGACAATGGCGTTGCAGCACAACGTTGTTAATGACAATAAGGCACATGTGTGTGCATTTAACAAGTTACACCATATCGTGGCATTATAATGTAATATTGTACAACACTGAAACGCTTTTATTTTTTTCATGCACAACTAACAAAAACTTAACATAGGCTGAAAGTAGCAAAGCTAACATTAACTGTGAGGGCTGCTACTCGAGTCAAATAGTTAGCTAGAACATTAAGTAAATTGGTAAACGATTTAGCCTGGCCTACTAAAACGAACACCAAAACTTAACATGAACTGTTAAAAATTGTAGTAATTTATGCTACAAATCGATGGAAAGTTGGCAACCTACACATTTCTCACCTTGACCTTCTTCTTCGGGTATGGACAATTTTCTGTTCCGATCTCAACAAGTCTGGACAAGTAGGCACCAATCAGAGGCAGCATTTTTATGATGTCATCATGTAGACTTCTCACAAAGTATTTTACAGTATTTTTAAACTACAAAATATGATGCCATTTCCATCAACCCTATCAAATACAAAATACAAAATCCTACAAGCAATAAAACTAAACATTAATAATAATTTGTCAGGTGGTGTTACGTCTTCACTTCCTTCCAATGCAAATCTGAGTGCACCTCTCATTTAATTAGATTATAATTAAATAATTACATTTGTTTACACCTGCCGCAAGTTACATCTGCATACTCTACATATATCTGTGAACTCCTGAATTATCATTTTGTGCAACCAATCCAGTTCTTATTGTTTATTATTATTATTATTATTATTATTATTATTATTATTATTATTGGCAAATAAAAGTTATTTGATTTAGTCCCCAAATCGGCTGTGTAACAATATAATGTACTGCCATCATCATCCATTCAGCACATGCCAGTCTGCAATTTCTCTCTCTGTTGAGAAACTTGACACTCAGCACATACTCTGTGACATTTTGTGTATATGCTGTATTTTCTCCTCTCAGACATTTTGACATTGAATCCTGACTAAGGCCAGGCTTCCCTCTGTAATCAGTGAACATGGTGACAACATTTTGACTATAAACATTCTCACTATGAACCCTGTGCTTGCGGTCAGAAACGTCAAGTTCTCCGTCAACCAGTTCTAATGCAGTCCATCTTAATACTCATTGTGAAGTGTCTCCAATTTCCAAAGAGCTGAACATGTGTCAGTTATTGATCAATGAAACAAATAGAGTCCCTTTTATTATTATTATAATTATTAATGATATCATTTTAAAATATTCACAATACTACACAAAAAATCTGTAAATCCTATGGTGAATTTCCTGGTATCATAGAAACTTGCATTCAGGAAAAGGGTTAAGAACGTTTACAGACGAGAGGAAGTCATTTGACCCATCATGCTTGGTTACTGTCCAGCGCCTCTATATAGAAGTTGGCATGTACAATCCTCCCCAGGCAGTGGCGGCAGAGAGTGACCACAGCCCAGACTTCTCTGCCTTTTCTTCAACTGGACAAATAACAGGTGGCCATTGACCTGGGTTTTTTATTTTATAGTTATTCATATTTGTAACTTCAAATTTGAAGGAACTTTACTCTACTATTCTACTAGAAAACACGTTGTAATTGTTCCAGTCATATTTACTTTATTAACTGAATTCGCCCTCCTTTTTAATATGAGGAATGTATTTTATTGTCTTGCCCACTAGATGGCGCTACACATTCATAATACAGTAATTCTATACTGTATATGGAGGCGCAGTGGAGAAAGTAAAGTTCAGTGCAGAATATATGCAGAGTTGTACCTGCTTTTACTGTGTCGTTAAGGTGAAAGGTACAAGTTTTTAATTGATACAAGTTAATCATTACCATAAATGGGGCAACATGTGTGCTAAATACATGTCTTTGTTGCAGCAAATGAACCAATTTGGAGCTGAGACATCAGCACAAGGAAACGATTGATGTCCCCCCAAGGAAACAAATGGATTTTCAGATTCCAGATGATAACCACTATTATTGCACACAGACAGAGGCCATTTGACTTTGGAAACTTATGCAATCATGACTTTCTATCATGATTTTTTATTTACTTATTTATTTATATGTGCATCACATATATTAATTCCTGGGCCCCCATTCCTCGTACCTGGTTTAACTAATTCAGGCTAATCAGACATTAGCCAGATTCAGTTAATCCAATTTAATTTCAGTCAGGCTATCTCCGTTCCTCGAAGACGAATAGAGAGGCTAAACTTTTCTCGTTAACTTGATTCTGACCTAAGAAATTCGGGTACATGCGTGTGCTCGTTACAAGGGGGAATTGTGGAGCACTGAAACAATGATCTGCACCGAAGATGAGAGCAACTTCTGTCAGCCTGACTGAGCAAGACCTTCTCATGGAAAGTTCTGAGGAATATAAAGACATTTACACAGTTAAATGCCACACTGCTGCTGTTGCCAAGTCCAGAGAGGAATCATAGCTTCATTTTAAATATATATTTTGTATTAAACAGGCTGTATTTACCCCCAAAGAATTTCACACTGTAAATGTAAATCTGTATGCATGTAGTAATGGAATGTAACTTGAACAGAGAGTTTGCTGCATCCGAATGGTTAGCTCTCTATTGTTTTTTCATAATTGGCCTTTGTCCTTGTTTTAAATATGTAATACTGTAGTATTATGTTGTACTAATTAATATGTCTGGTATAAAGGTTTTTTCACGTTTGTAGCCAAATGAACAGGAAATTATCGCATCATAATGACCTATGAGATGAACACTGTTTGATCGCTTCATAAAACAAATTTTTAAGCAATGATTTCTGACAAATAAGATTATTTCCTATTTCCTCGAATCTCTGGCATAATGTAGACTCTCTGCATATTATTGAGTCTTGGACAGAGTCTTGCCACTTGGCTTCAATATTTGGTGGATTCACAGATCATAGGGGAATAACTGAGGTTGTCATGGATCATGTACAGTATTATTCAAAGTCTGATACCCTACTGTCTAGCACTGGCAGTGTATAATTGTCATTAAAATGTTGGATTATTTGCATTCGGTTCTGAATTGTAGCTAATTTGTAATTTCATGTAAGTGATAACGTCATAAGCACCTGTACATTAATGCTGTGAAATTATTTTCTATTCACAAAATCTGCCTCATTTGGTCCCAATTGTGCTTTGATGGGGATCTGACTGCAGTCATTTACTCAGCTGGACTTTAAGCTTGCTTCAAAAAACTGAAAAAAAACAGAATTCTGTCAGGTTATGCTGAAAGTTATCTGGCTACGAGGAACAGGGCCCCGAATGCAACAAAATGTGAAAACTGTAAGATGGTCACTCTGAATACTTTTGAAAGTCACAGTAAAAAAATAATAATAATCTACTATTGCCGCAGGACAAATAATTTTTACATCATGCTTTATGTTTACACTTGTGCAATTGTGCAGAATAGCTGAAAACCTGTTGTTTTTTTTCCTCTTCCACCCGGGCAATGGCAAAAATCTAAACTTTAGTTTTGAGGCTATTAAAATTACCAAAATTGCTGCAGTAAACTGGACAATCTCAGTCAACGAAGTCATCCTGGGTAAGAATTCTGCTAATAATTATAATAAAGTATCAAGAACTGAAACAGTATTTCACCATAGTAGTGTACTTAATCTGTGGTACAGTGTCGGCACACGGAACTGTGTGAATTTCACAGTCAAACACTGATGTCTAACTGCTATACCTGACAAAGATCTGCTGCTTTTTAATCCTGTCACTCAGCAGACCACCACCACGTCATAATTCAATTTTATTTTTCTGATGACCAAAAAGAAAACAGTAGGAGCTTCTACAATTCAAAGGTACATAGTTATGTTAAAAGCTGTATGCATCAGTGCTCTGTGTAATTTTAATTTACAAATCCAATCCTGTACAGATTCTGTCTTTTATGAATACACTAGTATGTGAATGTGCTGGTGATGTTTACGGTTTGATGCCTGAGAGAAGTTTTCCCCACACTGGGAACAGCTGTGTGCTTTCTCCCCTGTGTGACTGTGCTGATGTTTTTTTAAGCTTCCAGAGTTCATATATGTTTTCACACACTGGGGGCAGCAATGGGGACCCTGATGTTTCCTAGTTGTTTTTTAGGGGGGAGAGTCAGAGCTGGAGGGTCCAGGACACAGCTGTCTGCCCTGTGAAGACGGGCTCTCACCCCTCACTGTACTGTCACTGACTCCACTGAGCCCCGTCCTCAAGGCACCAGAGTCAGTGTCACACAATCCATCTTCCGGAAGCTGCGGTTCCAGTTTACAGAGGCCTCCTGCAATATTCTCTATTCTAAGATCACAGAGTTCATCTTTCAAAACCGTATGCATTGCCCACTCCAGCTCATGGTCCTCTGTCTTAATGTGAACAGATGCAACACTGGGTCCACACTGTGTACTGGTGCACTGGTAGAGTCTGGCTCAGCACCCACTGCACTGGGTCCACACCCTGTGTTAAACCCACAGTCTGTGGCTCTGCCATGTGGCCAGATTCCAGTCCACTGAGCTCCATTTCACTCTGTCTGCTCCCGTGCTGCTCAGACAGCCTCTTGTTGTCTTCAGTAGCCTCAGACTGGAGTCCCACTCCTGCTCACAGTGCTGCTGCTCAGTGGGAGCCCTTTCTCCAGTGTCAGGGAGAGCGCTGGCCTCTACAGCTCCTGGGGGAGGACAAGATAGGAGAACAGATCAGAACAGCATCCAGGCAGTATGTATAATGTATCTATACTAAAAACAACAAAGTAACAAAATTAACTCAACAAGCAAACAATCACAACTGTAAAAGCTACAGTAGTACAGATGTGCAGCAACAACAGGCTGTGAATGTACTCATAACTCTCTTTCAAACATCTACAGACATGAGAGTGACAGAACCAAAAGATACCTGAAATGTTGAAATGGAGTGCTGTTGACAATCTCATGGCTGTATATATGATTACAATGATAAAAAATAAAATGAAGAATGACAATCATCCTAAACAACTACCAGAAGTACTAAAATAAAACACATCCCATACACTTCATGAAACTATCATTCCAAGAGCTAGTTTAAAATATATTACAAATTGCAAAGCTCAAAAAGAGGACATTGGGCATTGAAAAGGCACTTCAATAAAGCATAGTAGGAGTATGGATAGTAGTAGTAGTACTTAAATAGTAGGATAGTTTTTATAAAAAAAAAAAGACAAAGTGGCATTCAGCACCTAAAATACTAAACTACTGTGGTTGCTTTACAATAACTTAAAACGATCAATGTTTTCAGTGACAAATATGTGCATGTGGCAGTTTTGAATCATATTTTTTACGTGAATATATACAATGCATAAATAAGGTTTAAGCAAATTAATATTTAACAAATGTTTGGTTAGATATAGATTAGAATTTAAGACCTACATTTTGATTCCATAAAAAAAATGTAATATTCCATCATACACAATAATGACAAAATATAAATCAGTCTAAGCAGACATATACACTTATAAGTGTAACTGATCGATTGTGTGAACAAGACTTCAAGCTCCACTGTTTAGCAAGGCCATACACCCCTCGGAAACTGCTTTACCGAGGCTGTAGATTTTTTGTATGCAGTCAGCAATTTTAAAGCAAGTTGCCTTTCCTCCACTGTTTGGTAAATAAAGTTCTAGTTCTTTGTCTAGCAAAATTGATTTATAATAGCTCAATCCGTTTATTTTATATTCTTTAAGATTCACAACCCTCAATGATTGACACAATGTTTTCATCTGACAGAAGAGATCTGGTTACACTGAAAGACACTTATGAAATCAAGCTATAAAAGTAAAAATCTGGGTTGATCTATAGCACAGTACCGTAGCACAGTGAGACAGTGACCTTGTTTGACAAAAACTACCTTCTCAAATTAGTGAACACTCAAGTTCATTATCGCATATTATATGTAGAGTTAATTCATCCTTTTCTAATATTTGTTGGAAATAAAAACTTTCCACAAAAACTTGTAGCCAGGAGGAGTAGACTTTGAGTTTAGCTATTTTTTTCTTTTGTAACAAGATCAAATTTTGAAGTGTTTAAAATTAAATGTAGCTGACGGTTTTGGTTAAAGAGTTAAGTGGGATTTTCTAATACAGGTGAGGGATGGCTCCTGTTCATCTTAATACAACGATGGGAAATAACTTTGGGGGTATTTCTGCTTGTAAGATAAAAACTCTGACAAATCCTCTCAGAAAATTTAAAAGATATTCCAGCAAAATGTACATGTATAAATTGAACAGGGCAGACATCTGTAAAACGAATACAGGAGTTGAGTGCAACATTAACAATAGAAAACCCTTTAAATGTATGACATAGACATAGTTGGCCATCTAGTGGTATATATTACAATTACACAAACACCTTCAGTATTTATTATATTGGGTTGAAGAATGAATGCTGGTATTCATCAGAAAACAAAAGAGATCCAAAAATGAAAATTACATACAAAAATAGAACTGAAGTTTTTATCAGTGACAGTTTGCAATCAAAGTAGTAGTACAGTATTATTTAGGTTAGAAGTGGTATGCATCAACAGTAGTGTGTACAATTAATTTGGTTAGTAGCTGTCATATAATTGCAGGTTTGTAAGTATTCATGATAGTATGTAATTTAGAATAAATATATGTACTGTAGGTTTGTTGAGTTACAACCTGAAATTCAGATGCATTAAAATGGGTTTTTGTTTCCCTTTTGATTTATACAACTCACTCAATACATTTAAAAGGCAAGAGATTTTTTATGGGGAAACAACATAAATGTCTTGGTTAGAAATGTATTCACCCCTCTGAGTCAATATTTAGTAGAACCACCTTTCACAACTTTGTCTTTTGGGGTAAGTCTGGATTGTGCAATATCTGCCCATTCTTCTTGACAAAATTGTTCAAGCTGTATGGGGATTAATTGTGGACAGCAATCTTGCCACAGATTTTCAATCAGACTCTGATTGGGCCACTCTAAGACATTCAATTTGTTGTTTTTAATCCACTCCAGTGTCTCATTGGCTGTGTGCCTGCGGTCATTGTCCAGCTGAAAGGTGAATCTCCATCTCAGTGTTCGGTCCTTTGCAGACTGAAGCAGATTTTCCTCAAGGACCTGTATTTAGCTCCATCCATTTTGCCTTCTTCCCTGACTAGCTTCCCAGTCACCATAACATGATGCTGCCATTGCCATGTTTCACAGCAGGGATGGTGTTAATTGGTGATGTGCTGTGTTGGGTTTCTGCCAGACACAATGCTTTAAATTTTGGCCAGATAGTTACATTTTTGTTTCATTGGACCACAGGAAGGTTGTCAAATACCTTCCACTTCTTAATGATCAACTTGACTGTGTTCCAAGGGATATTCAAAGCCTTTGAAATCTTTTCATATCCCTTGCCTGATCTGTGCCTTTTCACAACTTATTCCCAGATAAAGTTTTGAAAGCTCCTTGGTCTTCATGGTTCTGTCTTTGCTTTGAATGCATTACCCAACTGTGGGGCCTTACAGGGAAAGGTGAATTTAATCTGAAATCATGTGAACCAGTTCTATTGCACGCTCTTATTGTGCGAATTCGTAAAGGCAATTGGTTGCACCTCAGCTTATTTAGGAGTGACATAGCAAAATGGGTGAATACTTATGTAATGAAGAGTTTTTAGGGTTTTAATTTTAATTAATTAGTTTTTTCACCCCCCCCCCCCTTCCCCCATATTGAAGGTGTGGAGTAGGCTGTGTAAATCAAAGGAAAAAATCCAACAATCCCAAAAAATCATCACAATTTCTGGTTGTCACATAACAAAATATAAAGAAGTCCAAGTGGTGAATACTTGTTATAGCCACTGTAAAACATATGATTATTTTTGATCATGCTATGAAAATAGCCCCAAGAGTAATTAAGCTGTTGTTACATCATAACCACTTTAAAAGTGTTGCCTTATCATTGGCACATATAGTATACCTACTTATTAAGTTACCATTACACCATTGGACTGTGTGTATGTGTTTGTTAATATGTGTTTTTGTGTGCAGGTTTTGTCATGATGGCATAACATATGGAAGGATAAAATAATCATTAAAAAAAATACTTTAAATAGTTTACAAATTATTTGTGAAAATTTCTATAGATAACATTCGACCCATCATGTTCGTTTGGTGTCCATTAATACCAAAGTGATCCAAGGATCACGTCCAGTCTATTTTTGAATGAAACATCCACCCATTATATCATTTTTTATGTTATTGAAATGTGTTCTTCCTAAAAGTACTGAAAGACAAAAACTTGCGACCACTAGTGCAGACACAAGAATATATTTATTTAAATATCCTTCAATTACAAACAAATATATATATATATATATATATACAGCTCTGGAAAAAATTAAGAGACCACTTAACATTGATTTCTGAACTTGGAGTGGTCTCATTTTTTTTCCAGAGCTGTATATATATATATATATATATATTATTGCTACTACAACAAAAACAACAACTACTACTAAAAGACAACCCAAAATGTCTGTAAAATTTGAATTATGTACCACCTTCACTACCAAACAGGTGTTTCTAAGTGGGCTGTTTTGCATGTCAGTTGCTGCAGTTTTGTATAAGTAAAACCACAGCTGAACAGCAGTATGAAAGATATAGAGGAAAGAAAGTCATGTTTTATTGCAATATCTGGCACTTCATTTGTTCCCTTTACTTGTGCATAGTCTTTTTTTGGCTCTAAACTGAAACCTGCCAACATAATCCCCTGTTTTTCTCATCCTCAAATTATATTTCCTTTAATGCTATAATATATATATGGATCTGAATTATATATATAAACACACACACACACACACACACACACATATATACATATGTAGAGAATATTAATTACTCTGTGCCTGGACTTTATAGACTATGAAAATGCATTTGATTAAATATATCAACTTAATTATCAGGGCTCGAAGAAATCAAAATCCTGAGGAAACGTAACTCGTATACAAGATATCTACAACAATGCCACATCAACAATCTGACTGCACAGGACTATGTCAAAGAGACATACACTTTTCAAAACTCTTCACAGTAAGTCTTGAAGAGGTGTTCAATACCCTTGACTGGGAAGAAAAGGGCATCAAGATAAACGGATATTATTTGATTATGATTTGCCAATAACATTCTCAACTAAAACACCTGAAGTCATACAGCTTCCAAATTAAAAAAAAAAAAAAAAACTATCAGATGCAAGCATGAAAACTGGACTTAAAATGAAATAATTAAAAAAAAATAATAATAATAATAATAAAAAAAATGAACAATTTCAGTCTAAGAAAACTGTAGATCAATGTTTCCATTTAATATGTCAAAAGTGTACTTTGGACAATGAATCAGCACAGATGGAGATGTTATGGATGAAAGCAAAGGAAGAGTGAAAATGGAATGGAGTACATTTGGAAGAAACAGCATGCTGTTGAAAGGGATCAATGTATACTAACAGTGCTCACTTATGGATATGAAACCAGCTCACTAAATGCAAAAATGTTGCAACCCGAAAAATCATGGAAAGATACATGCTTGGAATAACAATAAATAGAAAAATAAATAAATGGAACTGAGAACAGAAATATGTGACATAATTGAAATAGTGAAAATGTTAAAATGGGCCAGATTCTTTGCAAGAAGAAGAGATCAAATATGGACAATGATAGCTACTGAATGGATCCTCTGAAGAGATGAAAAATGACTTAGAAGAAGACCACATAAAAGATGGGAAGATGAGATAATATACATTGCAGGTGTGACATGGAAAGATAAGCTATAGATTGAAACAAGTGGAGACATCTTAGGGAGGCCTTCATCTAACAGTGGATCAATATAGGCTATATATTGTAGTGCTGTGAAGGGTGTGGGACTTGTGAGTCTGAGGTTTGAGATTAAAAGTAGCAAACGGATCCGGTAATCTCTGCAACAGGCAGGGCAGGATGCAGCAGTTGAGGCATTGGAAAGGCAGATGGAAAAAGAAACACCTAGCCTGAGCTGAGCACTAATTGAAATTTAGGGAGTCCCTTTCTAGCCATGGGACGCTTATCGGTTTACCAAGTGAAACGGTATCAACAAACAGGTTCAGCATGCAGTCTCATAGTCAGAATGAATCAATGGTCAATAACATGTGCATTGCCCAGATCCAGTCCAGGGTCAATAACCAAAAGCGGGTTCTCAGTGGGAAAGTAGGTCACAACTGGGTAATCACAAGATAAAATTCACATACAATGATATTTTTGTTCTCCTATCTCCCTCCACACATTTCCCCTCAGGTACACTGCATTAGGCATTGTGGGCATGGGTCTTTTATAGGGAACCTGTCATTAGCACCGCAGGTGTGAGACTCTGGCTGGGCTGTCAGGTGTCTGTGGAGATTCCATATCCGCACCATTAGGGCAAATCCATTCGTTGCATATTTAACACCCCTCATGCATTATGCCATGCAGTGTGTCAGAGACCCCTCGCATAGTGTGTGACATTGTGGGTGGGTTGATGTGATTCTATTCACTTCAATGGCTGAATCTTTGGTTATATCGGGGTTATAGTGTTTTCTATATACAAGTCAATGGAGCTAAAATCAAATCCACTTGCTGAATATTTATGGGTTCTGCAAGCTTCAAATATTGAAAGGAATAGAATACAATGAAAACCCATAGAGAAAAGGACTAAAGAGCAATCTAGAACATCTTCTATTACTGAGAAAACAATGTTGCACTACACTACTATTGATCTAAATACTTATTTCTAGAATGTTCTAACATCACAATCTACCAGAGTACACTAATACACCAATATTTCCAAATATCTATCCACTCTGGAAATTGGCAGGAGAAACAAATACATTATTTCTCAAGGTGCTCTGTTAATTTTATTTGCAAATTTCAGCTATTATGTTATAGCTAATTTGCATCAGGCAGATATTCTTTAACAGTTCATAACACGTTATAGTTGTAGAAATAACAATTAAAATACTTGTAGTAATAATGTATAAATCAGTTAGCAAAGTACATGTTGAACTGTGAGTGTTTTCTATTTATTTGTGAGGGCTGGATTCCTATGACTAGCTGTTTAAAGCATTTCTCCAGTGGTTACATGTCAATGAAACTATGGGAGAGAGGGTCATTTAGCATTTAATGAAACAGATTTGTGTTAGAAACTAAGTAGCTGATGTCACTCTCAAACAGCATGACTGTAAAGAAGATTAATTGAACAGTTTATCCTGATCCACTAACTCAGATTGTCATACTTCAAGTATATCACATTCGGCAAAGTTACTTCCATGTCATTGCATTCAACAAGTTTTGTAATTGTCCTAAGTATACTTACTTTCTATAGAGAGCTATCAATACAATTTACATATAATAATTCAAAAACATGCATATACAAAGATGAAGCAGCCAAAAACACATTTCCCTTTGTGTTGCAACAATAAAACCTTAAACTACTAGGAACAAAGCTCTCCTGACAATTTTGGACATGACCCGAACTGATTAAATGAATTAGCTTCACAGAATCTGAGCCAATTTACTGTATAAAGTTTAGTCCACTGTTCTCCATACTCACGACAGAAGTGCTAACAATAAGTAAGTAATCTGGAGCAAGAGTGCTGAGCAGCCCAGGGGATTAGGCTGCTGTATTACAGCAACAGTCTGTATTAAATCTTAATAGTTTTCCTAATCAGCAGTTGTCTGTCTCTTCTGGATTGGCCTGTTATGCACTGCTCCCTTGAGACTCCCCTTGACTGGATTTGACAGAACCTCATCCTGCCTATAGAACTGCCCTTGCACCCAGAGTTTTGTCTTTTTTGAATAAAATCAGTGTGCCACTGGGGACTGAGCTAAAAAATCTCTTCAGATTATTTCTTATTTCCATACTTTAGATAACACAAAATAACAACTGGTAAAAAAAGAAAAGAAAAAAGAAACCAATAAACAATTTTGGAACACATTAAAATTAACAGCAATAATGCTAAAACATACAGTAGTATATTTTCTATTCAATTTTTTCATTTAATTTTTGTTGTAACATCTGAGGCACACAAAAGGCATATTTAAGATGCTTTGCTGTTGTTGTTGTAAGCACAACACATCATGGGTAGTTCATTTTATAAAAATTAGTGTATTACTAGAACAATGTATTTGGTTATCATATTTTTTGGTTTGGTTTTAGACAAAATATTCTACCCCAGTTTTACTCTAAATGTCAAAAAGAAGTGAATGTAATATTCACTTTTAATAAAGCTTCTTCAAAACAATATTTTCAGAAAGATGTTATGACTAGCAAGATATTTGAAGAGATTGTATTATCTTGAAAATAATTAATTACAATTTGGAGGCAGATTAAATCATACACAAGCAGCTCAGTAGGTTATTTTTTATTAATTTTACATGAATGGTAAAGGAGGAGGAGAAGAAGGGTCAGAGTATTAATTACTTAGCCTTTCATCTCTGACGGTCTTATCTTAAATCATACTGTACTCATGTATACCAATGTATGTGTATTCTGTCCAATCTTTCATAATCAGGAGTATCACAAATACAAAAAAAAAGAAAAAAAACTCTCATCTGAATTGGAAACCAGACTGTTGTGTGCTTATTAGTTAATATTGCAATTTTGGCACATTTCAGAAGTAAACAGACTTTTAAAATGCTTTAATAAGGCCCACAGAGCGGTAGTGCCCTGGTGGAAGGGGAACTACAACAACTTCAGTTTCCCACTTCACAGCAGGAAACATAACAGTAGTCAGCTAAGCCTCCAACAACATGTGTAGCTAGGAGTATTTGAACAATTTTTGGTTTATGTTCCTCATTTGGCATACATTTGTTGTCACATTTGGGCTCCTCTTTCATGCATTACAGTGTGGCTTGTCCAATCTCTTTTTCACAGGACAGGCTTTAGAAAGAAAATGTGCGATATGACACTTGCTACTGAGTTTGACAACTACAACTTAACATGTGCTCTAGACTGGCTCCCAGTGTTAATGTTTACAGCTCCCCACTGCGTTGCTGTTAGTCAGTCTCACCAGGGAGTGGGCTTAAGCATGACACTTTTTTTTTTTTTTCAAAATTTTCATACCACGTTGACTAATATATCTATATTAACAAATACACATACTGCATTGCACCTTACTGGAGCAAGGGAAAGGGTCATACCCCTTAAGTATGATGTTTAGTTATTAATCACACAACTGGGCCCTACTTATTGTTATCACCATGCACCTAATGCTTCAAATGCCTGGCTTAATATTTACAATAAAAGACAAGGGAAGCCTATCTTTGTGTCTGTTGTTTGATTCTGATAGAGTATAACTTCTTGTTGTACCATAATCAAGACAGCTTGAATGAATTACAAGATCACAGGATATGCATAAGAAATAAGCCCATAAGGGTCGTATGGCTCTTCAAAAAGCTTGTTGTTGTTTTTTGTAGAATCTGGGACATAAGATGAGCAAGTGCTATACAAGAGAGAGTAAATGTGAAAATACATTTTGAATTGTTCGGTAGATTGAACACATGGGTCATCATAGAGGCCCAAAAATACAGCAGAGAAACTTTGGCATAAAGAAGCATGAAATCCAGCTGAAGAGCAGTATACAGCAAGTCATTGATTACAGTGTATATTCATGAACAGTGGGATGACAAGCTGTAGGACATTTTGCTTTATTATTTTCATGAAGAATATGATCCAGCCTGCCTATCAAAATTGGTTGCTGTATTGTTTCTGTAGCTATGAGAGCAACAGTCCTACAAAAGTGTGATACAGTAATCCCGAGATGGCTAATTTCAGTGTACGGGGGTGGGAGAGATCAACATGATCTTCTGTACTGAGAAATGTACAAAACGAAGACAGTGGTTTAAGTCCTGGATTTGGACTGAAGAAGGAGGTGCACATGACTCACACTAATTGCACCATGGCTATGAACTGGGGTGTGCTATCTCATGTTATGTAGTTTTCATGATAATAGCATTTTACTCACAAAAGGACTTCAGAGGAAACTTCTCTGAGAGGGAAAAACCAATGACTAAAACAGATAATCTACTGTATTATAATGGTATTTGTGCATCTAAAAGTCTCAAACTAAATTAGTTGTGAACCTTGTTTTGAAAAAAATGCATCTTTTTAACTTAATAACAGTTTGAGAAAGCTTTTAAGACACCAATTTTAAAATTTAAGATCCAAGAGTTTTTGACCTACAGTCAAACATTTGTAGAATTAAATCTATAATACAATCAGATATATTAATTAAGGAAAGAAAAGCAAATCAACAAGTGGCTTAGTAACGAAAATCGCAATAGAACCCACTGTAGGTGTTTAACATATTTTATAGAAACCAAAATGCTGCATGCATGCAAATATATTTTAAATCTTGAAGCAATGCAAATCTCTATGCAAATTTCAGGAGGTAGACTTGTCTTCCACACCACTGCTTTTACAACCTTTTTTGTTGTGATCTTTGGACTTTATAAGGCAAAGCTAATTTTAAAAATGATAAAATAAAGTAATCAATTACACTAACACTAGCTTTCTCTTTTTCTTTACTTCAAGATTATTAGTGTTGCGATGATGATGTAAAAAAAAACATATTAAGGTATTTCCCATCCACTGCCACATGACATATTTAAAAGATACAATATTTATATTAAATGTAGTAAAAGTATGACAATTTTTTTTAAATGAACAAATACAAGTTAAAAAAACAAAACACTTTAACAATTAATTAAAAAGTAACTAGCAAAGCATTAAAACAATGTCATGTTGCTCTGTTTGAGGAAATACCTGCACATAAATTACAGCAGTTTAGACTAATTTATGACAAAAACAATCTATCTTTTACTTTTATAAAATAAGAACAAATGTTGTGTGTGTATTTATTTACGTTAATGTATTCGGTGTAACATGGATGTAAAAAATATGCATTTTCTTTTTACCTTAAGCTTTGCATTCGGATACACTGTGTTTGGATGATCCGATTGATCAATACTATTGATTGACAATAGGGCTGTAGTTATGTGGGAAAGGTTTTACAACGTATGGGCAAATTTCCTTCCAAGTTTATTTTGAAAGCAGGCTTGTTATTACTACCGTGGGCTACTGGTGTATTCAAAACAGCAAACTGAAAGTACAGAAGCTGAGTTTGGAAAGTTTAGATCACGTGGTGATGAAGTTGTGGAAAGTTTTTGGCAACTTTTTGTTCGGGGCTGTATGTCAGAGGTGATGGACCTAACTTTTCTTCCGTAAAAGAAGCCACACCCTCCGAACAACACATTCTCCAGCTTAAGAAAAGTAAGACACTTTGTTAAGAATTATTTATTACATAGCCTATCTATAAATATCTTACCTTCAACCTTTAATCATTGTGGAAAGCACAACTAGTGATTCACGGAGAACCAGGTGCTGTTAGGCAAGGGTTAGGACAGAACAGGTTGCCTAGTCTTGATGAATTTCGGGAAGTCTAGGCATGCTTCATAACTGTATTTATTTAATGTATCCTATGCATTTAACTACCTTAAAAAATGGAAAAAGTAGATGTCAGACTAATCTACACTTTATTAAATACGTATACATGTTTTGTGTTATAATTGCGCACTATACACGTTGAAGAATGTTGCCATTTATTGGACATAGTCTTATTTACATGTTCTGTTCATTTAAAAAATATATTTAAATCCTAAAAGACGTTTCAATATGAATTCACCTCGATGTCTGCATTATAGTTCTTGCTAAACAATTCAGTCCAACTTATAATGCGTACGCGAAGCAGAAAGCTTAACAACAGACGTCTTGGTATATAATGGGGATGTGTGTGTGTTTCCTATATTATGATAGCAAAAGTATGTTTGCATACATGTTAAAGTTTGATATTTGTTAGAGGTGCACTATTTGCTGATCCTGTGCCTCGTCTTTCTTCATTATTTGTGCTACATCATGCAGAAAACATGATCTAACTCTTGAAGATTTCAAATTATTATTCTGCAGATCTTCATTGATTAGTTTTGAAATTGTATTAAGTTTTCAAAACTAGTTAAATACATTAATAACTAGTTACGCTTCATGTAACTTACTTTTGTGTGAACAAAACACACACACACATATTATATATATATATATATATATATATATATATATATATATATATATATATATATATATATATATACACACACAAAATTAAATACTTTAATTGGCAGGTATTTATTTTAACAGTGTAAGGCATGTTTTACTGCTGAGTAAATATGTTGTGTACCCCCCATCACTTTTGAATGGTAGCACAGTAACTAGAGGGAAATAAGCAAATTCTAATTAATGTCCCCTTATCCTTGGTTGCCAAAGTGTGTTTGTTTTTTTCCCCACTTCAAATTGTTAAAGTTGGAAAATTCCTGTGTATAAAATATGTGGCTTTCAAAATGCAATAAAATAAAGTGGACAACATATTTTTTGCAACTTTCAATGCCTCTGCATTACTAAATCTTTCTGTGCCTTGTAGGCTTATATGCTTCTGTGTGATTAAAACAGATTTTCAGATTTACATTTTTAATTTTTTTTAGCTGAAAGTTTTTATTTTTACTGTTTTATATAGGATAGATCTAATAAATAATTCCAAATTAGGTAGATGAAGATATACACAAATGTGTATTATTGAAATAGTATTATGTTTAATATTTATTGGTAAAAGTAATATACACTTTTTTCTCTGTTTGAAAAGTTTTGCATATGTATTGTAAACTACAATGGAAATCTAGAAAGAAAGTAAAAAAAAAGAAAAAAACTTTGGACTTTCAATATTCCTCCATGAAACCCAGCGAGTGATGTCACTTTCCATATCATTCTTCGATTTCAATAAACCAGGAATAACATATTTAAGATAACATTCCCATTTAACACAAGTCTCAGAATTGCAGTAATTTAAAGTGTCTTGGATATTAACACTAACAAATAATATATAGTCAGAATAAGTAAAGGAGGCCTGAAAACCTACATCTGATTGTGAGCAATGAGTGGGACATGATTCTCGTTGATCTTGTGTTGTGACAGAGTGCTGTTGTGATAAAGCCCTTTATAATATGGAAACCAGTCTTCTGGTTATAGTGAGACCTCCTAATGTCAATCATGAGGCACCTTAGGAGGCTGAAAACATTCTCCCACAAGATACCAAACTCTAAAACGATGTCCAGCACAAGAGTCTTAGTAGGCTGTACAGACATATAAATATAATATGACTATGAATTGAGTAATCTGTATTAGCATGGCTGTTTTCTCATGATTAATTCGAATTTATTTTCCTGAAAGGTTAGACCAGTTGAACTTATGGTAGAAATATTTTGTTGTTGTGTATCACAAAGATTATATCATCATCAGCCACAATAACCAAACTTTCCACTTTCTGAATTTTATTTTCAGTTTGAAGACTAAAGCGAGTCACCTTTACAGGTCAGCCACAGCTAAAGCACTACTTTACAAATTACCTGAAATTACTTTTCTTCCATAATAATAATGATACAAAAAAAAAAAATCATTACAGTCTTATAAGCAGTGATGTCTATATTTACAAAACATGCTTCGGTAGATTATCTGATACAAATATTTTAGTGATCCACAACAGTGAACTGAACATTCTCTGATAGTCATATATTTGAGTTTTTACATCACATGATAAATCGTTAAATATACCAGTTGAAATACCATCAGTTTTACATAGTATTACCTTTGTGACTAACATTTGGAAGGCAAAGGTACAATACCATTACCTACCACTACAGCTGCAGAGTAGAGTTGCATCAACAGCAGTTTGGCTGGGATTAAATCAAAACTTTGACCCACCCGCTAATAGAAAACTACAGAACTGTACTCAGTTGCGGCTTCATTTTTAGTAAGATGCCACTTTCTTCTAATCAGAAATGTAACCGCTATGATGTACAGGTTTTTAATTTGCTACTAGCGGGTGGGTCAAAGTTTTGATTTAATCCAGCCCTTTATTTAATTTTGACTTTACCTATTTTGCTTGAGTCCTTGCTTATTGCACTAAATGATGAGCTGCTGAAGGAAGTGTACAAATAGTTTAGGTTTGCAGTTAGTTTAAGTTATATTGAAAGGCTATTGAAGATATGAAGGAGGGTGAATACTTCCTATAGGCACTGTACATATACTATATAACAAGTTTGGATTTAAAAGCAAAACTTGAGAAACTAAACGGAAAGGTTAATAATTACCTAATTTACAATTTAATTTGATTTGCATGTCTCATGTCTCTGTCAGACATACACATTGAGGAATACTGTAGCACCAGGCTTTCAGATATATTTGTTTTGAAGTCACGAAACAATGCCAACCAAAGTGTTACACAAGGACACATGTATTTTACAATGGTTTCAATTAGAATTAAAAAGGCAAGATACGACATTGTATTATGTTCCACAGCGTCACGTTCTGCCTGAGCTGCATTCTAGGTGCAGTTGAATTCTAGAAAGAAATTGTAAAATGTTGTCTTATTTTTTGTTTGGCAGTAATATTTGTAATGTAATGTTAAACCTAATTAAATCACTTATAAATAACATATGAATTCTTAGTTATTTATCACCTCATATTCTACTAGTTCTGGTCTATTTAGGTGTATTTAGGTCTTACAGTTCCAATCTTAGAGGGGCACTTTATTTGGATAAGCTGGGTGCTTTTTGATGTGCACTAGCTCACACCCCAGACCCGACATCTAATTCACAATTTTAATTTTATATTTTGTTATCAAAGGTGCTTCACAAATTATGCAATCATACATTGTGTAACCAAAACCAGTAAATATAGTATAAAATATTTTAACAAACTAATATGACAGTTATAATGTTCTAACCTAAACTACGGAATTAGGCATAAAGACCAGAACAAACGTGAACATTTAGAAATTGTATTTTTGGGGTATTTTTAAAAGGAATAAATGGGCCTGGTTTAATTTTGAGAGGATTATAGAGATACAGATCACATCATTTAGTTAAAATGAAAAAACAAGTCCTTAGTGGCCAGAGATATAACATATGGTGAGCTACAAATGCTGCCCATAACCTGGAAGCTCAGTGCTTTATCTATCCTTGGCTACAATGCTTTACCAAAGTAGACTCATTCGTAACTACATTTCAGATCTTTAAACAATTTTTAAAATAAATAAAGGACAAGAAGTAATTTGAGATTTGGAGCGGAAGATACATTTTATGTATTCTAAATCAAGCTTTGTAATGTAGCCTCGTTTTTGCAGGTATAGGCCTA
This sequence comes from Amia ocellicauda, assembly GCF_036373705.1. Lineage (NCBI taxonomy): Eukaryota > Metazoa > Chordata > Actinopteri > Amiiformes > Amiidae > Amia > Amia ocellicauda. The sequence goes on along the minus strand of NC_089851.1, from coordinate 17,497,664 downwards.
CTTGACCTTGTAGTCTTAGATCTCAAAACTGAAATAGCCTGGGTAATAAACAAGTAGGTGACCTTTAAGAAAAATATGTTTGCTGCTGAAGTTTGAAGTTGCTCTCTTAAATACACACTACCATGCATTCATATACAACAAATATCTCATAATTATTGAGCTGATGTCTGATGTAACAGGTAAACTGGAGTCTGTCACCCAGATACACCCTGGACTGCAAGAAAAGTTTTTATTCAAGAGAATGCTTTTAGTGCTTTGTATACTTTGTGAATTGTCACAGTGAAAATGCTAATTGCTTTATTGTTGGGTTTCACATGTCCAGTGTTAATACATCTGCAGAATAATTGTCTTTACTTTTTTCTGTTCATAATATATTTTTGTCTCCACTAGATGGAGCTTGTTTCTTTTTGTTATTGATAGTTATACTTATCATTAGTTTTACTGTATAACTGTAAGATCTGTGGATTGTTGGATTGTGGATTGTATCTCCCAGTATTTGCTTCATTCTGGTGTGTAGATTCTTTATTGCAACACACAGGTTAGACGAATTCAGAGGAAGATATATAATTATAACTCTAATTGTAAAAGTGTGTGTGTGTGTGTGTGTGTGTGTGGGGGGGGTTATAATTAAACAATTAGATACCAACTTTATTATTACTCCAAAGCAATACTACACCTCTCCATGACATTACACCATTTTCATTTGGGTGCTATTTCTAAATTTGAATCTTTTACATGAATATGATTTCTTTGTATGTCTTTCCATACTTTTGCTCTGTGATGGATGTGTAGTTTGGGCATATCTAATTCCTAGCTGGTATTAATTGTGTACATCTCTTTTCATCATGATGTTCACAGGCTTGAAATCCTTTTGACACCCATATTCTCTCCAGCTTCTCCATCTGCCCACTTTGCTTGCACACTACTCAAGGATCTCCACAGGGAGGGCTTATGCATCGCATTCTGATTGTCTCTTATATTGATATGCCTGCAATGAAAACTCAGATGCAGAGAACATTTAGACATAACATACAATCCCTGCATTTAAACACACAATCCAGCATTGGTTTATACAGATATAACAGTTTATTTTAAAATATTCCTTTTAGAGTGGCTTAAACTGATGGATAATATTTTACTTGAAAGCCTCGGTTTTCCTTCACTGCTTCAGAATTAATTTTATCTAGATGAAAACATTCCAGGAATAACTGATGATCAGTAATAGACTAATGAAATAACCCATTGACAAGAGTAACAGTTAACCTGCTCTTCAAGCCACTTAAAGTGTGCTTGAGGACCCAGTCAACAAGGTAAATGATTTTAGAACTATTCAATATTTACCTCCTTTATAGGCAATCCTAGTGAACTGCTATAGGGATTGAGCAGAACAGAAGCAAATATGGGGAAAAATAGCTTTTTTCAGATACACTTTTTGTCAGTATTACTGTTGTAAAATAATTTCACAACCTTATGGACGTCCTCAGTAGCTAGGTGGAAAAATACCAGCATTTTATTGCTCTGTATAATATTGAAGTAAACTGATCTCAGAGGCAAAGAAAATGTTTTATTTTAAATTTTGCATTGCCGCTTTCCAATATAATAATGTTATTATACCTCTCAGCAAAATATATCATTCAAAATAACTATATTATGGGTTTGAACAATACGTTACAGGGTCTTCGTGTAAAGAGTGTTTCAGTTCCTCTTTGAATCAGATTTTCCACTTTTAAAGTAAAATTTCCATTTCAATGTTTATTTGTTGTTGACTAGGCCGCAACTGATATCTAAAGGTCCCATCAGGACTTATTTCTGAAAAATAGACATCCTATACCTTACCCAGCTCTTTGAACAAATGTGTCTATGTCATGCTCTAACATTGATGTCAAATCCTCTGCTCAACAGTAATATAGACCTAGATATCAAAACGTCTTGTGTTTTCTGGGTGCAAAAATGCACCTTGTGCCATGTCAGTGTTGTCAGTTCACAGAAAAAATAACACATTGAAAATTTGTTCTCCTTTCCATCAAGTGAGGAAAGCATTATGATGGAAAACGATGCAACGTTTATTTACGGCTTTTGAAATACATACTTGTTCGGTCCTTTACAATTATCTATTTGAATATAGCGTATATGAATATTATTATATTGCTGAAAGCAGTTAACAATCTGTAAAATAGCTATTTGTCTATCTCTCTAAAAAGGCTTTGTTCCATAGAGACTAGTCTAGGTACATAACATATTGCATTTTATAATAAATGTTGATGTGATAATAGAATGCTTTTAAAAAACAGGACTTTATTTCCAACCAATTGTCTTCTGAAAACAAGAACAACAACAAATAATATCACTGTGAGTGAGTACATTGGATCTGGCAAGATTACATTCACAAGCAATTTCAGAGAAACACAATAACAATTATGCACTTAATTTAAAACTAGAAAACTGAGATGATAATATAAGGAAAAAGCAAAGATTGTTAATACTAGTACTAATTTATTATTTTTATTATTATTATTATTATTATTATTATTATTATTATTATTATTATTATTACTATACACAACAAAGGGAATGAAGAGGACTCTTTAAATTCACATGTATACTAATATGGTGTGATTTCAAAGTATCTCCTTATAATATTGGATTTTGTCTGACAAGGATTCTGTACTGTGGACATATCTTGAAGAACCCCAATACACTCGATGACTGTATATTTCCATTAGTATATATGCATGTGTGGATAACAGACCGATGATTCTTAAGACTGGGGTTCATTTTTACCTCCAAATAGGGTTAAGGCTAAAGATCCACCCCCACCAAAAAATCCAATAGATATACCATTTACTATTGTTTGATTCTAGTTCCACTTCTGCTTTTAAGTTAGCTACACTGTATGGGTTCTAAGGACCTGCACTGTTTTCTTTCTTTTCTTTTCACTGGCTTATGATAAGGTGCATATTAAATTCAGCACAGCTGCAAGGAAGTGCAACACTTGAAGAAGTGTGGGGAAGTGCAAGATAGACAGCCTTTTGGAAGCAATTGTTTTAATCAGTGTGAAAAATATTAAAACATATCTGAATCAGAAATAAATTAATATGCAGTTAATTTACTGTGAAGCACTTTTTCATAATTATGCATTCCACAGGCTTGTTACTCATTGTAATATCACTATTATACAAGTTATAATATGGTTACTTAGTAGACAGATATGTCTGCACTGCCTGGCACTGGAACCACTTGAAATCTAAAATAGATATGCGGAAAATCCAAATGTAATAAAGCAGAATGGACTATATGATTGGCGCTGGAATAATGGTTACTGTTCTAACCATAATAGTTTCAATTTATTTTTGTTACATGAATACATACATTATTTTTTATCTTCAGTATGTTAACATGCTCCCATTCCTGAAATCTTCTGGCAAAATGGTTGGACATTGGACAGGTAGAAGACTACTCTTGGCACCTGAGAATTTTGCATTGAAAAGATTTTTTATTTTTTTTAATGTATCAAAATGTAGTCCAATTTATTTACAAAGTAAATCCCCAACAGATTTTAGACTGTATCAAGGTTGTCGTCATGGAAGGTCTAAATATATCCGGTTGGTAGACAAGTAATTACCTAGAGATGAGGCTACCAAATTATCTTCACTTGTGACCTTTTTCCTTAAACTGTATTTTAGATGTAAGTCCATGTATCTATACTCTATTTATGTAGGTAAAGTTATACATGTATAATTTATAAAGAGACTAGGAGGGTGTGATATCAAGAACAGATGCACTGATTATGAGATGGAAACACGATCAAAAGCAATACTGACAGGAAGGAAACAAGCTTTGACAGATAGTACAATTCCTGTAATAAATCTGCATAATTAAGCATCAGAAAGAGTGACCTCAATTGTATTGAAGACAGGGTTTTTAATATCAGAGGCCTGGGCAGCTGACCCCGAGGTTAGTTTTTACACAACTGTGAAAGCCATATATCTGGTTGAAATTTGTAGATTTGTATTGTTGTAGATTGTATTTTGTGCAAAGGTGATATTATAATATACTATTTATTTAGGTAATATAAAACACAGGTAAAGTTGTCAAATAAGAGAGCATCCAGGCCCATACACTTTGTTTTCTTATGCTGCATTTATGGTATGTCCATCCAGAGGTAGGGACCAAATAGATTAAAACATTATCCATGATGGTACTCACCCAGACTATATTGTATTTTTTTTCTGCAAGGATAACAGAGACAGTAGTCCTGTAGCAGTAGTCAAGTCACCAGGTGTGTGATAAAGTTCCTGTATATTATTAAACGATGAGATATTGTTATTCAAATAGCTCTAACTTCACTCATATGCATGTGTATCTTGATATCTCTCAGCATATTCAAGTGTTTAATACATGCATTAATCTGCTTGTCACACATATAGGTGTACATTAGCTTGTTTTAGTATACCAAAGTTTTTCTATTCAGTAGTGTTAAAAAAAGAAAACAAAAATCCAAATGTAGATAAAAAGCAAATGTATAGCACAATAAGTATTTATAGAGAAAAGTATTTCCCAGTCTTGAGCTGAATAATTATAAGTTTCATTGGTTCCTTTGCTGTCTCTTTCGTTGGAATCTGAAACCGCTCCAAAACTTTAGGTTTTTCTGCCAGGACCTGATTCTTTTGTTTCTTTTTTGAAAGCAATTTAGTGCAGGCCTGCACTGAAGACATGCAGGTTCCTTATATTAGACTGAACACATGTCCATTTATTTCATTACACAATGTTGTTTCTCAGTTTAGTATGTTAATGCTAGCAGATGCGGTATGAACCACTATATGGATCAATACTTTCTTGATGTCCAACATTTTTTTAAGGGATTGGGAAATTTGACTGGCAGTGGATGATAATAAGCCATGATAACATTAAATGTTGTGATTAATTGACACATAAAATATACATTTGTGAGTTACTCGTTAGTTTGTTTTTTGTTACAGCTTTACATGAGCACATGTATCATTAAATCAATGAATAAATAAAGAATATAGCAATGAGAGTATTATATCTGTAAAATATGTGATACAATTCTTAATCTGTACGATTATTCTTAGAAAATATCACAGTCAAGTTGAAAGCATTTTGTGCCATCATTAATGTTCCTTGAAAATGAAATGTTTATTTCCTTAGTTGTTTTTCTCTTTCTCTTTTGTGGTTGTTGTCAATTAAATCCAGGGCATTCCCACTCAGACAATCTATACAATAATGTTGTGTTTGATTTTTAAGTGTAGGCTGACATCTAAATAAGAAATAAATATTCAGGGCCGATTTGGTTCCGCAATATAAGATGATCGATAGACTGTAACTAACAGCAGCCATATTTTGTATAAGAAATGGCTTGGGCTGCTGCAGCTGTATAGTTTTCAAGATGAGCCTCTTTATGCTGCTTGCAGGTCTATTATCGCTTTGTTTGAAAGCTTGTTTACCTGCTGATAACATACACTGGTGGATTCAGATGCACACATCCAAAGCTTGGTGCCAGAGTCACTCAAGTCTTATTGTGCTGGAGAAGCAGAAGAAAAAAAATGTTAATGCAGAGAGAAATGCAAATGCTAAATGTGAAAGCAAACTATGGAACCAATAAGGGATCAGTGCTGTTTTGCCAATTTTTATTTTTAGCCCCGTTGCAGTGCTAGCTTAGTGGTAATGGGTTTGTATTTATTGGTTTGTGTTTGTGTGTGATTTTTTTTCTTCTATTTAAATTAATATCCTTTTGTTTTCCAAAAAATTTAAAGTAACTGCATGCCATTAGAAATTACCATGTTTCCTAAATATACAGTTTAACATAGCACAGCAAAAAGTAATGTAACATCAATATTATGAATAATAATAGCCAAGGTATATTTTGAGAAATATACGGGTATAACACAGGCTGAATTATAGTTGTTTGCTTCACAATGTATGCAAAGTGAAATATGTTACAAAATGCTAAATTCCTTGAATATTTATAAAACAAATTGGGCTAGATGTACTAAAGGATTGCAAATGTTTAATACTTCGTAAACCTGTTGGAAATGAGTCGGAACTTAAGACATTATTGAATAGTCTATTTAATTCCGGGTGTTTCTGCAAAAAGCTACAAAAATGGGGTGCAGATTGTGTAAATGAGGTGTACCATTTTTTAAATTGAGATGTATTTATCCTGTCGGCCTTAGCGACACTTACAACTGCATCAATTAGTTAAGAGCATGTTTTAAAATGTCGCAATTAGCAATCTTTTCAAAGGAAATATGGCAAAAATTCTGTAACTTTACCAAGAGCAAAATAACAAATCAGGAACAGCCTAGTTAACACACAACATTGCCATAATGTTTTATAACGTTGTGGCAATGTTGTGTGTTAGCAGGGAGGTACATTGTCGCCAGCCACACAGTTGCTGGCTGGCCACTGCATTGTCTCACTCCATATATGAAACCAAATGAATCTTATAAATGTACAGAATAAAATAAAATGTATGCTATACATGCTATAGGGGATAAAAGGGATAAAACAAGCTCTTAGAAACTATATTATAACCTAATTACCCAGTTTATTGTAACCAAAACAATATGAATATATACAATTTCCATCTATATGATCATCATCATCATCTGCAGTCAATAAATAGAAACCCCGGGGATGAGTATTGGACTATATGCAGTGAGTTCACATATTAAAAATGCAATACAAATATAATATAATTAATGTATTTTTCACGGGCATGCAAATGGGTTTGTGGATGAATTACCCAAGTTATGCATGTATTTAAATCACTGGTAATATAAACAATATAACATACATTTTCTTTATTTTGCCCATTATTTTCAGTGTTTATTGTATACAAAATTATGATTTAACAAGATTGTTAGTGGCCTCTTATACTTCACTGAGCAGATGGCAGGGCAGGGCTGGTGACATTGTGTGGCAGCAGGTAGAGAGATCGGCCTAAAGGTTTTCTAAGAACGAGCCAGCTGGTGGTTTATTTAACGAAAACTGAATTATTGTTAATGTGTATATATATATATATATATATATATATATATAAAGATAGCCATGGAAGGTTTTGAATAAAATGCTACAGTTAGATGAAAATGCAGTAGATGATGACACTTTCACCGTTAACCATATACAAAAATAAAATGTTTGTTTTATTGTTTCTTCAAGCTTAAGGAATGTTGTAGACATTTATGTTATTAAGGGTTGCAAAAGAACACAAAGAGAAGGAGGCCAAAGAGCAATGGATGGACGATGAGTGAGTGAGCATGGCTGTCAGCAGCAGCTGTCAATACATTGGAAGCAGAAACAGACAGATTGTGTGTTCTGTTGCTTCAGCCAGTTCGCCACCTGGCAGGCTCTCCTCATTATAACTTCTAGCTATTTTGCTTTGGATTAAATTATTATTATTCGTAGATTTTTTCTTACTTTCAATACTTCTTTTCGTCTCTAGAAGGTGTTAAAAGACTCAGTAAAATGATTGTAAATTATATAGAACTTCTACAAGAAACTGTGAAAATGTTTGATGTTTTTATGTACAGTTTAAAGAAAATATTAAACAGTTAAACAGTTTATTTCAGGATAAGATATACATATGTGGCAATATGTATAATTGTATTTACCCACTCTGTTTATTATTGTAATGTATTTAGTAACTTTTCTCAAAATATTAGTAACACTGTGATACCCTCTAGTGGCCAGATTAAAGTATTTGAAATAATAACTTTTTTATTTTGCAAATCGACAAGAACAGTTAGGCCTAAGTTTTTAGATGAGGTGAGGATATTCCTTGCTGTCAGTATCATATTGTTTTAAAATGTCTATACACTCATCTCAACTTGCATTTTCTGTGCAACAGTTTGCACAGCAAACATTGTTTTGCATGTACTAACTAACACAAATGATAATGAAGAGAGATGCAATAGACTCAATATTTGTTACATCATATTAATAAAAGTCTTTAGCATTGAAAGATTTGTGAAACATCATTTGGGCACAAGCTTGATTTTTTAAACTGATTTACTAGACTAACAAGTACTTCATCTGTTGAATTATTATGGGATAAGTTGCACAAGAAAGTGTAAAATAGCAGTCTATTCAGTAAAAGTATGCTTTTAGAAATGTGTAAGACAGAATGTGCAAACACAGACTGCAATACACTGCTAAAGATAGTTAAACATTTAGAGCAGAGCTTCCAAAATCTGATCCGTGGGACCTCACAAACCCATTACATTATTGTATTATTTTTTATCATTCATGTGTGTGTGTATATATATATATATATATATATAATTTATTTTAGCTCTTCCACAGTAGATTCTAATCTATTTTTTTTAAACATTTTATAAGCAATCTGATTTAGTTTGATGAAAACTGTTGTAGAAAACTTTCCATTTCATAGGAAGTCGATAGTTAATGCAGATACATTTCTTCATAAGTACTATTTGACTGTTTAACTCCAGTTCTTATATATAAGATACATTAAATAAATGTTGATAATTTGAATAGGTTAATTAGGCTACTAGTGAGTTGAAGTGAACAGGATATAACTGTGAATTGGAAAAATACAGAAGGGAGTGATATATGAAAATTGGCCCAGCTTTATTTTGACCTTACTTCCTTAATAGACTACGTATTTCAGTTTATACATTTAGCCACTTTTCACTTTATAAATCTGGCACATATGATTAATAAATAAAACAATGCAGTATTAGATTGAAATTGTGGCCTTAGTGACCAATGTAAATTAACAATGTCTCACCCTGACTTTGACCATTGCTTAGGGTTACAAATTAAATGTAACTAGTGAAATTGTAAAAATGAAACTTCTGTTTTAGACACTTTATATGTCTTGATCTTTATTATTAGGGCAGTAGCTGGTCCTTAAGTGATTCAAATAAACATCACAAACATCTATTAGAAAGTTTAAGGAGGCCATAGGTGAACACTTACTTGAAAGATATACATCAGTATAATTGCTCCCCCAATTGCTCATGGTTGAAAATACAAAAATAATATAATAAAATGCAATCTGTTGTATTCAGTATATTGTCTTCCAGATAGTCTTAATTTTTGCTATTTATACAACCCTGCTGCCATTATTGTTATCATTGTTGTCTTCAGTGTGGTTTTGAATCTTAAAAACATGAATCCTCTTTCCAGCCAATGTTATAATACTCAATAATTATTTAAATACTCTTTATGTTTTAAAAGGCAGTCTATGATAAGAACACCAAATGAATGATTATGAGTTTTTGGGGGAGAAAGCAGGAAGGGGGGTGGGGGTTACTTATGGAAGAAAGAAAAAAACTGAAATAAAAAACTGAAGTTACTAAATTTACCATTGCATTCCTGCTCATACAATTTCTCAATCCTTTCCATGCAAATTACTGACTTAATCTGGGTTTGAAACTCTGTAGAATTTATTGAACACTAATTCTGATTCAAGTAGTCATAATTCATTTCTTGTGTTAATTCTTTTCCCTCCTAAAATAAGTATGTCCAGCCTTGAATTTGTAAATTATTGTTTTTAACAAACCCGATTTGTGTGCATTCAGTTGTTTTTTTTTCAGATAGATAAAACTGTACATGTATGGAATTCATCTTTTAATTCCTTTCTGTATTTTGGATAACTAGATCCATTTACTCAGTAGCAAACATTATCCAGATTAGTTCATAAGAAAGAGTGGCATGCAGTGCATCTTACTTCCTCTGAATAAAATTAGGTTGTCTTTGTTTCATCCCTTGCCAAGTACAAAATATTAATTCTCACCCGGGCCTGGACCAATTCAAAACTTTGACCCACCAACTGATTACAAAGTAATAATACAGTACTTGGTTTGCTTTAGATAGGACAAACAATAAATTGACAGCCAAAAATTGACTTTTTATTTGTCAGGGCCCAAGCTTCCTTTATTGAAAGTAATTATCATAAAATACCTTTTTAGTCACTTCATAATTTCCTTGTAGATCTTTGACATCTTGTAGTTGTTATGTATAATAACAACATATAATAACAGAAGCTGATGGCAACAAAGTAAAGCTTTTATCAAATAAAATAAGGCAAAGGAGTTATCTTCTGTTCCTTTGAAAACCAAATATTACACCGACACAACAGCTGCATACCCATCAGATGTCTATCTGCAGAAACCTCATATTGTTACATGAGCTGCATAATATCTCAGTCAATTAATTGTTTTTAAAAGTCATCATCAGTCCCGAGTAGCTTTCAGACAGACCAACCAGTTAGACAGACATGCTTAAATATGAATGGTAACATATGTGTAAGTAACATAAATAAATAGTATCCCCCCCAACTAACACATACTATAATAATATTACAGTGTACTTTATTTATTTTAGTACAGATCCATGATTTAAGCAATTTAATTCCCACCTACAACCGTATACAGCATATAAGTCAATACTGGTGGAACTCGTAACTCCTTCTGTTTGGTAAGCATTTACAATAAAAAGATAAACTTCTATTCAAATAATTAAGAAATCATAAAACATAAATTTCCTTGCAGATGGATGGGATTGTTATCTGCACAATGTTGGATAATTAATTAACTTCAATATCATCTTAAAAATGGGACAGAATGATCGATTGGTTGTGGTCAATCCAGCTCTGAACATGATTACAGCTGAACACATTGTTTGGCTTCCTCCCATAAGAACAGAGGTAAAAACAGTTCCAGCTATTGACATGAAAAGGACAGTGTCCAAACTGGGAAAAACAAAGTTTTCTGGAAGACGATGAAGTGTACAAAAGTGCCCTGTTGTGGCTGGCAGTGGTGTCACTCAGTCCCATGCCCCACAGCCATCACTGAGCCTCATGGGATAATGACTCCAGCTCAGGACATGGCCTCATTTGTTCCCGGCCCTTTTCTGTGAAAAGAGTTTTGCTGTGTGTTTTGAATTGACAGCATTTTTCTTTGTGTAGTTGGTCAAAACAGAGAGCAAAGTTAGTCAGCAAGTTGCATAGCTTCTGCATTCTGACTCTTCAAGCCTCTTTTGTATGAAGTTTGACAATGTTTTATACTATGTTTGACCTCACTGGGATGCTGGAGGTAGGAGCTTTTAAAAATAATATTAAATTGTTAATTTTTTTTAATGCAGATTTAACCTCAACATTGATGAATGTACTATAGTTTAAGATTGTGTGTATATCTTACATATGTGTGTTTATACATATACATATACTGTGTTATGAGTACTGTTTTATAGCATGTTAGATAAGTTTAATAATCATCAAAATATTAATAATAATAATAATAATAATAATAGTTTTTTAATTCAATTAGAAATGGCTATAATGCACAATCATTGGCTCAAAACCATTTTTTAATAGATCAGCAAATATTAAGAGTCTATTTTTAAGCAAAGTAGTATTGAATTACATAATACTATTTTGAATTCCAAATAATTTAAAAGCATAGAAAATCAAGAGACATCACAGAGCCTTTACCATTATTCCACAGTATAACTTATTCTAATTAAAACTAAGAAATATATTGGAAAGGATAACTAGAGGATTTGCAGGGCTTTTATCTGATCTATTTTTCACTACAAGAGAGTTTGCTGTGAATCCCTGGCATTCCTGATATTACCTGAAGGCAAACTGTACAGATTTATACAAGTTATTTACAACAACAGCCAAGCGATTCCTCTGGAAACTAGGCTGCAGATCAAAGGATTGTTTTGATCTCTACTTAGCATATTTGTTTAACCTAGCCAGTGATTCTGAAAAGTGCACACGCTTTTTGGTGATACACAGAGCAGCCTTTATCCTTCTTTTTCTTGTGTTAGCTTGGGATTTAAGTACTTTCTGTATTTGGGAGACAACTGGATTTGCCAGCTTTGGAATTTTAGTTGCCCACTTCTAGTAGTCTGGCTCTCAGAAATAGATAACTAGTTATATAGTGAGGCTAATCCTCAGCAGCCTTGTAATAGTATTTGTGGACTGGTAGAGACACAGTGATGACACACTTCATTATTTGCATTTCTTTTTCTCTGAAAGATTTTGTCTGAAAAGGTTTAAAAACCAAAAACGTAATTACTAATAAAGATGGTGTTATTATCTGTGCTGGATTCCAATTCGATATAATGTATTTTTAAAAGTCAGATGTTTATAACCAGATGTTTTTGGCGCTGTAAACATCAAAGTGTTACGAATTTAGAAGTAAGAAATCAAAAGAATTAATCTCGTAATTGCACAATGATTAACTTTGTTAGTGATGTTTAAGACATGTTAAGATGCGTGTTGTACCAATTCCACGGCTAAGATGAGTATACGTGTATAATTGTGTATGTATCAGCATGTGTATGAGTGGTTATATAAATAAAGAATTATGGCTACCAAAACATTTCCACTAGGTTAACGACACATTTATTGAGAAAGGATCAACACATTTTATTCAAAATGATCATGCAAATATTAAGTGACCCATTACAATTTAATTGTTTCCTTATTGTTAGGAACTTGTAACCATTGGAGACTATGGCCCTAAATGTGCAATATGTGTTACAGAAAACAGTGAAAGGAGCCAACAAAGCGATAGTTGCTAAAACGTGTGGGAAATCAAAAAGCAGCTCCCAGAGGTCAAGAAACATGGAGCCGCCAGAAGAGCCAGGGGAAGAAGGGGAGACATCCAGCGGCACAAGTGAGTCATCGGGCAAAGGTAAAGAGCGGCAAGGGGAGAATATATATAGTTTGTCCATTAATTCGCACTGGAGATGGCAGGCAGTGGAGGAATCTACGAAATTGTCTCATCAAAATAGTGTGAATATTGTGCATTGAAAAAGCATTTTACCCTGAACTGTATACAGCCTTTTGTTTCTATGTATAAACGGGAGAAAATTATTGTCTAGAACCTTATCCCTAGAGTTATACTGAGAACATGTAATATCCACCTTCATATGAAGCTTCCCCAGGCATTTAAGTAAGCAGAAGAGAAAATGCGTTCACTCCCATGACGCCACTAGTCTATTGCTGTAATCTACAATGATAGTGGACTATTCATTGGGGCCACTTATAATGAGTTAGGTAAGGAGATTGCTGGATCACCTGTGTCCATTTACTCCTAAATCTAAATATCGTAGCCTTACTAACTAAAAAAATATGGTTGCCTGGTATCAACACATTTTGACATTTTCCACACTATTTCATACAATCTTCCCTTGAAATGTGAGTATTTCTTCTTGCTTTTTCATTACTCTGCAATAGTTGTTATACATTAGTGCTTTATTTAAAATCACACAGAATGGCTCCAAAAAAATACTTACAGCTATCACAATAACACAGAACCCTCATACAGATATAGTTTTTCTTATTGAAAAAATACTCTTAATGACAATTGTGTTTACAATGGTCTTGATGTGCCTGGAAGTGATGTCAGGTTTTTGCAGATTTTTACTATATTGACCGAAAAAGAAATCAATGATAAATCACTGGATTATTGACATATTGCTATATGCTTCACTGTATAAATATTGCAACATTTGAGAAAGGTATTAGACCTGGACTTTCTAAATGTAAATGAGCATTACAGACATATATGCACATTTACATATGCATAGGTTATCCAGCAGAGGTCAGCATGTAACATTGAACTGGAGAAAAAAAAAAAAAAAAAAAAAAAAAGCACAGTTCTCAATCAAGGTCCATTAATGGAAAAAAAAAAGACAAGCTTTCAATTTCTATATGATTTTTATTTCATTGGCGTTTCTAAAAATGTAGAAACACTCTCAAACTTGTAAACCAAAGCTGCAAGGACAAATTTAACCTAACACTATAAAGGGAAAAAAATCTCACTTTCGAACTGAAGCTGATTCATACATTGATTTATCAACCATATTTTTTATGTTCATATTACTGTTATGAAACTATGCTAATCAATGATGGCAAAACATAAAACTGAAATTACGTCCTAGAACACATAAAAAGTAGAAAGATTTACATACATACTCACATTTACATGCACATCAGTGTACCCTGTTATGCCCTGTACAGGTTAGACTCCAGCTGACTGGATAAAGTGGACTGAATATATACTATATGAATGGGGACTTTCACAGATTATGCATTTCTCATATCTCATATTTATTTAACAACTTTAACCAAAGGATTAATTTACTATTTTTTAGCCAAGTTTGTAGCCAGTATTGAGATAAACAGCTTATTAGTAATATGTCATCCTCTTCAGCAGGCTTGAATTGTCATTTTATGTCAACATACAATTTGTCTCATTTGTAGTGTTTCATCAGAATCATTAGATAAGACAAAATATCTAAATGATTATATTATCTTGTGGAAAATTAAAAAAAAATTACATGAACAGAATGAAAAGCACTGTGCATAATGTAAAATTCAAACAGGTTGAATAGCAGTTTCACAGATTTTCTTTAACAAAGTTGCTCAATAAGAGTCATTTTTTCAGATTCACCAAACATCAATCAAGTAATGTGATGTTCCATCTTCTTCAGGAAATGTGTGAAATAAATGATAACATGTTTTTTCTTTTTATTATTCACAAGCCACAAATGAACAAAACACCTTCACATCCACTGTTGTCACAGTCTTGCACCATAGCTACCAAACATTAAACAATGAGACAACCTCCCCCCATTCGTTTCCTGAGAGCAGACCCACTATTTCATACGCAAACACTTAATTGCCAGATGCACTGGATGCATTTGGATTTTTATGTAGATTAGATTGACTTCATATACACTGAACGAAATATAAATGCAACATGAAACAATTTCAGAGATTTTACTGAGTTATAGTTCATATAAGGAAATCAGTCAATTAAAATAAAAAATTGGTCCTAATCTATGGATTAAAGTGAGCACTGAAGTGGGTTATGATGCTGAACTGCAGTCAAGTCAAGCTGACGAGCGCGCAGATGAGCTTCCCTTAGACGGTTTCTGATGGTTTCATCAGCTGTCCGGCTGGCTGGTCTCACACGAACCCGCAGTTGAAGAATCCGGATGTGGAGGTCCTGGCTTGGCGTGGTTACATGTGGTCTGTGGTTGTGAGGCCGGTTGGACGTACTGCCAAATTCTCTAAATCAAGGCGGCTTATGGTAGAGAAATGAACATTCAGTTCTCTGGCAACAGCTCTGGTGGACATTCCTGCAGTCAGCATGCCAATCGCACGCTCCCTCAAAACTTGAGACATCTGTGGCATTGTGTTGTGTGACAAAACTGCACATTTTAGAGTGGCCTTTTATTGTCCCCAGCTCAAGATGCACCTGTGTATTGATCATGCTGTTCAGCTTCTTGATACGCCACACCAGTCAGGCGGATGGATCTTGGCGAAGGAGAAAGACTCACTAATAGGGATGAAACATTTGTGCATTTCAGCTCATTAAACATGGACCAACACTTTACATGTTGCGTTTATATTTTTGTTCAGTCTAGTTAGAAGGCCATTACTGTGTGTATATATATATATATATATATATATGTGTGATACCCATGCCACTTTTAACTACATTTAGTGTTTGTAGGGTTACTGTTATTTAATACAGATTAGAGATGGAGATCGAGGTTCTACATGGGAGTCTCAACCTACAACGCCGTCTTCATCTTGGTACTGGTAAATAGTTTAATTGAACAGCCTAAGAAAGGCAAACATTTTATTACACATCATTTTTGTCTTTGGAATAAAGACTGAGCAATTAAAGTGTTCCAATATAGGATGGAAACAAACTAATAACTAATAACTACTGAATGAATTTTACCTTTTCCACAGGTTTGGAATATACACAATTGGTGGGAAAAGTAGAGGTACAGAAATAAGAAACCACAAACATATCTGTTCAAATAATAGCATATGGCATTATCCTGTAGCATAGACCCCTTTGAAAAGAATCCTCAATATCTTCAAAATAAACTGCAGTGTCTGGTAGTATATTTAGAAGCTGCACTACTGATGTAACACATTTTGGTTTCTTACTGCATTTATAAGGCTTATGCTCTAGGATAAAATATATGATGTAACAGTGGCTTTTCTTTTTTCTTTTTTTTAAGAATCACCAGTATCAGGTATCAGATTGACATTTCAGTTGACGTGAATAGTACTTCTGCTGCAAGTAGAATTAAACAGATAGAAATTATAGAACATCTTTATTTATTTATTTTTACAAAAAAGCTTCCTTTTGGAGTGAAGAGCATTGTGTATTGAACTCCAATATGTGTATTAATATCGGCTATGATGTACTGTATTAATAAATGTAGTGTATTATTTGTAGCAGTTTATTCATGCGGTTCTGCCTTAGGTTAATTGTAACCATTGTTAGCTAGGCTAATTGAAACACCAGTGAACATCAACAGAAAGGAAATATTGCAAGGCTGTAGATTAGTTATTATTATATTTTAACACTGGGTTTTCAAATAGATATCTATTTCTCTTGTGTTAATTAATTTTTAAATTGACTATAATCCTCTCCTCCATCTGTTATTAATTTCCCTACCTACATATACACTCATCCCAGTTTAATATGAATTTACCAAGATATTTTATTATAGTGTGTTTTAGACATACAGTATGTACACAGACAATGACATTTGGATAGGACATGTGGTTATTTTGCAACCATGTAGAGCTGTGGTAAGACATAGGTGAGGTTAATATGTTATGTTATGTTAATATGTCTTGTCACATATTTAATGCATTGCAAAAGCATGTTTACAGATGGTGTGGAAGAGAAAAGACATCTTGGTCAATAACATGCAGTCCATTTCTGGTGCACACTGGGAAATGGGTTTACTGGGATCTGTTGAAGGTAACTCATGTCCATTGATTGCCACGATTGTTGCACAGCTCTGATACGTAGACTCTGTTTGGTCTGGAGAGAAATTGACTCTCTGGAAGTACATGGTGGATACTGCCAAATTTGCTCAATGCATGAGTGTATCAGGATGACTTCTTCTGCCCATGCACTTGATCATCTGTCTAGTAAGGAAGGTGGCTATCACATTACTTGTGTAAATCAGACGGAAACTAAGATTTCTGGTTTTGGCT
Source organism: Amia ocellicauda (assembly GCF_036373705.1). Lineage (NCBI taxonomy): Eukaryota > Metazoa > Chordata > Actinopteri > Amiiformes > Amiidae > Amia > Amia ocellicauda. The sequence continues at coordinate 17,480,620 of NC_089851.1, read as the reverse complement.
TGAAATTAGAGTGCTTGCCTCACCCTGTTTAAATGTTATTAGATTAAGTTCAGCCAGAATAGATGTGCACTGTGAGATGATTAGGTGAAAAAATAACAATGACAAAATACCTAGAGTTTGTGTGGCTCTGATTTTATTTTAAGACTAATACAATTTTATGTGTGAAGTCTTATTTCTAAGTTGTATTTCAGAAAGATTGTTTTTTTTACCTCATTATCGTGACTGCCACGGTTTATAAGTACGGTTACGTTTTTTCTCCTTGTCTTCAAACCAAAGTCCATATTACAACCAAGTAATATAACTAAAGAAAATTTATAGATTTGTAAATGTACTATTTGTAACTTGAAATTTTAAAGAGGCAGAATATACACACGCAGAACAACAATCTACAGCACATTATGACATTTGTTGTTAACTTCCTTAACAAGTGAAACAAAAACAATTTATGTGAGAGAGCATTAATGGATAGAAAGGGATTTGTTAATCAATAAACAACACAACAACATGAACTGCACCCTGGCTGCATAGATTACATGCTTTTTCTTACAGTTGTTCGCTATTGCAAATTAATTCCATTGTACATTCTTGGGTTAATGCCAGAGCTAATTAGCTGAGACTTTTTTTCCACCAGAAATACAATATTAGAGCTTTTTTTTTTTTTTTTTTTTTTTTTTTTACATCTGATAGCTACTTAAATTATACATTGTTGTGTTCAAAGGTAATTGAACATTGGTATAACATGAAAAAAATAAAATAATAATAATAACAGAGACCAGCCCTTGCTGTATCTGTATTCATCAAGGTTTGCAAAGTAAAAATATTGAAATTAAATAAACAGAACATTCCAAATCAAGTATGAATATATTGATGTGTAGCCTCCATGCTTCACAAGAACAACTCATCACACCATTTCTCACAATAACGACACCAATGGCTACAGGTATTGTCCAGATTCAAATCTGCATTGTTTGTATTTGGCTTGGAATTAATGATAACTTCGCAATCAAAAAATACAAACCAAAAGCTTCATGGTGGCTTTTTGTTTCATAGAGGCTTTTCGTGTCTGCTGCCATCAAGCAGTGGGATTGTAATTCACGATTGACGGGTGTGTCATATTTTTTATTTAATCCACTCCTTTATTGAAACAGTGAAGCCTGTTTCCAGTGCTTATCCTGCATTTTGGTTAGTGTTTTTCGGTTAATAGATAACCGACTTTTCTTTCTTTGATGTTATTACAGCAATAGCTTATCCTTGGACACAACACTTCATTTGAATGGCAATTAAAAAAAAGAAATCCTATCAGAAAACTGTTCATTCACTAATTATGTTTTCTTTTAGCCTTTTGACATATTTTAATTGATCATGAATAGTGTTTTTTTGTTTTAATTCTGTGCAGCTACAAGATATAATTCTAAACCTTAAAATGCTAGCTCATGCTATACTGCCTTCTGACTTTTATAGAATTCAAAAGCTCAGAAGACTTGTTATCTTGACAGAATTTGGATGGAATCCCGGAAGCAACAGAGTGTGATGTACAATAGGAAGCTGTGTTAATGGCTCAACAGTGGGTTGTCCTGTGAACTGAAATACAGTTAATTCCCCAGACTGTTGTTAGGGGGCACTGTGGCATTAGTCGTTGTACTGTATTTTCCCAATGAAAAGAAAAAAAAAAGCTTTACAGATTTTCAGTATAGATGACACCTTTTTACTTCAGTCTATTAATTGTTCCTGCTTGAAAGGACTAAGATTAAAATAACCCATCGATGTACTCCTAGAGTGTTTCTTATTTCTATTAAACTTCAGTTGAGATTATTTTTGTCTTCTTGAAAAACCCATACATCTATCCATGTGCTACAATTCCTGACTGTTTGCCTGTAGCTATTCTACTTGATGCCTGTTGCAAATTGATTGGGTGATGCTCCAAACACTAAAATACTGATTTAAAACGTTGCCATTACAGTTTTTGAAGTTCAAACTAATTAAACTAAACAATGTAAAAAAGTGAAAGCCAGCATGGATATATATATATACAATTTATTAAAAAAATACATTTGATTATTCTTATTCCCACATATTTTCGTAGCTTTGGGAAATGTTCTTTATTGGCATCTGAATAAGCTTCTCCCATAGTATATTTGTCTTATTACTTTCTAAACATCATATGACCATTTTGACCAATTTCTCTAATGAATTCCTTTTGGACACAGAGCTTGGGCTACGTAAACACCCACAATAATAACCCAATGGGAAAAGAGTAAATAGTTCCTGTTGCTGATATGTTACTGCCACATAAGATACTTATTTGCCACATTTGTCCAGATATCTGCTGTCAGGGCAAGGCAACTTACACTTACAAATTCAGATGGATGTACTTTGTTTTTCCTTCATGGAGCTGTCTTTAATAAATTCCATTATAATTTGTGACATGGTACCTTGTACTGTGGTTACAGACAACACAGCAATTTGATGAAAGATTTGTCTTCTTGTACGCTGAAAGGAGACAATCTCTACCCAAGGAATCGGATGACTTTCCTTTTGTAATCACATTGCAGATGTGTTGTTGGAGATTTCTTTGTGAAGCCAGTCTGATTCTTTGTAAAGTGCAGGATGCACCCTCTTAATATGCTCTCTCAAATTATTAGGACCACCATGGTAACTCGTTCACTTCTTGCATACTTTATATTGGAACACATTTTTTATAATCATAATTTTTTTTGGAATGAGGACTTTTATCAGCTGCTTTTATTTCAGCATATTGACTGAATACATGGAAAAGGGCTTCCTTCTAGTTGTTTCTAATAATACAATTTCTCACATACGTTAAAATGTTATTTACAGAAAAGTCAGCCTTTGTAAATGTTAATATCCTTGGTATTGTATATTTCCTTTATATTTATTTTAAAAATTCCATCATTACTTGTTTTTAATTTCTGAATAATACAAACATCTAATATTTTTCTTAGCCCTGATTATATTAAGAAGGTGATACAACACAGCGTTCTTTAAACATACGTGTATGTATGTATGAATGTATGTATGTATATATATATATATATATATATATATAGTGATTAGTGTTTATATATATATATATATATATATATAGTCTGTGTTTTTGAGAAGTGCATGCAGCAGTCAAGGGAAATTCATATTCTGTATTAAAAAGAAGAAACTACTGCATTTTACCGGAGGTTTAGATACTTGTTTACCAGTTTTAAATACCATCATCTTTTTCTGAAATCCCCTTTCAAAAGAACCTTTCAGTTGCTGGAATAAATTCAAATTAAAATTTAAATCCTTCTTTTGCATTTCTTCAGCCTCTTTTAAAATAGCTGCCTCCTTTTAAAGAGCTGTTTATGTAGTGATCTGTTCATAATCCAGTTTGTTTCTCAACAGCGAAAAACACTGAAATCTTATTATCAGTATCTTGGAGAGCTGATGCGAGAAATCAGTGAGTATATATGTCTGAATTTGTAACAAGTTTGTAAAATTGTTCAGTAGAACCGATCAGTAAAATAAACGCATTTTTAAGACTCAAAAATAAAAATTAACAATGAAAACATCAATCACATCCCAGCTTTGTAAAAGGGAAACTTTAAACAACCACCTAGCAAGAATTAATATGTCTTACTAATATATCACCACAGTTAACTTTACCTGATTCAAGACTTGTATTGTACTTTTATTTAAAGACCATAATTAATTTGGAGACTGGCTGAAAGGGACTTGTACTGTAGAAATAAAATCTGCGTAGTCCCACAAGTTACTTATTCTTATTCATAGAGCTATGAACCTGTGTGCAATGAGAAAACACAGAAACCTCTAGCTGGGCTGGGGTCATATGAGGAGTACCACAGGGATCTGTTTTAGGGCCACAGCTCTTCCTCATTTATTAAGGACCTTGATTCTGGTATTGATAATACACTTGTTAAATTTGCAGAAAAAAACAAACTGGTGGATGTAGCAAACATTACATCAGCAGCTCCAAATCCCAAAAGACTTTCATAATATTCAGGAATGGGTAGGTACCTTGCAAATTAAATTGAATTTGGATAAATGCTAACTACTACAAGGTTGTAGCAGGAAAGTACCAAAACTATGATTTAGTTAATGTTATTTAATTATTGCATTCATCAGGACAATGTGGTGAATCTATTTAAGAAAGGTAATAAAATGCTTGGATATATAGTGAAAAGTGTTTCTTTGAAATATAAGAAAAAAATGAAATCATACAATGCACAAGTAAGACCTAATTTACAGTATTATGCACACTTTTGGTCACAACATGAAGAGAAGGGTATTATCATTCTGGGTGGAGGCCAAAGAAGAGCAACAAAATTAATCAAACGATTTTCTTATGCAGACAGGTTAAGGGAAGTAAAAGAGGAAACCAACAGGGTATTTGATACATGTGGAAATGAAGTTTAGCTATGTTCAAGACAGAATAGTAGGCACTTTTATACAACTAGTTGTGGGGTATGGAACAAAATACCTAGCCATGAATGTGGACTATCTAGGTTCCTGGATGAAACTCTGGGATCAATTAGCTACTAAAAATGAAATGCCTGACTGGCTTCCTCTCATTCATAACCTTCCTTTTGATCTATTGTTCTCAAAATGTGTAAATAACCAAACAGTGTAGGTTACCAGAGGAATAGTAAGACATCCTTTGTTGCCCATTTTAAATGTATCTACTGGCATTATTGTGGTGTATGTGTGATCAAGTTAACAGACAAAAATATATTATCATAGATATGGGTAAATTGTAAATATTCTGTATTCCCAAGCAACTAGGATCTGGATGGCTTGAAATCAATAAAACAATGTACTGGTTCCTGGAGAAAAGGTGCTGCTTAACATTGCTTTAGCATGCATTTTTATTTTTCTATTTAGGGTACATAATCGAACTTTCCATTTTTAGGGGGTAATAGATTTTAAGTCTAATTAAAAAATAAGAATAATAACACCCTACTATATAAATTACCAATAATTAAATCACAGGTAATATACAGACATAGCATAGATGTTTAAGTATACTGCTTTGGGCAGTATAGTGTATGAAATATTTCACTGGAATAATCTAAGTGTATGCTGGCTCTCAGAGATATAGTAATTTGTTATTATACTGTACACCCAGCTAATGCCCAGACTAAATAATAATAATAATTTTAAAAAATGGTTTCCATACTTAATGCTGACTGTTTGTTTGTCAGAAAATTCTTCCTTCTAACTAATGCAGACCAGCTATTTAAAACTGTGTGTTTAATTTATGATTTGAATTTTTTTAAGGTACTCACAGGTTTAAGGAATAATAATTTGTATAATAATTGGTATTAGTTGTAAATAACATTGATTCTTTGCATTTCTCTCCATACATTTACACATTTTGCATGTGTACTCCTTGTGTATACTTACTCACATCATCTCTGTAAGTATATCGATAAAGTTAGTGAAGGTTAGTTTTGTACTGACAATTTCCAAATGGATCCAGGTGTAAAGCCCTCATCCTCAAGTAAACTTAGCAAATGTATTTGTGTAATGTATGTGTTTTGTGGAAATATAATTTGACTATCGAGGACTGAATGATTTTTCCAATTGTTTGTTTTTATGGAGATAAAGGAACATAGCAGATTTGGACTTATATTTCTGTAAAAAGGGATTTGCTTTTATTACATTACACTAGGTACATTTTATTTTTTCTGAGACCATTTTTCCATGGAACAGTGATAGAAAATACTGAAAAATATCAACATTAAAATTTTGTTCAATTATTAAAATGTTAAAACATCATTGGGTTCATACCAGTATTTGTCATTTGTCATTTAAGATGAGGGTATTGGCAAACTGTTTAATTTATGCTTTCTAAATTGGATTTATTGTTTGAAAATAAATTATAATTGTTGCTAAAGAAAGTTAACAAAGATTTCAACAATGAAAATCAATGGCCAACACCATTAATCACACCAATCCTACTACTTGTACTGGAGAAACTCTCAGTTCCCAATCAATTTCTTTGTTTAGTTGAAAGGACATTTGCATGCTGATTCACGGCAGCAAGCTTCCTGTATTGGATGCAATCAAAAATGTGTAAATCGCATTAAATAAGAGCTTCTTGTATACTCTCAAAGCATGTCCATGAATAGAGCTTCTAAACTAATTCTTCTTTTGTAAACTGGCCTTTTAAATGTTTCTTGAAAAAAAAAAGTATGAAATTTGCCAAGAAACATGTTTTGTGTCCTGCAAGGGGTTTAGTTTCAGTTTTATTTTGTATCTTCATCTTAGAAGTTACAATGAAACATGTTTTTACTGTTCAGTACAGCCGTTTCCTTTTTCTTCCAGTCACCAGTCAAAATATGGTGACAACCTGCTTTATTGAATGCACAAACCAACACATAAATAAATAATAGTTACTAGTAGAAGTGGCAGTAGTAGTACAGATGTTGTAGTACTAATAGTAAGAGAAGAAGTAATAATCTGTGGAATGCAACATTTATATAATTTGTTTGTATAACTAATCAATTACCCAGGGCATCATAATTTTAACATTTAACAATATTAACCATGTTAATCCAATTTTAGAATGTATTAAAAGTGATTTGACTACTCTTAGAAATTCCAATTTTACGATGTTTCTAGAGCATCCACTGGTCAACAACATTTGTTCTTTATAAGAGGGATTATATGAATAGGTGTGTGACTAAAACAGACAAAACACTCCAACAGCAAGACTTCTACAATCTGACAAGTTATATGAAAGATGGAACACAGTGGTAACACAGAAATTGTAGAAAAATACTCAGATTTAACCTTTGTAAAGTTTACAGATATTGTCTAAAACGAAAAGGACATTATTCAAAAATAAATGGAACTGGATGGCCAAACCATTCAACTTTTTAAGTATGTTACTAGAATTTACTCTGCACTGTCCATCATTTGTGGTCAAATGAGTGTTCCCTAGCAACACTGAAGACTTGGCAATCTTATGTGACTGCAGCAACTGAGGAGAGAAGTCCTGCGCTTCCTCTTGTATAAACATTGGCGTGTCTTTAAAAAAGCTATACAGTTATTTAATATACATAAGAACATAAGAAAGTTTTCAAACCAGAGGAGGCCATTCAACCCATCGTGCTCGTTTGGTGTCCATTAATAACTAAGTGATCCAAGGATCCTATCCAGTCTGATTTTAAATGTTCCCAAATTTTCAGCTTCAACAACATCGCTGGGGAGTTTGTTCCAGATTGTGACAACTCTCTGTGTGAAGAAGTGTCTCCTGTTTTCTGCCTTGAATGCCTTGAAGCCCAATTTCCATTTGTGTCCCTGGGTCCATGTGTCCCTGCTGATCTGGAAAAGCTTCTCTGGTTTGATGTGGTCGATGCCTTTCATGATTTTGAAGACTTGAATCAAGTCCCCACGTAGTCTCCTCTGTTCCAGGGTGAAAAGGTTCAGTTCCCTCAGTCTCTCCAAGTTGGACAGCCCCTTCAGACCTGGAATAAGTCTGGTTGCTCTCCTCTGAACTGCCTCTTTATTGAAGTGTAGAGCCCAGAGCTGTACACAGTATCCAGATGAGCTCTAACTAGCGCATTGTACAGTCTTAACATTACTGTCCTTGTTATGAATTCTCAACTTTTGACAATATACCCTAACACTCTGTTTGCCTTTTTTATTGCTTCCCCACATTGTTTGGATGACAAAGTGAGGAGTCCACATAGACTCCTAGGTCTTTCTCATGTGTTACTTCATCTAGTTCTATTCCTCCCATAGTGTAATTATAGTGTACCTGCATGTATTACCTTGCACTTGTCCACATTGAATTTCATCTGCCAGGTGTCGGCCCACAACTGAATATTAGCTAAGTCCCTTTGTGCTGCCGAAATTGTATCTGCTGAGCCACCTATTTTAGTATCATCTGCAAATTTGACAAGTTTGCTAACTATCCCAGAGTCCAGATCATTAATATAGATTAGAAAAAGCAAAGGCCCTAGTACTGATCCCTGTGGATCTCCACTAACAACCTCACTCCAGTTAGAAGCAACTCCTCTTATCGACACCCTCTGTTTCCTATACATCAACCAGTTCATAATCCATCTACTTACATTACCCTGAATGCCTACAGCTTCCAATTTGAGGATCAGTCTTTGGTGTGGAACCTTATCAAAAGCTTTTTGAAAATCTAAGTATATTATAGTAAAGTGTTGCTCATTTAAAAAGATATATATCATATTATATGCTTTCACATGACCTACAGCTACAGTCACATGTTAAAAAAACTCCAATAAATAAGTAAGACATGCTCTTCCTGGTCTATACCCATGTTGACTATCTCCAAGAATATGGTTTTCATTAGGATGCACCTCTGTTTTCTGTCTAATCATTTTTTCCAACATTTTACAAGTAATGCAGGTGGGACTGATTGGTCTGTAATTTCCTGGCTCAGTTTTGTCCCCTTTCTTGTGGATTGGTATGACATTTGCCATCTTCCAGTCAGTTGGCACATCCCCTGTTCTAAGTGTCTTTTGGAATATTTGAGTTAGTCATATTAGTTATAAATAATTTCCCTCATTTCTTTAAGTACTGTTGGAAAACAGTTAAGATATATTACATGGATACAACATCACAACATTTCAATAGTAAAGTGTTGCTCATTTAAAAAGATATATATACAGTGAGGGAAAAAAGTATTTGATCCCCTGCTGATTTTGTATGTTTGCCCACTGACAAAGAAATGATCAGTCTATAATTTTAATGGTAGGTGTATTTGAACAGTGAGAGACAGAATAACAAAAAAAATCCAGAAAAACGCATTTCAAAAAAGTTATAAATTTATTTGCATGTTTGCTCTATTGGGTTGAGATCTGATGACTGTGGGGGCCAGTTTAGTACAGTGAACTCATTGTCATGTTCAAGAAACCAATTTGAAATGATTCGACCTTTGTGACATGGTGCATTATCCTGCTGGAAGTAGCCATCAGAGGATGGGTACATGGTGGTCATAAAGGGATGGACATGGTCAGAAACAATGCTCAGGTAGGCCATGGCATTTAAACGATGCCCAATTGGCACTAAGGGGCCTAAAGTGTGCCAAGAAAACATCCCCCACACCATTACACCACCACCACCAGCCTGCACAGTGGTAACAAGGCATGATGGATCCATGTTCTCATTCTGTTTACGCCAAATTCTGACTCTACCATCTGAATGTCTCAACAGAAATCGAGACTCATCAGACCAGGCAACATTTTTCCAGTCTTCAACTGTCCAATTTTGGTGAGCTTGTGCAAATTGTAGCCTCTTTTTCCTATTTGTAGTGGAGATGAGTGGTACCCGGTGGGGTCTTCTGCTGTTGTAGCCCATCCGCCTCAAGGTTGTACATGTTGTGGCATCACAAATGCTTTGCTGCATACCTCGGTTGTAACGAGTGGTTATTTCAGTCAAAGTTGCTCTTCTATCAGCTTGAATCAGTCGGCCCATTCTCCTCTGACCTCTAGCATCAACAAGGCATTTTCGCCCACAGGACTGCTGCATACTGGATGTTTTTCCCTTTTCACACCATTCTTTGTAAACCCTAGAAATGGTTGTGCGTGAAAATCCCAGTAACTGAGCAGATTGTGAAATACTCAGACCGGCCCGTCTGGCACCAACAACCATGCCACGCTCAAAATTGCTTAAATCACCTTTCTTTCCCATTCAGACATTCAGTTTGGAGTTCAGGAGATTGTCTTGACCAGGACCACACCCCTAAATGCATTGAAGCAACTGCCATGTGATTGGTTGGTTAGATAATTGCATTAATGAGAAATTGAACAGGTGTTCCTAATAATCCTTTAGGTGAGTGTATATCTATACCAAAATTCTTGGTGAGCAGATCTGCAATTGATTGATTGCTCAAAACAATTTTCTTTTTCTTTTTTTTTAAACAACATTTTGACATTACTGTAATTACATAACTTGAAACAAACTACCATTAGTGTACACTGCAATGCAGTTTAACATGTTTGTCTATGTATAAAGATATATTTTGCTTGATTTATTGGTATATATCTTTTGACATATGTCTGACAATAGTTAGCATTATTTACATCACCAACCTGTTGATTCATCAATAACACTCAGAATTCCTGCAACTACATTATTTTCAACCTCCACCATTTTGAACAATTTTGCAGTATTGGTTGTGTGGTGGTCAAAATGTGAAAACACAGCCCTGTTCTGATTGGTTAGTTAACATTGCATCAGCAATGCAAGGATGTGACACGTCATATGCCGGCATTCGTATTCCTCCTCCATTCACACAGACCCGTTGCCACACATTCGCTAGCATTTTGAGTAGGTCGCGAGGTGGAAAATTCCTTGTGTTGATATGCTGCCTTAGACCCTTTCATACAGACCTTTCTGGCAACAAAATGCCATGAAAAAGGCTGCAAAAGTTTACATTTACAGTTTCAGTTACATTTTCTTTTTTCAAAGTTAATAAATCTCCAAATTAAAAACTAAGGTTATTATCACTGAATTTTGAAGCATATCTAGGTCATACCATATAATATACCAAATTTGTAGGACAGGTCTCCCTCTACCAGAAATAAATGGGCAAAATAATAGCTTATTCTTCAAATTTGTAATGTAAACTGCATGATATACATTTGTGTAGTTTGCTATTAACGGCTAGTTAAAGTTGTATTTAATCCTGCCGAACAACAGAGTGGTCACATTTTCGCTGTATTAAATCAAGAAAATACCTGCGAGAAAACAACCTGAAAATGCTCTTGGATCTTCTCTAGGTTTAGACAACTTTGAAGTTCTCTAAAGCCTCTCAGGGTTAAGGCAAAATGTAATGAAAATGTTCTGAAAAAACTTTTATGTCTTTTCAGAACAACGAACAAATACAAGAGCAGAATGAACGAACGAGTGAAAATCTGGAAGATTTTCCTTCTTCCAGATCTTTTGTGGGAGTAGTGCCTACTATCAAGTTAATATTAAACCTCACTTGTACTCACTACAACGTTATGTCTATTCAGCCTATATCCTATATTAGGGGGATGTTTCCATGCATGATACATTTGGTATTAGTTTAAAGTTTTACACGTAATAGAAAAAGTGGGCTGTGTTCAATTTTAACATGAGAAAATGCTTATTCCAGATGGGTATATCCAACAGAAGGGCAGTGATGCCAGCCAATACCATCTATATTAGGTTAGCATACATGTTATTGTTAAAATATATCATCATAACAGCAGTTCTTGAGATGAGCATTCACAGTTGTCACTCACATCCAGATACCACGTAGAAATCTGTGTAAGTATACTTTCTTACAGTGTATCTGTACTGTAGAACCACATAATGTAACAAATTCACTGCTGATTTTATGTGTATTCTAATTTTCGTATTTTGTAATAGAAGTTTGGACATATCAGTTTTTCAATCATGCAATTCTCTCTGTATATGCACCGATCAGGCATAACATTGTGACCACCTGCCTAATATTGTGTAGGTCCCCCTTTTGCCACCAAAACAGCCCTGACCCGTCGAGGCCTGGACTACACTAGACCTCTGAAGGTGTGCTGTGGTATCTGGCACCAAGACAATAGCAGCAGATCCTTTAAGTCAGGGGTTGTCAATAGGCGGCCCGTGGGCCAAATCCGGACCGCCAGACGCTTTTGACTGGACCGCAAGAATAATTGTAATTAACTTTTTATTATATATTGTGAAACCCAGACTCTCCCGTTACTGTCGTATCACCGTCTGTCCGAAGGGAGGCAGAAAAACAGGCTGTACTCCACGGGTTCAGGGATTAGTTGGGCACATTTTATTTACTTGTTTTCTTTTTAACAGCATTATTTTCTTCAAAGGTCTCCTACTGGGACCCGACAGAACCCAACCATTACCGTGCTCACTCTTCAGGGAGGGTCCCAACAATCCCAGGTCGTAACATATTACACAACATAACTTAACAGTTCTAAGCGTGGCCCAACCAAAGATTTACACTAAACAATTACAACACAAGACACAGGATGGTCCACTGACTACACAGCTAAACAAACCAAACCGTGAGCTTAAACCCAACGCTACCGGCACAACACTGTGTGTGCTTGTTCTGTACCCCATCCTTCCTTAATGGGAGGCTGAAGCCTCCTTATATATCAGGTGGCTGGGGTTGATTGACCTTAATTGCTCAATCACCCCAACCACCTGCAGTCCATGAGCAGACAGGGAGGGACAATTAATCCCCTCCCTGCCACACTCCTCCCCTCCACCGGTGTTCCACGTCCCAGGCTTTTTTTTTTTTAACCTCTGCTTCTGTCACTATATATATATATATATATTAAATGTAATTATGTGGAGGCTTGTTGCACTCAGTGCTTGTTATAGTGTGGAACCTAGTCGCAGCAATTCCTGGCTATTAGCCAATACGATGTGATGTATTAATATGGATGTCCTATATAGCCCGTGTTAGTTGGTTAGTGAGTTGATTGCAGATTACGGTTCGGGCGTCTCTGCGCACACTCTGGACTGGGGCAAGAGCGGCACTTTGTACTCGTCAAAAACACAAAACAAAAACAGGTATTCGGTTTTCCTGATTTCTATAAATAAGCAGCTAAAATGTGAAACAGCTGATTTCCAATGCAGACGCATATTTCTAGCAGCGCACAAATCGAGAACTGTGCATCGTCCCCTGTTTCAATCACAGACCCACCGACATAGATCTGTGATTGAGAAGCAACAGAAACCGCGTCTAGTTTGCATATACAATGTTGGTTCATATGTGTTTTTCGCTGGTGATATGTGGTTGTGAAGCAAAGATATGTTTGAGTCTAAATCTGCTTAATTCATGGAGATTTTTAGCTGTGTTTTTTTACATTGAAATGACTCAGAATCGTGCATTTCAGGTCTCCAGTTGTCAAAATCTTAAGGGGGAGCACCCCCAGACCCCCCACCCTGAATTACTCAATACACCCTGTCCTCATTTTTCAACACTAATTTTGTGCAGTGCACAGTGGGACAAAGGGAAATGGTAAAAACTTGAATCTAATAAGACACAAACTGCTTGAAAGTTTCTATTATGTTTATCTATATGACTACAATAATCTTTAACAAATTAAAATGTAAGTGGTCTGAAACTGTTTTAATACTAATATATATACAAGTATTTAAACATTTTATTTTTGTACTTTGTCAAATGGATGTACTAAATATAAGCAATGGGGTATATTACTAATTCACATAATTGTGTGTGTTGGAAAGGGTCATTTGAAGTTGTGACCCCCCCCATGTCTGGACCTTGACTATACCTTAACGAAGAAATTTGGACCCTGACACAAAATAATTGACTACCCCTGCTTTAAGTCCTGTAAGTTGCGAGGTGGGGCCTCCATGGATTGGACTTGTTTGTCCAGCACATCCCACAGATGCTCGATTGGATTGGGTTCTGGGGAATTTGGAGGCCAAGTCAACACCTTGAACTCGTGATTCATCAGACCAGGCCACCTTCTTCCATTGCTCCGTGGTCCAGTTCTGATGCTCACGTGCCCATTGTAGGCGTTTTTGGCAGTGGACAGGGGTCAGCATAGGCACCCTGACTGGTCTGCGGCTACGCAGCCCCATACACAACAAACTGTGATGCACTGTGTGTTCTGACACCTTTCTATCAGAACCAGCATTCACTTTTTCAGCAATTTGAGCTACAGTAGCTCGTCTGTTGGATCAGACCACACAGGCCAGCCTTCGCTCCCCACGTGCATCAATGAGCCTTGGCCGCCCATGACCCTGTCACCGGTTCATCGCTTTTCCTTCCTTGGACCACTTTTGATAGGTACTGACCGCTGCAGACCGGGAACACCCCACAAGAGCTGACCCAGTCGTCTACCATCACAATGTGGCCCTTGTCAAAGTTGCTCAGATCCTTATGCTTGCCCATTTTTCCTGCTTCTAACACATCAACTTTGAGGACAAAATGTTCACTTGCTGCCTAATATATCCCACCCACTGACAGGTGCCATGATGACGAGATTATCAGTGTTATTCACTTCACCTGTCAGTGGTCATAATGTTATGGCTGATCGGTGTATATGGGAGTGAAGGCGACTTTTAAGAGATGAACCCTGCTTTGAATGACACTGCTGTTAAAGCGGCTGTAGCTGTATTTTTGAAATATTGTTACTGTCATATATGGTTGCCTAACTTGCAAACCAAGGTTTGTGCACTGCACATTGGGTGGATTAATTAAATAAATAAATACATTTATTCACAATTTGGACAATAGTACAATAGTATAAGTGTACTATAAATATAGTTGTGTAACACTATCATATATTTAACATGTATGTTTAAACATTGAACACTGTTTTTTGCATTACATTGTTTGTCTGTGTGGCCAGTGCACACATTCTTTGAAGAGAATATGACGAGTGCACAGGTGCGCTGCACCGCAGGGTCTACTGTCAGGATAAGTACTGCCCCTTGAGACACCGCGTAAAAAGTTGATGGCATCGAGTGATATTAAAATGATGTACTTTGTACTGATGTACACATCACTGTTCAGTTTCAAGTGATGATAATACAAATTGCAATAGGCGTTTATATCATAACACCGTGTCCAGGGCTTGGATTACATCAACACTTCAACACGAAATTGAAAATTACACAGTTGTTAACAGTTGTGGCTTATTTTTTAGTTGCTAGTTTCTTCTAATGAAAAATGTAGCCACTATAGTTTTGTAGCCGGTGTGTCACAGTTTGTTTTTAATCTGAACCGCTACACATAAGTGGACACTGAATAAAATATTTACATTGATCTGTTACTCACCTAACACATCACCATTGATCCACCCGCTAGCAGATAATGCCTAGATGAGGGCTTCTACCAATATTATTATTATTATTGTTATAATTATTATTATTATTATAATAACTGCACAGCAGTCATCAATGGCGGCTTCGTTTTTTTTTGTTTTTTTTTTTCTTCTATTTTTTTCTTTGTAACTGCTACGAAGTATAAGCTTGCAGTTTTGTATCAGGAGATTAATGCTTTGGATTTACTGCACAGAGCGCCAGGTTTCTGTGTTTATATCCCTTCATGCGCCCTCGATGCCTCTCACAGGACTATATTCCACCCTCCATTTTCTCTTCAATTTCAGACACTGTGATTGGCTCGTGGTGCCTCTCACGCTGCTGGCCCATCTTGGAAGGCACGCCAGCAAAACTTGTCTCCTCTTTGTTAGCATGTCCTGATATTTTAGATTTAATTCAATGAGAAGCTGTGCTGTGTATGGTGGCTCGTTAAGGACATGAAATTAAAAAGAAAATAGCCCTTATGGTTATCTCGTGATCACGACATAAATTACCTCCCGTTAACTCGTGAGGGCCGTTATGTTGTGATCACGAGATAACATTATCTCTCACTATCAGAGAAAACAGAAGTGTTGTCATTTTCATGAGACAATGTGGAGACTGAGGTAGTGCTGTATCAACACATTTGGTTTTATTTTCAACACGGCTAATGCAGACAGAAATTGTTTTATGGCGTTCAATAATTGAAGGACTATGTGCGCACATTAGATGACAACTTGCCAGACTTAGACTTTATAGATGTAAACATTGAAGTGATCCTGAAACTTTAGTGAGCTTCATTACAACATAACTTTGTGGTTAATGTATAGGCTACCCACTGGACTGAAATGTGCATAATGGATTAAACTTCTGTGAAGTTTGCTAATTCTCTCCGTATCTAGCTTGTGTTTTCTTAGTGCATTCTGGTTTCATTCCATTTCCACCCAGTCCAAAGACATGCAGTTCAGGTTAATTGGTCACTCAAAATTGCCCGTTGTCTGAGTGTGTGTCCGAGGTCCGGACCACAGCGGCCGAATGGTCTGGACCACGGTGCCCTGGTCTTAGAGCAAAATGATTGCGCCTGGCATTTGTTTTAGTTTTCTTGACACAACTCCTAAAATCTAACCAAACTACAATCAATATAATCGTAAACATGTTCTTATTAGCATATTCTGCATATTGAACACGTTACATGTGACGTAACCCCTCAGTACAGCATTAAGCCTCACTTGTAGAAAGCCTCTGTGTTGTGGTGTAGTGGGCTGCACACTTGGCTATTAAGGCGCTCAATGAATGTGGCTTGAATCCCGTGTGGGGAGTTTCAAGTGCATCGGTTACGTGTATTTATTGTTATTACTATAATAATAATGTTTTTTACAATACAGGGGTTGGAATAAGTCTGTTAACCACTGAGTATAGTTATGCCTGCTTGAAATTATATATTTAAGCCTTCATCTGTGTACAATTGCTGAGGTCTAGACCACATTGACCGAGTTGTCCGAGTGGTCTGAATCACCACACGTTGGTCCTTTTTGATATGCATGAAATTGTTTGTGTATGGTTTTATACAGTTTTAACTGTTACATATGTAGCGATCTCAGTCCACTGTACATTTTTCACCCTGATTACTTTGATTATATACACCTATATCACATTTGCATGTTTTAATTTAAGTTCTCCCTCTCCAGTCCCCGTGCAGTTTGATGTTTAATTGAATAATTGAATAGAGTATTTAAAGCCCCTGTGTAGCCAGTTAAGGGGTGGCCACTCCTTTGATGTGTAGTCTTTCAGTTATTGAAAGGCATAAAACAATTTCTGTCTGCATCAGCCTTGTTGAAAATAAAACCGAATGTGTTGACATAGCACTGCCTCAGTCTCAGTGTTGTCTCATGAAAATGACAACACTTCTGTTTTCTCTGAGAGCGAGAGATAACGTTATCTTGTGATGTCGTGATCACGAGTTAACCGGAGGTAATTTATGTCATGATCACAACATAACAACTCATTATGTCGTGATCATGAGATAACCATAGGGGCAATTCTTTTTTTTTTTTTCATGTCCTCAACAAGCCACCGTAGCTACGAGATTCCCTCCAGCGACTCTTCCACAACTTTTCACGCTCGCACCTTGTGAACATTTTTGATTTAATCCTGCCCTTGGTCCAAACGTAGAGGCAGGTCATTGACTAACATGATATTGCACCTGATCTGGAATTAAATGGAATGGAATGGAATATCAGGAAGAGACCAACTTTACTGGAAAACAGTACTTTAGGATTAATATCAAGTGACTTCCAGCTGATTAACTACTTTGTGAACAGTTGTCTTTTTTTATTTGTATTATTTAGTTATCCTTATATTTCATTTATCTTTGGTAGTAAAGTGTGTGTGTATGTTCTATATTATATCAATATACTTTTTATGGATTGTGTGTATCCCATATGTATTAATAATTCCTATATTTAAATATATTGTTCTCTAACTAGAAATGTGCTTGTATGAAAAACAATGTGTCATAGCACTGACATATTTTATTTTATTAACAGAAATGTAAACTTTTATGTATTTATTTATTATGTACAAGCAATGGATAATTTTACTGCACATTTCTAATCATATAATTAAATGAAAAAGTGATGAAAGACTTATAAACAGTAAGAGTATATAAAAAAGAAACCAAGAAACATAATGTATTATATATTGCGGGCAGACATCATTCTCAAGAGACTTGGACACAACCCCGAGACAAGCTTGTTTTGGTGTCCCCCAGTGACAGCTGGTAATGGAAATACTTGCATCTCTAAGAGGCCCCTTATGTGTTTCACTAGTTTTGAGGATGGGCCTGAGGGCCCCCCAGGCTCCACCTAGAAGTGTGGCTGCTTTTGTCATTTTAATCGTACCCTGTTTGCTAAACGCTTCTACTGTTTACTTTTTGCTAGGGGGCTTGTATTTACAAAAGTCGGCAGGAGGCTCAGTGACATCACTGTAGCTTGGCTTATGTAAGCTCTATGGCAGTATCTTGAGGCACTTTCTTTCTTTTTCACTATCAGGGCCTTTCTAATGCATGTGCTAGCACAGGAGGGTTACATGGCCTACAGGGAGGAATTACACCTAATTACTCAAATAATTGCTAGGCTGCTGCCTTCCTTAGTCACCAAAAATAATTTCCAGGTCTCTGGCTTTTATAGATAGTCTTCCAGAGCACAGAGTCTTCTTTAACTAAATCTATTCATTCACAAAACAGTTGTAATAATGTTCATCATAATAATAATAATAAATAAATAAACCAGACCGTAAAAGCTTACAAAATTAATAGACACTGCTTTCATTACATATATTTTAGGTTGTTGTTGCCGTAGCGATAAAGTCGGGTACATTGAAACTCGTCTGTTGAGCCATTGTTATCATCCCTGGCCATCTGCTGCAGAAGAGTGATATTCCATCTCATTTGCATGATGACTGATATATGGGAAGCTTGGAAGGACATATGCCACAGCAATCATGTTATGAAAATGCAAGTGAAAGTTTTGGACCCACAATGTATGAAAAAAAAGTCTGTATATGTCAGGATGTGAACATGCGTGTGCATCTGAGTGTATTTGTTTGCATGTTTGTATATGTGTGAGTGGGAGAGAGAAGGAGAGGGGGGCCACTGTTGATGTGCAAATGTGCATCATACTGAAGAGCTCTGAATAGGGAGGTGTGACGTAAAAAGGGACTCAAACGCAGGTGCTTATCTCCAGGCAGTCAAAGGCACAGTATGTCATATTCCTGGGGACTACCTTTCAAAGCCACAGCTCCAGCACAGGCAGATATTGGGGGAAAATAAAACTTTCAGGATCATAAAAGTAAGTTTGTATTCAAGTTATTTTATTACTGCTACTCCAATCAATTTGCATTTGAAAATATAAATATTAAAAAAAAACTTTTCCAAATGTAATTTCTAAATTTAATTGTTATAATGTGTAGATTTATTTGTTCATTGTTTTTTGTGCTGAATCTGACTAGGCCATGGGCTTACTATTGGTTGCAATGAATTTTAATGACATATTGATGATATCCTTATATTGTTTGTAGTAGTAATTGAGAATCCTAAAAATACATGTGTATTTACATGGTTTTATAAATAGTTTACTGAATATTATTGCAATTGCAGATGGGCCTGTAATGTTGTGTTTAAAAAAAAAGTTTCTCTAAGAATAGGGATACATTTCAGCGGGAGTTTTGCTAGAGGGTAAACGTAACCATATAATTACTTATTTATATTTTATTGATACACCTTGTAGACATGTGCTGCTGGAATACTGTCAGTGGCTTCTGTGAAAAACATTACAGATTTTATTTGGGCTATAGTCTGTTAGTGAAGAGATTACATGGCTCAAACTGTTTTTTTAAGAAGCATGACCTATTTTTGATCATCCAGATAGCATTTGATGCTGTCTACCTAAATTAAACTCACAGCATTTATGAACAGTATAAGCTAGAACAAATGTTGGTATTGTGTATGGAGACAAAGCCTGCGCAGTTTGCACAGTACTTGTGTTGTGTAAAATTAAGATAATGTAACCTAATAGCCAACCTTACGACCTCAGAGTGGTTAAATCGTCAAGGATACAGGCTTTGACTTTAGTTTCCTGGAGTTTTGGTTTCTTCAATGCTTTTTAGATCAAGAGTGAAGTTATCATAAAATGTTGATTTAGTTTTGGACTTTGCCAGTTTAGATTTTTATTTTATAACTGACCAAAGCTTCAGCAAAATGCTATTTTCTTTTAAAGTGTTTAACAGATGCTGTGTTGGGTAGGCAGTATTACACATTTTAAATTATACATGTTTGATATTTACTCTGAATACTGCAGCATTTATTTCAAGTCTTTAAAATAAAACTTGAAAGGTCATCTTTAATATACAAATGTATTTTCATGCTAAATGCAATTGGTTAAAAGTGTTGAATACAGGACAAGCACGTTTGCATCAATATGTACTTAACCAGTTATATACTCATTCAACCAAAAGTATAAATAAGAACTACTGCCTAATGAGACATTGCAGGTTAGCTAAAATACAAAACTCTTGGTTACTGCTAAGCAACCCTGGTTCCAAGGTCATTGGTAGTGCAGATTGATTTTAGAGCTAAAGATATACAAATGGAAAAAGTCAATTATGTAGTATAATATTGAGCTTTAATAATTGCCTTTTTAATGTCACTGACCTTTATTAACAAATAAGGAAATGAACCACCTGAGGTTGTAATTCATTTGGTAAGTTTGCTGGTAGGCGGTTTCTGGATATCTCAGTGCATAGACACAATCTGTCTTACAGTGGCTACATATCCTGAACCTAATGTGTACATTTTGAGAGAAATTTTGATATTTATACAAACATTATTTTAAGATGTAAGAGCAGTGAAAACAGTATGCTTCCAATGCCAATCAATGCAAACAGGAATTTAAAGTATTAAATGATCAGTCTGTTTGATGATCTTACGTCATGAAGAACTAAGATACAGCTTGCATCAGAAGCACTTAGAAAAAAACAAAATTACATAAAACTTAAAAGAAACGCTCACAGAAATCATATATCTACTGGCTTTGTGGGGCTTGAAACCAACCAATTATATATTATAAAAAAGAAACCAGCTAAAAGCTATTTAATACAATATATCATTGTCAATATAATGATCAGCCTCCTTTATATTTCAATAAGTTTCCTTAGGGGGTACAATCTAAGATTTCCATGTTACACTACAGTCAGTTATGTGTATAGTAATTAGGTTACATAGGTCTTGGGATAACTAGCATGTTTTATAATTTATATTGACAGGATAATACAAGTAAAAACCCATAGTACAAATGAGCAACTAAAAGTAAATCACTTTTATAAATATTTTCTGATTGTAAAGTACTTTTGTTCAGCTGGACTGAAGCAATTTGACAGTTTGTATTAGATCAAATAACAGATGTCTGGATCATTACTAATTCACAACATAAACACATTACTTCCTTTAATAGTGGACTAAATTAAAGTGACAATAGATTACTGAATAAACATTGTTTCCCCTAATTTTAGGTCTGCTCTGTGGTATTTTGGGAGTCACCATAAGTCAGTCATGGTAACGTGACTGCAAAACAAAATATTAAATGAAAACAGTTTAATCATGAAAAAGGAAATCCTCAGTCAAAACCTAAGATGCTAATTTTATTAATCTGAAAAAGGTAAAGTGACTGCAGCAGTCTTCAGCTTATAGAAAGTGGTGTTTGTAAAGTAAAGACTTTTGTTTAGTTTTTCAGGTATGTAATTAGTCAAATCCTAACAGCACTAACATGGGAAACACAAGCTTAGATTTAACTGCAATGAAGCACTATAATGAAACGGAAGCATTAAGAATTCTTTTGATGCTCATGCAGTATCACACATGTAACACAAAGCTGACAGAATTGTCTACAATTGCACTGATCAACAAATAGGCATGTCTCCCCCGCACCCACTTCCCTCCATCCTTTCCCTCCCTTTCTTTCAATTTTTTAAGCCTTTACATGGAAATGGTAATATTCACAACACAACATGAAGGCTGTGTATGTTGCATTACTGAGTTAAGAAACAGGAGCTGTCCATGGTAGCTAGACTAGCTCGGAATGCGCCTATATTATAGTTTCAGTGTTAATTTGGCAGTAGTAGTTTACAGTCCCATGGACAGATTGATTAGAGTGATTAAAGTGAAAATAGTGAAGATTTTTTTTACATAAACTATGCTGCCTCCTGTTGGCTTTAGGGAACTATTAGTGATGGGTAAGAGCACTCTCAACAGCACTCTGAAGTTCTTAAAAATTAATAATATTGTTCCACCACCGTGTATGGTGTTATTAATATTGCTAGATTTTTTGTTAGAATTAAGTATCACAAATATAATATATCCATACATTACTTGTAATATTACTGTAATATTGTTGAACATTATGAATATATATATATATATATATATATATATATATCCTTATAGCCAGAATAATTTGAGGATGCATTGTTTAATAAGGGCCTTAACAAGGCACATAACAAGCATTATTTATGTTTCTCTTGAAGACACAAACATTTCAGTGGCAAAACACAGACAACAAAAAGTGTAGCAAAGTTTGATGTTGTACAACGCAACAGCCATTCTCCGGATTGTGTTACCTGAGCTTTGACACAAACTTCACTCAGCTAATCCTAGGAAATTAGTTTTATGGATCGAATTCAACAAGGTTTCAGAAATGGTTCCATCTGCTGCCTAGCAGCTGGTGAAAGGATAAATTTAATTAATTACTTCATTTGGAGAAAAGTATTCCAGAAAAATATTTGCATGTATTTTCTGAAAGTAGTGTTAAAATTATCATTCCATATTGCATATAAATAATGAGCAGTATGATGTTCGAGTTGCTTTCAGTGTTAAACATCAATCCATAAAATGCTTTATTATTATTATTTATTAATATATACAATATACCCACAAACGTCATGAAATATGTACATTCATGTTTTCTAGTTTCTAGGGGAACTTATGACCCAAATAAAAGCTTTAATGTTTATTGGCATTTACCACTACACACAAGAATATTTTGTAAATTGATCAGTAAGATTTTGTTCTCAATGTCTCTTTAACAGGAAATATTGCATATCCTGGAGATAATCAGATGTAAAGCTATACTGGGATGGGGATTGGCAGTGCATTGCATAGTACTGGTAAACATAGGTGTTTGTAGAATTCTGTTAAGAGAAGGGGTGCACCATTGTCCAGAATAGTAAAAGCCTAAAAGTTAAAGATGTTTTCATTATTGTAAAAGCACAAAATGTTCACTGAATTATCAGCTTAATGTGACTGCATGCAATTTTTGGTCACAATTTTTAGATAAGAATAGTGTTCAGTATGGTTTAGGTATTTTTTTAAACTTTGCGGTATTTGGCAGAGGATGCATTCATGCCTGACTGAAGGCATATAGAATAATGTATTAGTCTGAATCTGTCCTTTGTCTAAGAACTCTATGTCACAAATATGCATTCTTGTATTAGCAAGAATTGGCAGAATTTTGGGGTCACAATTAACAGAGATGTGAGGGACAAAAAGAAGACCGTGAAAGCCACACTGTGTCAACTGGTACTGTTTTCGAAAGTAGATGCTATATTTTGCATTCTCTCCCAACTATTATGGATACAAAATAAATCAAATCATTATAAAATTAGCTATAATACTTACATTATAAGTTTGGATTCTATACATTGCTAATTCATATACTCAGCATGCAACTTCAATTTTCCAGCTTCCAGCTTCCATACATAACCCTCACAACCTAATAAACGTTAGGGCAGAGTAGCTATAGATACTGAGACGGAATGCTAAGTGTTGCCCTTTTAATTTTGAATTTAAATTTTTCAGGATGAGCAAAACCATTGCATACATAAATAAATACATGAGACAATTGCACTTTTGTCATTCGCATTTGGCCAGTTAATTTTACAGGCATCTTAAAAATAAAAGGGAGGAAGCTTTTAAAAGTATCACAGTGACACACTATTTAAGTTTTATTCGTTTGGCATTCAGAAGCTGTAAGCTTTGTTTCTAATTAAAATTACATGGATTTTTTTTCAATATATTTTAGCATTTACCTTTATTGTAATGTTACCTCACTGGCGGTGGTTTTGTTTGTTGGACTAACTATAAAGGATCTGCTTGTACCCTTGTGGGTTGGGGAAGAATTAGGATTTATGAATTTATTTCCTCTGTTGTATTGTTTAAACAGCTTTGGTTTAGTTTTGATCCCTTCCTCTTGCCTTTGAGGCTGTTCCACGGTGTCAGCTGTTGACTGATAGTAAGAGAACGGCCTCACAGTGTGAATGAAAGAAAACTAGCGGTTGGTAAACACTGATAAGGGATAAATAGAAAGCGGTCAGGCAGAGATAGTTCTGTGGGAGCCCAGATTGTGTGCGGTCTGTTAAAGTGAGATTCTGAGCCTGTCCTTTTTATTCTCCTTTTCCCTGTATTGCATTTGTCTGGAAAATCTCCAGTGACCCTGCTCAGTAGTCCCAGACTGCTGTATTCTTTTTTTTTTTTGTTTTGTTTTCTAACAAGGGTCAAGTTGGCCAATAGACATGTCCCTGATGCTTATGGACAGCTGTCATAGCTGCAAGTACTTACAATAATTCATTTTGCAGGGAATTAAAGGACTGTACCATAAACACAGCATCGGGGGAAATAGGGGAAAAAAATGTCCAACATTATCATAAAATGTTCAGCTTTTATATTTGTATTACTTATTATTGCAGTATTTTGCTCAGAGGCTGGGAGACATTTTGTTGACCAGTTTTTATGTGCCTTATAAAAGAAAATACTAAACTAATATTATTATTATTATTATTATTATTATTATTATTATAGATCATTATGTTTTATTATTATTTAGTTTTTCTTTTACTTGAATTGAACGAAAAACTAAAAATCAATAATTCTTGCCTGAATACAAAGATTTGCCATGCAGTTGGAATGCAATAAAGTCACATTTTTAACAAAGGAACTATTTATTTGTTAGGCTTTTTAATGTAAAGTGTCCCCTGCATGACAAAACAAATAAACAAACACGCATCTCTTATTAGTATCATGTTACTAACTTTTCCTAAGTCCGATTAGACTTGAAATAGACAGGATATAAAAATGGTAACTGTCCCTTAATTATATACACTTTTGTTCAATAACTCATCTTGCATGTTTTTAACATCCTTATTTATAATTGAATGAGCAAGAAGATAGAGACTTTTTACTGCATATTAAAAACTGCACCTATTTAATAAATCCTGAAATACAAAAGTCCTTATTTGGAGGCAATCTGGTCTTTTTTTTTTTTGGTAATTGATTTTTTAAAATATCCATCTTTTATGTGATTAAAAAGACCTTCAGAGGTCTAACCTTGAGGGTCACCATGTGGTGTATTTACACAGAAAATGTATCAGCCCATTGTACCCCAGCAGCTAATGAGATTGGTCGTTAAGTGAATGACACAAAGGCTACACACACACACACACACACAAAAAAAAGCTTAGCAGCTCACTAGAATATCACACAGTGTCCCCGCGCACCACGCGACAGCGACACATTGGACTAACCTACCCCACCTCTATTTTCTTCTACATCACTGCTTCCTTGATGTTACTATGAAAGGCAGAACAAAGGCTAAAAGGGACACGGTAAGTCAGGCTAACAATTTTGCCCTGTAGAGAATGTGGTTCTGTTTATGATTTTTTTTTTGTCTCCTCAGCTTGTGAGTAAGTCATGCTCTAGAAAACAGATAAGCAGATTAATGAAAGGTTATTAATCCACCTAATGAATCTATCACTTGCAATAGAAAAACTAATACCAGTGTAATGGGTAATGTGTAGCCATATTAAAACATAACTATAACATAAAGTTTTGGTCATGTGGCAGTATACATTTAAACAAGTACAGCAACAATTTTGCATATAAGTCAAAATAATAATAAAAACATAAAGGTAGAGATCACTACCTGTATGATGTTTCACATCAGTACGCTTAAGTTCTTGTTAGTTTCCTTTCCTTTCAGAAAGTAATTTAAATACATGTTTAGTTGTCAAAGTCTTGCATTGCATCCTTTGTCATAATGATTTTAGATACTCCTTTGATTCACCTGGGGTAATTGGCTGGTTCATCTCGTCATGTTTAGTATTTGTTTTTCTTTAAAATCTTACAACAGACAGCTCACTCTACAGTTGTAATTGTCAAGCACCCCTGTGAAGAATGCTGAAAAAACTGACCAGGCTGAAATCAATATAAGCCCTGTGGTTTTGCTTCTGAAGTAAAAAGACAGGAAGTTACACAGATTGGTTGTGTTTGTATTGTTTTCAAATAGCATTGGAAATGTTGCAATCTGCTGGATATTTTAATTATTTTATAAAGTAGGTAGGTTTCACTGACATAAAGTTATGTGTGTGCATTATTAAAGTTATGTCTAGCATGGTGTACATTGAGTTATGCATATGGAAAATAAGTGGTTATTTAATTAATTAGACTTTACTATAGTGCTATTTGTGGAATCATTAACTTGCATTATAATATTGTTTGGTGCACAGTGAAATGCATGAATTACAAAATAAAATGCATATTTAATGTTGTGATACAAATGCAATCAAAAAAGGTAATCATTACTGGTATAGTAAAATCAATTATGTTAATAGTGCTGACCTTTTTTTTAACATTAAAATAACACACTGTGACAACCCTAACCTTGCCTGCACTGATGTCCAAATCATTATTTGAATTACATTCTTCTGGATTTGGGAGGTGGAAATATCCTCAAGGAAAAATGTCTGGACCTGCTGTGCCAGTGAAAAAAGCACTTTATCTAAGGGTGACATGCATTCAGTGAACTTTAACTATTCAGGCAAAAATATGACCTCAATTTATGCCTTGTGAAAAGGTTTGAATAAAGTGTGCTGAAGCAAGTTAATTAAATGTTTTAATTTATTCTACTATATATCATAGTCTCTCTCTCAATTTATATATAGATAGATAGATAGATAGAAAGGTAGATAGATAGATAAAAAAGGCTTGTTTATTGAGATAAAACTAAACATATTATTGTATTTTCAAGAATTTAATTTAGTTCTACTAGCACTACAGATATGTTTTGTAGAAGGAATTGCATTGAATAATACATTCACAGTGTCAGTTAGGAAACAACAAAATCCGTCGTCTATATTTGTGCATGTATCTGTTAAAAACAACAGTGTTCCCATGCATGGAAGAGGTAACCCTTCATCTTATTTTTCACTCATAGATGACTGCCATAGAAAATAATGGGTTAAAATATGCACTATATTTCCATCTTTTTATTAAACCCTGGAGTTAAGTCCAAATTTACATTTTGTTAAAGATTATTCATTTTATTGATGCATATAATCATAATCATGGACCATCTGCTGAGCTGGCAAGCTTGGTTCGAACTCTCCATACAACCTCTGTAACCTTTTAAGTACAATACAGTCAGAGCTTAACTCAGTGTTATCTAGGAAGGGGGGATCAAACTAGGGGGATAGTTGAGACTTATAGTCCCTAGATAACCACTGCTGCATTATTTATCAGATTTTGAAATTCATATTTATTTGTATGTTAATATCTAGCTGGCAAACGTGTATATAAAATAATAAAAGGCAAGAATTATTTAGTTTACTTTCCATGATATGGATTTATTTTATCTTTTGGAGAATTTTGATTGTTAACTAGTACAAAAGAGTGTTTAACACGTATACTGTTATATATTTACATACAAAAAATAGATACAAGTAATTGACTAAAACATTTTATATTTGTATACTTATTCAAATACTGAATTTTAAATAGTTTTCAGTGTGTTTAGGTAATGTTAATATAAAATATACACCTGATGTTTAAAGAAGGACTACAGCTTCATTTGACTATCAGTGCATTTAAAAACTTCATTACGATAAACATTTGGTAGTTTCTGGCTCGATTATTCTTTTTTTAAAAGAGGATTGAAAATATGAACACTAATTCCAGTATTATCTGTAATCATGGGTCATACAACATGTTACATTTTAAGTTTTTTTTTTTTATGGCAAAAGCAGCTTAATACTCAATATTTGGCATATTCTGCACTTGAATTCCCTCAGTCCAATTTCCAATAAATACATTATTCTATCACTGAGTCTTTAACACTCACAAACTTTTATTTGGCTTTTTGAAATTCTCCATTAGTCCCCTCCTTAACATATAAAGTACTTATGTGCAACTCATTCCAAACAAAGCTTATTCGAACTGGGAATTTTTCTGCCAGAGGTAAATCCGAGTTAACACGGACTTATACTGGCATGAGTTAAAGGACTATAGTTTGTAATCCAGGTAGCCAAGGGATTTTGCCACACAGTAGCAAAAATCACTTAAAACTCCCTAAATATTGTGTGCCATGGTACCATACAATCCAGGACCTTTTTTTGTAGATAATTGATGACAGTGCTTTTCAGATTTGACAGTACTAAACTGATATTTATTTTATAACCCAAATGTGATTCAGTACACACTTCTAATGAGGTAGCCAGCCTTGCATTGGTTTAAACTGGTAGCCCTTAAATTAAACCCATAAGAGAGCTGCATGGACCTCATTATCAGGCTTTGTAAGATATTGGCCTGATGAGATAAGCCTGCAGCCCTCTGGTCCCAGGATCTTGCCAGATTGGTCATATTCCCCTTTGACTTGAGAACTGTCTACTTGGAAGTGAGGGACTCAATTTTCCATCTGCATAAACGTAAATCAATGCTTACAGCTGAAAATAAAACAGCCGTAGAAGTCTAATTTGACCCAAATTTCAATAGACCTGGCAGCCATACCTAGTCATAGCATTGCAATATTATGATTTTTTGGTGACAACGATATATTCAAAAAGCAAACCTATTTAATAATGTTGATGTGTATATATATATATATATATATATATATATATATACTGTATTCCCCATTGTTTATTAAGCAAACATATATCAGTGGTATTTGTTGACGATGAAGATGCTTAGATGAACAAAGTGGAGTTGTTTAATGACAGGAACAGCTGACTCATTAGGAGAGAGCAGTGAAAGGTAATTAACCCTGGGAAAAGTACAGCTGCCATGCGAGCTGTTCATTTCTGTACAATCTGATTAGGAATCAGTGTTAAATCACTGATTCTTTTAAAACTGCTCCCTATGATAAACTTTCTTCTTTAGAGACCTTAGAGCACTGGAACACTAGCTTTTGTAGAAAGGGATTAGATCAACCAGTAACTAGGTTTTTCACAATTTCAGACCACCTGGTAGCATTCATGCATTTTCCATTATGAGAAAGCTTTTCTGAAAACTAAACAATAGTTCCGGCAAAGTGGTTGAAGTAAGGATTACATTGTAAGTGCATACACGCAGGTCTGTACATTTTCTTTTCATACATTTGTCTTATATGCACAAAATGTGTTTACGTCATCAGTTTCAGTCATCTGTCGCACATGTTCAAAAAAAATGTGCTTCAAACCTTCACATTTTGATGTTGTTTTGATAAACATTCATTTGAAAATTTTCCTGTATTTCACTCTTTTTTGTATTTTTCTAAAGTTATATTTAATGTTGAAACTTGATCCTTGAAATGACACAGGTTGTCTAGAAAAACTAAATAAGTAACATCATGTAAATGTTTTCATTTTTTAGTTTAGGTATGTTGTTTTGTTTATTGTGTTTGTTTTAGTTTGAACATCAACATGTATTCCTGCTACTTAATTCTAAATAGCTATATGGATGCTATTGCGGTGTTAATAATAGGCTAATTGGTTTTCAAGAACACAGTATAGTAGGAGCAAATATCTCACAAGTGCAAATACAAAGAAGCTGATGTTTTAAGCTTCAGGTTGACTATCATTGACTATTATTTAATATCTTGCAGCGATCTAGAACATTCTAGGCCTGTTTTCTGTCTACAGTATTGATATATTTTCTCCTGAGTGTACCTTTCTAGGTTTGCATAATCTAACTCTTTTAAGTGTTTCATCACTACCCCATATGCAACACTAAGTATAATTGAATGTTGTTGTAAGGTTTAATTTAACCACAAAGGCTCTATATTGAAGTCACCTCTTTTGAACATATTGGTACCTCTGTGGTTAGTTCAAAGTTCTGTAGATGAAACAATTTAGGAGTTCAGAGCTCCATCAGAGTTACTAGTATGATTCCAGATTATGGGTGTTTTTAGTTAAAACCTTAAGAATTACTTTGGAATAAGAATAAATGGCTAATAAATAAGTATGGTTAAAGTGTCAGCATTTGAGTCTGTCATTAATCACTTTCTAAGTGTATCCAATAATAAGTTTTCCCTGTAGTTATGCCATATCAAATTATTGAACCACGGCTTGGATACATTGCTCTTCATTTTGTGTTTAGAATTCTAAGAGTCTTTTTTTAATAAAGCGGTCCTGCCTTGTGAAAGTGATATAAAAAAAAATTCAGCACTCCTTGTAAAAGTCCCAACTTGGCATAAACAGCAAACACTTTACTTGGCAGCAGTTATGGCTGCTGGAATGATATTTCTGAAATCACAGTTGTCCTTAAGATTTTTCCTTAGTGTGTTTCAAAACTCTGATCCCCAAGGAGAGAGAATTGCTAGTTAACAGTGATTTTCTAAAGATCCTTGGCTTTTTATTTCATAGTTTTATTCCCTAGTTAATTTGATCTGCTAATGAAATGTAGACCTGTAGTACTTTAATCGTGTAATTGCTTTTGCATTTTTCTTCCAGCAGTTTCTCAACCTGCTCTGCTGTTAAATGCACAGGATAAACACATGTTTTGTTGTTTCTGTCCCAAAAGTGTTCAAAAACAGTTACAGTTTTATTATATTTTTAAATATGAACATATTTTGTTCATGAAATATTGTAATAGTATGTAATATTAATGGCCTTGATGCTAGTTTACTATCAACTAAATGCATCATTCACACCTGAGCCAAATATAGGTCACTTATATGTTTTTACAATGATATTGGAAAGGTTATTTTTCCTTTGTGTATGTGTGTGTATAATATTGATATTGAATGCTCATCCAATAATGTTCATTATAAAGATGACCTACCTGACATTGACAGTGATATGTCACTGTGAAGGTTTTTAAGTGTGTTGTTTTAAATTATTTTAATTAAGACTGGAATATGTTTACAACACTTTTTTCTGTCCATATCATTTGTGTGGGGGGGATAAAAACTCTGAAAGTGCTGTAAATATAATTGAACAAATAAACAAATAAAGGCCTTGACCAAATCAACTTCAACCTACTCACAAATCATACATTACAAACTTGTACCAATCATGTGCTATTTTTTTTCAGATGGAACTTTATACAGTTAATAAATAAATCAAAATATTATATTCAAGTTTGCAGTTTGTGATTTGTAGGTGGATCAAAGTGTAGCCCAAAGTTTAAAAAAGCACAAGGTATTTTTAATATTCTTGACCTTCAGACTGATCATCAATGTAAGTAACTAAAAGGTTGAAAATGTAGTGTTCTTCAGTTGTGTTATTAGTGCTTCTTCCTTAGTTCAGTTTTAAGGCTCACACCTGCCCATTGATTTAGCCTTGTCTCACCTGGTAACATCACATTTAAAAGACAAAAAAAAAAGATTAAATATTGTGTTACAATCCAGAGACAGATTCTTCAGTCCTAAAATCTGATTATTTTGGTAAAATATTACATATACATATTACATAGATGTTAATGAAATATATTTGTGTTCAAATCCAGTATTTTATTCTTTGTATGTCTGGAATTGCTACTGAAAGAATCAGAATAATAACAATACTACTGATATGGATATGGCATCTGACTTTTTTCTTTTTTTTTTTTTTTGCATCTAAAATGTCTCTTAGCTATTATAATTATTCTAATGTCCAGCTGCTGGCTTTTTGGGGGGAGGGCATCTGGTGAGTACCAGACAGTAGTGGAAACAGAAAATCCTTTTTTTTAAACTTGTTTATTCACATTGTCTCTCAGTACTGACTTTAATGTATTGACCATGAATGTATTTGCATTTTATTTAAAAGAAAACACATTTCCTGTTACTTTTTTTAGTTATACTCTATCTATTTTTGCGTAACTCACAAGTGTTTGTATTATTTCTCAATTATGACAGGATAATAGGCATAAATACTTTTTGTTTTAAATAATTTACTTGATACATTTATAAATTAAGCCACAAAGGAAGGGCATGCTGCTCTTAACAAGGAGAACTGCTTATATGTTTCATGTATAATTATTAGCAGTTGCAGTGCACTTATACATTCATTACAAGGAAATGTTAAAGTAAATTGTACCATCTCACCCTGTTTATGCTTTATTATGCAGAAATAGAAAACACTTAGCATGTGAAATTAATGTGGAAATTATTCCTGGGTAAACTATAAACACGGAAGTTACCCCGCACATTCGCCCTTTTTTCTCCCTTCCCCAGATCAGAGTGTAATTGCCAGTAATCAGGTCTGTTTGCTGCTGATAAAACCACTCTGAATGCGAGGAACCCTCTTTGTGTGATGACTCAATTATGCCAGAAGTGCCTCATCAAACCTGGCCCATCAGCTGGCTTAATAAATAAGGAGGAAAACTTGCTGCAGGCGCATTATAATTCCATTCATTCCATAATTAAATCCATTCCAATTTTAACCCTTCCTTCAATCTATTTCTGAAAAAAAAAAAAAAATATATATATATATATATATATATATATATATATATATATATATGTACTGTGACCTTGTGCCATGCATCCACCCAGACCGATCATTCACTAAAACTAACATGGCTTAAGAAAGGTTAAGAAAACCCTAATAATAAAGAGGCTTTCTGAAAAAGGATGTTTATCAGTAGGTTACTGTATTTATTTGTTTCACATAAAGGTTTATACAGTAATTACAGTTAATATTATCTAATTATAACCATTGTTGTTTGCAGCATGCTGTTACTCTTTTTTTTTTATAAATTTACTTAGATTTGATATAATGTTACTTAATTTCCTTGGATCAATACTCCCTCCCCCTCGTTTCTTTCTCTACTGATACTTAAATAGCACAGGACAGTATACTTTTTCAATGTATTACTTTCTGCCCAGAATCATTGATTAAAGCATAACTAATATTCAAATAAATCATACTTTATAAAATAGAATGAAGATGAATTAATTAAAATTAAAGTTGAATACTGTTTGACTCTATTATTAATGTATTTATTACTACCAATTTAAGTTTTAATGAAACTTTTATTTATGATTACTATTCCAGTAACTTAAGTAAATGTTAAAAATAGGAAATTACTAATTTGTCAGGATATGATAACGAATACTTCCTCTGACTTTGTAATGGCTGTAGAATATGTTGTTCTTGTTTGTTTGTTTGTTTTTGTAACATTAAAGTCAAAGGTGTGAATAACAGATCAACATCAGTTTAAGAAAAAGTTTATGGTAGTATTGGTTTTAGAAGAATATGTTTTGGAAGTGTGTGTATTATGACGTACCAGATATTCTCAACATAGCCTAATAGTAATACTTGTTGCCACTCTATCCAAGACACTTTAACTATGATCACTAATGATTCAGCTAACATATAAGATTTCAGCTTACTGTTGTTTTTTTAAGCACATATATATATATATATATATATATATATATATATATATATATATATATATATACATGTCTCAATGTTCAACAACCTCTAACTTCAAGTCCTAAATTTGAAGGTAGCTGGTGTTTCTGATTGGAAGGTTCCTTTTTCTGAAATATGATAACAATCATAATATATGGAATTAGCAATAAAAGTGGCACAAATCCCATGTGTCTTGTTTAGCTTGCAGTGTATTACACATATAACTAGATAAACGGTTACGGTTAACAAAATAGTG
This sequence comes from Amia ocellicauda, assembly GCF_036373705.1. Taxonomy (NCBI): domain Eukaryota; kingdom Metazoa; phylum Chordata; class Actinopteri; order Amiiformes; family Amiidae; genus Amia; species Amia ocellicauda. The sequence goes on along the minus strand of NC_089851.1, from coordinate 17,447,349 downwards.
TGCCACACAGACACAGAAAGTCCAGGTAAGGGCTTGACCAAATCAAAACGTTGACCTACCCACAAATCTCTACCCATTCATGGTTTAATTGGAGTTGGAAGCCACTTTCTACTGTTTATAAATCAACATGCAAAAGGGTACTACTTTGTAATTTGTGATTCGATGGGGGGGTCAAAGTTTTGATTTGATCTGGACCTAAATCACTGTATCATATTATTATTATTATTATTATTATTATTATTATTATTATTATTATTATTATTATTATTATTAGTATGTATTTCTTAGCAGACGCCCTTATCCAGGGCTACTTACAAAATAAAGAGCAATACCAAGTGCAATAATACATATAGTATTATGCATATTATCAATGAAGAAGGGGGCTTTGTATCAAAAATACAAATTACCTGCAGAGAACTAGATATCAAATTCTGCAAGGTTATCGAGACATCTAGTGAAGATCAACACAACATTATACATTTTTAATTTGTGAACTGTGGGAATCTAAGGTACTGTATAGCTCGATTGACAACTGGCTAATGTTTCATGCCCACTGCTCTTCCTTATTTCCATTAATGATCTAGACTCTGGATAGTAAACTTCATGCATTACAGATGAGAGAAAACACGTCTCATTTAATGTTGACAAAAGTGATGTGCAGGTAACAAAATTATCCATGACAAATGAGATCATGCGTGGCAATAAACTTGTAAAAAATATTTAGTTGTATTTATTGATGTATCTTTGTAGTCTATGTATATAATTTATTGCTGCCTTCTATTTATAGATTTTTTTTTTTTAATTGCATGATTTACAAATGTATTTAAAGTAGTTTTTTTTATTTTTAAGTTGCAGTTATTGAATCCAACAAGCTGGAACTGGGAATAAGTGTGTTACAGTAGTAACTCCCTCAGCTGTGCTCCTTGCTCCCTCAGCCTTATGGGATGGGAAAGACAGCAGATGGGGTTAGGGCAGAGGGCTGATGCCTCTGACAGCAAGCGGCCTGGTTACCACATAGAAACTGTGAGCATCAGGAAGCTTTTTTTTCCCTTGAGAAATCTGCCAAGCTCCCTGAATAGGGAAAACCAGTCCGATGAGAAATGTTATTTGTAATAAGAAATAACTGAAATTATGATTCAGCAGATGACGTACCTCTTGGATGTGTTTTTTTTTTTTTTGTCATGCAAATGACTCTGACATGAGGGAGTCCTTTTGCACAGTTTGTAAAATGTAAACACTACCATAATTAAGATCTTTATTATATTTCTTTCCTACAAGTGGTAAAAGAAATTAATGTTTCAGTAATAGGATCTTTGATGTGTGTAGGCACAACTCACTGTACCATTTCCCCATTGTATTTCTTGTTTTCTCTTTGGGATGGCTTGTATTAATTACACGCATGCAATTAGATTTCTGTCATCCTAATAATAAGTTGTTAAAGATAAAGCTGCATCACAGCTTGTTAGACTGTGCAGCGTGTTTTTCATTCTCCAATTCAGATTTTTCCTTCGTTTGCTGAGATAATAAAAGCTCTTCCCCTTTTTATTAAAAAGACAGCACTAGCACAGTTGCATTCAAATGTTATGTGTTGTAAAGTATGGTCAATTCAGACAAAATTAATAATTTAAACAAGAAAGAGTTATGTAAATGTATATTTAGATGTGATATCTACATTAAGATGAAGTAGAATATACAAATCAAAATAAAACATGAAGAAATGATACAAAGCAATCAATGAAAACTAAGGAAGACAAGTATTCTTGAAGTCTTTTTTAATTGCACATTTTCTTATGATACATTTACATTAATACTTATTTATTATTACTATCGATCATTTCCCTGAACTTGTAACACAAATAACAACCCATAATGTCATAGGAAACAGGAGACCCAGAACACTTGCACTTTTAAACTGTTCTTTTGGAAGGGGTCAAAGGGCATAACAGAGGGCAAAGCCGTGCCCCGCTCACCAAAAACATTGTGTATTGGAACGATCTGAAAAAATGTATAATTAAAAACTTTTGCTGTACAAAATGTTGTCAGGAAGCTAGATTTAGAACTTAACATAAACATTTGATTTAATAAAATAGCCATAGAGACATGTAGCCCAGTGTAGCCACATTGTTTGCTGGTATCGGCAGCAGGTGCCTCGTATAAACTTTTCTGTTGCTGTGATCTAGGAATTAAATGGATTTGATTGATTTTGCCCTACTGCACCACGGTGCATTTTTTCAAGCAGGTTCCAGTGAAATACAATTTTAAAGAATCACAACGTGATTGTTTGCCATATTCTGGACATGTATGTGAGAATTGGTTTAATTTGTGTTGTTACATAATAAAGGCATATTAATACATTTACTGGAAAACATGCAAATATATTACTTCTGTAAAATGTGTTTTTTATTTACTGATTTATTTTTGCCTCCCTTTGTGAATTAACATATCGATTACCATTCTGCATATTTTATTTTCAATTTCTAATCAAAAAATTGTTATATTTTTAAGAAAACTAACCATGTGAGTGATACATTGCTTTGTTTAGATTAATGCACTGACTAAACAGAATAGCCTGTTTCATACAGTCACCACCTACATGGGTCCCATATGTCTTCACAATATATTTTCTGAGGTAACAAAGTAATAACCTTGGGGTACTGCTGTTGTTATCTTATTCATTGTGAGAAAATATAATGTAACTTTTCATAAAAAAATAAAAAACTATGAATGGGCAAATTAGTATTCCTCTGGGGGTCAACAATACATTTTTAAGGGAGTACTTGACATTTATGGATTATCTACTGTTCGTGTATTTAATTTAATTTTCCTGAAGTCTGATCTTCCTCTAGTAAGTATGCCTTGGAATCAAAGGATGCAGACAGACTGTTCGTTTGGTTTCAGAGAACGTATCTGATGTATAAAGTGTAGCACATTGCTGTTGTTTTGAGATGTTATTGAACCTTGCACACCCCAAAATTGAATTTACACTTAATGAAAACATTGGAATTGTGTGTATATATTTTTTTTGCTCTTCTGTCTCCAGAGAATGAATTTCACCTTTGCCTATTGAAGCAGACAAGGACCAGTGGTTGCACTCACCATTGTGGACTTTGTGGGACATCTTGTAAATTGACTTGTAAGCAGACAATGGTAATAATGAACATTTTTAAGATGATGTTGATGTTGATGATGATGGTGATTTTTAAATGTGGAGTAAATGTGCTTTTACTATACAGAGGTTTGTAAGGATGGTAAGTTTACATTATTTTCCACGAGTCCCTGAGAAAGGGTCCCAGTAAACCCACTTCCCGTGACTTGCACAGAGTTTGTGCTAGAAATTAGCTTCAATTTATGAGCCAGTATTCCTGCTCTTGTCCACACAATGTGTTAGTGTGTCTCTACCTGCATAATGCTAAGGGCCTCATCACAAGATATTCACTGCACATATTTTACTAGGGCTATTTATAAGTCAACAATATACAGTTATTACAATCCAGTTTTTACACTTTATTTTTGTTAACTAAAATTGTATTGTCCCAGATTGTTTTGTATTGCGATCTTTGTTGGAGTAAGTAGACTTACTGTAGTTATTGACCTAACCATAGATTTTCACTCAATGTTCATGGTTTCATATCTATTGGTTTATCAGTATTGGTACAGATTCCCTAACAGCTAAATAAGTGGCTTAATATTAATGCATATTGAACTGACATGTATGGTAATATTTAAAATGTGATGGACTTAACAACACTAGGCAATAACATGTACATGTTGAGCAAAATCTTACCAGCTGACTCTGTTTATTTGTACCATAGTACATAGAATAAAAAACTGTTGTTTTAAAAATGTTTTTAAGAGAGTTACAGATTTCATAATATCATAAATGTCTTAGATATCATAGAATGTATATATACATATTTTGTTAGGCAGGAGAAGGGGGTATCTTAGTTTTAATTGTATGTTGTTTGTTTGTTTGTTTTAGTCTGACCATTCCTTTTGTATTACTAAAATAAGCACTGATTTGCTGAACAAATTAAGAATTGACTTCTTATTGTTTACACATACCAGGTAATTGCATCCCAGAATCCCAGAAGACCTTACATGTAATATGCATACATACATACATTTGTAGTCTATTTTAAGAAAAGTATTGTTTTCATACTCACAAAGGAATGGGTGGGGGTGTGAAATAATTTATAATTAGATTTTTTTTAAGTTATTAATTGTTTCCAAGAGGATTAATTTGACAAAGCTATGGTGTTCAAAGAAGGGAGTAATTTGATACTCTGAAATGTTAAATAATTGTTAGAAGCTAACAGATTTATGTAACAAAAATACATCAATGAGAAACTCCAGACAATTGTATTTGCAATGAAAGACCTCAACAAATGCATTTCATATTAATTGAAATTGTGTACTTAAATCTAATTGATTATTTAAATATATATTTTAATAGAGATGAAATTGACAGGACAACAAATGGATGGTCAAAAACTAATGTTATGCCTGTTTAAATCTACTTCATCAAACTGAAATACATACAAACATTTACTTATATTTACTTATACACACATAAACATGCAGTGAGAGATTGTATTTATCCTATTGTGTGGAACAAAGGGATTTTTTTTTTTTTAAAAGACAATGAAGTACCCTTGTAGCAAACAACTTATTAACACAACATATAAAAAATAGATTAAATAGAGCAGCATTATTAAGAGAGCAAAAAACATTACCAACACTTTTAATAGTTTTATCTTTCAAGAGCTATTGTTAAATTTGCTGGTTGTTGTGTGATGTGGAAGAGTGTAATGAACTAATCGGGTACATTAGTTTTACAGAATGTAATCTATAGTGTTTGGGAGTTGTTTGTCTCAATAGGCTATAGTAATCAAAAGTAATGAACCTATTATGAGCAGGACCTTAGAGAGCACAGCGTGGCAGTAAGAGTGTGGCACATAAAAGGTTTATTAAAGGAAATTAAGGTCCATCACTGCCACACCTGCTCCCCTATTATAAATGTATGACAGGTCAGTGCCTTCAATCACAGCAGCAAACGAGAAAGAGGAGTCATGTTTCCCATTACCAGTGAAGTAACAGCGTATCCTGTGACTCAGAGGTTTCAGAGCCTGTGACCACTATACACAGCCATCAGCCTGGAATAATTATATTTAATAGGTTTTATTTGGGATCTGTAAGCAGCGTGGAGTGAAAGTGGATGGTTTTTATCAACTATTTTTGTCAAAATATATACTGTATACCTTCAGCACTTTAATATAATAATTTTCCATTATGTTTTCTCCAGAAACTTTTAAAGTTTTCATTTGCAGGCTATGCCTTTTTGTATGAATTTAGATATGTGTACAGACAGGTTTTATTGTCATACAGCTCTGAATTTGTATCACAGTGTTCATACAGAGCCCTATCTAGCTATTTATTTACTTAATCAATTGATTTATTTGCAACATTCTTCCCGTTAAACACATTTTGTGTAAGATTTACAAAATCCCAAACATGTTTGCAAACACAGCTATAGGAATTAATTATGAGGCTTGAGTATAATATATGGCTGTAGAGCATCTGGAATTCTGTTATCCCCTTTGGCTTAAAAGCTTTATATGCCAGTTTCTCCCCTGAAAAATGGAAAATTTGTATGCACATATAAGGCAAATTGAGATTTTATGGTAACTGGTTGGAATTCTATTGATGAAGGCAGTGTTTTAGTTGGCTATCAATTTAGATTTCTGTGCTTCATTATATCATTTTACATTATTGTATAATTCATTATGTTGAATTCTCATGCACTTAAATTCAAGTGCAATTAATTATTCTTTTGACAAACTGAAATGTAAAATAAATTTAAAGTGCATACTTTATATTGTTATACTTTAGCAACTGTGATTGAATGGATATTAAAATAAACCAGTCGTCTTTTCAAAGGCCTTTTTTATGTGACCATATTAGAGTATATAATCATACAATTCTAATTTCAGAATAACCTGGGTTTATCAGTTTTAGATACAGTTACAGTTGTAGATACAGTTAGCACTATGTTTGAGTGACAAAATGACTAATGTAGCTCTCACAATGTTTAAAGTCAAGAAATGTATTGCTTACTAACTTTTCTACTGAGCACGCTGAAAGTGCACAATGCTGCGTTTGCATGACAGCGTCAGATGCCAACATTGATGCTGTCAAGACAGTTGTCTTTGTGACACCATCTGTTAGCGTTTTTAGGAGTATGTTAATACAAGAGTTTCAAACATCATTTACAATCCTTAAACAGTGTACACAAAATGTCAACCTCTACATACTTAAATGATCACAGACACTTACATAGGTTACCAAAATATTAGAATATTAGATACATAAATAAAAGGCAAATGGCAGCACCATCACTTCATTCTATGCAGTTTGTAGAAAGGAGGTAGGTCTAGGGGGATACAAGAAGCAGTGAATCTCATTAAATATGTTTGATGCATATACACTTTTATTAACATGCCTCAAAAAACCTTACACAATACATTATTGAATCTTTTTAAATTGAATGAATAATAAAAAAACGGTGGATTATAAATCTATTTCAAAGGAGACAGAAAACTGCAAAGTTAGTTACAGATTTCTGTGAGTAGCACAGCTGCTGATGATTATAGATTAATCTTGTTTGGTTCTCAATTTGTGTTTTTTTAAATGATCATAAAGCATCATGGAAGATAAGACAGAAACAAGTTTTAAACAACAATGATAGAGAATTACTGAACATCCTGTTACTAATCTGAATGTAAAGGAAAATTATAAAATGGTCAAAAGCAATTGACATGATTAGCACATGCTATATTGTATTATACAGTGGAGTATTTTTTAAATTCTGACAAATTACATGAGGTCCTTCTCTAATTGCTTTGTTTGCCATATATTTAAATTTAGCTTGTGGTTTCTCAGCTAAGAAAGCTAATCACATTGTGTTATGCTTTGAGATTCTATAAAATGCATACAAACTATTACACCGCTAAATACATTATATTCCTTTTATAGATGGAATCAGAAATTGAAGAAAAAAGAGTTCAGACATGCAAAGGAAGAACGGGTGAGTTGTTTAATAAGTGAATCTCTATATCTTGATGGTAACACTTTACAAAAATAGGCACCGATTCTTATTGAATGAATGTATGAATTCCACAGGAATAACACATGAATGCCTCCTGCACTTCCACTGAGTTTTGATGTTGATCACATGTATAAGCCCTGACCCCTAACCTAGACCCTAACCTTGTTATACATGTGATTAACAGCAGAACTCCTATGTAGTGCACAAGGTATTCACATGTTATTTTTGTGGTATTCATACATCAATTAATTAAGAATTGGTGCCCATTATTGTAAAGCGTGACCATCTTGACCAATGCACTATCAAACATGGAAGTTCCTGTATTGATTTCCTTTGTAATTTGCATGCACAGCATTCAGTATCTATGTAGTATGATTTCAATTCTAGATTGGATGTTTTTCTAAAGTTGAAGAGCATAGGCATTACATTTTTCACATGGGGATGAGTTCATTAAACTGCAGTATTAGCACAAATTAGCTAAGAAGTACATTTATGTTATACCTTTTATTAAAATAGCTAGGTAGGGAAACCATGATTCAAGTGTTCAGAGCCTCTTAGGTCTACTCTTATTGACCAGTGTAGTCATTAATACATCTCTGAAAAATATGGAAGGTTTATTGGTTTCACTCTATGAAAATAGGGTGTACTTGTGAATGAGATTTTGCATCTCAGTGTGCTCTTCTGATGAAATAAATTTGAATATGATTTAGAAACCATGCTGTCAAACTGTAACCAGTCAAAGCAGTACATTACATGCACTAGAAGACATATAAACCCAGTTTAAACACAGTGTATAGAAAGAACAAAGAAAACCCCAAGAGGCTGGCTGAAGTGGCTACAACTGTCTCCGCCTGCCACCTCAAACAGTTAAGCTTATTATTCAGAGGCGCTTTGATTTTCAAAAGGAGACTGAAAAATGTTAAGTACAAAATGGAACGTTTTTGTTGCTGTTAAAAAAAGAAAAAAAAAACAAGTTGCCACATTTTATAATGTAAATATGTATTTAGAAACTCGGTATGTTATAGAAATTGCATGTCTCATATTTTATTGATCTTCAGCACAGTCTTCCATTACTCTGTTGATTTCTGCTACTCCTGCTTTTAAATACACAAAGTACTATGACACTGTTGACAGATCTGTATTTAAAATGTTTAGCATATTTTTGTGGCAAAGACCCTTCAGGTACTGAAATATTAACTAAGAAAGTGTCTGCCAAGGCGTTTAACTGACAACAGATTCACAGCCCCAGAGTAAAAAAAGTGAAATGATGTTTTGTGTTTATAAAGTTTTTTTTAAATTCAAAATACATTTCCAGGGATAGGCATTGAAAGTGAAAGTACATAAAACAGATAATTTGAACAAGTTCCAGGAAAATTTCAAAGTGTGTTTTTCGTATTATTACAGAATACTCCATTTCATAAAATAAATCTGATGAATATTTAAACTTATTTTAGAAGGTGAGCAAATATGTTTTTAATCTCACAATACAATATTTGCCTAATCCTAGTCAATTAAACATTAATAAATCATTACCTCCGGTAAAGAGTTTGTTTGCTAATAGTTTGATTAATGCCCTTTCTCTTTTAATCTCTCTGTAAATCTGTTTAGTGTGTGTGTGTGTGTGTGTGTGTGTGTGTGTGTGTGTGTGTGTGTTTGGTTTAGTTGTGGAAGAGTAATAATGACAAAGTTCAAGAACCTGCAGTTTTGATTGTGCTATATGAAAGGTTTTCCACATAAAATCACATGCTGATTGTTTTGGCAGTGTTCCTTATCCAAGCAAGACGCACTTGTCCTTGCTGTAGAACCAGTTCTGTTGTCAGTAGGACAGGTGCAGTGTTCCTGACTATTACAGTGGAAATGTAAACAAATTAATTTTTCTCACTTTATTTTCCTTATGTTGACAGTTCCAGTTGACTCCATAGCACAGGCTCTCAGGTAAGGATGAGTTCGTGACCTCTTCATGAAGACAATAATAAAGACAGAAATAAAAGGCTCATGTTAGATTTTCACACAGAAAAGAGATAAGCTTAAGATATTGACGTAACAGGCCCATTCTATCGCGTGCATACAATTGTTTTTAAAAAATACAACGACATTGAATCATATATAAAGGGCATATTGGGAAGTTACAGAAGATAAAGCAAATACAATTAAAGACCAGATTATTTAAAGTAATATTTTAAACCTAAACTAGCAATTTATTTCACAATTGTAATAGTAGCTAATGTAAGATACCAAAGGGAATATTTTGGTAAACTATCTAAGCAAATTATTATTGCCTAGTTTCAAGTAAACTGATACTATAAATCAATTAACTATTGCATAACAAAAAATATATATGTCTGAAAAAAAGTCACAATAGTTGCTGATTCATATTGATAGCCATGTCTCATTTGGCTGCAAACCAAAGTTACCTCCTCAGGATGGCCATGACCTCTGTGTCCTGTGCCATGGACTAAACCATTCTGTGAAAAAATAAGTATTTCTCTCAGCCCCCATATGCATATATATACACTCCCAGGACTTTCACTATACTCACATAGCGTCCAGAGCCCGACTAGCAGAGCACAGTCCAAGACAAGCTTGAACTGAATTGTAGTCTTCAAAGAAGGAAGAAGTCATTACAGACTTAGGGGTACAATGCTATTCTCCATTTGTTTTTGTTTTTCTGCTGAGCTTTATCACTGAATATTGTGGACATTACAGGTCTTTTTCATCATATGTGACATCCAGTAGTTCAAGACCCACCTAGTCTAATCACACCATCAATGCTTTTACAGATATTAGACCTAAATTAGGTTTGGTTTACACAGAAAAGATGGACTGAAAATAGGAGACGGTAGAATAAACTCTTGACACATTTTAAAGGATCATTAAAATGCCTGAACTCATCATTGTAAGGCATCAGCATCAGGCCCTGTAGTTCCTTTATGTTTCCCTTTACAAATGATTAATGTATGTCATTATTTGTTTACATATGAATAACTTCAACTCTAATTTAGTTGGGTATTAATAAAGCAATAATAAAACAACAATCCTAACAAGTATAATTATGGTTCAACAGAAAGTTAGCATAGCCTTCATAAAACACTTGTATAAGGCTCTATCAAATGTATTATTGCCTTTATGGAAACTGTCTATCCCCATACCTTTCTGCCACAATGTACAGTCCTGGATATTCATGTTGCTGTGCCTGATGGCAGCAACTATCAGCCAGACAGGGGCAGTGAGTTCTCCACTATTGGCTGGAGAGAATACTGGAACCACATTATATTGTGGGGGAGTCTCTCAATTTCACTTTTATGAAAATGTATACCTGTCATTGATACTGTGATTCTGAAAAAGCCCAGGTATTAAGCATCAAATTAAGACATGTGGGGCATTTGATGTCCTTACAATAATGTACAACTTGAGGACATTCACAATTTGGCTTCATATGAATAGAATTCAGTTGAAAAAAGTTCACAAACATGCTTGAAAAATAATCCCTGTTGGTGTGGTTGTCATTTGTCATTTAATTTTGAGATGTTCAGGCACATTTACAATTGCATTGAACTCCTGTGATGTATATCTTACTTTTATGAACTTTTATGAAAAGATGGGACGAACTTGTAGTAGGGAAATCCTGACCTTGGTGATAATCAAATTAAAGTGATTCAATGTAAACCTAATATCCTGAACAAGCAATTATGAGTTTTGTATTATTATTATTTAATTGTCCCATGAGCTGACTCAATATTTAAAATCCCATTGGAATAAAAGGTGCAGGAACACATGAGAGCATTGAAATTACCCAACCTTGAAAACTCCTATGTCCTTATAATATTGTGATGGAGAAACATGTTAATTTAGCACTATTACCTGACCCCTACAGTATATGAAATGCCTCTGTACTGTCACTATCTTTGCTTTTTGTTGAAATAATTGACTCATTTGGAGTGAATTCTGGTTATTAAAATGTGCTTTCATTAAAAAAAGAAAAGAAAGAAAACACACGATTAAATACATATCAGTTAAGATTAATTGGTGCAAATCAATGTCCTTGTTATACACAGAGCTTGAAGTTTTTCAGTAATCTCTCTTGGCCTGTCATTTAGTCATCCTGGAGGAAGGGGTCAGTACACTCCCTATGAAGTAGTGTAATTAACAATTATTGAACAATGAGCACATTACTTTTATTTTCATTTAAGTGGATTGATTCTCTTTGCTACATTCTATATATTAGCACATTAACAAACAGAACAATTTGTATGAGTTATTTAAAGTTTATACTTCTACCCATGCATGTAGTTAATAATAATAATAACTAATAATAATAATACCAATAATCGTCATCATCATTAAGTTTTGAAGCTTCAATTATGTTAATTTTTATAATTTATTAGTGACACCGCTTTAACTTTATATTTGTTTGATTGAATACTTATTTCTTATGGACAATTCATACAATTGTGTATTCTTTATTCAGCATTATTTTATATTATACATTTAAAAAGTAATCTGACTGTAAAAAGGTATTACTACATTACTCTTGCTACTCTATTAAGTAGCAAAAGTAATATAGTAATACCATATTGCAGCCAGTCAAATGAACTGCAGCTCACAAATCTTTCATTATTGCACAGTTTTGAGAACATTAACAGTCATAATATTATCTTAATTATTAGTAGTAGTAGTATTCATTAGTAGTACTAGTATTATACTTAATTTTAGTAATTTTAAATAATTTTATAATTGTATCAACTTTTTATAAACTAAAATCATTTCAGACTTTTCCTATTAATGTTATATTTTAGTAAGTGAAAAAGAATTGCCATGTGCTTGTAAGTAATTATTTGTCTAATAATTCTAATAATGGCGATATTTCTACTGCTGGTGTTTCAAAAACAGAGCTTGTCATTGTAATCACTTAAAACTATTTTGACATTTTAAATGAAATGTTCGTTAGGAAAAATAGAGAGTTCTATTGTGGTTACACATACGTCTACAATGCAATTGTATTCTTCAGCATATACTGAGTCTATATCATAAGGGTCTCGTTTGGTGTTTTCCTCAGTTTACTGCGAAGAGATTACAGTATTTTATAACTGTCAGAACAAACATAGCACTGTTTTCATAGCACTTCCCTGAGGGCCAGTATTGCTATACCTTACAGTGGCTCATATTAGAGTTACTAAACTAAAGGACTGAAAATGATTGCATAAAAAGGCAGCACTTGAGTTTGTTGTTTCATTTAAAAAATAGGTCAATATCAAGATAAAATCACAAAAGAAAAATGTATCTATCTATGTAGGACTAATACAAAAATACTTAGCTCAATGACAAATAAAAGTCTGCTATACCCTGTTTAGTTCACTCTGATGAACAACAACATTTTTTTTTATTAGAAATCGCTTCTTTAAAATGCATTATATTGTTCTGACTCCTAGGAGACGCCATAGTAAAAACTATCTTTGTACAAATTGAACAACAGCTACCCATCACTCAAAGGATAAATTATGTTTTAATAGCATTTGAAATTGAATGATATGATTCTTGGTATGTTGAAGACTTTTCATATTTGTTTTAGTATCCAGATGGCAAATTATTGGAAACATGCTAAAAATTAGAGTGCGTTCCATGCAGATCAGAAACAGTCAACAAACTCTGCATATAGATGAAGAAATCACCCAAATATGTAGCCATAGCAACACTTGAGCTTTATTGCTCTTTGTCTGCTTTTTAAAGTGCCTATGGCTCCATGGCAAGGAAAAGAAGTGCCCAGGAAGTCGTGTGTGGAGCCCCAGTTAACAAGAGGAAGTCTCTTCTGATGAAACCCCGCCACTACAGCCCCAGCAATGACTGTGATGAGGAGAATGAGGACCTGGCAGAAACAGAGGACAAAGACGGGCTGAGGAGCATTGACACTCCAGCAGGTAGACAGATGTCCTGTTGTTTTTGTCTGTTTTGATGAACAATTGACGCTGAATTTTTAAATACCATCTGTTGCATTCTTTTTTTTTTCTTTTTTTTCTCATTCCACAGTGATTGTGTTCTGAATGTGCAGTATTGTACTGCTGGGTATTCATTGGTCATTTGTTGCATCCTCATATTTTTTTATTATTTCTTGACAACCAATCTGCTTTATCCTTTATTTAAGCAAGCACTTTCTTTGTATGTTTTTGCTACCGTTTACATTGTCGTCTTTTCTAGTTTGCTCCATCTGCACGGAAAGTTATTTCATGTGTCTGCAGCTCTTCATTAATTACATATATATTAGTTTAAGCATATCCCTACCAAAATATTTGCCAATTAAGACCATAATAAACTGTTTAGTTTTAGGTTTAAACCAAATCATAACTTTGACCTACCGGTGAATTGCAAAGTATAAAATGATGACCTATTGTGTTTTTGTTTATAAGTAGTAGAAAGTTGCTTGTGCTAATAACAGGGTATTTGTGATATGCAATTTGCGAGTAGGGCAAAGTTTAGATTCGGTCCTTGCTGCATGTCCTTTTAATTAACCTTGAAAATAAGTGATGGAATAGATCAAATTATTCAAGGTTGCACAAACCTTATAAACCAGACCACTGACATAATTTCCATTTAATTGAATGTTATGTTAGCTTACATCCAAACAATTTACACAATACAAGAAAGTTTTATATCCAGAGCTTCATAGATGAGCTTTGAACTGCTGACCCCTAATTTGCATATGCCAGTGTTATAACAAGGGTTGTATTTTGACCTCTTTTATCAAATTATTTTGCATAATTTACTTGGGTCCACTTATAGCTAGTTTATTTGATTGAAGTACATACACATTGAATTAAGAATTAAGAAATATTATATATTTTCCTTATCATTTATATAAATATAAATGTATATGCAATACACCTATTTTTATCTAAAATTACATGTAATTGATGCACAGTTTTGTGACTATTTGTGAGAGTTTATTGCAGCTAGCTACTTTTGGCTTAATTTTATTTATATTTTTAAATGTTGGTGATTGTTTTTGTTCTTACTTTTCTCATACAGTTATAGTCTAGTATTAACACCCTTCATTTATAATAATGTAATTTGGAGATTCATAGTTAAATCAATATTATAAATTCAACTTTACTTATTTGAGTAAATATGTAAAAAAATCCAGACTGAACAATGTTAAGACAGGAGGTGTATAAACTTTGATTGCAACTCCATTGATTCCTGTGTAATTCAGCTGAAGTCTTTAGTTTTCTCGGGCTGAATTCAATACAATTTGAAAATACTTATTTAATAAATAAGTAAAGTTTCAAAAACGTAAAAGTAAATTAATCTCATATAGTATAACATCGTTTCAAAAGAAAGTTGTGAATTGAACATTGTGCTGATTAATTAAGATTATGTTTTAAAAATAATTAAATCAAAATGTAACCGCTATGACATATAGGTTTGTAGTTTGCTATTGGCAGGTGGATCAAAGGTTTGATTTAATCCGGCCCCAGAACAAGTCAGAATTCTCCGGGCAGAAACCTAGAATACAGACGTATAGTTTATTTTATTTTATTTTATTTGATACTAAATTATGAATCTAAGGGTGAGCCATTATCACAGCCTATAAGGAGAATACAATAGATGAAAGTGATATAGAGTGCAAATCTCATACGATGATTCGTGTTTTTTTAATTCTCTATTTGTGGTATCTCTTATAAAGTTACCTTATTCACTATTATTTATATTACTCACACTTTAAAGTAATAAAGCCAGTAGATGTATAGCTGGCTAGTACAAGCTTGATATCATGAAATCAGTATCATTGTGTGAATGTAGTAGCTGTGGCTTATTCAACAATACAGGTGGATGTTGCAATGAGGAGTGAGGGCTAGTGGTTATGCGAGGAAAGGAAATCTGTATTTTAAATGTGCTTTGCATTTATTAACTCAGTTTGACAAAAGGGTACTTGTTCAATGTTCTGTTTACATAAAATGATATGAGAAAGTCAATACATTTAAAAAAAAAGTCAAAATTAACTAGTTAATATATTTAGTTACCACTTCATTTATTATTAAATAATTTAGTATTTTCCATATATCTTTTAACATCTCGCTCTGGACTCATCCATCATACACTCCCTACAGACTGGTTGTTAGTGTTTGTGCAGGGGGTGTGTAGCACTCAGAGCCAATGGATCCTATCATGTGTTATACGCAACCTACCCCAGAGAGGTTATGCAGGTCTGCTGCTGGGGACAGGGAGGAATCAAAGGAAACTTCCTCCAGCTGCAATGTCTTTCTCCCCACGGCACTCTGGGGTTATAAAGCCCAGTCCTGCACATTGAGAAGCACCGACCCCCATTTGACCCGCCAATATGGGTGGACACACATACACACATTGAACATTGCACAGGCTATGTCAGACCTAAATCAGAGCAGTTTAATTGACCTCTTTTGCAGTAATGTTTTATTTTCTATTTAGGAATAATGTATCTTGCATGTTGTTCCACAAGTTGACTTCCAAAGCTCCATGATTTTGTTGTTAATGTTGTGATGTAGTCAGGGATCAGATCATTGGAGTGAAGTGCTCTGGCCCATAAATTAAAAAATAAAATAAAATAGTATTACAATCAATCAGCTTTAGTGCCATTCCAGGTTTACAGAAAGGTTGTTGCATGTTTTATAAACCTTACTTGGTTCAATCAGCATGTTTCATATTAATACTATATGCTGTTATGATAAATATTTTATTATTTGAATAGACATGCATTTATAACATGTATTTATTATTATTTATTAGCAAGCATTACATACAATATGTTAAAATGGTAATAGAAGTGTTAATGACTTAAATATTTGTTTACAAATAACACTATCAATATCAAATTACCAGTGTAGACTTCTGAAACTTATTAAGGAAATACCTTTCTCCACTTGGTGCTCAGTCCAAAGCATTATTATTTAGAATTTGACTTTGGCACAATGTAGTAATTGAGTAGTAGGCCAGAAACCATGGCCAGTGAATGTAATCCTAGATCCAGGAATTGATATACATTTGAAATGTGTTTTTTATTATACATCAAGTGTTCACATCAGGGTTTGCAATATTAATGTCAACCCACCCTGGGTTCTGTTCTTTCTGTCTCAGATACATTGCGGTGTCCAAAGCAGATACAATCTACCTCTCCAGTGCAGGTCAACAAAACAACTGAAAATGTACTGAAACACTCTGAGGGCTTCCCCCTATAAATACTGCATCGCCAGCCCAATGCTGCAGCCTTCAGTTCTTGTGGAATGCTTTTATATCTCAGACTTGAATAACAAGAGTTATCTTTTTAGAAGTGCAATACATTCCCTTAAGGATAACATGTAAATATTCTATTTAAAGTATTCTCTTTTGTCAATGTAAAGTGGTAGTGAACCAAACTATGAACAACATTTTGGCAACAATACAGTAAAATGCCTTCCATGAAGGATGATTAATATTTTATTTAAAAGCACTGTCCTTTCTAGAGACAAAACAGTGTGAGCTTCTAATGAACTGAATTATGAACAACATTTTGGCAACAATACATGTGGTTTACATGTGCATTTTAGTCCCCTATAATCTGCACTTAATAGGTATATTTTAAACTATGTAACCAAGCAACAGACGTAATTGTTGCTTTCGAGAGCTTTTGTTAGGCCCTCTAACACAGTCCAAATATGCATAATTAGGCATAATGTCTACAACTCATTATTGTACACATGTGGGTAGTTAAGTGGACCAAGAGAATAGCTCAATGAATTGAGCAGATTCATTGGAAATGGCATTTATTTGTTTCCTGAGTTCATATTACATTACAATTATCATAACCCTTTTTGCACTCCCCTAACCATCAGCAGGGATATTCTGAAAACTTAATTTGTATTTTTTTTTCCTGATTCCTGTTTATATCTGAAGAGATGTCTTTGGACTCACATTATCAAAATGACATAAGATCTTGTTGAGATCGCGGCATGCTTTAAAAGGGACGTCTGTGCATGAAAATCAAATGACAGCTAGAGTGAAAAAAGCCATAAGAATGAGTGCCTGTGGGATGCTGTGAATATCTGCATTTCATAACAGGAAAAAAGCCTCCCATTTGGTCATGCAGTACTGCAGTCGATGTGAGCCAAGCTTCTGCTCTGCAGCAGAGCTCCGGTAATGGCTATTCTGGAGTACAAACCGATCACCTGTTCCAATATAGAAACCACAGTAGGGATCCAAGATTTTTTTCTGTTATTTTTTTGTAAAGGCTGTGCATCCATCTGGATGAAAAACAAGTGCTCATTGCCTGTTCTGCTAATTGTAACTAAGCATAACTGACTAACTTTTAATCTATTTGTTGGATGGGCTCACTGTTTTTTTTTTTTTTTTTTTTTTTTTTCAAATCTATTTAGATTAAAATGTCTCCCACTACAGTAAGGTAGGCAGGTTATTATCAGACCACTGCACACCTCACAAATCCAGTTTGGTCTGGATACAGCAAAGCTTTAATCATAATAAATGAAGTACTGTTTTATTTTTAAAGAATATACAGAAGAACAGTTGCAGATAAAAAGAACAGAATGAAAGATATTCAATCCGACTTAAAAAGAGACCAAAATAATAATCTGCAGTCAACATAACGGTAAATTGACAAGCAGTGTTTGTTTGTATCATAATATAATACGATAATACTACTAATACTAATATTTAATTTATTTGTATTACTATTGTACTAAGCAAATTTTTTTGGAATAAACATATGTATATGTTTATATATATGTATACTGCAAGGTACTAAAATTGTTTTTTGACACCAGCATTTGTTGTTTCATAGAGCTGGTGGAAAAATTAAGCAGGAAACCAAATTCTCTGCCTGGAGGGTTTATTTTATGTATATATATGAATTTATAGATATAACTTTTTTTTTTTTTTATGTCTTTTTCTTTAGTAAAATGCCTATCTGCTATGTGTAGTTCAAAGTCATTCTCAAATACATAATCAATGTATCATATCTTCTACTTTTCCTTAATGGTCTTATTCTGGGTTTTGTATAAATTGTTCCGTGACTCCCAGTTATTTTAGAGGATAGATCTATCATCTACTTAAACTAGCTTTTGCTAAACCCTTATGTCCAAAGAGACTTAACAGCAAGTAAGTTTTAATGATTTGACGGATCAGAAGAGATTGTCTTGAATCAATCCAGATGATAGCTTACCATTCTTGATCATTGACTATGAATATATGTAATCTGGTGTATTTTTATTTTTAAGTGTCATTAAAAAGGGCTTTGTGAAGCTAAACAGACCCTTAATGGCTATCTTCATAAAACTGATTTATTGTGGCATAAACTGAACATTGTAAAGGCTATGTCAAACCTAAATCAGAATAGTCTGTTTTACTTCTTTTGCAGTAATGTTTTATTTTCTCATAGATACTCTGCAATAACTAATGGGTAATTATGCAATTAATCAAACATTACTATTCCAAAGCTCAACACGGTCACATTACAATATATCAGAAGTATAGGACAATGTCTTCTTAGGAGTAATATAGCTTGCATATGTTGTTCCACAAGTTACAAAGCTGGATGACTCAGTTGTTAAAGTTGCGATGTACTCAGTGAAGCAGATCATTGGAGTGAAGTGCTATGGCCCATAAATTAAAATAAAATAAAATAGTAATACATTTTTAATTATGACTATCAAGCAGCTCCAGTGCTCTTCCAGGTTTTAAAAAAGGCTGTTGCATGTTTTATAAACCTTACTTGATTCAATCAGTGCATGTTTCATATTAATACTATACGCTGTTATGATAAATATTTAATTATTTGAATAGACATGCATTTTTAACATGTATTTATTAAGTAACAATATACAAATTTTTCAAATGAAAAGTCCAACACAGAGCATTGCTTTTATTGTCATTATAAATAAACCTCTATGCATGTTCTAATCCAATCACAGAGTTAGTCAAAAATCTAGTATTGTAAAACACAGGTGGCATAATCTGGTCCTGGAGACACACAAGGTCTTACATTTTTGATTCATTGCAGTCCTTCATAAATCAACTCAGTTAATGATCTTGCACAAATGTGTTCTAGCCCTTCATTGATATATGATTGAGATATACTTGCATAACCTATACAATGGTGGTTGTTCACGGCCTTTATTGACCATCCTTGCATTAAAATTTCACATTTGATTGTTTATAAAACTGGCCATGTGTCCAGAAGGTCGAGTGTTCAAGTATCACCCAATCTGCCAAACTTGGCTGGAGTCCCATGGGAAGGTCGACATTTGCATTTGTGTTTCCACAGGCTAGGAAAATCAGACAATGTTAATCCAAGAAGTAAGATACAGATTAGTCAAGCCCTCCTCTGCATGCCTAGGTTAAGTAGCTGTTCAGCATTGTCTGATAAGGTTCATCCAGGGAAAAATAGGACAGTGCTTGGTTTGGAAATGCTCTGCCAAGGGGAAAGGGCAGATGAACCCTCACTAAAAATACTACAATTTAATATTTTTTTTACTAATGAGGAGGTATTTTGGGACAGAAAATGTAATGAATAAAAACAATGCATATGAAAACAATTTTTGGTAGATACATAAATTGCACTACAGAATTGGAGTAGGATGGTGTTAGGCTAAATAACAGGAAATAAATAAATGTCTCCTTTAACATTTTGTGCTGTATCTATACAGAAACACATTTAAAAAAAATCTGATATCTAATCTTATAAGCGTAAAATTACTCTAATAGAAATGAACAATGAATATATTTTATATGGAATTTTTATTGAATTGTTAGGAGTATTTATAATGAAAATAGGATGGA
Source organism: Amia ocellicauda (assembly GCF_036373705.1). Classification (NCBI taxonomy): domain Eukaryota; kingdom Metazoa; phylum Chordata; class Actinopteri; order Amiiformes; family Amiidae; genus Amia; species Amia ocellicauda. The sequence continues at coordinate 17,427,446 of NC_089851.1, read as the reverse complement.
ACTATATTCTATGATGTGTGGAAATTTTAGAATAAGGAGGTATATTTTGCATAACACTGAAACAGAGCTGCACTGAAACAGATTTAGTTCAAGGCTGTCATCATAAAAGAATAAGAGAATACAATGCTCTTTAAATCTAGCATCCTGTTTGAAGCAATATAAAAAGCAAATGTATTTTCCGATTGAAAATGCTTTTGTATTGAAACGCCATATTTCAGTTTGTTCTTTAACTGTACATGTTTTTACTAGAAACCCCATTTGCTGCTTGTCCTCTCCCAACCCCTAAAGCATTTTATGTATGAATTAAGAAATATTATAGCATCCATTTGCAGATTAATAATAATGCAAAACTTCCATATCAAGCATGTTGTGTGTCAGAAGTAAAGCCCTGTGAAATGCATAGGTAATGGCCTGTGACTTTCAGTTAAATGTAGATGGCAAACTACTTGCTTTTCAGTTAAAAACATTGAGCTGTCAATCGATCCACACAGGTGAAACAGAACAGAATCTTCTGCCACAGATCTGTATTTAATTAATTGTTCATTTGCTAATGAATTTATTCAGCAATTGAAGAACTTTTCTATGTTAACTATGTAGTTATATCAGATGCATTAGTCATATTAGGTGCGAGACCAAATCACCGTTTTTGGATTCATGAAGTACACACATATACCTTATGGCAGAAGCCAGAATCTGTTATCTGAAACCACTTTCTACTACTTACATATTTAAACCTGATAGGGTAAGTTTGTAATTTGTTATTGGTGGGTAGGTCAAAGTTTTGATTTGAACTTATTTTTAAAATGAAATATTGTATCACATAGCTTACATAGTTCACATATAAGCTTCATAAGTAAAATTAGTAAAAAGAAAAAAAAAAAGCATACCTTGAAGCATCCGACATTAAATATTTGACAATGTTATATATATTATTTTTCAGGTGGTTCAGGTGGTCAATAAAATGTATTTTATTGTTTTTCTTCCTCCATTATTGATGTATTATGAGAGAAGATATCGCTCAAGCTTCAGTCCTTTGTATTTGGTGATTCCCACTATCTGCCTCTAGCAGTTAAGATAACATATTTAATAATTATATGTTGTAATAAGGAAGAAGCTGGTGTGTTCTTTGCATATTACTATGGTTCCTCAGTAAACCTGTTTGGTTTGAGTGTTTTGAATTTAAACTTGAGGTCAAACAGGTTGTTTGTTCACTAGCAATCCCCAATGTTTTACAGTCTTGCATATACATTTTTACTTTATGCTCTGTTTCAGTAACTTTATTTTTGGCCATGTTTAGGTGGAAGCTTAAACAAAAGTCGAGGAAGCCCTGATACAGAAAAACTCCTTTGCATTAACAACTACCAAGATACTGTAGCAAAAGCCCCAGAACCACAACAATTGTCAGAGGAAGCCCCAGCTGAAAGCTCCCAGCAAGACAACGGAGTTCACTGCACACATGCAGAAAGTGAAAGTGAAGTGCAAGACCAAGTAAAGGAGGATGAAAGCAATGCCAGGATGGGAGTTCAGAACATGACTTACTGCTCTTCCGGGCATAATGAACACAGCTGTGAAAATAGAAGTGATGAGTGGAATAGTTTGCCCAAGTTTGCCCAAGCGAATGGCATGAATGGGAGTCTGTTAGAGAACACAAAAGATTCGCCGGGGAGAAACAGCAATACAAGAAAGTTTGAAGCTGACGAAACAGACTCAGATCCTGATGGTCAGACAACGCGAACAAATGGCCTGCCTGGAGGAGACCGGAGCTGTAGGAGGGACTTAAGTGAAAGTGAAGATGAGGCAGAGGTGTTGGACAGGGAGGAGGACTGGAGATCGGAGGTGTCGGAGGGCACCCTCAATTTCAGCAGAGCAAAAGGAAATTTGAGCCTCCTAGAACAGGCCATCGCACTGCAGTCTGAGCAGCGACAAGTTCTCCACAATGCTTACAAGGAAATGGACAGGTTTTTACTGGAGCAGATGAGTGGGGAAAGGAGGCACCACAGGCTGATAGACATTGAAGCCAGGCAAAGCTATAATGGATGTAAAGGTACGTGATGTAAAGATATATAAAGATATTTAATTAGCACGTGTATTAACAGATCAAAATACTGTTTCATATCACCAGTATCTACAATAATTCCACTTATAACACATGTATTCTTCAGAAATAGCTTAGTGTTCTGATGCAAGCTCCAGGTACTAGTTTTTAAAAGTAATTTAAAATAGACAAGCTGAACTATCGCAATTATATGCTGTAAACTATTTTATATGTCCAACAATACTTGTTCACTTCCAGTACCCCTATGTCTGCTTGTAGAGTCTTTTTATAAACATTTACTTAACACTGGCTGGGAAGTTAAAAATCCTCTTAGTGATCAAAAATCATACTTATTAAAAAAATCTAAATCTGTAAATTTTCACAAATTTCAGTGGATTGTCAGAATACTGAATTTGTATAGGAATCAACTAGATATTTAACCATAACCATAAGTCTTAAATCCTTAGTACTTCTAATGTTTTATACTTATTATTCAAATGACTGCTGCTAAATGTATAATCCCAGTTGTAATCTTTTCTATGGATGGGCATTAAGAAGTGAATGCCCTGCCTAAAACTGCAGCCTTAACTAAAATTACAGATTAAATATAAACATATATGAGAAAAGTGTGTGGTTAGAGTAATATGGTCTTTATTTAATTATTTGATTCTAAATAGATTTCTAGGAAACTCATGCAGAATAGTACAATGAAATTCAATGCTTGAACTATGTTTGTATTATTCCTGATAAACAGGCAATACCAAGGTAAGCAAGCCTGGTTAAAGGACATTCATTCTCTAAAATGAAGGTGACTCATGCTTGGAAAAAAGCTAATTCCTTATAGCATAAGCTCTCCACATAATTTTTTAGGGCGTTCTCCCATATATTGTACATGTATAACTAATTAAATTTCATTACATGAATGTAACTGAATAGAATATAAACACTTATTAGAGTAAAACCTTCTGAATTCCTGGTAATATTCACTAATGCTTAACTACGAAATAAAAAAAAGTGAATTGTAGATATACAGATAAATTAATTAAATAATGTCAAATCCTTTTGAAACATCATCACCCGTTTTATACCTTTCTTCTCATCATGCTTTCACCTTTTCAGATTCTCCACGATCTGATAAAAAAGAAATTAAATGCCCTACACCAGGCTGTGATGGCACTGGTCATGTGACTGGGCTGTACCCACACCACAGGAGTCTATCTGGATGCCCCCATAAAGTCAGAGTGCCCCCTGAGAGTAAGTGCACAGAAGAGGTACCGCTTTGCAAAATACTGAAGAAAATCAATTGCCTTCATTAAACTGTGTTGCTTCCCAAATTAGGAACCATGTAAACATGGTAATTTGTTTGTATGACTAAATTCATATAGCCTATTCTTTTTTGGACGATACTGACCTTAAATCACTCAACCAGCTGTGGATGTCACAGATGCAGATGTTGCAAAACCTTACACAAATCATAGATTCAAGTATGTCCATTCATCACGCACCAAAAAATAAATAGGCAAATCTGTAAAATGTTGCATTTTAGCTGATTTGATTCTTTTTTTAACTATACCGCTGCAATGCTAAATGTATTTTGCTCAGAAATGCTTCATATGGCTGATACCTTATTAAAATTCACTACCATTAAAGATTGCATTGCCTAAAGCATGTGTTAAATCAGCTTAAACCACCACAATATATATACATACTGTATGAATAATTGTACTAAAACCTTATTTTTAATCTCATTTTAGTATAAATGAGGTACCTTTAGAAGAATTTAAAATGATGAACTTTGATTCACTGTGGCTGAGACCTTTGCCTTTAACCTCTTCTTATTTTGTTTGTTATTATTATTTTGAAAGTAGGCTTGGTTGCATAACAAAAGGAACAAACAAATGTAATTAACTTTTTCAATATAAAAGCCTGTGTGTTCTAAAACAAGAAGCAGTATTTGCAAATCAAAGGGATGAACAATTCAGCATTCAAAAATACACATGCACAGCTTTAAAACTAATTGGAAATTATGTGCTCTGCAGAAATGAAAAGTTACTAAGGATACATAGTGGGACTTTGAATTTAAATTGGCACTGTCTTTGCTTTTTAATCCGCAGAATACAACAAGCAGAGATTTTTTATTTTGCTTTCCAAAAATATTAGCAGCCATATGAGCTTTTATTGAAGGAGATATAAGTGAGGAAAGAATCTGAGAGGCTACCCTCTGAAACTAACACTATTGCACATCCCATGCTAATCACCTTCAACATTGTGAAATACGCTCTATCCCTACCCACACTGAGCAGATCAAAGTAAGCACATTGTTAATGAAGGAGATCTTAGTGAAAGGCAGGGAAACTATTTGCTGTTCTGTAACAAGCAATATACTATGCTTAAGTAGACTGCCAGATAAGAAGTGGGTCTCTGCTCCATCCATTTAGCACTGGAGCAACTGCAGAAGATGGCATGTTGAACCCAGTGCTAAGGAATTGCTTCGAGGCCCCTTTCCATGTAGAGTCAGAGCAGTGGTCTAGATGAGGGCATACGCAGGTATACGCAGTATGCCCACATAATTTTAAGGGAACTTTGCATATGCCCACCTAATTTTAAGGGAACTTTTGTGTTTGTCCACCTAATTTGGGATTTTGCATATTCCCTCCTATAATTTATTAATACGGGGGCGTGCCCGGGTTGACAAATCGCCAGCAACCACCCATTTTAGTTTTAGTTATTATCTTTACACCCTAAAAATGTTTAGTAAAAATACTAGCAAGCTCATATTATTACACTAGTTCATACACTGTAAAGCATTTGATCATGACTACAGGTGTATAACCTTTGTTGTTTTCACACATTTTCTGCCATAGTTAGAAAATTACTGCTGAAACAAAGTACATTCTTAAAGTAAACAAATCCTAAAGTAATATTTAATTAAGGGTTACAATGCTGTGGACATAATTGAAGCCATTATCTATCCATGTATCTGATAATTATGTTTTTAAAAGTCTGTTTTGAATGGACAATGTTTCAACAAGGTCTTTAAATATTTTGCAACCTCACAGTGAAACAGGTGCTTGTGATATAATGTATACTTGTACTACAGATGGTTTTGACAGTCTACAGTCTTTTTGTTCAATTAAATCACATTCATCTTAAAGCAGAAACAAGGTTCACCCGCACAAAGTTTTTTTTTATTAAGTCATGTGCAAACTATTTAAATGATTAGCTTGTTTCTATGTATTTACACATGGTAATGGTAATAATATCTTACACTTATGAATTGGTTAATCCATGAGGGGCAATTGTCAAATCTTATCATTTGGAAAGAAAACATATTGTGTGTGCACCCCATCACATGAGGACAACTGAATTTCTTTTAAATTGTAAAGATGAATCTTTGATCTATAATTGCAATGAAAATAATCATCATCATCATTCAGTAATATTGGGAAGTGTTTTTTTCTCTAATAATTATCTCAAATATTAAATGTCTTACAATAACAATAATAATCATAATAATTATACATTTTAGAGAATAATTATGATATTGGTGCCAGCAGTGCAGACAGTTCAGCCCTAACAAGTCTGTTGCTCTCTTCTTCCAGTCCTGGCCATGCATGAGAATGTCCTTAAGTGTCCAACGCCAGGATGCACAGGGAGGGGGCATGTCAACAGCAACCGCAGCACACACAGGAGGTATGTCAATTCCACAGCCACATGCAGTGCTTTCTCACACTTGATTGCCTTTACATTTAAATCACATTTGAGTTACTGTATGTTTTGTGTCAGTGCATTTCCATCCGACCAAATTAAAAATAAAAGTCCCAAGCCATGACATTTCCACTCTTAAGACCAATTACAGTAACAGTAGATGCACCAGGTGTTACATTTTTTAATACTATATATTGTTCACTGACTGGCCTCAAATCCTGCATTTCACTTCGGTCATGATAACACAACTAAGCAGCAAAGCTCTTTAAAATAATTTAATAATAATCTTTCAATTCCATTTATACTTATACTGCGGTGATGTTACCTTTCTTAAACTTTGACTTTCAAAGTGTTTACTGAGTAGATTTTCCTAAAAGATATCTAGTAATGAAAAAGTAGAAAGACAATGGGGTCTCATTCAGCTGCTTTCATATGTCTTTGTTAAGATAACTTCTAGAACAACTAAATGAGACCACTTTAGAACATTTGTCATTTTATCATTCTTAATGCTGAGCTCCAAAGTGCTCCATAGGAATCAATCCACACATAATCTTAATACTAATAAAAAAATGACTGATAAGTCTTCATATTTGTTACTTTCCTTTTAATTAAATGCTATTAAACATTGTATGTGTTCTGTACATTATAATACAATGACTTGCTTGACTGATGTATACCATTTATACTCATGATTGTACTTTATTTGTTTTATATTGATTTTTATATTTTACAGCCTTTCAGGTTGTCCCATTGCTGCTGCTGGAAAAATTATAAAACCCCAGGATGACAGTCAGAAATGTGGACCTATTTCTGACAGGCTCCCCAGGTATGATCCAAGAGTTATTTGTAAACGGGAGTGATTAGCAGCACAAGAGATATGTTCACTGCTATTAATAAAGAAATATGAGGTTTCAAAGAAGATAAGGGAGAGGTAGTTTAGGTTCCATTTACAGTTTATTTAACAGTTCTGATGTCTTGTTAATAAGTGACCTAGGACTGAGTGTAAAAAGCTTTCTTTAAAGGATTGAGATACATGTAAGTTAAGTAAATACATACAATCCAGATGACGATTTTTTGACTGGTTAATATTTAATGAATTTTCTTAATTTTTGTGAACATCCTTACTGTTGAATTTCATATGAGTGAGTCATTTATATTCTAATGTGTAAACTCCATATAGTGTCCAGCTATCTCTTTTCTACTGAACAATATATACACATTTTGTTTGCTTTGAACATCTAAGGACAGATGACAAGTATTTACTTATTTGCCTTGCAGCAGTATTATGAAACATGAGTTAAATATAGCTCTGGTGAATACATCTAGGTATTTTTAGACTTGCTTAGAATTTTGCTTTCATGTTATTCAATAAGTAAATATTTGTACGTGGGGCTTTAAAACAAAGTCTACAGTTTTACAAAATGACACTTATTGAACACTGAACAGCCCACACTGACATTGACAAGAAATGTGTGCACAATCGAATTAAATATGTCTGAAAAGGTTTGAAATGCATTTTAGATATAGAGAAAAAACCGTATGGTAGTGCTATCAAAGATTCCTCCTGCAAAATCTTAATGAAGAATTATTTACCTCTAAGTAACCTACATGTTTGTGTTAAACATGGGGAAATTATCATTTTAAATAAATTATATGTAGCTTTTTACTTTTATACCAAAAGGAAACTAAATTACATGAATTCTTATTAAAACGTTGAAAAACATACATGTAGTATTTTTGTTTGAAAAGAACATTCAAATTCCTTTAAAAAAATAAAATTTCTATGCCACAATATATATGGAATATAGTTGAAAATGATATGCTATGTTTGTGTTTATCTCATTTTTTTTTAAAGATTGTTTCTGAATAAATGTATTCATAAAAACCTAAGAAGCATTAGAAATCAAGGCCCTAAAGCTGGAATTGTTCATGTTTATTATCATGTTACACAAAAGCTCTGTTTCAAGTGCCTGTGGTGTTTAAACCAACATAACAGATCAATATCTCCCCAGAAAGTTTACCGCAGAAATTAACATAATACAACAGTGGATTTAAACAAATTATTTTCCCTTAAGTTGGTCATTTTGGCCTGTAAACTACCCAGCATCCTGATAACTTAATACATTTCCAGCAGTTGACAGTTAGTATCAAAATTGTGATGGGTTAAAATTCCCGCAAAAAATAAAATAAAAATGAAAGTCTCAGAACTGGTTCTAATGCAACACACAATATTAGAGAGAAACAGGTCTTCTGTGCTTTGATCAAATATAGTCTGTTGTAGTCACATGAAAATAAACCTAAAATGGAATTTAAGTTATTTTATTAGTCACACTTTTCAAGTGTCACATTTGGTTTAAATAAATACTTTTAAAGATGAGTGTTTTGTTTTCTGTACTTCCAGAAGAAAATCACATTAAGAGAGCAAATGTGAATATATACAAGATTTGTTTTTTTAAAAGCTGCTTTTCAATGCTTCCTTTTTTCCTTCAGACCTCCAGGTTTAATGAAGCAGTTTGAGACCTCTCACTACAGCTACAAGTTTTCACAGCCTGTCACCACCCTTCAGGCTAGTCTTGCAAAGGATCTTGACAAGTATGGCAAAGTACACTTTGATTATGCCAGCTTTGATGCACAGGTCTTTGGAAAACAAACTACAACACCAACAACACAAGACCAAGAAGCATCTCACTTCTCTGAATGTAAGTTGGCATGACTGGAGTCAGTATTTAACAAAGCCATCCTGCAGTCATAATCTTTATTTGCCTGACAGGCAGAAGACAGCTTTGCCTAACAGGGCTTCAACAAAGCCTTATCATTTCACCCCTTTGCTCTTGAAAATATTTAAAGGATACTAGGTGTTTTAACAGTATATTTTATGTATTCTGTATTTTGTGCCATTTTCTGAATATGAACAATGATTTGGAACCATTGCCATTGTTTTTACTGTTGTGTTTTACTTTGCAATCTAGTATCATAAAATGACAGTGACTAACAGTTGATATTGACACCAAGGGTGCTTCTTGAACATTAACTTCTGGGTTCATCTGTGATATTTCTGGTTAATTAAAATTGAAACCATTGGCTGCTGCTCTTTAGTTGCACAAAACATGTTGGTTTTGAGCAACAAGGGGTGTAAAGCATGTCAGAAGGTACAGAACAGGTACAGCACATGAGTCGACATTTTTTTTCACGAGTTGAGTCGATATTTTTGATATGTGATGTTTAAGTAGAGGTAGACAGTCATTGATGGACAAGGCCACACAAATCCAATGACTGTCTACCTCTGCTGGAGATGGAGAACCAAAGGAAGTATTATATATCGAAATCGAAAGCCCTAAATTGCAGCATTTATCATATATGTGCCAAGACTTAGAGATGGTGAATTATGACAGTTTATCAGGCTTTATTTTCATCTTCATCACCTCATGCTCATGATCTCTGCATTCATTTTAAGTAAAACATTCAAATCACACCGCCCTAAATCATCTCTTTTCACACTTGTAGTGATACATAGTTTTCACAACGTAACAGATTTATTTTCAACGTGGGCAGCTACATAATTTAGTTAGTTTAATATGCTTACTTTTCTTTCCTTCTTTTTCTTCTTCTTCTTCTACTTAGTATTGTGTCCATATCTTGTCAAATCAGTCAGATAAATTACTACACCTGAAGTCAGATTTTTTGACTTACTTTTCTTAAAGTATATGCATGTATGCATGCATCACCTCCAAAATGATTGGCATCCTTGATAAAGATGAGCAAGAAATCTGTATCAAATTAACAATACAAGTAATGAGCTATATTGTAATTTTGTAACATGGCGTATTATATATTGATTCAAGGAAATCAGCAATAATTATAAAATTATCACACAGCTATTGACACCTTTGTGTTCAGTATTTTGTGCAGCCTCCCCTTACAAGGATAAGGCACTGAGCTTTTTTATATATATTTTGTTTTGGAAGGGATCTTCCTCCATACAGAATCTTTCCAGATCTTTGATATTCTTTGGTCTGTGCTTATAGACCCCTCTTCAATTCAATGGGATTCAAGTCTGGAGACTGTGATGGCCATTGCAAAATGTTGATTTTGTGGTCAATTAATAATTTCTTTGTGGATTTTGATGTGTGCTTGGGGTTTATGTCTTGCTGGAATATCCACTTGTGGCCAATTTTCAGCCTCCTGGCAGAGGCAACCAGGTTTTTGCTTAAAATACTTAGTATAGTTCATGATGCCATTGACCTTACCAAGAGCCTTGGGACCAGTGGAAGCAAAACAGCCTGACAGCATCAAAGATCCACCACCATATTTTACAATAGGTAGGATGTTATTTTCTGCATACACATCCTTTCAATGCCAAACCCACAGCTGGTGTGCGTGGCCAAAGAGCTCTATTTTTATCTCATCTGACTATAGCACCCAGTTCCAATCCAAATGCCAATGCCGTTTAGTAAACTCCAGGCACTTACATTTGTTGGTTGCCCTAAAAAAAAGGCTTGTTTGCAAATCTTCCAAATAGGTTATTGGCATGGAGGTGGCATCTAATTGTAAATTTGGAGACTTGGTGACCCCCCAAGATGCAACCAAGTTCTCTAATTCTCCAACTGTGTCTTCTTTGCCTCCCGAACCATCTTCCTCACTGTGCATGGGGCAAGATGCACTTGCGTCCTCCACCAGGCAGGTTTAACACTGTTCCGTTGGTTTTGAACTTTTTAATTATTGCCCTAGTATTGGTATATTTAGGTTTTTATCAAATATTTGTACCCATTGCCTGATTGTCTTTTCATTTGTGAGTTCTTTGCCTTTCCCCATGGTGATGGATGACAAATGGATTATGTATTAGGGGTTACCTCATTATTATATCCCAGTGAAACAGGAAGCCATGGAAGGCCACAGTACAGTTCCTTTAGATTGGGATGTACTTAAAAAGTAGAATGTTAATGCAGATTTAATTGTGTTTGATTTTATTAAAAATAATCTTGTGGGGGGTGGGGGGGGCAATCATTTTGACACCTATCTGTTTGAGGGGAAACAAACACTTAAAAATAAAAGTTTTCTAAGAGCAATTGTATTACTATACAAGAATATAGTTTTTCCATAACATAACATAGAATAACAGACTGTATTTAATGCTATGAGTTAAGCTGTAGCTGTTTCTGTTTTGTAGACCTACTTTGATTTACTTTAGTGTCTCTTCCTCAGCGCCCCTCCAGTATCCCAGCTCCCTGACATCCAACAGTCGGGTGACTATCCCCCGCGGACAAAGCCCCTGTCATTCGGCTGTCTACAGCTACAACCCTGACAGTGAAGAGGCCCACGCCGCTGCTGCTGCTGCTGCTATTCTCAACCTCTCTACCCGGTACAGAGGCAACATCGATGGAATCACTATGAGGCCTCAGGCCCCCTCCACAAAGGTAATAAAATCAGTCTGCTCGGAAAGATATTCGAGAGTGGCCATTTTAAAAGCATCCTTGATTTGTGCATAACATCTAAACATCAAAAGACTGATTCTGGCAAAGAGAACTGCACATACAATGGAAGAAAAACAAGAGGTTTTGGCATAAAGCTTTAATGTACACTAGTAATTACATCAAAAGAAGAAAAAAAAGCATTGCGTAGGCTTTCCTTTTCAATTACAATTAGACGTTCTTGTGGCGCCTGATGCATACAGTTAATACGTTGATTGTAAAAAAAAAAAAAAAAACTTTAAATAATGCCTCTGTGAAACTCAGTCTGGTATGATGCAGATGGTAGAAGATATTCTGGTTAGTAAGATATTATCCTGGATAAGCTGTGTCAGATCAGCCTTTACTGCCCATCTCCATCAGATGGCCTATAAAACTATTTTGGTGGATTAAACCAATCAGCAGAAGGATTCATAAGCTGAGCTCTTTTATTCACACAAATTGAAAATCTCCCACTTTCCATCAAATATGCATCAGTTTAAAAGTTTAACCCTTTTTAAACTCCCTTTGGTGCATCCTATAAATCCACAGTTTTTCTCTACATGAGAATGCAGATTACATGTTACACTTGATATAAAGCCAGAACGGGCATCCTCGTTCTGCACCTGGGTTGGCAGGACTTGCAGACTCACAATGGTTCTTAAAACCACATTCAAGCTCACAAAAACAATTAATGTCAACAATTAATGTCAATTGATAATATTACAAAAATAGAAGATAAATAGAATTGTACTGTCACTTGAGGTTTTTCCATGCTACTCTAAACAGGTTATGGTTTTGCACACCTAAAATATAAAGAGCCCAATTTAAATTCATACTTTTAATGAGCTGAGCATGTGGCCCTGTACCGGGTGCAAACAGGCAAATGAATAAAACAGTGTTTGCATATTTGTCACATGCCCTGCTCTGAATCAAAATGCCTTTATGAATATAAAATATTTGTAGCGCACTTTATGGAGCCAGGTCATTTGGAAGAAAGGGAAGTATAACTTGGAAATATCTGCTGTATGGTATAACCATTTCCCTTCTCAAATGGAGATAACCACTTTAGGGGTCTTGGTGCAAGAATTTACATTTAAATGGAGATGTATTAAGGAACGCGAGGTGCTGGTCTCATAAAATATTTAACCTCAGTATGTGAACATAGCATTATGATTTTTAGATAGACTGTTTTTTAGAAAGGGAGTTCATTCACAGTAAATAAAAGGTATGATTGTTTTTAACTGTTGTGCACTTATTTCTCTTAATTTTAAATGAACGTTTAATGTCTATTAAACTATGCTATACACTAAAGCTCTGTTTACGCAAACCTGAAGGAGCAGTCTCTTCTGCATTGTGCTCAAATTTAGTTGACATATAAATTATGTGTGCACAAAGCAATGTTCATTTTATATAACGATTGAGTAATATAAAGACCAGAATGCATATATAATGATTTATTTGAAATAAACATTGATTTGTAGTTTGCTATACAACATTTTGTTTAGACTGTAGCATTGTTGGGGAAAAAACAACAACATTGGGACTAGATAGTACATTGTGGATGGTATGTGAAAGGGAAAAAATGTCAGTAACTGTGTATTTGTGTAATTGTGTTTATTTATTTTGACCACTTTTGATCAATTATATCGGTATTTAATTAGGAACGAAAACAAATCAAAACAAAATATGTAATTATTATTGTAATACATTAAAGAAAAACACAGTTACCTTTTGCTTCAATAAACTTCCCCTAGCTTCCCTTAACACTCTTTGGGTGTTAATGTTTCTGTCAGATAACCATTCGCAACCTATTGTCTCATTCATTTTTCATTCTGTTGACACCAGTGACAGTGACATTTCTTTAGAATTCATATGTATATTACAACTAAATAGTAATACTACTCTTACTTTAGTTTTTGAGTTCTACCAATGTAAACCTATGACTCCAGCAGTCTGTAAAGAGAAAAATACGCGAATAAGGCTTTATGACTGTCTGCCCAGTAATTGCACTTTTCAGTGACACTTATTGTTTGACCAGCAGTGGATATGAGTGGAATGTTATGTTTTTGCACCGTAATACTGCAGGACATGTAGGAAGTCAAAATGTGAAATGCCATCAGGGTGTGGTGCAAGAAGTTTTAGAGTACAGAAAGTATCCACTGAAACATCACATGCATTAAGTCTAATATCTGTGTTTTTCTGGATGCCACACCACTCCACAAAAGGGGATTTAATTCTTTAGCCCAGTGATAAATGTTTTTCTCAAAAGATGTAATTTGCTATATTGTAGGTCTATTTTTTTCACCTATTTTCAAAATAGTTTCAACTTGGTGTCTGTAATTATGATAATCCTTGAAACATAGAGCATGTGTATGGATAACACATACCTTAATGTAGTATTCTTCATTACTAGATTTTTGTTATATTTCCCTTTTTGACTACTTTGTGTTAGTTTTTCTCTATTGTCTTTTTTTGTCAAGAGCAGTGACTGTTGCAGGACTGTCTCACTATACAGTAATATTAACGCAGAGCATAACACTAAGGTTTGACATTCTTAACACGTCCTTCTTCTTTTAATAGAGAAATTCTGGGCATTCAGCCTCTATATATTAGAATAATCCTCTGGTGGCCAAATAGTGCATCATGGTGCCATTGTCAAAGATATTTTGCTTTTGCATATCATATTCCTCAATTTTGAATGACTTGAGTCCCTCTGCATGTTATATAGATTTGCTAGTAATGCAAAAATAAATGTATAAATCAATAAATATTCAGCTACAATATATTGTCCATATAACATATTAAAAATATTAAAGCAGCATATATATAAAGAGAGAGAGATTTGTTTTCAGTTATTGAGTATTTAAAGTAATTCAGTTTCCTATTGTATCTTTACTAAAGTATATTATTAAAAAAAAGAAAGAAAAGAAACATATTAGTATGTGGTGTTGTGGTGGTGGTTGTTTATATAAAAAAATACCACTCCAATTTGCTGCCCAAAGGGACAATTTTTGTTTCAAATGTTTCCTCTTGACCTTAGGCTACAAACCCAATTATACTGTATTATATGTTGTACCTTATTCAATACTATAAGAACTCTCTATAACAATTGCTGGAAGTAATTATTTGTTTGTATTATTATTATTATTATGTATTCAGAATGTGAGAACGAGTCATATAAAGTTGCTCAATAACAATCACCCATTAAATGTTGCAACTTATGTTACATTCAGCCAATTCATTTCTAAGAGAGGGTGATATTAGGAGGTGAACCACATATGACCCAAAACTGCCACAAGCAGCAGCCATCTTGTAATGTGTCCTAGAAAACAGATAACACAGCTGTTGCTAGTAAACAAAATCCCAGCAATCTGTGCTGCTTATGTTTGAAAAGAATTCTATTAAAAGGGCGATGCTAAGTTCAGTAACATAATAGAGGTATACTGATAATACAGTTCCAATTTTTAATTAAGATCAGCACAAACAAACAAGCTCTGTTAGCTGTGAACAAATGCACACCTCTTTGAAGCTGGTGTTCAGCACATATTCAGTTATAAAACGCGACACAAAATATTTCCTTCACATTCACAATTTGTAGTTTCATTATAAACAAACAAAAAAAAAGCGGTACATTCTTCATATTTTGCCATGTGTGTTTCAGTGAGTTGTAATCACGTTTTGTACAGGATGTCCTTATTGAAGTGGATGAAAATGGCACACTGGACCTGAGTATGAAAAAGAACCGCGATAGAGTAAAAGCCCCACCAATGGTGCCTTTGGGAACAGCACTGCCTACACCCGAGGCTTCTCCTTCAAAGTCTGGCAGCATCAGGGTCACCCCTGCGTTCTACCAGGCGCTGTGTGAGCAGGAGGGGTGGGACACCCCTCTCAACTACAGCAAAGCCCATATAATAAGGGACAACGAGGTAATAAGGGAGGGTGTTTTTAGTGTGAGTTAAAATCATCTTTTGAAAAAGAGTAAACTTCACTTTTGATTGCGTAGGTCTTTATTCGTTTTTTACACTACAGAGTGTTGTTCACCAGTTTTATGTTGAGATTTATTCAGGTTGTGGGGTTATGCCTAAGTGAATACAAAAAGATTATTTAATATGATCTACATTTTGCTTTTTTCCTTTTCCTCCCATCCTATAATGTGCATAATTATACTCTGTTCCCTCTTATTAGATCATTTGCAATTCGAACTTACTATTGCAGCAGTATAGCTTCTAATCTGATATCTCTGAGGTAATTGTATGTTAGGGAATCAAATTACTGTCACACACTGCTTTGAACCCCATTTGTGAAGCGTGTTGCATTGTAGACTTGGCCGTGTTTTTTTCTTCATCTCCACATTGTATTTAATTCAGCTTTAAATAGTTGAAAAACAAATAAGCAGAAACAACAAAAAACACCAAGAGGACGGAGAATAAAGTACACAACATGAACCATATGAAATGATGGGAAAGAGATTACATTACTACATTACATCGAATCATGAAGAGGGATGTTCAAAGTGTGGAATGTTTGTAATTAACAGCATTTGGGAAATAATTATTTGCAGTAATAATAATGATAAATAGAAATGCTGTAAAAATGTGTTTAGTGATATTTAAATGAAGTTCACATCTTAGGAGAGCGTTTGTAAGCAGTGCGATTTGATCCTTCATATATTTCAGCCAAATAAACACAGCATGATTTAGTGCTCCTTTTAATTCATCGCAACATCTGTTCCTCTTTTACAGATGTCTACTTTCTAAGTAAATCCACAGGTTTTACATTATGTTCTGTATATCATAAATACTAGAAGGATTAAAATTGACTTTAAATGGATGTATGGTTTACACTAAGTATACTTAAGCACAGCAATACTCATCCTGTCTGAATCTTGAGCTTACATTTTCAGGGGTGCTCTGTACACTAAATGGTCAGTTGCACCAAATAGTGCACTAATATGGCTTGCTAGCTGACTAATACAAAGAAAGGAAACTGGTGTGTGTTCGTATGAAATAAACTTTTATTTCTTCCAATTTGCAGCAAGATGAAGTTGAAAACGAAGTACTAGAGGACAGAAAATATCCAGGCGATGTAACTATTCCAAGTCCCAAGACCAAAGTGTTCTCCAGGGACAATAAGAAAGAGCTCATGAGGTATGGGAGAAGGGCTGTACTTTGAAAACTTTGCTCTGCCAGTGACACAGGTTTTAATGTTGCCTAAACAAATATGATACGTATTAGACTCTTTGATGTGTTTACGACCAATTATCATTATGTACTGATCTTGCCGAATACAGCAACTAGAACAGCTTAGTTATGGTGTTGGGAAAAACAACATTTTAAAACTGAAATCACCCCACAGGAAAACTGAGCTCAACTCCTGGCAGGTGGACCCTTTTAGTATTTCAACTGGAATTCAGCATTCTAGCTCATCCTGATGAGAGCTGAAGGAAGGAGACAGGCTTTATAAACACAGTGATGTATAATCGAGTATCTGTGCTCTTAGTGACGCACTGCAGCTAAAGGATAGATCAAATAGGAAAATAGGAACAGGCAGTAAATAGGAACAATCATGGTAAAGAGCAAAGAGAGTAGAAATGTACAACATACTTTCTGAGCTATATTATTCATTGCTATGACTGATGTATCTGCAGGTTCATTTGGAGGAGAAATGTATCTGTGTGAATGTGAGTTTATGCGTATATATACATCTTCATTTGAGCTTACCAGTCTCCTAACTGTTTTGTAGTTAGATTGTGCATGTGTTTGCATTTTGTAAAGCTCAGTAGAAGCACCCAGATGCATTTTTTTCAATCTGGGATCCAATATTTGTAGTATGAAAATCAAACTTCTTGCCTTTGAGAATTACATTTTTAAAAGGCCTTGCCTGTCACTGCAAGTTGTAGACACTTTCCTAAATTTCATTTCCTCTACTAAACACTTCTTGCTATACTAACCTCTATAGTAATTTAAGGTATGAAGCCTTTATTTTATTTAGTTTTATTTGTGAAGATAATGTGTTGTTCATAAACACTAAAAGGCAAATACCAATAATGTATTTGTCATGTTACATGTTACTGTAGCTAAAAATGTAAATTATCTGAAACCAGCCTCAAAGAGAAAAGCAATGGTAAAGTTGGTTTCTAGAATTAAAAATGTATATATATATATATATATATATATATATATATATATATATATATATATATATATATATATGTATATGTATATATGTATATGAAAATGAGGAATTATAATTCCTTCATATATAAATCTTGCAGTTTTTACATATTCTGATTACATGACTGCAATTTTCGTACTGACTCTAATATATTTCTATTGTATTGTTTTAAAGCACTTTGACACAGTCCTCACAGTAAAAGTTGGTCAATAAAACACAGATTGGTTGATTGACTGTTACATGTTGAGTTTTGAAGCTTACATGTATTATGTGATCCTTTGTAGCTGTCCCACTCCAGGTTGTGATGGAAGTGGCCATGTGACTGGAAACTATGCTTCACACCGAAGGTATTAAAACTAAAAAGTAGTACCTTTTATACAGTAGTAGCTTTAGTATATAGATCAGTATTCTTAAATCTTTACTGAAGGCAATTTTTGTTGTTGTTGTTGTGTGTGTGTATTGCAGGCAAGAACCCCCTCTTGTGGCTTTATTGAAAGAGTTTTGAAATCTCTGTTAGTTTAGGGAATCCTGAGAGGTCTGTCCTGTAAAAGCTCCTGTCCAGAGCGCAGGGGAATCTGCTGGAGGATGCTTATTTTATGTTTATGCAATTTTGGATGGAGTAGCAATAGCTTTGTCTTCTACTTCAGACGACCAGAATCACAGAGTGCAGGATACACAGAAGCAAGTTGTAGAGTGATTTATTCTCTGCAGCTCTTCTAAAATAAACCATACATATAGAGAATGTATAGAGTATAGAGGTTTTATAGATGGGAGTATGCAAAAGAGTGGATATCAAATTTTAAACTGATTTAAAACTTTCACATGGATAATCTGACAGTATAGGTTTTATATTTGTGTATTTTGAATAACATTTTGATTTTATTTTTGTAGTGTTTCCGGGTGCCCATTGGCTGACAAGACTCTCAAATCTCTAATGGCTGCCAATTCTCAGGAACTCAAGTATGTACTGCTACTGAATTGTTTGGAACAGTGAGGTGTTGAGTGTTCCAAATAAAAAAGATATTGTATGACAGAGCAGAGAGGTCAATTTGCTTCATGGCTCAAAATAAGATGGGTCTAGCAAAACAAAAAATGGGAAAGATCGAAAATAAAAATACATGACCAGTTATGGATTGGGGTGTTCATGAGATATGTTTTTTGCATCATATCTGCTAGTGTGATAGAGTGACTGCTGTCGTATTGTCGTTTGGGCCAGTGAGGGGGACAAGCATTTCGAGCGGGGAAGGAGGGAGGGGGGAGTTCACCTGTACATCTTGTAAATAATGACTATGAACTAACGTGTAGTTGTTGACATAATTACCATAAATGACACCTATGGGGAAATTATTAATGCTCTCTCAATATTGAAGAGAGCCAATGAAACCGGACATACATTATTGGGGAGGACAAAAACATTGGGGGGAAAGGTGTCCCCCCCCTAAGCCTACGCCTATGTTTTGGGCAGTCGTGTTTCACTAGCATTGGGCCTGGACATCTTTCAACATAAAAACTACATTTCATAAAGTTGGGAGAGTCCCTTACACAAGTTTAACTTGGTGCATTTACCATAGTATTTATGTTTGTTTAACATGGTTTTACCATAGTTTTGCAGTGGTTTCCTGTTTGTTCAATGTGCCTATTTTATTGTAGCATATCATGGTATTTCTATAATCCAGTATTATAAAAGACAACAAAGGCATATTGAAAGGTCAAATAGCATAAGGGGTAGCACAGTGGTTTGAGGAGAGCAGAGTTGTAAGAGGTTTCTGTCTGTTTGTAGATATCAGACCTTTATACAACTACAATAATACAAATTACTTTACCATTGTGGTTAATTTAACATCCTCCTTGCATTGTTTTTCATGTTCTAATCTCTTAGGTGCCCAACACCTGGTTGTGATGGGTCAGGTCATGTGACTGGAAACTACGCCTCACACAGAAGGTATGCTTTTCTGGAAAGGTAGCTGTACTGCTATGTAAACTCACTGGTCTTGTTAGCAACCTTTGCACTTCTTATTCTGGTAAGGTTGGATGCTAAGAGTTAATGAACCAAGCAATTGAGTGGTTACAGCTGCTGCAGTTACACCATTATTTGATAGAAATTTTAATAATTATATAATTTCCATTTTCTGGTCATTTTGAAAGGTTCCTTGTTT
Organism: Amia ocellicauda; assembly: GCF_036373705.1. NCBI lineage: Eukaryota > Metazoa > Chordata > Actinopteri > Amiiformes > Amiidae > Amia > Amia ocellicauda. The sequence continues at coordinate 17,407,926 of NC_089851.1, read as the reverse complement.
ACCTTCCAGGAGTTTAGCTAATATTTTCCATAATACACAATACACACTGGTGCATATAGCTGTGTTAAATTTCTCCAAGATAGAAGAACACTGAAATATTAAACTAAAACCGATCGTGTCATTTGTAGTTGTTTACCACATGAGAAAAGTTCAGAATAGTGCCCTTGTTTTTTAACTACTCTGTTATCAGTTATCGGTTTGTAAATTTTAGTCATATCAAATTATATTTATAGGTGTACTTGATTTTGAAAACCTAATAAAAGTGTATTAACACATTTGATCATATTTAACTTACCTATTTTATTAAACTACATATAATGTTAATCTTTATTAAATCATGTGTGTTTACAAATTATTATGAAGATCTGAAAATCTAAGTAAAACTGATTGTCCTTCCTGGAATAAATAGCAAAAGGCATAAGTTCAGTCCTGTGTTTAGACTGTGTTTAGTGATTTTTATGGCTGCCTGTATTCTGGCTTGGCTGGACTCAGTACTATGACCCTAGATGAATCCACTGGTGATTTTTATTTTCCCAAAGAGTAGCTTATCTTCCTTGAATCTCTTTCAGCTTATCAGGATGTCCACGGGCCAGAAAGGGAGGGTTGAAGCTTACACCAAACAAGGATGAGAAGGAAGACCAAGAAATTAAGTACGTTTGTAGTTATTCTTCATAATTCATGTATACAGTGGTAGCACATATTTTTTCATGTATATTTTTAATACATCAATTGTTTCCTACCACTGCACATTGTTATCCCAGTTAATTTACTAATTTAGTGATGGATCAGATTATGTTTTCTAGGCTTAATATCCATTCTGTTATTAAAGTGTCCTTTAAAGGAGTGCTTATAAACATTAGTTAATTGACAAGACTTAAAGCATCATATATCAAAATTGCCATTTTATATTGGTAAACAGACATTTTAGAAACAAGGCTGCTGTTGTGTTTTTTGCCTTACCTGGCATGTGAACCTTTCTGTAAAAAATAAAAAATGTATTATACTTTATTTATATACAGCTGCCTTACTATAACAAATGGCATTTTACAGTACTCAGGAAGCTTTGTAATTTATTTAAGCACAAAACAGTAAACTTAGATATGTTACATCAATTTCTACAGTATTAATTAAAGCAAATATTCATTTTTAAGTTCAACCACTAACAGAGTATTATACAGAAAAGTCATAGGTCTATTTCTATAATTAAATATTGTTATAACAGGTTGCTATGGGAAAATACCAATGTGTTGCTTGTCCACATTTGATATATAAAATACAGTGTGCGTGATGTCATACTGAGTTACAAATAGCAGACACGCTGTTTAATGCTTGATTCTGGTGGCAGATAGATAGTAACATTGGTTAAAAAAATACTGAAGATAACAAAATTAGTCATGTGTGACATGCATCAGGAAGTTACACTATGGAGAAAGAAACATGTTGTTGGCATCTTGGCATTGTGAAGATTTAAATAGATTAATAGTATTATTATTAACAGATGACTAGGCTTTAGATAGCTTCATTTTTGTTGACATACAAGAGCAGGTCATTTAACTGGAATCTTTGGTTTTCTCTAGGCAGAATCAGTATTCATCAAACTCTGAAAAGATGTCATTGATACATAAGTATATCTCAAGGGAAATGTTTGAATACTTTAAACTACAACTGTAGATGTATTACATACGGTCAGACAAGGTACACTGTTCTAATTCTTATCTTAGTAATGATTGCAGTTGTAAAGAACCTAACCTTTTAGAGCCACAACAGACTAAAGTGTTGAAACGAAAATGAACTGTAAGGAGTAAATAAGGTTTATTCAAGCTGTTATTTACAATTCTTATTGTTCATTCTTCCTGCACAATAATTCTTCAAACAAAAACAAGACAATTGTGGTTATGTATGTATTTAATTTCATTTTGCATCATTTATATTCAAATGTTAATTTACTTGGCTTACTGTAACAACTCCTGTACTTGAAACTAGAGGGCTGTAGGCAACTAACATGCAAACAAAAGCTCAGTCCATTGTGTGCCACCCTGCATGGTATCCTGGTCACAGTCTGCAAGGAAATATTTTTGTAAACAGATTGTTGCTAATGCTTGGAATAAATTTACAAGTCATGGTAAATCTACCAAGAATCAGCTAATTGTGTGTCAGGACAATTATGACGTAGGATTGGGGGCCATGCACCCCATTCTCTTTCTCAGCCTATTGTTACTTCCTTATGTTCTTAAAAAAGACGCTGCTCTTTGTTACATGTGAATGAACTGGAGAAAATGGTCTCTGGACAGAAGCCAAGACAAACCCTTGAATATCACAGCAAAGCTTGTGGAAATGAAAAGATCAGGGGTCATTGAAAATCCGTTCAGCTTTGTCCCATTGGCAGTTGGAAATAAGGCATTTGATTATTTTTTCTTAAAGATTTTACACCACTCTCTAAGTTATGTGTGTTATCTATTTAAGTGTTTGAACTATTTTAAAATGAAATAATAACAATAAGAATAACACTACTCTGAATATGATACAATATATTGCATACAGCATGGAATATGTTGTGGATAATTAGTGGAAATGAAATGAATGACTACTACAACATGTTTATCTTTTTTGTTTTTCAGATATGAAAATAGATTTGGGTTTTAATTACTAATGCAGGGTCAGGAGGTTATGTATTAGATTGGAATAGATAATATTAAGGTAGGATAATGCAAACTACATACTATATGTTCAAGGATGTGGAATTTTATGGGAATTGTCCTTGGGCTTGGGATACCTTGTGTTGGTGGGTGTCTGTTTTTCATTGTTAGACTTATAGTAATGTTTATATGCAATCCTCTTATTACTGATTTGTTTATGTAGTGGTCATGGTTTAAGTATTAATAGTACCTCAACCATTCAGATCCAACAGGACCATACTATGTGTATTTCTTTCTTAAATTGTATAATTTGAACAATTGAAAATCTATATAGTAGAGCTTAACTATTATCACCAATATGTGATCCTTACAGATTAAACTTGTGCAGTGCGGGAAAAAAATAATGATTTACAGCAGTACAACATATCCAAATAATATGAATCATCCACACTCCATGTTAAACACATAACAAAAAAGAACCACTGGGGAATCCCCACTGTTTCCTGTTTGTTTGTGCCTTTGTTTGTTTGGTTTGATAACAAATACACACTTTAAAAAACACCGCACCAAGCATTGCGTGTCTTTTTTGCTTTCCTTTTTTTAAGCACACCCTTTAGAATTTCAATAACTGTGATTATCATTTAATTAGCACTTTGTACATTAGCTTCAGTATCAATAATTTATGATGTGCGTCTGCTTTCTCTAGGCCTGGGTAGAGAGCAATAAACTGTTTTATAGAAAGTTGGCACTAAAATAGAACAATTTTCCTTGTTTTTCTGTTAGATGTCCAGTAATTGGTTGTGATGGCCAAGGTCACATATCGGGCAAATATACATCCCACCGCAGTGCAGGAAGCTGCCCCATTGCTGCCAAGAGACAGAAGGAGAGCTCTATTAATGGGACTCCATTCTCCTGGAAAGTCAGCAAACAGGAATTGCCACACTGTCCTTTGCCAGGCTGTAATGGATTGGGTCATGCTAATAATGTATTTGTCACTCATAGAAGGTAAGTCACCATTCCATTTTATCAGTTGTCTGTCCCTGTGTAATTCTGTACGTGAGGCATAAACTTTTACATTAACACCTTCTATTTCATGTTGCAATCATCCAAATTGCTAGCTGAAGCGTCTGGTTAAAAGTAGACAAAGACTCTGTTTTACGTCATGATCAATAAGGAACAACCAACATTTCAAACATTATGCAACATAGCTATTGTGTGATTATTTCAGTGTTGGAACTAAATTAATCTGTATTTTCTTGAGATTTCAATTATTTTTATTTTTACTTTTGCCAGCTTGTCTGGATGTCCACTGAATGCTCAGTCAATCAAGAAAAAGGTTTCAGGAGAGGAGATGATGACCATTAAACTCAAAGCAAGCAGTGGTAAGCTCACTTGTTGAATGTGTTTCCTTTTTAAGCCTGAGGTTGTCATAGAAGGGCTTATCACACATTAATCTGATTTAAATCAAAGGATTGAATCTAGATGTACGACATTATGGATAGTGTATCTCTATCAAGCAACTGTCTTTTTATTATCCCTACAAGTTATAAATAAAATGCTTATATTTGGGTTTTTCTATTATTTTTGCCAATCAAATGTGTTTAACAGTTGAAATATCAATACCTCATAGTGATTAGCAATTAGCAATTTAGAAATCAAATATTTAATTTAAAAATATCACCTGACTTTTCAGCTGTTTTGATTTAAGATGTAATTATTTTGTATAGTGTGTGTGTGTGTGTGTGTGTGTGTGTGTGTGTGTGTGTGTATCAATGTCATATGAATTGCTTTTTACTTAACAGATGATTCATTTATATTCCTTGATAAGTATACAAACTATGTGGTTATGTTGCTGATTTGAATGTTGTTTTGGTATGTTCTGATTTCTCATAGGCATAGAAAATGACGAAGAGATGAAACATCTGGATGAAGAGATAAAGGAACTGAATGAATCAAACCTGAAAATAGAGGCTGACATGATGAAACTCCAGACACAGGTAAGAAAATGTTATCACTGCGAATACTTCAAAACCCCCGCACGGGGGAAATGTTGTGTCTGAATGCTTTATTTATTTATTTCCCATAATAGATATCATCAATGGAATGTAATCTAAAAACAATTGAAGAAGAAAACAAGCTGATTGAGCAACATAATGACAGCCTGCTGAAGGAGCTGGCACGCCTGAGTCAGGCACTTATCAACAGTCTTACTGACATACAACTCCCTCAGATGGTAGGTCAGACCGCTTTTCTCTCAATAGTAATTTCTCAGGCAAATTAAAAAAATATCTAAATACAATTAACTGTACACATTTCAGGGAAATGCAATTGAATTAAGGGAAAAGACAGCTGTATTTTGTTTGTTTCTTTGTTTTCAGGAACTATATATGTCATGTATGGCTGCAATATGCTTACACATTAGGATTGTTTTGCTGACACAAAGACAGGAGTTTAATGTAGTCATTAAAGGTAAACGTGTTACGAAATATCCTCAGAAATTATTTGTGGGTGTGTTTCTAACTATGATTATAACTGAGGAAATGGTGAGACAAAGGCCTAGACCTTATTTAAAATTAAAATAAGACACCCCGAATCCCACCATCCGCAAATTTATAAAATACAGTAATTGAACTCAGATTTAAATGGGGTGGAAGGAAGTATCTTCTGTAAAAGGTTTTTGTGTTGATGACATCAGCAGTTCTTGTATAAGATTAGAATTGTCTCTTTTCTGCATTGTTCTCTGAAAAACAAAAAATCTGCTTTAAATTTCTGCTATTAAAATTCTTACAAGGACTTAACTAAACTCAACTAAGAACATGACCCCTGGCTTGAAATCTAATCACTAGCTCCTTTAGAAGGTTTATATTGACTGTAAAATCTCTTATTTGATAAATCTTTATATTGTCTGACCTCTAATCTGTCTGACTATATTGACCCTCTGTTGCACATTCCCTGCTTGTCTAATGGGGATTCCTCGAGCCCACCTTTAATCATTTAACTCCAGGGCTTTGTTTGGCTGTGTCCCTAAAGCCTACAATGTCTGATCTTATTCTTAATGCAGTGGCTGAAATCCCTCCTTCCTTTTCAGAGTTGCTTTTGCCATTAGGGATTATATCTGCTTTGTTTATAACACGTGATGTAGAAATGCAATATTGATTGATTGGTTACAAACATCACATATATAAGTATGTAATGTGTGATTTTGGATATTACTGTCCATATATATCATAATGTATATTGACATTTGTCTTGAATTTGTTTTTCAGGGGCCAATCAGTGAACAGAATTTTGAAGCCTATGTGAACACTTTAACAGATATGTATAACAATTCAGAGCATGATTATTCTCCTGAATGTAAAGCTCTTCTTGAAAGCATCAAGCAAGCTGTAAAGGGAATTCACATGTAAGCTTTCTAGTCAGCATGAAATGTATCAAAGCTATAAATTCTGCTGAACAGCTGGATTCTGTGGGATGCACTGGTTTGGTCGCATGTACAAACGAAGACTTTTGGAAATGCAGTTCCGTTTTACAGCCGACACATTGCACTAAAAGCATATTTATACCAATACCAGCCGTGAAATGTAATGGACTTTAACAACAATTCACTTGATATATTTATTTTAGTGGATTTTTAACCCTTGCACTTAGTTTCTTTTTATAGTTTGCTGTAAATTAATTGTGTATTTGTTATTTTTTTATATTTTATTATTTATTGTCTTAATATATAAGGTTGTTTGATTTGTAATTTATTCCTGCCATATTTAATCAGACATTTACTTTAAGAAAAATATAGGGACAATAATTAACCTTCAACACTTAAGAAGCAGATTTAATGTAAAATGTTGTGGGCAGCAGTCTTAATCACTTGTATATTCTGCACATTGTAAAGAACATTTTAACAGCTTTCAGTTTAATTTTCATAGGGCTTTTTATTACTTTGAATTAGCACATTTCATGGAACTTCTCTTGAGCAAAAACATGGTATACTGCTGCCCTCTAGTGGTGAGTTACTTGCAAAAATATTTAAAGCAATAATGGCATTTGACATTATGCTTTTTAGCAACAGGAATACAACATTTTAAAAAACAATAATCAGTTGCTTTCTATGAATTAATTATATATATACATATATTTATTGAACTGAATGCACATTAGACTTAAATACTGTTGAACGTGTACTGTAAAGAAGGACTACTGAACTCAAAGATCAAAGGAATCTACAGTTTAAATTTTTGGAAAATAAGTGGTGTCAAGTAGATGCTTATTATTGGCAAAGAAATTCTCAAATTGGCACTCACTGAGAAATTATTTCTCCTCTTCACCAGATGCAACCTTATTTTCTCATTTCTCATAAAAGAACTGAATGTGGCTTTCAACCTCAGAACTTTGCCCATAATATTGAACCGATTGCCAGTGAGACAATGAGAACATCATTATTTTGTTTTTTAAAACTAAGTCTTGAATATTTTTTGAATATTTTTTTCTAAACTATATTGATATGAACTGCCTTCTGTGTGCACACTGAACTGTGTGCATATATGTGCCTAAGTGTAAATGTGTACATGAAACATCACAGTTTTATGGTACGACCATACTATGTTAAATGTTGTTTAATTTATACACAGTACAGTTATTTTTTCAATTGCAAACAAGAATGATATTAGAACTGTTCATTTAACCTAAGGCACTTGCTACTGTTAAAATGTCATCTCAGAGTAACAGAGCACAATGTGACTGGTCCAACCTTTATTTAAGTAGGCTTAAACTTTTCAGCTATGTACTTTACCATTGCTCTCAGCAATGGCCAAAATTATATATAAGTGTATGAAGGCTTGTGAATATGGCTAATTCTGTAATGGTCTTTCACACATACTAAGAGATGGGTTTTGCTAAAGCGAAATCTAATATCACTTTCATGGCTCTATTCTTGAAAAAATCAACCTGCCATATTAAGTTTCTTTTGTTTTCTGTCATGTGAGAATAGCACAATAATGGAATGTACTGTAATTATTATTAACACAATTAAAGCCCATATTGTAATGGCATAACCATATTTACAGCAAACATTACAATCTGTGCTAGTTGGGGGGCTGACATATTTGTTATAAAACAAACATTCGGATATAATTACAAATAATGTCTTTCATTTATGAAATCAGAACACTTACTGTGAAATATTCCCATATGCAGGATTGTAACATGATCCATTTACATACAGGATTTAAAGTGCTTACAATTAATTAGGTATTTTGCTTCCAGTTCACATGTATAATATGACTATATAACAGGTGATGTATAGATCAACTGTCACTTAAATGATCAATGTTGGCTTAGTGGCAATAAAGAAGAATGTCATATTTATGGGCTTATATTAAGTTGTCCCAACACTAAATTATTCCAGTTTGTAAGTCAAACAAATAATCAAACTTGTATTTATTTATTTATGTATTTATTGTATTTTATTTTACTGTGTAATTCCATGTATTGGTCATGTAAAGAGTGAATGGAAGTTGTTCAGCTAAATCCATGATTAGATGACCATAAAGTGTGCTTTGAACGTTTATTTATGTATTTATTTATTTGTGTATGTATTTATTTAGCAGAAACAAATAGACAGATTTGAATACATTCTGCTCATGTTTGATTATAATTAACAATAATGTAGAGCACAGATTCCCAGGAGACACATTTATTTTATTGTGTTACTTTAAGCATATTTATATATACTATTAAAATAACTTCTGTTAAGCAATAAGCAAGCACAACATATACACCCACTCCCCCTAACAAACCCCTGTTTACACAATCTGTTGAACTCATTTTTTTAGTGCTTACAATTTCATACAAGTATACTTAAATTCAATATGCCAAAAAATGTCTGTGTATGTATGTGCATATATATATATATATATATATACAGTGAGGGAAAAAAGTATTTGATCCCCTGCTGATTTTGTACTTTTGTCGACTGACAAAAAATGATCCATCTATAATTTTAATGGTAGGTGTATTTTAACAGTGAGAGACAGAATAACAACAAAAAAATCCAGAAAAACGCATTTCAAAAAGTTATAAATTGATTTGCATGTTAATGAGGGAAATAAGTATTTGATCCCCTATCAATCAGCAAGATTTCTGGCTCCCAGGTGTCTTTTATACAGGTAACGAGCTGAGATTAGGAGCACTCTCTTAAAGGGAGTGCTCCTAATCTCAGCTCGTTACCTGTATAAAAGACACCTGTCCACAGAAGCAATCAATCAATCAGATTCCAAACTCTCCACCATGGCCAAGACCAAAGAGCTGTCCAAGGATGTCAGGGACAAGATTGTAGACCTACACTAGGCTGGAATGGGCTACAAGACCATCGCCAAGCAGCTTGGTGAGAAGGTGACAACAGTTGGTGAGATTATTCGCAAATGGAAGAAACACAAAATAACTGTCAGTCTCCCTCGGTCTGGGGCTCCATGCAAGATCTCACCTCGTGGAGTTTCAATGATCATGAGAACGGTGAGGAATCAGCCCAGAACTACACGGGAGGATCTTGTTAATGATCTCAAGGCAGCTGGGACCATAGTCACCCTGAAAACAATTGGTAACACACTACGCCGTGAAGGACTAAAATCCTGCAGCGCCCGCAAGGTCCCCCTGCTCAAGAAAGCACATGTACAGGCCCGTCTGAAGTTTGCCAATGAACATCTGAATGATTCAGAGGAGAACTGGGTGAAAGTGTTGTGGTCAGATGAGACCAAAATCGAGCTCTTTGGCATCAACTCAACTCGCCTTGTTTGGAGGAGAAGGAATGACCCCAAGAACACCATCCCCACCGTCAAACATGGAGGTGGAAACATTATGCTTTGGGGGTGTTTTTCTGCTAAGGGGACAGGACAACTGCACCGCATCAAAGGGACGATGGACGGGGCCATGTACCGTCAAATCTTGGGTGAGAACCTCCTTCCCTCTGCCAGGGCATTGAAAATGGGTCGTGGATGGGTATTCCAGCATGACAATGACCCAAAACACACAGCCAAGGCAACAAAGGAGTGGCTCAAGAAGAAGCACATTAAGGTCCTGGAGTGGCCTAGCCAGCCTCCAGACCTTAATCCCATAGAAAATCTGTGGAGGGAGCTGAAGGTTCGAGTTGCCAAACGTCAGCCTCGAAACCTTAATGACTTGGAGAGGATCTGCAAAGAGGAGTGGGACAAAATCCCTCCTGAGATGTGTGCAAACCTGGTGGCCAACTACAAGAAACGTCTGACCTCTGTGATTGCCAACAAGGGTTTTGCCACCAAGTATTAAGTCGAAGGGGTCAAATACTTATTTCCCTCATTAACATGCAAATCAATTTATAACTTTTTTGAAATGTGTTTTTTTGGATTTTTTTGTTGTTATTCTGTCTCTCACTGTTAAAATACACCTACCATTAAAATTATAGACTGATCATTTCTTTGTCAGTGGGCAAACGTACAAAATCAGCAGGGGATCAAATACTTTTTTTCCCTCACTGTATATATATATATATGTGTGTGTGTATGTGTGTGTGTGTGTGTGTGCACGCATATGTGTGGATTTAATTTATATTTTGAAATCTCAGAAGAAGAAAAACATTCATTTTTATCATTTTTTCAAGATTAGAGCCTTTGGTATCAGTGTTAATTATTTTTCAAAATATAAATTGTACAAAATATTTTACCATTATCATTTAGTTATATCAAGGTTTGGGGGAACTCATTTGTGGGTTTCTTGTTCTTTTCCCAGCTAGGTTGCATTAACTAATGTTTGTATATTTAAACTTGATACATGTTCTGATAGAATAGGCCAGTACTTTTTGTGCAGTTGAAATTAAACAATTAATGAAGTCTACACAAACCTGCCAACAGAATGATCATTTGCTAAATGCAAAGAGATGTTTTATTTTATACAAAATTAGTCAACTCATTAAATTGTAATTTTAATAAATTAAACTTTTATCAAGCATTTTGTTTAAATTCATTATACTTGTAAAACTTTATAATTCTGCTTATTTATTTGTAATTGTTAATATTTAATTTATATGCCATGCATTGTTTGCTCAGGAAGTTTTGTGAAGAATATTTATTTTTTCCTTGTTTGTACTTGATGTATTTTGTAATGTGCACTAAATTTTGTGTTGAACAACATTGGTAATATGAAACTGTATTGTAAATTAGATTTTTTTTTTTTTAAGATTAAAAGTTATGCATTTTTTTCATGTCAAGTAGTTTATACATTGGAGTTTCCTTAATATTTTACTATTTCATAAACAGGTATGTGCTGTGTTGTACAGTTTGTGTATGGTAGAAATAAAATTGAAAACTGAAAGTTTTTGTGTAAATTACCTCAACCAGATAAAAACTCAGTCAACTCGTGTTCACCACTCATACATATTGATATGGGCTTTGAAGTAGGTGTTTTTAACGGAATCCATATCTTATATTGGACATTCTGATTGAAAATTGAAAATAAAACCAATGACATTGCATATTTTGTGGATACTACCCAGTCTTCTACCCAAAGCTTATGTTACAAGCTGAAGCTTCTCTAAAACCACCCTCATGGATACCCATTCTTCCCATCCCTCTATCCATCTTTCTATCTCCATTCCACTTGACTCCACCACTCTCTCAAAATCAATTATCAAACCTGTACAATGCTGACCAGAAGATGTCAGAGTGGAGTACAGAAAGGTACAATATGCATGTAATTGAAAAAAAAAAGAAAATGCCTTATGGGTCACTTCTGCTAAATGCCTTTGTTTAAGACAAAAAGGTGTCTGTTTGTGGCTGATGAACTTCACTAAAAAGGTTTATAGATAAGAGAGTAATCTTAATATATATAAAAGACAGTGATTAACAAAGTAGCCCACTATGTCAACTAAATAACTCTGTAAACTAAGTGAGTATCTGAAAATATTTTTAAGACACAAAACTCTCTTATAGAATGTATCATGTATTTTCTTCTACATTCTTATGTATGTTTCTGGTTGAGTCCTAAGAACTTCAAGGAGGACTATGGCAAGCCAAATTATCATTTAGAGATATCTCTAAATCATTTAAAGATATCTTTAAATATTTGAAGATATCTCTAAATGATTTGAAGATATCTTTAGATGATTTAGAGATATCTGCAAATCATTTAAATATATCTCATTTAAAAGTACATTTAGAGATATTTCTAAATGATTTGAATATATATCTAAATGGTTTGCAGATATCTCTAAATCATTTAAAGATAACTGCAAAACATTTAGAGATATCTGCAAATCATTTAGAGATATCTTCAAATTACTTCCTGTATGTAGCCCAAGATTATCACTTCCTGTTAACTTGTTAATTCATTTCTATGTAACTGAATAAGGAAACAGGAAGTGATAATCTCAAGCTAAAATACAGGAAGTCATTTGAAGATATCTTGAAATGATTTGCAGATATTTCTAAATGATTTGCAGATATCTTTAAATGATTTAGAGATATCTGCAAATCATTTAGAGATATATATTTAAAAGCACCTTATTTAGATATCTCTAAATTGTTTGCAGATATCTCTAAATCATTTATGGATATCTTTAAATGATTTAGAGATATCTTTAAATATTTGAAGATATCTTTAAATGCATTTAGAGATATCTCTAAATGATAATTTGGCTTGCCAGAGAGGTCTCCCTGTAACATGTTGTCTACTAAGGCTGAACAGATTTAGCACTATCAGTCTATCATGATGACTCATGTCTTTCAGCTCAGCCTAGCTAAGTTTTATAAAGACATGGTGCCCATAACTGAATACGGTATCCTTATTGTGGTCTAAGGTATCATGATATCGATATGCATTATTATTAATATAATTTGTACTTATTATTTAAAACCATAACATCACAATCAAAAATAAAATACAAAATTCAGCCACTACAGTCAGGGCTATAACTAGGGCAGGGCAAACAGTGCTGTCACCCAGGGAGCAAAGCTGTGGGACCAGAACAATTATGGAAATGTAATCTCAATCAAGTAATAATTGTGATTTGTAGTTTTCAATGTTGTCCTTTGTCAGCTGTCAGTGCCCCCAAACATATTAATAATATAATCTTTGAAGCCCCCAAGCCGGTGTGAATGCATCCATAGGATGTACAGTATTCTAAAAAAAGATTTCACACTGGATGCTGATACAGGGATGCAACGCTCAGTGTGAAAGAACCTTAAGTTTGTATAATAACATGTCACGTGTGTGCACACTTGGGTAATAAATCACATTCTGTGGTATATTCCTAAAAAGAGCAATAGGCAGGTAAGAAGACTGGCCATTGAAGCCCAAGATGAAGGTCTCAATATCACACCAGAGCAGGCTTTCAGTAAAGTTACTGACACACTGAACGCACAGCTTCAGTGGTGATATGCGACACTGTCTGAGATCTCCTCAGGCTTTGAGTTTCTTACTGGGCCTGTACTCTCAAGCTTGCCTTTTAGTCAAATGAAAAGGTATGTGATTGACTTGCCAAAGAAGGATCCAAAGAATCTGCACGCAACTGAATTTATTATTAAGTTACAGGCTGTTGCCATCCTTCCAGATTGTACAGCAACTCCACATATTCATTTGAACCTCATCCACCAGTGGAGTCTGAGCACCGCGTATCCCAATATTAAGATATTTTGATATACTCTCCTTGTCATGCTAGCATCTTGAGAATGGAGCTTCAGTAAGCTGATACTCATGAAGAACTATTTTAAATCTTCAATTGGTCCACAACGTCTCCCTAATGTCTCTCCATTGGAAAAACTTAAGCTCGATCAACTTTGATGCTGCGATAGATGAGTTTGCGAGTTTTGACGGCCAGGAGAGCTCCCCTATAAATAGTTTAAGAAAACAAAAACAACAACAAAATAACTGTGATTTAAATACAGATTGACTCATTACCAACACCATTTTCTTTTATTAAGGCATCTGCAAACTGTCTAAATTTCAGGTTGTTTTTTGTTTTTTGTTTTTTTAAGGTCATACAGTATACTTGTTTACTTAAAGGTTATATCGAATACTGTAAGGATGTTAAATTATTGTGTAAGAATTGGTGTGGCACCTTAAATGAAAATAATCATAATAATCATACAGTAGCTTTTATTGTCTACATACATACAAATTAAATAATTATCATAACTCATCGTCAACAACAACAACAACAACAACAACAACAACAAAACAAAAATGGATCAGTCTTAATGGGTGAGGTTTCAAAGAGTATTACTAGAATCCCTGCTAGTTGTTGTGGTTGGTGAATCCACATAGCAAAAAGCCTAGAACACTAATATATATATATATATATATATATATATATATATATATATATATATATATATATATATATATATATATATATATACAGTGAGGGAAAAAAGTATTTGATCCCCTGCTGATTTTGTACGTTTGCCCACTGACAAAGAAATGATCAGTCTATAATTTTAATGGTAGGTGTATTTTAACAGTGAGAGACAAAATAACAGCAAAAAAATCCAGAAAAACGCATTTCAAAAAAGTTATACATTGATTTGCATGTTAATGAGGGAAATAAGTATTTGACCCCTTCGACTTAGTACTTGGTGGCAAAACCCTTGTTGGCAATCACAGAGGTCAGACGTTTCTTGTAGTTGGCCACCAGGTTTGCACACATCTCAGGAGGGATTTTGTCCCACTCCTCTTTGCAGATCCTCTCAAAGTCATTAAGGTTTCGAGGCCAACGTTTGGCAACTCGAACCTTCAGCTCCCTCCACAGATTTTCTATGGGATTAAGGTCTGGAGACTGGCTAGGCCAATCCAGGACCTTAATGTGCTTCTTCTTGAGCCACTCCTTTGTTGCCTTGGCTGTGTGTTTTGGGTCATTGTCATGCTGGAATACCCATCCACGACCCATTTTCAATTACCTGGCTGAGGGAAGGAGGTTCTCACCCAAGATTTGACGGTACATGGCCCCGTCCATCGTCCCTTTGATGCGGTGCAGTTGTCCTGTCCCCTTAGCAGAAAAACACCCCCAAAGCATAATGTTTCCACCTCCATGTTGGACGGTGGGGATGGTGTTCTTGGGGTCATTCCTCCTCCTCCAAACACGGCGAGTTGAGTTGATGCCAAAGAGCTCGATTTTGATCTCATCTGACCACAACACTTTCACCCAGTTCTCCTCTGAATCATTCAGATGTTCATTGGCAAACTTCAGACAGGCTTGTACATGTGCTTTCTTGAACAGGGGGGCCTTGTGGGCGCTGCAGGATTTCAGTCCTTCACGGCATAGTGTGTTACCAATTGTTTTCTTGGTGACTATGGTCCCAGCTGCCTTGAGATCATTAACAAGATCCTCCCGTGTAGTTCTGGGCTGATTCCTCACCGTTCTCATGATCATTGAAACTCCACGAGATGAGATCTTGCATGGAGCCCCAGACCGAGGGAGACTGACAGTTATTTTGTGTTTCTTCCATTTGCGAATAATCGCACCAACTGTTGTCACCTTCTCACCAAGCTACTTGGCGATGGTCTTGTAGCCCATTCCAGCCTTGTGTAGGTCTACAATCATGTCCCTGACATCCTTGGACTGCTCTTTGGTCTTGGCCATGGTGGAGAGTTTGGAATCTGATTGTTTGATTGCTTCTGTGGACAGGTGTCTTTTATACAGGTAACGAGCTGA
The DNA here is from genome assembly GCF_036373705.1 of Amia ocellicauda. Classification (NCBI taxonomy): domain Eukaryota; kingdom Metazoa; phylum Chordata; class Actinopteri; order Amiiformes; family Amiidae; genus Amia; species Amia ocellicauda. The sequence continues at coordinate 17,392,617 of NC_089851.1, read as the reverse complement.
GATTAGGAGCACTCCCTTTAAGAGAGTGCTCCTAATCTCAGTTTGTTACCTGTATAAAAGACACCTGGGAGCCAGAAATCTTGCTGATTGATAGGGGATCAAATACTTATTTCCCTCATTAACATGCAAATCAATGTATAACTTTTTTGAAATGCGTTTTTCTGGATTTTTTTGCTGTTATTTTGTCTCTCACTGTTAAAATACACCTACCATTAAAATTATAGATGGATCATTTCTTTGTCAGTGGGCAAACATACAAAATCAGCAGGGGATCAAATACTTTTTTCCCCCCACTGTATATATATACACACACACACAACCACATACATACACACTTATAAACTATTTGATTTAACTTTTTCCTCTTTATTTAGGAGTAAGTTTGCGCATTTTCACTGTCGCTGAAAATACACAAATTAAAAAAGTTTGGGGATTGGGGAAATAAATTACATTGTTTGAAAAGATATTGTGTTTGTTATCTACATTTTTCATGACGTCTATTCAACCTGAAAGCAATGTACATTTTGACATGGATGAATCGTTGCCAAAACCACGTTGCATAGTAGTTGTATTCTTGTTGATCCAAATAGTCTCAAATTGATTTCAACCCACAAAACGACGTCGAAATTACGTTGAGTGCCTGCTGGGCCCCCCTCCACCCATCTTGTCACTTCGTCATACCAGCTGTCACCTCGTTGTTGTTTTCCTGTCAGTTTGTACTCCTCCCGCTCTCCACTTCGTCCGCCATACCCTCCACCCCCTGCTCTTTAATTCGCCCACACCTCTCTACTCTTCATTTCATCGACCCCCTCCCCTCTTCAGTATAACTGTTGACCATGAAGGTTAAACAAAGCAATCACATATTTGACTCTGTGAAGCTTAAGCTGTAGTCTACCTATAGACAACATCATTCTAATTTGCACAGACCAAACTCCCCCTTAAACATTTACCAATCACCAAGGAACAATAAAATATATACTTACCACAAATGGAAGTTGACCCGCCTGGCTTTTCTCCCTGCAAAGGCACGTACAGACAGTTAAATCCAGTTGCTGAGCCAGTTCATGCTCAATAGATATTGTCACCACTCCATTCAGTCATTGCTCAGTCATTGCTGAAAAGCTGCACTTGCCACTTGTAACAGTGCACCCGATCTGACTATCATCAGTAAATTAATTAATGTCCGTTTGGTCATTATGAACACATTGAATGGTGTTCACTGTACTTGATCGGTTTATATATGTGCTAACATTTTTGAATCCTTTTATTATTGTGCTTTTTATTGAGATGTTATTATTGCTTTTTAACTTTTCAGTGATTTATTCTATGATCAAGCCTTTTATTTGTTTTACTCTGATATTAGTATTATTTTATTTATTTACATCTCTTAAGTCTACCAACAAAGATACCTGATCAAATTGTCTGTAATACATGTGTTATATTTATAATACACGTGGTATATTTTACTTATCTTTCAGTTTGAAGATGAATCGCTGAGGTTTTGGAAACCAACTTTGTGAGGACAGAACTGCTCTGGGGGCAGAACTATATGATGCATCTGATTGGTTACTTGTCTTTAGGAGGCGGGGGAAAAAAACCTTAGATTTGATAGGTTAGTAAACTTGGAGATGGAGCTGCCCCCCACGTCTTGCCGTTGTACACATTTGCTCAATGGGTGAGCTGGCCCTGGGTAGACTCAACCTACAGTAAATTAATTACAACAGGAAGTAGGGAGAATATTAATTGATGCATTCCCAGTCACCTGACCTTAACCTCACTGAAATGTTAAGACCTTCACTGAAGAGATCAGAAAAACAGTAGGGCTGGCAAATGCATGCTCTGTGAGATGTTTTGGTCTGAACAGTCAAAATCAGTTCACACAGGTAATTCGCAACTATGTATAAAAATAATATTTCTGCCTTGCTGCTCTGAATATATTTGATGATATAATAATACAATATTTCAAACCATCTGCATTATGCCACAGTGCCAACATACCAAGTTGATTCAGCTGGTGTCTTGTCTCCTCCTACTTTAGTGTTGTGTCCCTTCTATATTGTCCAAGTGGAAATCTTTCTAGTTTGGGTATTGTCTTAGATCTCTATGGTTAGGAAAAGTAAAGGTGAATCTAAATTGTATGATTAATTACTGCAAATTAAATTACAAATGCCAGTAATCTGAGAAAGGATACTGCCCAAAGTGGGAGGGGCCTATGTCATTATCACGTATTTGTCTAACAAAGTTGCCTATAGTCTACTGTATGCTGTCACTTAAGCAGCCCTCCCCTGTGTGCTTTATCTACTGTGATGTACTGTAAGTTAGTTTATTTTCTTGCTCGAACCCAGGCTCACGTGTGACCTTGCTACCTTAAGGCAGTTTTTTCTTTGACAGATTTGAATCAAGGATACTGGGGGGGGGGGGTTACTGTATACCCAAGCCATCATTAGGGAGACCGGATGCGGACTGGTAAGGAAGCCTGAACTGAGGCCACCGCCTGCTAGGGGTTAAAGCCTCAACATGACCAATAATTATGAATAATAGTGAATAGGGGGGTCAGGAAACCACACCAACAGACCAGGAGCAGGGCCAATGGGCAAAGCTCTATTGGAAAAAGGAAACCTATATTGAATGGGCAGAACAACAGCACCTGCACAGCACCCTCCAGGTATACCAGGAGCAAGACAGCAGTGTCTGCTCTAATGGAACCAACTCAAAGCAGGAGCAAGTCTAAAAAGCATGCTCTAATGGGAGATAAGGAACAATGAGGGGGCAGGAACAGGGAGACCTGCCTATCACCCCAAACAGAAAAACCAAGGCCAGAGCTGATAACATATATAAATAATAACGAAGAAATGCAAAGGGGGCAGGAACCAACATGGGACCTGCAAACCACCCATAATAAGGCCAGGAGCAGGGACAAAGGTCATACTCAACTGGAAGTCAACCAAGAACAGGAGCCAGGATGAAAGGTCATGCTGAACTATCCAGGGAACCAAAGTAATAAGGCAAACAGAGTGTAAAGCGACCTCTGAGGCCAACAGCCTACCAGGGATTGCAGACAAAGGCTGGCAGACTGGTCGAAACAATTGCAGGAGCTGGGGAAAAAACTTGCAACTGTCAACAAACCAAAAAAAGTCTAGGAGTATGTGCCACTGGCTACTGAGAATCAACTGAAATCAACACACTGAATTCCCAATAGTGGAATCCAGTCCTATCACATCCAGTATATCAAATCGGATGAAACTATGTAGTGAAGCCCAGCTCACAGGCTACACAGATGTCAATCAGGGGATCAGCTTGGAAAAGAGGCCCAGGATAAAGCCACGACACAAGAAGAATGTGTCACCAAGTGCTCAGGCACCAGCAGACTCATAAGCCATGGCAATTGTATCTACAATAAATACAAATATTTTAATTACAGGTTATGAGGCAACAAAAGGTTAACATTTTTTAAACATTTTGCCCATTCTCCCCTGTTCAGTTCTGTTCAGTTTTCACTCCACTCATCTACATTGGACCAGCTCAATGTCACAGTGTACATTTTTCACTGGGTTGAGGTAGGCAGACCTCTTGCAGGAATTATGGTAGAAACTCTATGGCTGCCCCTGTTTTGTGTATCATAAACCACCTGATGGTCTAAGGAGTTGGGGGATGACTACTGAAACATATGCTCACCCTACAGTTGTCTATATTATTAGGCATCCATGTATTCCATGGTGCTCTGAATTATTTTCTAAACTAAAATACATGTCATTGTATTTTAATTGTATACACACTCACACCCTGGTAACTGGATATGTATTACAGCTTTAGCATTTTTACAAAACAGCAGTCTGCACTCACAGACATTTCTTCAATCTGTTCTGATAAATAAATAAATACATAAATAAACAAACAAATAAATAATAAACATGACAATACTTGCATTCATGATTTCATGGCATATATTTTATTTTGTCCCACAGGCATTATTGCCCACTTATTTATTTGTATTGACTAACACCATATATTATTTGTTGTGTGATAGACTCTCTACTGACGTTTCTTGCAGAACCACTAAACATTCACAGTGCCTTTTTCCTGTGAAGTTATTTGCATTTTCCTCCAATAACTTGAACACCTTTTGAATTGATTGGAATAATGTATGCAGTGCTGCCATTTATGTACAGAAAAAGATATATAATGGAGATAGTATTATAATGTGAAGTGTTGTTGTGTGGAGAAAGGGATGCATAAAGCAGTTTTGTTACAAGTCACCATACCAATATATACTCTTTATCTATCTTCGGGGCAGGTCAGGAATAATTTGTCTTCTTGGGAACTTATTATAAACTAAAGGAGGTAAAAAGGCAAGTATTGCTAAGTTGGCTTCACCCAAAATGTATGGTATGAATGATGAAAAGCTGTGAAGATCTTAATGAAGGTTAATTCTGAGAAATGGATAGTGGCCTAAAATATGTAGTGGTTCAGTTTGTTTCTTTAATTGCGTGACAGTGTGAACAAAGAACCCTGGCACAAACACTTAACACATACCCAGAGCTTTACAGCAATGGCAGCACTAGGCCTGTGTGAGAAGGCCCTTTCACCAATCTGTGAAAAATAAGCGATGCATAATCAGTGTAAGGTTAGTATCATTTTTTCTATTTTCAAATAGTAGACTCATCCTTTGGTTTGTAACATCACATAAATGCTATTCATATTGCTACTGCAATCCAGAGAGTGATTGATATTACAGTGAAAAATAAAGTAAAAGGCATAAAATGATTGTATAAATTATCTTTCAAATTTCCATCATATTTTTGATGTTGCCTATCCTTTTTGTGCTTTTCATATTTGTGCCTAACTTTTAGTGTATACTATTGAACACCGGATTGGGGGCAGCAGCATAATCATAGAATTCAGAATTCAGGCAAATTCAGGGGACATCTCTATCTTTATTTTTCTTCTTACTTGGGCTCTCTGTGGGTGCATGTAATCAATAGTGCCACATCTTGTAAAGCACCAGAACATTAAAATCCTGATGTTTCTTAGGAGAGCCCTTGCAAGACCCTTTAGACCCATGGCTACGACACAAGCAATTTGCATTTTCATTTTAAGCTCTAAGTAATATAATTTAAATAATATAAAATACCTGGTAATGATATTAACAACACAGCATTATTGCACAACCTTCATTATCACATCAGTTGCATTATATATATATAACTCAATTAATCACACAATAACATGAAGGGTACATATGTGTGTGTGTGTGTGTGTGTGTGTGTGTGTGTGTGTGTGTGTGTGTGTGTGTATATGCATGTGTGTAGAAGCTGTCACATATTGTTTTTGTGTGGGTTTTGTTTGTTAGATTTAGATCTAGTTTGCTAGAAACGAATTCTTATTTAAATACTGCTTAATCCAGCGTGATGTCTTTCAGGAGAGTTAGCACATTTGCCACCTTTCACCGCAGGTCTGGGATAACAAACCTTTTCATGTGAGGAAGTGGCCAGTCCGTGCAAAACTTCGCGCATCTCCATTTGGTGCGCACGCTGCGTGTTTAAAGCCCAGCTCGCAGCGCCGCGGCTCCATTTGCTCGGGACCACGTGACTTTGTGTTTACATCCTCACAGCTGTTTCTTCGGCGTCTGGAAGGCAGAACTGAGCCGAACTCTTTTTTGTTATGTATATATAAATATTTATACATGTATATATATAAATGCATTTATCAAATGGTTAATTATAATACATTAGTAAATCTTGTTTTCGATTTTTTTTTCATCCGCTTTTTAGCACCCTTGATTCTCGGGTGATTGCTGCGCGATAGGTGAGTGATTTGTTTAAAATTCCTGATGTCGACATTTTGTTGTTTTTGTTACAAAGTGCTCCCGACCTCGTCGCCTGACGTGCAGCATGTCTACAAGACGTGACGCCCGGGTTTATTAATCTGGTCATATTTAGAAAACGGAAAGATTTCATTCAGCGATTCCCACATTATCTAGCACTACCCTGTGCTAAATATATCACTCATGTCCGCAGTTTGACTGATGTTACGAGTACTTAAAAAAACAAAAACAAAAAAAAAACAGTTCATAAAAAAACTCGGTTACAACGCCATTAAGTTGCTTGATTTGAAACCCTTTCACGTTTCTCTTTGCAATGCAGATTTATATTTCTCCAAACAAGGACATGTCAAATTGTTGTTTCATGTAGATATTTTATTATTAGAAATCACTTGACCGTGATGCCGATTGGATTAAAACCGCACTTCTAAATGTGGCAAAATGGTCAAAGCGTCGCTTTTTAATGTAGATTTACTTAGAAAAACTACTTATGAGGCCCATTCCGTCGTGTTTAACCACACACACACATATGTAAGCATGCATACATGTATGTATGTACACACTTCCCGTTGTGCTTGCTAGGGCTCCAGCTTCATTTGATTTAATTCAGAGTTGTCATAAAGTAGCATAACCTACATATAACCAACTTCAACAAAGACGTGTTCTTCCCGCACATTATGTATCAATAATGAATTATGCAAAACCGTAAACTTAAAATGTTACTTCATGCAGTTTGATTAAGTAACCATGCTTAAGTTTTTTTTCGCTCTGTGATGCAGTCAATCCGCAGTGTAAATGCAAGTTACGATGTATGTTTTTTCGATCATGTATATCAGCTAATGTATTTATTCACGTCTTGCTGTATTTACACTGTACAACGCTCATGCCGTCTCGTATTAATAATAATGCAATATCAATGCTTTATGGTGATCCTTTGTTGCTACCGTGATGGCGTCAGTGGAAAGTTTTCTCACCGAAGTGATGCAGTAAGGGATCGTGTATAAATGATCTGTTTAGAAAATGAATGTAATGCGGCGATATTTACTATTTACACTTAAAAAGAAAAAGAAAACCGAAATAAATACTCATTGGCGTCGTTTTTGCTTAATTTACATTAACTTATTGGTCATTTGACCAAATGCCACGTTTGTCGATAAGTAGAGTAGGTCTATTTCTATTTTTGTGAAGTTAAACATTAACGATCCCTTGCATTGAATGACATCTTGCTTGTTATCTGCTCGTTGTGGTTAGCACTAAGACACTGCTAAAACTAGGGCATCTTTGGCAAGCATCCCAGTTTGTTGTGGTTATGTAGAGCCCTGGTGGAAATGAAGGAGAATTTATTTTATTCAATCAAACCAAAGGTCAAAACTTTGTATCTTATAAATATATTACATTCAATTATATAATGATCTCGTTGTTTGTGTATATGTGTGTATGTGATATATATATATATATATATATATATATATATATACACACACACACACACACACACACACACACACAAAGTATGGCTAAAATGGTTTAATAGAGGTATGCAAAAAATATAAAGAGAAAGAAAATGTTGTATAGCACATACAAAAGGGATGGAGACGAAACAAAATACATAGAATATGTTGAGATGCAAAGAGATCTTAAGAAAGGGATCAGGAAAGCAAAGAGGGAAATAGAAAGAAACATAGCTCTTGGAGCTAAAATTAATGCAAAGAGCTTTTTTCAATATTACAACAGCAAGAGGACAATAAAGGAGGAAGTGAAACAGATAAAGGGCAAAAATTGAGGTATCTTGGAAAACGAACAAGATGTGGCAAATGAGTATTTCACAGAGGTTTGTACAAAAGAAAGAACAGATAACATGCCACAGGTTAACAATCAGTCCAGTCAAATCAGGATAAATTAGCAGGAAGTACTAAAGGGACTAGGAGAATTAAAATTAAAAAGCCAGATGGGATATTTCCAACAGTACTTAAAGAAATGAGAGAAATTATTTATAGGCTACTAACTCAAATATTCCAAAAGACATATTCCCCTTAGAACAGGGGATGTGCCAACTGACAGGAAGACGGCAAATGTCAAACCAATCCACAAGAAAGGGAACAAAACTGAGCCAGGAAATTACAGACCAATCAGTCTCACCTGCATTACTTGTAAAATGTTGGAAAAAATGATTAGACAGAAAATAGAGGTGCATCTTAATGAAAACCATATTCTTGGAGATAGTCAACATGGGTTTAGACCAGGCAGATCATGTCTTACTAATTTATTAGAGTTTTTTTAACATGGAACTGCAGCTGTAGATCAGGTGAAAGCATATGATATGATATACTTAGATTTCCAAAAAGCTTTTGATAAGGTTCCACACCAAAGACTGATCCTCAAATTGGAAGCTGTAGGCATTCAGGGTAATGTAAGTAGATGGATTATGAACTGGTTGATGTATAGGAAACAGAGGGTGTCGATTAGAGGAGTCACTTCTAACTGGAGTGAGGTTGTTAGTGGAGTTCCACAGGGATCAGTATTAGGGCATTTGCTTTTTCTAATCTATATTAATGATCTGGACTCTGGGATAGTTAGCAAACTTGTCAAATTTGCAGATGATACTAAAATAGGTGGCTCAGCAGATACAATCTCGGCAGCACAGGCTATTCAGAGGGACTTAGATAACATTCAGTTGTGGGCCGACACCTGGCAAATGAAATTCAATGTGGACAATTGCAAGGTAATACATGCAGGTAACAAAAATGTCCACTATAATGACACTATGGGAGGTACAGATCTAGATGAAGTAACGCATGAGAAAAACCTAGGAGACTACATGGACTCCTCACTTTCTCCATCCAAACAATGTGGCGAGCAATATAAAAGGCAAACAGAATGTTAGGGTATATTGTCAAAAGTGTAGAATTGAGAACAAGGGCAGTGATGTTCAGACTGTACAATGCACTAGTTAGAGCTCATCTGGATACTGTGTGCAGTTCTGGGCTCCACACTTCAAGAAAGATATCGCTGCTGTAGAGGCAGTTCAGAGGAGAGCAACCAGACTTATTCCAGGTCTGAAGGGAATGTCCTACTGAGAGACTGAGGGAACTGAACCTTTTCACCCTGGAACAGAGGAGACTACGTGGGAACTTGATCCAAGTCTTCAAAATCATGAATGGCATCGACCACATCAAACCAGAGGAGCTTTTCCAGATCAGCAGGGACACACGCACCCTGAGACACAAATGGAAATTGGGCTTCAAGGTGGTCAAGACAGAAAACAGGAGATACTTCTTCACACAGAGAGTTGTCACAATCTAGAACAAACTCCCCAGCGATTTTGTTGAAGCTGAAAATTTGGGAACATTTAAAAATAGACTGGATAGGATTCTTGGATCACTTAGATATTAATGGACACCAAACGAGCACGATGGGTTGAATGGCCTCCTCTAGTTTTAAACTTTCTTATGTTCTTAATTATATAATTAATCACAAACATACACTATATATCAACATATATGTGCTTATCATAATTCATATTTTTATTTATTAAGCAGTGTGGAGTAGTGGTTAGGGCTCTGGACTCTGTAGCAGAAGGTTGTGGGTTCAATCCCAGGTGGCACTGCTGGTCTTCCCTTGAGCAAGGTATTTTACCTAGACTGTTCCAGTAAAATCCCAGCAGTATATTTCTGAAATATAGTTGCTCATTTATATAATGTAATTATGAATTCATATATTGACAGCTATTTCTCTACTGTTTCGTACTTGTTTGTAGCTCATACATATTGTAAAGTATTTTGGATTTACTGAATTTGATATATTTTGTAATGCTTTGGAACATGTTTATTGTGACAACTGTATGTCACCCAAGGTAAGGGTGTCATAAATAAATAAATCGTAATCCCTGACAGCTATCTATATTGTATTATTTTATTTGTAGCACCGTGTGCATATAACTGCTTTAAGCATGGGTACACCATTTTGCCATGCTTGTTGCTGTCTGGAAGGGTCACATAAGCAGGGTGTCTGTGTACTGTGCCTCTTTTGTATGAAAATCATAATGGATCTTGCAATTAGATGAAATATTAGAACACCACAATAGCCCACTGGCCAAAGAAATTAGGCAATTTTGTTATTGTAATTTTAGTATGGAGGTCTGCCTTATCATGGAATCACCCTTACAGTGAGGGTGTCTTTTATACAGGTAACGAGCTGAGATTAGGAGCACTCTCTTAAAGGGAGTGCTCCTAATCTCAGCTCGTTACCTGTATAAAAGACACCTGACATCTAACACCTGACATCTAACATTTTACAAGTAATGCTGGTGAGACTGATTGGTCTGTAATTTCCTGTCTGAGTTTTGTCCCCTTTCTTGTGGATTGGTGACATTTGCTGTCTTAAGTGTTTTAAGTGTCATTTGGAATATTTGAGTTAGCTGCCTATAAATAATTTCCCTAATTTCTTTAAGTACTGTTGGAAATATACCATCTGGCCCAGGTGATTTGTTTGTTTTTAATTCTGCTAGTCCCTTTAGTACCTCCTCCTCATTTATCCTGATCTCTCTTAGGGTTTGACTGGACTGGTTGTTAACCTGTGGCAATGTTATCTATTTTGTCTTTTGTAAAAACCTCTGTGAAATACTCATGTTGAACATTTGTCACATCTTGTTCATTTTCCAAGATACTTCCATTTTTGCCCTTTATCTGTTTCACTTCCTCCTTTATTGACTTCTTGCTGTTGTAGTATTGAAGAAAGCTCTTTGCATTAGCTTAAGCTCCAAGAGCTATGTTTCTTTTTATTTCCCTCTTTGCTTTCCTGATGCCTTTCTTAAGATCTCTTTGCAGCTCAACATATTCTTTGTATTTTGTTTCATCTCCATCCCTTTTGTATGCGCTACACAACATTTTCTTTCTCTTGATATTTTTTTGCATACTTCTATTAAACCATTTTGGCCAGTGTTTTTTGGTCCTCAGTTTGCTAAGTTTTGGTACAGAAGTACAAGTAGTATATTCTTAAAATATAACCATCCATTTTCAACTGAATCTGTATCCAGTGGTGCCACCTCAAACTTTCAAGGTTTGCTTTTCTAAAATTGTAGACCATTGTTTTAGACTTGGTCCTTGTTTTTTGAAAGTATGCCTCAAAGCTAACCATATTGTGATCACAGTTTGCCATTGGTTCTCTAACTAGTGTCCCTCTGACTCTGTCTTGGTCATTTGAAAAGTTCAAGTCAATGCGTGCACTCTCCCTGGTTGGTTCCCTGACAAATTGAGTTAGAAAGCAGTCATTTACCATCTCAACCATTTCTATTTCTGATTCTGTAGTCCCAACTGGGCTTTCCCAGACTATGTTTGGGAAATTGAAATCCCCCATGATAACAGCCACATCCTTGCTACATGCAGTCCTGATAACATGGTATAATATAACATCATCTTGTCTGATTTTGAATTGAGAGCAATGTTTATCATATATTTTACTTGTACTGTAGAATGTTGTCAGGTTTTGTAAGCCAGGAACCTTTACATATCTTTGAAGATACTGTATATTTTTAGATACAATTCAAATGGTGTATATCATTTTTATTTTAGGTCAAATGTTATTTTTTTAATTGTTTGGTGGATTTGATTAGTATATCTTAAGCAATCACAGAAAGATTTACCGCCTTGTTTCCTTTTGTGGATTCCATGAGGGATTTATCAGAAGAATTGTCACCTGTCCTTGTTAGTGCACCAGACTGGAACTGCTGCCCTGCCTGCCTAGAAATCTCCACTACAGTTGAAATTTCTCTGATGTCACTTTGAAATGTATTGTTAACCAGAAGTGTTAAGAAGTGTTGCTCCCACAGTAACTTCCCTGATCTAAAAAACATTCAAGGAATTACTAGTTTTCTGAGTGAAATTCAATGATGAAAACATTTGTTCAATAAAGAATTTATAGAAAGTTCTTGATTCTGAGTGAACTGCTGCATTTATGCCTTTGTCTCACAATAGTTATTAATTATTGCTGAATAAACCATGAATACATTCAAACAAGCTATCAGCACTGTTTGTTTAAAGAAAACCAGCTAATTTCAGTCATACATTAGAGTAATAATCTTGGCCCGAAGATTATTGTAAAAAGTGGCTCATTATAGTTATTATTAGTGAATGTTTCAATGCTGTAGCATTTTTTCCTTTTGGCCGACTTACAGATGGAATGATATGAATAGGATTTGGAGCTCTGTATTTGAGAAAAAGAGATGCTTCACAATTGTACGGTGAATATTTTATATGGGTCATTTTGGAAGACTTTAACATAAACAATCAATTTGTTTTGTTATTACATATATGTTTTATTTAACTCTCTGTGGTCTTAGTGTACCTGGTGACCACTAAGCCAAAATTATTCCAGGTTTATTTGCATTCCTATGTAAACATGTTGAGAATATGTTCTCAGAGATCAGCATAATACATGCTCGATATTTTGTGTTAATAAGTAGTTTTTTCTTCATTACCCATGCCATGTTTTCTAAATTAATACACATTTAATTGAAAAGAGCATAGCAGCTAACGTAACTAACAGCAATGCATATTAGCACAAATATTTATTTTAGAATAATTTTAGATACATTTCTAATTCTGAAATGCAATACAATTTTAAAGCATAGGCTAATAGTTAAAATAACATGAGGTTGAATTGTATCTAGTTTGAATTCTGTTTGACTGTTAGCAATCTGTGTGAGGCTGCAATTAGTTCTAATCCTTGTAAGTTTAAAACTGATTAATGTATTTGGAAGTGCCCTTGCAGAACAATTTATTGGACTTAATGTAACATACCAATGGTTTATTTTAAAGGCTTTTAAGTTAATTGCAATAAAATCTATTGGGGCACTGCAACAATAGCTTTTTTGTGTAATACTCTGCATTTCCTTTTGTTGCAGTATGGAATATGTTAGTTTATTGTGCAAAGACATTTAATTGTTATAAAGAAAATATTAGCCTTCTGTTACACACCTTCATGAATATAACTTTGTCTCATTATACATTGGAGCATATATTACTTTTTTTAAATTGGAATTAGAGCAAAAAAAGTTACATATGACAGGAGCATAATCAGTCTCCATCGTATATGCTGTGTCTTGTGGTTAGCCTGTATGAGCCAGGAGCTAATTTGGCTGTCTCTTGAATTATGTTACTGAATCTTGTTCAACATAGTATATTCAATATAGCTGATGCGTGTTAAAAAAAAAAAAAAAAACGTATTAATGTATGTGTGCAGTCTATATATTTATGAAGTGTTGGATTTAATGAGGGTAGATAAAGTAGTTTCTGAACTGGATGTAAAATTTGCAGGATAGTATCTAAAAAGCTGTTGGACGTAGTTCTGTCATAGTTCAGGGTACAGGCACTTGGGATTCTGTTCTGTTGTTGAGCAGGAAGGTGTTTGTTGGGTTGACATTGTCAGTGACTTTGAATGTTTTGAATATTTGAACTAAACCTTGAATCATGTATCTGTATGGCTGAATGCTTGGCAGGACAGCAAAAGTATTTTTTGTAACATGGTGACAAAATGTGAACATTATTCTAATTGTCATTTAAAAGTGTACTATGAAAGTTTACTTTCACAAAATTCTATATTTTTACTTTATAGCTGTACATTGTTAATCTTTACCCACATATCCCAAATGAGGATAAGTATGCATCAAAATAATCACCACAGCGTGTGTGTGTGTGTGTGTGTGTGTGTGTGTGTGTGTGTGTGTGTGTGTGTGTGTTGCATCCTTAATTTTATTACTATCCATATGACATTCTCAGTGTATCCAAATGTAATTAATTTGCAAATATAAACATTATTTAGTTTATGTAACAGATGCACTATATTTACAAAGATTTGCATTCTTTAGTAGACGAACTTCAGAATATGTCCCACTGTTACAGCACAACCTATAACCTGTATCAGTGAAACTATGGATATGATTCAGCTTGTTGCCACTGGCAAGTTTCAGCAAACTATACAGCAAGCATCATTGCTATCAATGTATAAGCCAAGTACAAGATGGCCTCAGTTAGGGGGCTGGATTTAATAGGTTTAACTTTTTAAGTATTGTTTTTCTAACATAGGAATCTAATCATATATTTTAGAATTTCTGCATAACCTCCCTGCATTTAAATTCAACACTTTTTATACCCATTTTACTAGTATTTTAATAATTTGCCTGCTTCATAAAGACAAGTTATTACAGCTCCAAGCCTGCACTATATCTGCATGTTGTGCTCTGTGGGTTGCCTTTACTGGCTCAAAGCCGACATATGTGATGCCGCCTCTGAACTATTTTGTGAGACATTTCTTGGGTGGGTTATGCATGTAACAGGTTGTGCAGAACAGGTTTCTTGCATTTAAGGTGTCATCCATTCAGACACCTCTTAGCTTCAATTGGCACAGTTAATGTAACTTTATTTTGTGCTCTGGTTTTGCACTGGTATTTCTCTGTCAACCAGGCATATGAGATTGTGAATCATAGCATACTGAGTAGGCTGTTTTCCTGAAAATTGCTTTGCTCATCAGTGTGGCTTTAAAAAAAAAAAAATCTGTTGAAAGAAAGCATACACATACACATATATATATAGTTCTTCAAAAATGTATAGAAAAGTTGACAGGGAAAATATGAATAGTGTCTAGGCAGATAATATCAGTAGTATACAATGTAAACAGAATTCACAAAATAAATGTTTCACATAGTGCTTTACATAGAGCTGTTTCTCAGTTTTTATGTAATTTAACAAACAACCATGGAAATTACTGAAAATTTCCTGTAGCCAGCAAGAAATATTTCTGAAAATGTACCTGTAAAATAAACAGTTAACAGGTCCAACTGTAATACAAGTCTCTTGGAGATATAACTAGCACATTTAATTTTCTTTAAAATATATGAGACTACACTAAGTCAGTCATTTAAAATATATCTGGGCAGTTTTAAATGAATGTGACATGAACTATATATTTTTATTATGTAACAGTCTCTTTGGGGAAAAAAAAATCCCAGAAGCACCAGATCTGAGCTGAGCTGTAATATATTGGAATTGAAGGTTTGAACAATATTTTGAATTGTAAAACATTTGCTCTGATGTAGAGTTGTAACTCTACATCAGAACCCATGTCTTACAATAATATATTTTTAAGCAACCATTCTTTTGATAGCATAAAATCAAACGATGAAAATGACAAATGAGTACAAAGAACACCAAGGAACCTATTACATATAAATCTGACCTTTAAAAGATCATATCATATCTCAGGAACTGTGTGGGCTGAAGTGCTGGCTGTTGGAATTCTGGGGAGTCTAAAGGAGTCCATTTATTCAGAATATTTTGAGAATTTGCAACTGAGCAGCTTTCATCTTTCATGGCATAGCCACCCTGCTGTGTAGGGACGCTAATGGCCTTATTACTTACTTACTTATTTTATTATGAGCCATCACACAAGAACACAATTCGGAGTTTATTTATGGGTGGAACATTTTAAAATGTATATATTTGATAATGCTGTAGTTTAATACTTTTGGATAGTTTAAAGAAATACCCACGTCAGTGTCAAGAAGAAGTAAAGAAGAGTCATTTGAGTGAACTGATATTACTGTTAAGCCAACCTTAAAACAACAACTCCTCCAGTCCCTATGCCTTAAATTCCTTCAAAACATTTGAAGTAATATACTTAAAAGAATAATTGACAGCAGGTATTTATTATTTAAAACCATATCCACTGTAAATGATCACACATGGCATTCAGCAGTTGCTAAATGATGTCCTTATGGTACAGGTGTGCATTTTGTTTTTTTTTACAAATACATACTAGTAGATGCAGTGCTCTGTATTTTACTTCCACTGAAAGGCTAAGTATTTTCTGCTTTTAAACTGAAGAATGTAAAGGACTTGTGAGTCCTTCCAATACATTTGTTTATTATTATTATTATTATTATTATTATTATTATTATTATTATTCAGTACATTTATGTATGTATCTCTGAATATATTTCATATAATGTGTTAGTAAAGTTTATCGAAGATTTAGTAGTAGTATATAGGACCTATATTCTTCTATGATGATTAAAAAAAAAATATATATATATAATATTTAAAATTAATATAGGTGGAGTAAACAAGGGTTACAACTGACAAACAAATAAATAATAATTTCAACATACATGTAATTTAGGCTTTTAATACCTCAAAATATACAAAAGTAGCTAGCTGATCATATTCTAGTCACCTGTTACCTAGGTGCAGTCAGTAATTAATCTGATGGGTAGTCTTGTTAAAAATGAATACAATCAAAATCAGCTTGTCTTGGCATATTTGTCTCTTTAAGATCAAAGTAGAACTTCCATTTATTATGCATTGTTCAACCATTTTCAATCAGACTTTACATGTAGTTTTGAAATGGTATTTATTTATTAGCTTTTTTTATTTATCACCATTTGTTATACCTGATATGTTTCTAATAATTAGATGTTTGTTTGTAGAAGTTAGGTCTTATATAAGTTTTATAAGTTATTTCTATCTTGGACAACAGATCAGTAGACAGAGGACATTATGCTAGAAATCAAAAGAAGAGTGAAAATGGGATGGAGTGCATTTTGAAGAAACGGCACACAGTTGAAAGGAAATCTACCCATTTGCCTGAAATGAAATGTATTTGATCAATGTACTACCAGTGCTCTGTTATGGCTGTGAAACGTGGTCACTAAATGCAAAAATGTTACAGAAACTATGGACGACACAAAGAATCATAGAAAGATGTATACAAGAAGAGATAGAAAAATGAATGAATGGATCCGAGAGCAAACAAAAATGTGACATCATTGAAACTGTTACAGTGAGGGAAAAAAGTATTTGATCCCCTGCTGATTTTGTATGTTTGCCCACTGACAAAGAAATGATCAGTCTATAATTTTAATGGTAGGTGTATTTTAACAGTGAGAGACAGAATAACAACAAAAAAATCCAGAAAAACGCATTTCAAAAAAAGTTATAAATTGATTTGCATGTTAATGAGGGAAATAAGTATTTGACCCCTTTGACTTAGTACTTGGTGACAAACCCTTTGTTGGCAATCACAGAGGTCAGATGTTTCTTGTAGTTGGCCACCAGGTTTGCACACATCTCAGGAGGGATTTTGTCCCACTCCTCTTTGCAGATCCTCTCCAAGTCATTAAGGTTTTGAGGCTGACGTTTGGCAACTTGAACCTTCAGCTCCCTCCACAGATTTTCTATGGGATTAAGGTCTGGAGACTGGCTAGGCCACTCCAGGACCTTAATGTGCTGCTTCTTGAGCCACTCCTTTGTTGCCTTGGCTGTGTGTTTTGGGTCATTGTCATGCTTGAATACCCATCCACAACCCATTTTCAATGCCCTGGCTGAGGGAAGGAGGTTCTCAACCAAGATTTGACGGTACATGGCCCCGTCCATCGTCCCTTTGATGCGGTGCAGTTGTCCTGTCCCCTTAGCAGAAAAACACCCCCAAAGCATAATGTTTCCACCTCCATGTTGGACGGTGGGGATGGTGTTCTTGGGGTCATTCCTCCTCCTCCAAACACGGCGAGTTGAGTTGATGCCAAAGAGCTCGATTTTGGTCTCATCTGACCACAACACTTTCACCCAGTTCTCCTCTGAATCATTCAGATGTTCATTGGCAAACTTCAGACGGGCCTGTACATGTGCTTTCTTGACCAGGGGGACCTTGCAGGCGCTGCAGGATTTCAGTCCTTCACGGCGTAGTGTGTTACCAATTGTTTTCTTGGTGACTATGGTCCCAGCTGCCTTGAGATCATTAACAAGATCCTCCCGTGTAGTTCTGGGCTGATTCCTCACCGTTCTCATGATCATTAAAACTCCACGAGGTGAGATCTTGCATGGAGCCCCAGACCGAGGGAGACTGACAGTTGTTTTGTGTTTCTTCCATTTGCGAATAATCGCACCAACTGTTGTCACCTTCTCACCAAGCTGCTTGGCGATGGTCTTGTAGCCCATTCCAGCCTTGTGTAGGTCTACAATCTTGTCCCTGACATCCTTGGACAGCTCTTTGGTCTTGGCCGTGTTGGAGAGTTTGGAATCTGATTGATTGATTGCTTCTGTGGACAGGTGTCTTTTATACAGGTAACGAGCTGAGATTAGGAGCACTCCCTTTAAGAGAGTGCTCCTAATCTCAGCTCGTTACCTGTATAAAAGACACCTGGGAGCCAGAAATCTTGCTGATTGATAGGGGATCAAATACTTATTTCCCTCATTAACATGCAAATCAATTTATAACTTTTTTGAAATGCGTTTTTCTGGATTTTTGTTCTTGTTATTCTGTCTCTCACTGTTAAAATACATCTACCATTAAAATTATAGACTGATCATTTCTTTGTCAGTGGGCAAACGTACAAAATCAGCAGGGGATCAAATACTTTTTTTTCCCTCACTGTACAAGGAAAAATGTTGAAATGTATAAAATCCCCTGTCCACTTGACTGAGGCAGTTTTATGTTTTGCACTGAGCCTATGCATCAGTGATGGTGATGGCAGCTAGTGAGTCATTCCACTGCTTCAGGAAAAAGGTTTGTATGCTGTTTCTGTGTGCCCTTAAGAAGTGATGATCTTACAATACACTGCTTTTTTGTTGTGTGTGCCTTACAATCTCCCTGTGCTGTTCTTAAATGGTAGCACACATGTTTTACATGCTGTAAAATTACAAATTGAAAAGCTGACAGTCACAGAAATTAATTGTAATATTTAATATGCATATTCTTGTACTACAGTAAATACTAAGTGGCACATTTATTTCACATATACTTTTTTCATAAACTTAATCTAAAGAAAATATATAATATGAAACGGTTAAGAATTCTCTCCATTTTTTATATATTTTACATTTGAGTTATTTATAAAACCTATAATTTGTTTTTTCTTGTTGCTAAAGCCTGTTATCGTCTGGGGCTTTTCACGTAGTGTGTTGGTACTTGCATTGTGTTGGGAGGTATTTGTATACAATTCAAATGATTCATAAAACAGTTTTATTACTGTATGGATTTCACTGACATGAACAATACACAGTTGCTACTGGTGTTTGGTGTGCTCAGGGGTTCCTCAGCTTGTCATAAACTGTAAATTTAATTAAGTTAAAGAACGTTCTTATATTTTCACCCAACACATGTAAGAACATGATACTCAGTATGTATTACAAACTTCACTATATGATCCAAAACCTGATTCATATTGCTTACCTGTGTGTGTGTGTGTGTAAAATAATTTGTTAATATTCCCTAATACAGATTTGCAGCTCAGTGAAAGGTAGTCATTAAAAGATGAATCTTACTTAGCAAATGAACATAACATGCAAGAGGTTTATCCATTTTGATTTGATGAGTCTATAATAAATAATCTTCTCAAAGAAGTAAAATATCTCATTAATATAATTGAGGTCAATATTAGTTGTTGGCTTTAGTGTCTGGTTAGAGGTCAGTGAATGTGATGACTGACTGTAATGCAAAAATAAAATATTAAAACTATTTTAATGTAATGTTTAATTTATCAATGTTCTTAATGTGTTATATATACAGTGAGGGGAAAAAAGTATTTGATCCCCTGCTGATTTTGTACGTTTGCCCACTGACAAAGAAATGATCAGTCTATAATTTTAATGGTAGGTGTATTTTAGCAGTGAGAGACAGAATAACAACAAAAAAATCCAGAAAAATGTATTTCAAAAAAGTTATACATTGATTTGCATGTTAATGCATATTATATATATATATATATATATATATATATATATATATATATATATATATATATATATATATATATATATATATATATAACTTTGTGTCTAACCTTGAAATAACATGATTAAGAAGTTATGTCAGCACTAATACAGTACAATAATACATTACACCAGTGTTACTCCTCATATCCTTACATAAGCACTTGTGTTGTGTAGTATAATGTTGTAAATATATTTTGTATCTATCTTGATATATTTATATTACTTTATCCTGTATTTCACCTTGCATAAATCCATCTAACAAAGTGTAGGGGAAAGAGTTGATGTCTGAAAAGTATATTCTCATCACCTTAAGTGTTTTCTGAAGTTGGTACATAATTGATTAATTGAGATTCTGTGAATATATTAATTTCAGCAATCTTTAGGCATACAGACACTGGTCAGATTAAATCAACCCTGGCTCAATTTTGTTTTTGAATACCCGCGGCTTCATCACAAATGAAGAACCAGGTTTTTCTTGACAGCATTTTTTGTTTGTGCCTTGTAGTGGTACCTATGATTCACTGAAGTCAGAAATATGTGGTCATAGTAGCTTTATATGGTGATTTAATTTAATATACTAGCTTTGCATAGTGTTTGAAATGTTTTCCCATTTGACATTTTGGTATTTTACAATTGGAAATGCAGAGTCTGTTGTTCAGATGGATTTGGTCTGTTTGTTGAATGAACCACAATTTGTTTGCCAGTAAAATGACAGTGATCTGGACTCTGCCCCTTTACACTATTCAGTGTGAATATTAGGTACAGTGCATTTCAACATGACATTCACCTAATACATTCAGTGCTATAACACCATTAAATCAATATTTGCACAGAGGAGGGACTATCATACATTCAATATATATTTTTGTGTGTTTGCTACTGTGTTCTGTTTCTGTGGATATGTAGCAGTAACTAGTTGTGTTCTATGTCTACAAAAAGCAGTGAACAACTAAAGCCTTAACTGAAAGCACAGAAAAACAATAGCATGCACTACAAGGTGGCTGATTTGCTACTTTGCTGTAATGTGTGTGTGAGACTACAAGCAATAGTTAAGTATTTAAGTTTTAAATATTATTTTGTACTATTTACTCAGTATTGTTTTCAAAGATTGTGATTAGAATTAATATTTTTAATTAGTATTACCAATTTAGTTGTTTATTCATATGTTTGTATGTGACAGAAACAATGTATGACTTTCTATATTCATGATTTGTATCCAGATTAAGCAATTTAATTTTGCATTGGCAGTGCTTGGACAAGTAAAGATTAGTTATTTTGGCTCTGTGTTATTAACATTTTGCATTATCATAAAAATAAATGCTTAATGTGTCAAATATGTATTTTTGTCATGTCATAAAGCCAGTTAAACAGAATAAATACACTCCCTCTGTCCAATCTTCTCTTTGAAAAAACAAAGCCTGTAGCATTTGTGTATTACGAGATCTCTCCTAATGTGTTTAACATCTGGGTTACAAAAGATGGCCAAACAAACCAAGTCCCTTTGGAAATTTGCTGGAAAATAAAAGGGTGAAAATGACTAACGGAGCATATTTTGGCTCGCATCCAAGTGAACTTGGTCCCTTTGCATTCTGATCAGGTGAGCACCAGGGTGTGTGTCAAAGTAAATTCAGAGTAAATTGTCCAAATTAAATTCAAGAAATCTGAATTGAATGCACACTTAAGTATTTGATTGGTGAATATTTTGGTGGGACATAATTTGACTTTGACAAGTTTTACAAACTTATCTTCCACACCCCCCCCCCCTCAAAAAAATAAAATAATAATAATAATAATAATAATAATAATAATAATAATAATAAAAATAAATACAGCGTTACAAAGTGAAACAGTATTGTCCCAAAAAGGTTGAGAGTAAGTAGAATTAGTTCTCAGTTTATGAAAATTATGGTGATTTTGTTTTTTCTGCACAATGTTTTTCAACTTTATGAAATTATAGACATTAAACAATAGCATTGTGTGTTGTGGTTTAGCAATTAGTGTTTAGGTTTACTTTGTCCAAAAAAGTTATGGATATGCTTAAATAAACATAATAATTACTGTATTATGAATATATCACCTGAAGTAAATTTAATAATTCAGTGTGAATGGTAGAATACATAACTTTTTCTTTTCTTTTTAGAGATGCATTAGATTATGTGTGTACATAAATACACTTACAAAAATGACACAAACTCTAAAGATTACCGTGCCATTATCTAATAAGAATGATTATGTATCATCAGCAGTGCTGCCAAAGCATTATATATTCATGTTAAATTAAAAAACATTGCTTGACCCATTTTCTAAGCATTATTTTTACTACAGAAAACTCTAAGGACAAACCAGTGCTGATAAGCGTAAGAAAAATGGGACAAAGAGTGCATCAGAACTAGTAATGCTGGGAATCGGATTACAGTTTCTTGGCCTTTGTGAAATAAGCAGAATGTAAAAACTGAAGTAACTGCATTGTTGTCCATTAACCTATCAAAATGAGGGATATCTTTACTGTATAAAATGCCACTGAGTGAAACAGATGTGGAGGTGCAGATAAAGGTACTGAGAGGCCTCCAGATTTATGTTTGTTTATTTATTTATTTTAATTTCTTGCTTGCCTTTGGCTCATGTCATTTAACTCTATAATGAGGGTCTGCAGCTATAAATTCTGATAAGCTACTTGGACCTGTTAATCCTATACAGTATTGCAAGCCCCACCTCCAAAGTGTGAAAACACTGCTATGCCTGTTTTTTTTTTTTATTTAGTGAAAATATTTATTCAATGTTAAGAATTACCTAAAAGGCAGCTAGATTTTTAAAAAATATTTTTCATGTCAGTAGAATCATGTTAAAGTGTTTTTACTTTATTGTACTAGCTGTAATGATTATTGAATGTCTTATACATATTAAAGTTATTATTTTAAGCAGACTATCAGAGATATCACACATAGCCATACAGATGTGTTTAACCTCAGACATAGTGTATTAAGGCTATTTTAGTATTAAGTCCTAATACAATGTTCAGATTGAATCCGTACTTAGTATTGTCCTTGCTAAAATAAATGGACGTTTGGCTTCAGTTTCTTAAAATTGTACAAAATCGTGGTATTAATAACAGGACCGTCTTATAAGATTCATTTGCAGTCTTTATAAGGTTAAATCCTTTTTTTTTTTTTTTTTTACTCCTACGCAAACACGTTTTTTTGGTCTTGAGTATTGAAGTATGATAATCACATTTTAATTTGTTTGTATTTTCATATAACAATGCTGTATTCATTAATTGATTTGCATCTTTATGGTTAGACTCAATACATATTCTTGATTTGATACAGTGAGTCCTGTATTATAGTCAAACACAATGCCTTAAAGGTAGCACTGGTTATGCATCACTGCTTCTTAATTCGCTGCAACCTGGTGGACCTATTATTTAATTCCAGTCTACTGCAAACAGATCTGCTGTACAGTACATCTGCAGGGAATGCCTATAATGTTAAAACACTTCCTTAAAAACCTATAACATGGTTTGCACAGAGGGCACACAAAAGCTATGATACCCGTGAGCTCTTCACCCTTCTCAGAAAAGAGCCAGACTCTAAATAGATATGTAACATACAGTGATGAGTGTGCACAAGGTTACAGTAATGTGGTCCCCCTGAGTCAAAGGTTCAGGGATTTCAGTTTAACTGCATGGCTGGGATTTTGTCCTAGGTTATTATAAAGGCAATATCCGTGAGTGTATAATACATGTATATGCAATGGTTACTGATTCAATTGAAAGTTGTGTTTCTCATAATATATGGAATAAGGGTAGGATGCATTATTTTCTATAAACTAGTATGGTTTCATTTTAGTATTATCGTAAGGCTTTGTTTACAGTGGTTTCAGGCCTTCATTGTTTGGATCTGTTTAAAATGAACTCATAGAGGAAACCACCAGTTTTATTTTTGTATTATTCACAATTAGCTTTACTTCACTGTGAAGGCTGTTAAAATAAAATAAAAATCCTATCTCTTACAGATTCTTACCCCGACTGAACATATAGAAAGAGTGCCTATGGTAAAGAGATGCAGTCTCCGTGTCAGACTCTGTCCCATGGCTATCTCTAATCAGAAAATTGTCAGTAGACGAACGGGGCTGGATAAAGCCGAGTATTCACTGTGCTGATACTTTCTCCATACCTGAACAGTCAAAAAGGAATTGTAAGGGAACATTTGTTATTGAAACGATACCAAAAAAGACACGCACTTAATCAGGTGAGTTTCAATTTATATTATGTATGTACACTCGCCTAAAGGATTATTAGGAACACCATACTAATACTGTGTTTGACCCCCTTTCGCCTTCAGAACTGCCTTAATTCTACGTGGCATTGATTCAACAAGGTGCTGAAAGCATTCTTTAGAAATGTTGGCCCATATTGATAGGATAGCATCTTGCAGTTGATGGAGATTTGTGGGATGCACATCCAGGGCATGAAGCTCCCGTTCCACCACATCCCAAAGATGCTCTATTGGGTTGAGATCTGGTGACTGTGGGGGCCAGTTTAGTACAGTGAACTCATTGTCATGTTCAAGGAACCAATTTGAAATGATTCGACCTTTGTGACATGGTGCATTATCCTGCTGGAAGTAGCCATCAGAGGATGGGTACATGGTGGTCATAAAGGGATGTTCAGAAACAATGCTCAGGTAGGCCGTGGCATTTAAACGATGCCCAATTGGCACTAAGGGGCCTAAAGTGTGCCAAGAAAACATCCCCCACACCATTACACCACCACCAGCAGCCTGCACAGTGGTAACAAGGCATGATGGATCCATGTTCTCATTCTGTTTACGCCAAATTCTGACTCTACCATCTGAATGTCTCAACAGAAATCGAGACTCATCAGACCAGGCAACATTTTTCCAGTCTTCAACTGTCCAATTTTGGTGAGCTTGTGCAAATTGTAGCCTCTTTTTCCTATTTGTAGTGGAGATGAGTGGTACCCGGTGGGGTCTTCTGCTGTTGTAGCCCATCCGCCTCAAGGTTGTACGTGTTGTGGCTTCACAAATGCTTTGCTGCATACCTCGGTTGTAACGAGTGGTTATTTCAGTCAAAGTTGCTCTTCTATCAGCTTGAATCAGTCGGCCCATTCTCCTCTGACCTCTAGAATCAACAAGGCATTTTCGCCCACAGGACTGCCGCATACTGGATGTTTTTCCCTTTTCACACCATTCTTTGTAAACCCTAGAAATGGTTGTGCATGAAAATCCCAGTAACTGAGCAGATTGTGAAATACTCAGACCGGCCCGTCTGGCACCAACAACCATGCCACGCTCAAAATTGCTTAAATCACCTTTCTTTCCCATTCAGACATTCAGTTTGGAGTTCAGGAGATTGTCTTGACCAGGACCACACCCCTAAATGCATTGAAGCAACTGCCATGTGATTGGTTGGTTAGATAATTGCATTAATGAGAAATTGAACAGGTGTTCCTAATAATCCTTTAGGTGAGTGTATATGTGTGTATGTATGTATATATATGTGTGTGTGTATATATGTATCTCCTCACCATCACTATCAGGCCATACCAATCCACTGCCTCCTCAAGATGTTTCCACTTGCTTCTATCTACAGCTTCTTTTCCATGTCACACCTGCTAAAGTTTATTTCAACATCAACTTCAACTTCAATCCATCTTTTATGTGTTTTTTGCATTTCATAATCATAAGGGAGCACTGTGGTATGCAAATCATAAATGATTGGAATAAGCTCTGTTTAACTTTGATTTATTTTTCATCATAGTGCAAAGTCTTAAATATTTCTTCAAATGTTGTTGTGAGGAGTTTTAGAGAGTTTTAGACATACTCCTTTACAGATCTTGACCTTGGGCAGAATTAAATCAAAAATGTTCACGCTGGAAGTCACTTGCAGAAACATTAGCGTTATGTCTGCGAAAGGATATCGCGCTGCTAAACTTTCGTGGTATTAAATTTAACTCGATTTGCGCTGCAAAATGAACTTCTAGCAGCTCATTTCTTACAAAAAAACTAGGGAATAAAACACAACTTTCACACAGCCACTACTAGAGAACTACACCACTGTACTCAGTTGCGGTGTCATGTTTAGTTAGATGCTTCTTTATTCAATTTTTTTTTATGTAAATCCCATGATGTACAGTTGTGTAGTTTGCTATTAGTGGCTGGTTAAAGTTGTAGTTAATCCCGCCCAATAATACAGTGGGAGTGGTCACATTTTCGCTGTATTAAATCAAGAAAATATCTGCAAGAAACAACCTGAAAATGCTCCAAGCTCCTCTAGTTTTAGACGGCTTTGAAGTTGCCTCTAAAGGCAAAATGTAAAGAAAGCCGGTTCGGCACAGGTTTGCGCAGGCGCTGCTCCGGGTTTATTCACAGCCTCCGCGGCTCTGTGTGTCCAGTGGAAATAAATGCGTATTGCTACAGTAACTACAATGGAGGTGTATAGTGTGCGTAACAAATTACATGCTGTGCACAACATCCATACAAACAAAATGTTGCCTATTGTTCTTGCACAGAAAGAAAATATTGAATGTTATTGAATGTCATTTTATATTCTGTTTTGTTCAGCAATGTTTCAGTGTTCGTTTGTGTTCCATGCATTATACATTTGGCATTAGTTTAAAGTTTTACAAGAAACAGAAAAGGTGGGCTGTGTTCCTTTCAATTTTAAAATGAGAAAATGCACTCACCAGTGAGAAACAACTTATTCCAGACGGGTATATCCAACAGAAGAGCAAAGGTAATGCCAGGCAGTATCCGTTTATATTAGGTTAGCTTACATATTCTTGTTAAACTATATCAGCATAACAGCAGTTCTTGAGTTGAGCATTAGTTGATTTAATATACCCAATTAAGCAGCCCTAATTTAATCAAATTCTTTCTCATAGTCAACAAAGCTCAAGCACAGAGAAATCTATTGCCTGCATCTTTCCAATATTTGTACAACATGTATGTGAGCCATCATGTTATATCCACTTGTGAATCCTGCTTGTTCACTTGGTTGGGTGCGTCTTGAAGGTGATGTGTTAATATCTTGGGATGGAATGGGAAGTAGACTAATGGGCCTATAGTTCTTCAGATATCGGTCTCTTTTATGTGGAGAATTATGTTAACTGTTGTTGTTTTTTTTTACTGCTGAGACACTTTTACTTCTGAGAAACGTTTTGCCAAAATCTTCTTAATTTCTTCACCAGCTTCTTTTAGGTTCACCACTGTGACCCATCATCTCTAGGTGTGTTTTCCATGTCTTCTTTATGGCATAGCCTACTTCTTCTGAAATTTAATCTGGTATGTCAGTTGTGTTCATTGAGACCTCTTCTCTACTGCTGGCATCACTACTATAAAGGTTTTTGTAGAATTCTTCCACTGTTCTGATAATCGCATTTTGGTTTTTGATTGTTGTGCCATCATAATTTTTCAGGGCAATGATTTGATTCTTTCCTATTTGGGGGGGTATGCTTATAGATATATATATACAATTAACACATTATTTCTCAGTTCAGTGGTCCCCCAACTACCATCCATTTTACAGGCATACTTAATGACTTTTAGGCGATTTAGATTTTCATGTAATCCCAGTAAATAGGTTTCTGAAAAAAAAGATTCTAAAGCCTGGGTGACAGGCTGTCAGGGTGTAAATGGTGTGCCAAGACCAGCAACACTGCCCAATTATGTGGGATAAAGTGAGAGAGAAATATCCTTCCAGACATGAATGATAGAATGAGTGCCTTTTTCCAAAAGCTACAATACATTTTAATACATCTGTCAAAAACAAGCATACGATGAAAGATATTACCATGAACAATCTTGTTTGGAGGACAGTTTATTCTGATATATTTATTTGGCCTATGTAATTTTCTTTGTTCTTTACATTATCCACAAATGTACAAACATATGAAAGGATCTACCATGTGTGCTTTCTTTCATGCACTGATCACTGCTTACTGCATACAGCTGTAAACAAAATTAAGCCACATTGTCAAAAGGTTTGCTTGGAAACTTTAACCTTTTAGGTGGAAATTCACCCGCTGTGATGCTTATGCTTCCTCTGTCACCATCATTAGTTTTTTTTTTTCAGTGGTATTCTATAGTGCTTTCAAACCTGGCCCTCAGGACCTAAGTGATATCTGTTTTTCTAAGTAAGTCTGATTTTTCCCTTCACCACATTCTGTAAATTAGTTTAAATTCTGCATGATTTGTTAGAATCCCATCATTTGAAATGTATCAGGCCCCCCCAGGCTCATGTCCAGTTCATTATATGTCTTTATTTATTCCTACATGGCTTAATCAATTTCAGTAGCATTGCTAGCTTAATATTAGCAGCATCCTTTTGAAATCAAAGCAGTGTGCATTCATTACACAACAAAAGATGGGAAATATACCAAGAGACCAAGTATGCACAATAATTGTACTTTGAATTGGAATAAATGTAAATTTCTAATTATAGAGCTTACGTAAGCATACCTTACCATGCTTAATCATTTGCACTTTCATGCTGTTGTACATTTGAGAAAATGTTATTCCTTCCATCACATTCTTGTGCTTAAATCAACATGTCTCCAGCCAAGGGCAACGTCTGGCAACTCAGTATCCAAATTGCTTCAGACTTTGCAACATTTAAAGAGAGGTATTCATTACTGCCACTGCTATACAAAGCTTTTATTGGATATAATTCGTTTTTTTTTTTTTAACTCTGAGCCAGAGTAAAAGGTATTAAATGTATGCAGAATACATAGGAAAATAATTGTGTAATTGGCTTAATTCATATTAGGTTGTATTTCCTTTTAGATAAAAATTCAGATTTTCCAAACAACAAAACAACAACAAAAAGCAACAGCAAGTTTCATATAACAACCTTGATTTACTTTTTAATAAAATGTGTTATGCAACTTCATACTATTTAAGACCCACAGTTGGACTCATAGTAATGATTATAAGAATGTAGGTCAGTCTTGTTCTGTAGATAGAACACATAGAAAAAAACAAAACAACTATTCATAACTAAAGCCATAAAGGAGAAAGCTCTGCCAAGATTAAATGGGTGCAAACATTTCATACCCACTTTGTAAATGTAAATATTTTGGATTTATGAGAATTTTAAGAAGCGCAACAATTCTGTAAACGAGCAGACTATACTGTCAGACTCAAATGAATACCTGTTTTTTTGTTTTTTTGTTTTTTCCACTCCTGGACTAGATCCTCTATTTTGTAAAGATTATGTGGCAGCAAGACATTGCAGTCAATATCCAAGTTTATCTCGTCTCAGATATCGTGAATTGTTGCCAAGTCAAGTAACAAGGCCAATCAGGGATATACTGCTAATGTTCTGACAATGCAGGTACTGTAAGCAAGCTTGGGACACATGAGCTTGTATTGCAGCATGCTAGTTACATTTATTATTATTATTTTACATTATATCTCCCCAAGAAACAAACAACAATTTGATCTGCAATTATCTTTTTATCATGATTATATTGCTGTGTGTTATCACATTTTGTAGTAGTATTTTAGTGTTTGTAGTGGCCACCTGGCTCCAGATTTTGCAGAGATATTACAAAACAATGTGCAGCAACAAACATAATCTGACCAGACCTTAAGTCTTTCTTTCAATTTGTTTACAACACACCCACCAAAGTATTTCTAATAAAAAGTGCCTTGTCTTATTCCCTAGCTGTATCTGACAACAGGAGCCCACAAGCTCATTTCTACAGACAACATGGTTTATAGAGGATGCCAGTGATGGAATTCTGGCTTGCAGGTCTTGACCATGTGACTCTGAACCTGGCAGATGTCCATGTAGTTTCACTGTATCTTGCACAGCACAGGTCACAGGACCCAGACAGAAGCAAACTGAATCTGAACACGGTGCAGCTGGGAATTAGCCTTGAGGACCTTGGGTTTAATTTGTATATGTCCATCATATACAATACAAATATAAGGTGTTCCCTCTCTTCCCATTCAGGGTTATACACGAGTATGTTGTCCTGACAGGCGGTGGATGTTCTGGTGGAAAGCTATGATCCAGAAATGAGCAGTGTCAGCGATGTGTATGCCCTCCATTTGTTCAGCATTGTTCATGCTTTGTAACCATCTGCTGTCTTAGCATTTTGCAGAGCAACATGAAATGGCAAATTGACTTATTTGTGTCTTGTGTTTCTCTCCTTGTATCTCAGACTTGCACTTGCTGTGATGATCTGATACACTGCTTACAGCACACCTACCTGTCACTGAGGCGGCCTCTCCATGTTGGACAGCTGCTTGTTGCTGTGAAAGAGAAGCAGAAGACAAGTTGCCGAGAGTTTGCACATCTTGAGTTCTCTCTGCTTCACCGGCCATGGGAGGAGCTGTGAGTGCTGGAGAGGATAATGATGACTTGATTGACAACCTGAAGGAGGCTCAGTACATCCGCACTGAAAGGGTGGAGCAAGCCTTTCGAGCCATTGACCGGGGAGATTACTACCTAGAGGGTTACAGGGATAATGCCTACAAGGATTTGGCCTGGAAACATGGAAATATTCATTTGTCAGCACCATGCATTTATTCTGAAGTGATGGAGGCATTGAAACTTCAACAAGGATTGTCCTTTCTGAACCTTGGAAGTGGAACAGGTTACTTGAGTACAATGGTGGGCTTGATAATAGGTAATTTCTAATCTCTTCTGTCTTTGCTGCTATTCACATCTTTGTTTGTTCTACTTGTGTTTTCAAAGAAGAGGTTGATAACTACCTCTCATGAACAGATACCGTAAGGCTCCCCAGTTTTCATGGCTCACTGAATACTAACAGACAAAGTCATGTACCTGGTACGTGCGGCACAGTTGTGGTACTGTTTAGACCGAGATCTTTAAAAGTGCATAACCCTGACAAACATGGTAAGGCCGATGCTTATAAATGGAAGCTGAAAGTCTTTTGAATCATAAATAAAAAGGTGTCTCATAAAATGACACATTTCTATTAAAACATAACTCTATTCCATAACATTTAGAATTGTTGTTATGTATGTATTTAAACCTATTCTTATGTATAAAGAAAGAGTTAGCTACTGCATTAATAATTAGCTACTGTAATTCATATAAAAAAAAAATCTTTCTTTCCTGCTTGTTAAAATTCAATGTAAAGAGAAGTAATCATCATAGAATGTGTGTTTGTGTGCACCATTTAAGTTATTGGAGTGGAGGTTAAACTGCAGTGTACAGTACTGAATGACTGAACACAACCTTGAAATTATATACTAAAAAACAAAAATAAATAGCTTGTTGTCAGGTGGATGGGATAACTTGGCAAAAGAAAAATGCTCACTAACGGGGATGTAAACAAATTTGTGCTCAAAAATTTAGAGAAATAAGCTTTTTGAGCAGTTAGAAAATGTCTGGGATCTTTCATTTCAGCTCATGAAACATGGGACCAACACTTACATGTTGCATTTATATTTTTCTTCAGTATATATATCGTCATTTGAAAGTGAGTTAACGCATGACAGCATTCTCTTCATTGCGCCCAAATATAAGGTCTGTTTCCCATCATTCCCTTGTATCGGGTCAATTACTTAATTCCCCTTTATCAGAACACTCCCAATAGCAAATACCGAACTCCTGAAATCCAATACAGACAATAACACTTAAGTGTTTCTTTGTGAATACCTTAATCAAAATAACTACTTTCCCAAAGCATGTGAATGCTTTATTAGTCTTCTAAATTCAAGAGGAAAGAGGAATTAAAGACATGTGACACACACAAATAGATAAGGAAAATGAAGATACAGGCATGTATAGCAAAATCAAAAAGAATAACCACAACAATGAAAAACTCATAACGTTCCGATATGTATGGTTTACTGAAATGTTGGTCTTAACATCTGCTAAAATTTCTTGCGTGTGTATATATATTGGGGGGTGAGGAATAGTCCACAACCCTACCCCTCCCCAAAAAATCTAAACTAATTAAAACAAAGTTTATATGACATTCCAGTAGAATTGTGCAACTGAAAATACAAAAGTAAAAAAAAAAAAAAAAGAATCCAAATGGTAGAAAAGGAAATCCACTAAAATTGAATAATGTTTTCCATCCAAACTGCTATGTAAGCCTGACCGAGAAGAGGCTGACCATTCCAAATGGTTGCTGAGGTTGTTGAGTAGATCTTTGCCATTCTGATCTTAGTTCAGAGGCAATGCAATGGCAATAGAGATCTTTGAGAAATACTACTTTGGATATGGCAATGGATAAGTGATTTACTTACATTGCTGGGTATTTTTGCATTCCTTTATTTAAATGTTTTGTACTCAAAGAAATAACCTTCTATAAATGTAGTTTTGTGTGATGTTCTGTTAATGACAGTAAGTACATTATTTTACAGATAGTGTACCAATCCCACATTGGTCAGTCAGCACCCCTTCAAGAATCACTCTGATTTCCCTTTGATTAAGAGGCCTAGCCTTGCTTGGCTTCAGAGTTTGGAAATGCAATGTTGACTGGTGTGATCATTTTGAGCCAGCAGCTATTCCACCTTGAATCCTGATTTTGATGGATCTCAAAAGCTAAACAAAGCTGGGCCTGGTTAGTACTTGTATGTATGACATCAGAGGAAATCCACGCTGCTGGAAGAAGTTAAGCTGAAGCATTGCCACACTTTGAACATTAACCCGTCCCAAGACACTACACCAGTCATAGCCAACTTCAAAAACACATTCTAAAATCTGCCCTACAGCACTACCTTATTTGGGGAAAGCCTCTTCAATGAAACTTCTTGGTAAAATAAATAAGAATGATGCATATGTGTATTTACATAGTACAAGCTAACATTAACATTTTCAACTTGACAAACTCATACAGTAAATCCATAAACAACAACACAATGGAGAAACAGTCTAAACTGAAACATAACAAAGTGTTTTCAATTTCTGTGGATGTTTTAGTCTTAAAGTTGTGTGATATTCGTTTCTTTACTGTTAATGGTTTTAATTTGGTAATGATTCATATATATATATATATATATATATATATATATATAATGTGTGTGTGTGTGTGTGTGTGTGTGTGTGACAATTGAATTAAAATGTATAAATTACTAGTTACTTAGAAATTATGCAAAATATCTATAGGTATATTTTAGAATTTGAAATGTTGGTGTACACTGCCTCCCTGTGGCATAATGTCACCAATATACAAACTACCAATACATTTTTATTTAATGTTAATTGTATTCTATTCTGGTTGTGATATTTCCTTACAAGTGAGATTCACATTTAAGATGCTGCTGCTTCTTTTTTAAATAAACTTCCTTTTGATTTTAGCAAGATTAAAAACTGATGCATCTATACAGTTTAAATTTATACCATTTCATGAAGAAAAGTATGTTATAATCCTATGCACTTTGTTTCTACTTCTAGACTCAGGGAAGGTCCTGCGAATTGAAATACAAAAAAAAAAATTGTAATTGCATTCAAAATATGATGTCATATTTAATTACCAAGTGTACTATGTGCTACATTAAACTCTTATGTAGTTAATTTAACACTCTGTTCAGACCAGTCATGAAATTAAACAGACAGAAAGAGTATGTTTAAGTAAATGTACACAAAGTCAAATTAATGTCTGCACTTTAACATTGTGGGACGACTATGTAAATTTAAAATCATTTGATTTATAGAATCTCTTTGAATTCAAAGATTACTTTTATTTTTCCAGTTGTCACAGACATGCTGTATCCTCCAATATTGTGTAATATGACTACACACAAACTAAACCTGTCCGTGCCATATAAATTAACTGTATTAGAAATAGTGGATTAATGCCAGGGTTTCTACCAGATTAAAATATGCATAGGCCGTATCCTCTAATAATAATAACTTGAAATGATGAAGAAATAATAAAAAAGTGTATATATTTTAATAAATACAATTTAAGAAGAACAAATTGCACAGGAAACAAATACGCTATTATGGTGTTATGAATCCAGTTCTGCAAGACCTAAAAAGTAAATCTGCAACTCGGCATGTTTATTATAAATCACTTCAGTTGCTCAGCTTTGAATCTGGAAGAGAAACTTGAGCTCTCCTGGGCTGCCCCAGGCCAGCGTGGCACAGCCTGCATATCTTGGGTGTGCCAGTGGAAAAGTTTGGATTTAAATACTCTTTATCAAGCTAAGCGAAAATAACAAAAGGTGAATTTCTGGGGAATAGTTTGTACTTGAAATTATTTTCGTAAAACACACTTTACATACTTTTTCAGTCTTCAGCTAATTTAATGACTCTGGTAAGCAGTTAATAAACATTGTAGTGATGGGTGTATGTATACAGCAACAATTAAATGTAAGTATTGAGTTTCTTTGTTCTGTTTGGGCAAAAGACCAGTTACTTTTTGAACAATGCCTCTGAATATTGCATTGCCTTCCAAAGAGTCATGGAGAGTTTTAGTCCAGAAAGGGTAACCTGAAACTTGTTGTTTAAGCTGAAACCAGTCAAACAATCAAATATAATATTGGAGGTTTAAGTGTCCTGGATCCTTATTTTCCACAAATTCAAATTAAATCATACTTTTGATGGCCAGATTTACATACACAAGGAAAATTAGATTGAAAGTTAGGTTCTAGGATGTAAAAACACAAATACACTTATTAATGAGTAGGCTCTGGTATGTTTTTTTTATTATATTTTATTTTTTTATGTTGCTGTTCTTGTTAATGTTCACAGTATGTAGTGTAAGTGTGATGCAGCATGGATATGTGTTCAGCAGCCTTGGCTGTTTTCTGTAAGTGTTATACGTGTTGTGTTTTCACACCTTTTTTAATATGCAGACCGACTGGTTGTTTTATATATATATATATATATATATATATATATATATTGATATTCCTTATCTTATAATTATTGATTTCAGAGGAAATTGTGGTACAGTTATTTTGAACATTTTCAGTAAGACGCACTACTTTACAGTGAGTGTAAATTCATAAATGTTTCATTCATAAATGTAAAAAATACAAACAGTCATCTTTATCCATCCAATACTTATTAATTGTTCACAAGTGTCCCACTTAGTTTTTTTCAGAAAAATAGTACATTTATATATAGAGTTCTGTAGTTCAAGGAAGATTTTTTTGTATAAACGATATAAATCTTTTGTTTGCTTTTAATTTCAGGTCCGTTTGGGGTTAATCATGGAGTTGAACTTCATACTGATGTGGTAGAATATGCCAAGGAAAAACTGGATGATTTTATTAAAAATAGTGATAGCTTTGATAAGTAAGTATACAATGGGATACGATCTTGCTTTTCATTCATTCAGAATGCTAGCCTACATAATACATATATTCTTAGATTATTAGTAAATGATTGCAGGTATAGGAGATTAAACTTGTCACTCATGTATTCATTGTGTAACAAACAATCTCAGAAAAGTTACAGTATGATAATCCAGGGATCTACAAGATAAATTATTATGATACAATTTAACATGACATTTAATACTTTTTTTTAAATGCTTTGAATCGTTTTAATCAAAAAGCATAAGCAACAGTCCAAGTCACTAATTTAATTTACAATTTATATGGCAAAAGTGATTCATGCAATTGCAAATGTTTACAAGTGTTTCCATATTAAGATTTACAATACATGCCTTTTGTATTGCCTCTAAATATACTTAATAAATATATATATATTAAATTACAACATAACATAACATCATATTACATAATAGTATGGCACACAATAGTATTAGCTACTACATAAATAATCCGTAAATAACTAAAACTATTTATTGATTTTACATTTTTCCCACAGGTTCGAGTTCTGTGAACCCAACTTTGTAGTTGGGAATTGCTTAGAAATTTCTTCAGACAGCCATCAATATGACCGGATCTACTGTGGTGCGGGAGTACAGAAGGATCATGAGAATTACATGAAAATCTTGTTGAAAGTTGGAGGGATTCTGGTGATGCCGATCGAGGATCAGGTGATTTCTTACATTTAGCTGCCAAGTTTGAACTGTATCTTTTTGAATTATGGTTGTGTTTAATCACTGTGTTTCTTTAAACATTTATGTAAGTGTTTATCAAATCTATAGAATATAGTGATTATCAATTATTCTTTCACCAGGTGTGTATTAAATATCAACAAATATGTAATGAACCTGAATAATGCTGAATTTAAAGTGTCCAGTCACTGCTTTGTCAGTACATAATTAACAACCCTTATAAAAGGAGTTTTAAAGAACCACAATGTTTAAAAAAGGCTTAGGGATCAACTATTTAACATAATAAGCATGCAGTACTAACAATTGGATCAGGCCAATTTTATCCTTCAGCTGGTCAGCATGATGGGTTGGCTATATCAGATGTGAACTGGGCATATGGAAGTTAAACAGCCTTAGTGTTATACATTCTATCTATGTGTTCTTAATTATTATTCTGGTCCAAATGTCTAATTCCATATAATGCAATGCAATTTACTTTTGCTGAGTGGATATTTTGCTGAGTGTCTGAAAACACAATTAAAGTCATAAGCAATTATTTTGATTTTGTCTTTCAGCTGACTCAGATAATAAGGACAGGTCAAAGCACATGGGAAAGCAAAAATATCCTTGCAGTGTCATTTGCTCCTCTTGTTCAGCCAAACAGAACAGATGGAAACAAGCCAGACACTGTAAAGCTGCGTAAGTTCCATTTGTGTTTTCTGTCTTGAGTACAGCTATTATTGATTACTCTCGCTGAACAAGTTGAAACAAGCTTGACCTTCATTCGGTCCTGTGATCCCGCCCTCACTCCCTCAAGAACATTCCTCAGTCATGCTATTAAGTTTCTTTTTTCCACTAGGTCGCAAGCTAGAGCTATGGGCTGTGTTTAAAAAAAAATCAATGTATAAATACATACGTTCTGTGATAACTACACTTGAATACTGTGATTACTTCTACATATCCCAGTTACATAATCCTGACAATTGTATCTGTCCTAAACACTTCCAGAGCATATTATAGTATAGGGCTGCAACAACTAATTGATAAAATTGATAACATTATTAAAAATTGTTGGTAACGAATTTCATTGTCTATTAGTTCGGTCTACCTGGGGTGTAGTTAAAACAACAACAACAAAATATAACTTGAAAGATGGCAGAGGCTGCAGCTACACCTGTGGAAAGTTGTGAGAGCACTTAACATTGTTGTGGGAGCACTTAACATTGAACACTTCAAAGAAGTCAGTTTGCAAAGCATGCAAAGCTGAACTCACATGGCACGGGAGCACGACAACGATGCAATAGCACCTGAACACATTGGAGCCATGATGGCAGGGGATGAAGATGCAATATTATTATTATTGTTAATAATTATATAATACAATTTATTTATAACGCGCTCTTATTATACCCACCCGCTACAAGTCAAGCAAGAGTCAAAACAGACACAGTGAAAAGATAGAGCAGAACGGCAATAGAGCAGTACAGTACTTAGACAAAACAAGCATGTTAGCCAATAAAGGAAAGCAAGCAATAAAAAAGCCCTTTTTTCCTGAAGTGCTGTATTTGTCCTGATCACCCCTCCTCCGATCCATGCTGTGATCCATAACTAGGATCATACTTTGGCAGAAACCCCGCCTCCCAGGACTGCACTCCACCCACACCACCCCCGCAACCACCCCTGAACGGAAGTGCCCCATCGTTTGTATCAGCCACTGCCCCCCTCCAAGGCTGTGCACGTTACTGACTGGGACATCACAATGCTCTTCATGAATACGATGCCCCCGCCATTTGGCTCTTGCTAAATTATGTGTCTGGCTCTGTGTTATCTGAGGAGCTGAATTAAAGTGCTCGTGTAGGTTACATTAATATGAACATGATATGAAATATTTTACTCTGCATATGTAGCAGGTGTTTTGTTTCAGTGCTGTATGGGGTGGGGGAGAATATTTTGAAGAAGGCAGTGGGATCCAGTGTAGGGATTTTCCAGCTTTTGACTGAAGGGCTATGAACACATACAGGATGTTTCTAAGGAGTTGCTAGAATTGGCGGTGCTGTTGAAACTGTGACAATTGATTACCATCCCACACAGAAATCCAACGTAGGGTATTAGTATTATTATTATTATTATTTTTATTTCTTGGCAGACGCCCTTATCCAAGGCGACTTACAACAAGTGCAAAAATACAGAGAAGTAAAGGGGTCAGTCATTACAAATTCAACTTAGCTAAAACATAGCAATTCAAAATAATACATTTTACAAATTCCAATTTACAATTTACACAAGTACAGTAAGAGACTTTCTATATCCTGGACGGTGAAAGCTAAGTGCTGTCAAGATGTAGGGTTACAGACGAGGGCTACGGGAAAGGGAGCAAGGAGGAAAACAATCAAGAATGCGAGGAGCATAATAATAGTGGACCTAGTGGACCAATGGAGACCCATGATCTACGCCTCCCTCTAAACCCCACCCTCAAGGCAAAACAGTGCCAAAATTCGTAAATGGAAAAAAAAAAGCGAATCCATAGAAACTCGTGGTGAAAGCAAAGATTCTAGTATCATAACCAAAGGCAGCGATTCCAGGCGAGCTCATGAGTGAAATGGACTCAATTTGAGTTTTGCTCTCGATTTTAAAATTGTTTGCTTTCAAGTTATTTTGTTTTGCTTTTGATATTATTTTTGTTTTATAATTCTATACATTTTGCTTTCGATTGTTTTATTTTTGATCTCAACATCCATTTTTTCTCAACTTTATTTTTCTCATTTACAATATATTGTATTTTGAATTAGATATGTATGGCACTGATTTGAGCCCATACACAAAAGCAGAGTGCATGTTTAAATGTTAAACTGTTTATTTGAAAGTGTAAATAATGTAAGTCACATTTTGTTGTGTATCTGTGCCACTTTCTAGAAATGTAGAAATCCTCAGCAGGTATCATTCATGCCCAGCTCCTCTGCAATAGTTTGCCATATATTGTGTGTCTATATTTATTTGCTCTGCTCTATAGTTATTTGTGGTTAGACATGCAGATGATAAGCTGTTCCACCAATGCACGTCTTCCTTTCATTTTTAACGCACGTAAATCTGATCGAATCGAACTCGTTTCACCGTCGAATTTAATGTGTGTTCTTTATATTTAATTTATCAAAACAGTTTAGCATCTTTCAAACTGAAGAGTAAAACAGCTTTGCATTTTGAGAACAATGTAAAAACACCTGTTGCTATATGCACTTGGTGTTATAACTGCCATCTCAAGTTGTTTTAAGAGAGCTTTGTGCAAGATTAGGTAAACTGCATCACTTTTGTTTTTGAATAAAACACATTTAATGCTGCAATTGATGTTTTTTCTATCCGATTAATCGTAATTGACAGATTAATCGAGAATCAAAATAGTTGATTGTTGCAGCCCTATTATAGTATTAAGGTTACATTTTGTGTTTATTTGCTTATGTATATTCGCGTTTCAATTTTCAATTAACTGTTTATAACACCTGGCTATGATTCTTAGCCTGTATGTCTCCAGGTCCTTTTTTTAACCTGGGGCAGGATTAAATAAAAAATGTGCGAGCACGAAAAGTCACAGAAGAGTCGCAGGAGGGGATCTCGCAGCTCAGCTCCTCGCCGAATGAAATCTAAAATATGAGGAGCTACGAACGAGGAGGAGCCTGATTTTCTGGCGTGGCTTCCAGGATGGGTGGGCAGCGTGAGAGAAACCGCGAGCCAATCACAGTGTCTGAAATTGGAGAGAAACCGGGGGCGGGAGAGCAGGATGGGCTGCGAGAAGAGAAACAACTTTACCTTTTTGTGTACATATTCATAAGAACAATTATACAGCTGCTGACAGCAGTGTAATTCGATGTAGTGTTCCTGTCTTAAAAGTCGCCTTCACTCCCAAATATACCAATAGCCCACAGGACCCTATTCAGTCGGGATTCAACCCCCCTATATTTTCTGTCAGCCCCTCTAAAAATATTACGATCAAAGACGTACGAAGCAACGGAGAACACCGTCCAAACTCCGCCCCCATTACGCCGTCTTCAGAAACACCATTTTCTAGCCCCTATAACTGTCAATGAGAAGCGCCCGAGCAGCCTATAGAGAGAGATGCGTGAACTGTAGAAATCTGTACTGTCCCAACGTCGGCTACAAAATACATCAATCAAAATCCACATTCACATTGGTTTAGTGTTGTAGTAGCGGCTGTGTGAAAGCTGCGTTTTATTCTCTCGCATTGTGCCAGAAAGGAGCTGCGAGAAGGTGGTTTTGTGGCGTAAATCAGGTTAGATTTAATACCGCGATAGTTCAGCAGCGCGATTTCCATTCGCAGTCATGCCGCTAATGCTTCTGCGAGCGACTTGCAGCGCGAACATTTTTGATTTAATCCTGCCCCTGGTTTGTTTTTTCAGTGTCTCAAGATTTGGAGTTATATTGAGTACAAGACCAGCTGACTGCTTCCTGCCTTCATTTAGTGCCATTTTATTGGAATTGTAAAGATTGCCTAACTATCAGTTATCTCTCCTTGTCCATTGGGATATTATCATAGAACCATATGCAATGTTAATTAGGAAGGTGTTATTCCTGATGACCTCATCAGTGTATTTATTTAGTTTCCTTCGGTCTTAAAAATAATAAATTAATAATGAATAAATAAATGAAGTATGCATACTTTTTTTAACCATGATTAAATGTACATACATTTAGTAAAATTTTTTGCAGATGTTAATGCTAATGCATAGCAAGCTATGTAACGTGTGTTTAAAGTACAATCATATGATTAATTTAGGGGGCATACATATTGTTCCATCTTATTAATTATATAAATCAATTTAAAAAGTTTTTTCAAAGACCTGTTCATTTTTAAATTTGTAATACTGTAATTATATTTTAAAAACAAGAACCTGTCCACTGAGATTTATATATGCATGCATTGAATTATTATTAGCAGTAGTGGTGTAATTATTATTATAAAGTGGGCAGTATGTTATCTCTCATCAAATTCAAAAATGGTTCCTAGAGGTGTGGTTTCTATAAGCAGTGCCAGGGGAAGTCAATTCTGACACTGTAAAGTAAATCCTTTTATTGACATAATAACAAATCTATTACGAAAAATCGTGTTGTCAACAGATTTAAAAACATCTAAAAATGTACATTTGAGAGAAACATGTTTGTAAGACTGAAATCAAGTTTTGATGTTCTGAAGAATTTAGTCTTTATTATATGTGGCAATACATTTTTATTATTATTTTTTTGTCATTCTTCCAGCCCCAGTGTCTGTAAGGAGTTTACAGGACTTGTCCCGCATCTACATTCG
The DNA here is from genome assembly GCF_036373705.1 of Amia ocellicauda. Taxonomy (NCBI): domain Eukaryota; kingdom Metazoa; phylum Chordata; class Actinopteri; order Amiiformes; family Amiidae; genus Amia; species Amia ocellicauda. The sequence goes on along the minus strand of NC_089851.1, from coordinate 17,351,761 downwards.
CCGCACACTTAGAAACTTCATTAACGAGGAGGTGCAGGCCAAAGGCACTCCGCAGAAAGTACCCCAGAAGCGCAAAAGAAGGCGTTGCCGCAGGCGTCGGATCAATACATATGTTTTCGTGGGTAATCAGCTGATCCCACAACCTGTAGAGAGTGAGGAAGATGAAAGAATGGAGGAAGACAATAAAGAAGAGGAAGACAAAGATAGTACAGAGAGCCTGACGCAGGACGAACCTCCTCCAAATTTGCTCCGAGAAAAAATCATGACTTTGCCTTTACCTGAATCATTGAAATCATACTTGACATACTATAGAGAAAAATAATTAACTGCACTGACAATTATTCTGAAAACCTGTAACACCTACTGAGACATTTTTCTTTACTTATTTCTCAAAAATGTAGCATTGCTCAGAGTTTCCTTGTAGGTGAAGCTGTTTAAGAGGATAGGTTGCCACAAATTAAATAATTGTCAATAATATGCAGATTGTTATGACTGGATTGATTTATAAAGATTTGGAAAACTTTATCCTTAGTGATGAATATGAGAAATAACAGCTATTTCAGTATTGTTTGATCAAAACAAAGTATTTAAAATCTAAGTCTTTTCGACATTGGATTTCTTTTACATTTATATTGCAAAAAATAAAAAATAAAAAATATATGAAATTCTGCTGATTTAAAGCAAATACTACTAGTTACAAACAAGCTTCAACGTACAGTATGTACACAAATGGGTTCAAAACTAAATTGTAGATGCTTTAAACAGTAATTTACTGGAGATTTCCAAAGCTTATATTGAAAAAAAAAAGTATGCAGATATTTTGCTATTATGAAATAAGCAATTTAGAATATATACATTATTTCAATTATATGATTTTCCACCTTTGAGGTATATGTAGATTTGTTTTGGCTATTGAGCAAATGCACTTTATTTCATTAAACTAGGTTATAAGGGCAGATATGTCTGCTTATGAATGAATCTTCTGAACAATATTTTGGAGTAATGGCAGCAAAATTTAAACTTTATTCCCTTTGACCCTATTTTATAAATTTGGTAACTGTGGAAATCTGGGACCTTCATAAAGACATTGAAGTTGGACATACTTTCCTGAATTCAATTTTGTAATAGTTTTTACTCTATCTTTGTGCTCGATGGAGTTTACATGTCAGTTGCACTTTCCCCAAGGTTTTTTTTTTTCTTTTTTTTTTTAAATAAACACTTTGCCGATTGGCAGAGTATCGGGAAAGACAATGACGGGTATGTTATGATAATATTTAGTTTTATGTTAATGTATAGAAAAATGGGTCTTTGATTTGCTGAGGTGATCATATGAATTGCAGGGATGCTTTTACATTCCTTAAGTGCTTAAAAAAAGGACAGCATGGGAGTAAGCATATGACCATGTTTTATCCGTATATATTCAAATTTTTTGTCAAACCACATATAGGTACATGGTAATGCAGTGCTCCTTGATCACAACCAGCATTTTCTTGTGGAATTCACCTGTTATTTTCCCATATCTTCAAATGGAATTTTACCAGTATGTTTTACTATTTTTGTATTCATGTGTTATTATACATGGACAATTTTAATCTGCAAGGGAAGCAGGTAATATAAAAAGAAGCATGTTGGTAGGCCATGGGAACTTTAACATTGATAATTTCCTTTCCAAATGAATGTTCTCCACCACAGGGGGTTATGGGAGCTAGAGATTTGTTAAGTTTTCTGTCCTATGTTATTATTTGTTTGGAGGGGGGCGGGGGGGACTTCATCTATCACCTCCCACGCTCTTTCATGCTGAAAAGTCATTTCAATTGAAATATAGTAACCATACATTACATGGATGGGATACATTAACTTATTTAAAGACAAAAAAACAAATTAACTTAATTTGCTTTCCATATCCTTCCTATGTCAATGAGGAATACAAGAATCAAGGCATTTGCCTAAGAGACTACAAGTGGGTACACTGTGGTAATTGATACAAATGGTGGTAGACCTCTTTGCTTGATAGAAACACAAAACTACAAGTCATATGTACACCTCTTTTTGAAAGAAAAAATGCCTTCCCTGGGATGATGAACATTTTTGTCAGTGGACGCATACTTGATCTTTAGCATGTAAACACCATTGATAAAGTTTTACTATTGAAGATTATTTTCTTTCTTTTCTTTTTTGTACAGAAAGCTTAGACATAACAATTTCTGCACTCTTTGTCTTTTGGTCATTGATAGGTACAACAAGCAATAGATGTATTTTCATAGGTACATACTGTACATGTGTAACTTTTTTGCATCATTGAAATATAAAACTATAGTCTGGTGTTCTTTTGTGTTGAGATTGTCGATTCCTTTAAAATGTTTCAAGTTTATAGATCAATTCCTACACAGTTTCCTTGGTTAAAAAAAAAAAAAGCAAATAACAAAAGCTTAATCTTTCTGCATATTATAACTGGGGAACATTTTTAAATAAAATATAGAAAGTGATCTGTGTCCCTGTGTCTTTTAATCACAGTAGCTGTTGTACAGTAGCTGTGTTTTTGTTTTTTGCTCACTCAATTAGTCACCAATTATTTAATGTAAATTGTATGTATTAGATAATGATTTAAAAGGCAGCACTCTGTCTCCTATATTAGCAACATAAAAGCCAGTACAATTACATAATACAGTCACATAGTGGGAGCACTTTGTTATATCACATCATATTTAAGTTGCGTTACAGTCATAGTCAAGTGCTGTTTATCTCATCAATTATGCTACTTAGTATTAAAAGAAACTCAGAAAGATGCTTTTGATATGTCTTCAAATTGAACATACCAGAAGGATGAATATGAACTTACTTATGATGCATTGCATAAAAAGGGTAGCATAGATGAGGTCTGGCTTGTACCATATCCTCTGCTTGGTGATTTGGTTTACATTAACCAGAATATATCATGGGGTTAATTTCCACTTTGTCTGCTTTAAGTGACACTTAAAAAGGTCAAAAAAGACTTGTCAGAGATTTGTTTTTTCTATTCATTTATGCACAGATTATGAGTATATGAAAATAGAAATGTACATGTTATTTTACATCATAGGATAGTAATGACATAAAGATATAGTCATATGTAATCTTTGTGAATCTATACAAAAAACAAGAAGAAAAAAAGACAAAGCTATGTCTGCATTACATTTGTTTTACAATATATTACCACAAGGGGTCAGTGAAGTTAAGCACATATTTATAATTTGTGATATTACCACTTAAAATCTGAAAGAAGTGCTGTAGATGTAGGCCTACAATATGTAAGGATAATACCCAAATCTATTACAAGATGCTGACTGTTGTGTTTAATGTACCAACACTAAACAAGTATGCCTATATATATATATATATATATATATATATATATAATATTAAAAACAATCCCTTTATATTTTGCCTAAGAATGGAATTATATATATTTTTTATATTGTCTGCAGTTTGTACATCCCCAAAGAAACATCACAATCGATTTTCTTTTTTGGGGACACGTTTATGATTTTATGCCCATTGATATGTCTTCCTCATCTCAGCAAAAGTATTCAATTTGCAAATCCCAAATTACTACATGCCACTGAATGTCCCCCAACACACACACACACACACACACACACACACACACACACACTTTTGAAATGAAGGTTCGGCCCCTGCATCAGACTAAGCCTGAATGACTTCAACTGGAAAGAATAGGTTGTCAAAGTAATGAGCTCATCTCGTTAGTCCCCTGACCTTAATCTCATTTACATTTTATGGAATGAGTATGACATAAGAGTGAAAAAGCATAATTATACGGTTGGAGATTATTAGGAATGAATGGCCAAACATATGCAGGAATGCACTGATAGAGCTGTATGAATTAATACTTGGAACAGAATACTTGATCTGAGACACCTTCAGTCCTGCAGATTGTGTTGGTAGCTTTAAATCAACATCTGTTTACAATCTGGAGGCAATGCATTATTAGTTCCATTAATTCACTGTTCAATTAAAACGTTTACAAGCTCGAGTGGAACACAAAAACTATATAAAACAGAAACCAACCAAGAAAAACAGAAGAACCTGTGGTTTCCCAAGTCCAATACTGCACAGCAGTAGTTGATAGCATGAATGATACATATTTTTCAGCTAAACAAATACCCTCTATTGCATTTGTTGAGAAAGCGTTTTGTTTCGTTTCCCCCCCTGTCACAATTGTACAACATTGTTAACAATGCAACAAAGCTGTAAGTGCCTCCTCTCTTTCTCTTTTCCCTTTGGAGACATTGAACATGGTTACTTTTGTTGCTGTGCTTCGTGTAATAGGATACAGCTAAAACCAGTGCACAGTGTACATCATATATAATCGTGTATTACAGACACAGTTGCATTAAGGGCAAGGTGCCGTTTTATTATTCTGCATGTGTGAAACAGTGAAATGGGGAGACAGATTACATGTGTTTACTATCTGTGTGCAGGATTTCCCTAATGGTTTCAGCACACGATTCCTACAATGCGAAAGTCATTACAGCCCATTGCGCCACCAGTAATCTGAGAAGAAAATCACCAGTCACGGGTTCTCAGGGCTCCTCCAACTCCAAAGACACTCCAGCTAATTGCGTTTTTAAAATTCAATGAGTGCACGAGTTGTATTATACTATACTAAAAACATTCAGTATGTTAACTGCTTTACTACTACTACTACTACTACTACTACTACTACTACTACTACTACTACTAACAATACATAACATACTAGAACAGCATGGGTTTATCGTTTGGATGCCAATCGTCTGTGTGGTAAGGAGAGTCAGTCAATGGTCTTCAGACGCATGAAATGCTCCACTGAAATTAGTTCCCCCCCTTTTTTTAAGAAAAGCACCGCCAAATGGACATGATTTGTTGTTCTTCTTCCGAGCCAGCTTGTGTTTGATCCACTACGACCTCGTCTCCTGTATAAACCTCTGAACAGGAGAGGAGAGGAGAGGAGAGGAGACCCGTCCCCGGGGCACTGCACAGCGGTGGGGTTTCGGAGCAGTGCAATGTAATGTGATCCTCCTGCCTGATTGGGTGGTACTCAGCTTCTTGGATAAAACTTTCGAGAGGTTGCATTGAGTTTCAGTGCAGGTCCAGGCGCTGGCAGGGCACAGGATACCACGCCGAAAATGGCATCAAAAATACTTTACTTTTCGTGTTTTCTTCTGTCAGTCGCACTCCTTGGCACTCTGTCCAGCTCCTGTCCAAGTCGGTGCCTCTGTTTCAGAACTACCATTCGTTGCATGCACTTGATGCTGGACTATATCCCCAGAGTGCCACCACAGACTACAATCCTGTAAGTGCTCAAATCTTGTGTTTCTGTTGTGTTTACAGCTACAGTTGGCAAAAGGGCAAATGGCTTACACTAACTCATGTGTATTTTGAACCTTTTTTACGCTTTAAAACAAAGAAGCAAAGAAGGAAAAATGGACCCACCCATTACCGTATTATTACGCCCAGATTGTACAAAGTAATGATATCACCTACTTGTCACATTTTAAAATAACATCTGCCAGGAGCTGCATACACTTTCATTGTTAAATGTATATTGTTCGTTGTGATAAAGGCACACAGTAGACGTGACTATGGTGTATAGTTTTAAGACATCTATTTAAGTGATCATATAATACATCATTTAAAGTAATACCTTTGATCATTTTCTAACTCAAGCTTTCCAGCAGTTATTTTACTACACTGTTATGTAATGTATATTGCAACATATTGTAAAGGCCTTATAGTGAAAATGGGAGTGCATTTATTAACAGAACACTTTGCTATATTATCTTAAATTACTTATTTGTAATTATATATGCATTTTTAAGTCCTGAAGTTGAGTTAACCAAATGAAAAATGAATCCAGGATATGTAAGGCTTCAGAGCTAAAATTTAGTGTAACCAGTAAGTAAATAGGCACCATTTGAGATTGAAACAGGCCATTCCAGTCACATAATTAGCCTCGGTATACATATATCCCTGTCAAAAACAGGATGCTAATTACATGTTTCTAAAAGCCAATGGGAAATCTCCAGGGAACTCGATATTGTCCTGTTGATTAATAACAGGCTGGCCAACCAGTGTAAGAAAATTTGAAAAGATCCTGTAGTCTGTTGTGCGTTCAACTGGTGGATTGTAAAAAGGAAATACAACTGTTGCCTGATACATGAAGATTATCCAGGATAGACATCTGGCTCTTTATGACAATGATCATTTTTATGGAAGTCAGATAAATTATTTTAACAGAGGATTAAATCAAAAATGGTCATAAATATATGACTATTAATAGTCAAATAATATTCTGAATGCAAAAGGTTTTATCAGCCTCCACAAGTCTGGCAACAGCAAATTCATATTACGATGAATATTCCAGTTTGGTCCATTGAATCCATCATAAAATTAATTCCAGACTTGGGACACTTTACTAGTTGAACAGGATGCACCAAAGGAAACAAAATAATCTGACAAGGGGTAGGAGTCGAATTCAGACTCAAGGGTAGTGACTAAGGGCCGGATTACATCAAACTTTTGACCCACCCGCTAATAGAAAACTACAGTGCTGTACTCGGTTGCGGCTTCATTTTTAGTAAGATGCCACTTTCCTCTGATCATAAATGTAACCGCTATGATGTACAGGTTTGTAGTTTTCTATTAGCGGATGGGTCAATGTTTTGATTTAATCCGGCCCTAAGAATCTTCAACTATATCCAAGACAATCATTAATTTAAGCTTCATGGAACTGGTGTTCATGGCGGAGTTCGGCTGAAGATACCTCTCCCCTTATTGGCAAAATAGAAATAACAGATTCAAGTTGCTTAAATTGACTGGGACTGTGTCATCAGACACACACAGTATATTTGATGCAGAAAAGCAGTTCTTGTTGAGAAGAATTAAATGCTATTCAAATCCTATGCTGTACTCACAAAAAACATTGACATGACAAGGTTAGTCTGTTTCAAAAGAACAACCCAGTGATTATATTGTTTTCTGACATTTTATGCATACATATTCTGCAAATGTTAGTAGTGTATTGAGTAATAAATGCAGTATCAACAGTCAGGATGGTAGTGAAAATACAAAGTTAATTAAGTCTCCTTTTAGGCATGCTAGCATTTAACCAAACATAGTCCTCTGACAAATTCAATTAAGATCTGATTTCAGCTCAATGTTAATTACAATACATCAAATTGCATTTGTGTAGGTGTGTGCTCAAGGCAGTTGTCTGTTTGGTTTCACTCACAGGAGTCAGGCTACTTGCACTTAAGTTTACGGTACACGACCATAGAGGTTTAGGTCAAATGGCCATGACAGGCAGACTAAAAATATACAGGGTGACAGGCTTTACTCTGCTTTTCAGGGTAACACTCACCTCCTATTTGACAATGTGTTTGATGCGAAAGATATTGTTGCCTTCTTTCTCTCTGTTAACATTATAATCTTTTGAAACAAGATTCATCAGGACTGAAGGGTACCACATGCCTGTTCATATATGTTGCTGTAGATTGATCTCCAATGTTCAACTGTATATAAATGTCACCCTTTGTTCCAGTAATAGCTTTTTGAAATTGAGAAAGCACTGTCAGAGTGATCTCTCTGTGGTCTGGTATGAAGATTTCAGTGTGATTGATAGTTGCTCAGCTTGAGGAAGCTAAATTGTGGAAAAAACAGTGATGTGTACAAACTGGGTATTGTTGATGTAAAATAGTTCAGTATACCTCATGTTCGCAACAAAAAATACTGATGTGAAATATTTGTGTTTCTTATATATTATACCTATTAGTCCACTAAATATGGCATTATATGACATGTACCATGTGTTGTTGTAAAAATGCAAGTCAACATTCATGACTTGCATTCAAGACATTTGGATACCTATAGGTGTACCTATAGGACTGCTAGCTATCTACCTTTGAACTTTTATCTTAATTGAATTGAGAATTAGACTTAAAAAATTACATGGCATGACAAAGAATGTTCAAAAAATTCTGTAATATGTATTTGTTTAACAATTTGATATAAGCCAGTTATTTATTATAGGTCTATGTCGCAGCTTGCCATTTGAACCCATCGATCATCCACTTAATCTGAACCAAAGTATGCAAGAATTTGATTCTTTTTAATACATCTTTCCCTGAAACATTGATATAGCTGGTATATATATATATATATATATATATATATATATATATATATATATATATATGTTTAACAAAACAAAAATACACATTTACACATATTGAATTATCAACTTAAATAGTGACTTGGGCAGATCTTAAATCCTGCTAAACCACTTGCCAAATCATATTCTATATCGTATTCTTGTTTCAGACACTTTGAAATTTCCAAAGTTTTACAGATGCATTTATTTTTAAAAGAAAAACATGCACATGCAAATAAAGTACATGTTTAGAGAGAGAGTGGATTGTGAATGAGCAGAAATAAACAGCAAGGCTTGAAATTAGAGCATCTCTTGGTTGCTTCTCAGTAAAATCTCTAGATTCCAGTGCAGTGTTGTTTGTAGTTAGTAGTTAGTTAGTTAGTATGCATTATTCTACAGTGGGCAGGCACGGAAATGAATAAACAAGCAAAAAAAAACAACACAATAATTTAAACTTCATGTTTTTGATTTCCATTTCAAGATGACATAGCCACAGAAAATTGTCGTGTTGTGCTGCAATAGTGACCTTGCAATGTTTTTTTTTTCTTAATTATTATGGTATGTTGTTAGTTATAAGTTCTACAAGTCAGAAAGTAATTCAAAGTCTGTGATCAAAGTGTTTATGATACATTTTCAAGCTATAGCTATATAGATTTTTTTTATCATGGAGGAGCACAGGAAGATGTAACAGTAACAAAAAAGGAAATAAAGATTAAACTGTTGGCAACTCAAGTCAGAATGGCAAAATACTACTTTTCTGATGTTAATTAACAAAATAATTACAATGTTATGATTTGTGTCTTTCCTGTGCGAAAGACAGGAAGCAGTTACTTTCAGATACAAACACACACAATCCCTGGCAGGTAACCAAAGGGGAAATGACAGTCTGACCTGTTTATCATAATCACATTATACTCATTATAATCATTATTATTTTTATTTTTTTTCAGCATGAAAGAATATAACAATCAAATACTTTGTCCAATTTAAGACTGCAATAGTAAGTGAAAAAACAGTGTTCTTCATCACAGTAGCTCGTTTTCAGGAGAGGGGGTAGCTAAAGTAAGATGTGTGGAGTCTCCAATGTACACATACATTCTTTTATCTTATTCAAAATATTGTATATGCCATGAATAGCAGATCTGCATGATTGTCACGTAAGGGACAGACTGTCACAGCACTGCATACTGTGCAAATTTAAAAATATATATTTCCTTCTCATTACCTCTGCCATCTCACTAAATTCAGTGACTGGGAAAACTTAAATTAAAAGATGTCAGTTGCCATAGCAAAGAGAAGCAGTTTCTAATAGAGATGCCATACATTGATAACACTGTATTTAAACACAGTAAGCTATTTAGTGCATGGTATTATGTAAGTGCTTTTCAATTATTACTATAAAATATGTTTAAACAGGCATTTGTCACAATCCAAGGTCTACTATTATTTGATTTGAACATGGGTATCATATTATTAATACATTTGTAAGGGGCTTACTTTCAACTTAGCAAAGTTCCCTGTAAGATTGTTTTATTATATCTGACCTACTTTTAAATACTGAAGGATGTAATGATAAAAAATCCCTGCTTAGTATTGATGAGGAATGTAACATAACCATTATGGTTTGTCAAATAAGAGATTAAGAGAAGGTTAGGCTACTTTTGTGTTTGCAATTAAATTAAAGACTCCTGACAATTAATAAAAGCTTATTGTTTCTTAACAGATGAAGGTTTATTCTATCAAATTATGACCACTAATGTAATTAATCCTTAATCATCTTGGTAGATTCAATTAATTGTGTCATTCTCATGGAATGGGATTCATATGCTTAATTATAACTTGTTATTCACACATATTGGTCTGAAGTTGTAATACTGAGTAACAGAACATTTAGTAATTTAGATAGATTATTAAGGTGTTATAAAAGATACTTGACTTTTGCTTGGAACTTTAAGTGCACACAATTCATGAGAAGGTCATGTTTGTAATCACTCATTTCTATAAGCCGGATGGAAATAAGACTTGACAGGAATGAATGGTTGATGATACAGAGCATGCCTTATGGGAACTCCAGACGTCTTTCACCAACATATCAATGCTTCACAATGTGCTGTAGGCTTGAAGATGTTGCATGGACAGCAAACGTTAGCTGACAATCAAAGCTGGTTCTTGCACAGAGGGATTAACTACAAAATTTAGATAAAAGTATTCTCTCTCTCTCTCTCTCTCTCTCTCTCTCTCTGTATATATATGAAATAAACAAAACAATAACTTGCACTCTGTTATTTGGTAAACCTGCAGAAAAAATAAATTGTGTATATTTGTATGTTAGAAAAATTGTATTTTGGTTTCTGTCATATTGATTACTAAATCAACCCATCCATCCATCTTCGAAGCCGCTTATCCCGGTGAGGGTCACGGGGAAGCCAGAGCCGATCCCGGCAGGCATAGGGCGCAAGGCAGGAATACACCCAGAACAGGATGCCAGTCCATCACTGGGCTAATTACTAAATGTTTTGTAAATTATAGTTTTTTCCTATGTATGGGTCATACCTTTAAATTCTGAATTATTCCATCAAGATATATATATATATATATATATATATATATATATATATATATATATATATATATATATATATATATATATATTCAGTTATGTCATTAAAAGTTACATAACTTGGGTCTGTCTTTATAACCTTTCATTTTGTTGGCTTCATTCTTAATTGAGCAGCAGTTCTCTATATTGTTCTTAATACTTTGACCTTGTAAGTGATACTTTTGAATTAATTGCAAAAATGAATAATGTATAAAACATATAAAAATATGTAACACTTTATAAAAGGTGCATAATGTAAGTGTATTTAAATATTATTGTTTTGCAAGTAACAATTAAAACGTGCCCAGTGCTGAATCAGTTTACCCATAGCAATATGTTCTGTAATCCCCTTTATAACAGAAGTTTATTTGTTTTCAACTAACAAGGTTTAGAAGAATTGAAGGCAAAAGATCACAGATCCTCCTAAAGCAATATGCATACACAGAACAGAACCACAGTAGTTCTTGCAATTTAGCTCTTGGTTAACACTCCTTTATTATTACTTTCAAATAGTGCTAACACCCTGACGCCCAGCAGGACATCTTGCAGTGAGTGGGTTTATAAACCTCTGTTTTTATTGAATGAATTGTGGAAATGGCATGATGAAAAGGGATGTACGTGTTTGTAGATGAATATTGTGGATCCACCAGATCAGACAGACCTAACCTGATGATTGTGGGAGCATTAAAATAAACAGGCACATTGTAGTTTGCTGGCTTCAGTTGGCAAATGCTTCAATTATGACAGCTTCAGTAGACTGACGTGGTTTCTTGTTGCCCCAATGTTGATCAAGTAGAGTCATTGTGCAGCACTAGGCAATGACTTATTGTGTTTAAATGTGGTACTCATAATTGAAAGCTGACTATGTGAGCACAGTTTCCATTCACTAATATATCAAGGAACACCTTTTGATCACACAGGCAATTAAAAGCTAAAAACAAGTTTTCAGAAAAATGTGGTGTTTTTGTAGTTTTATTTACAGTTAAACAACACTTATTCATATGTATAAAAAAGCCTTACACCAGAAATAGAAAGCACTATATAAATAGCTAATGACTGGTATTTAATTATGTCATCCAGAAACTTTTATTCATCTGAGTTCTGTTTCCTGTAAAGTTGTTAATTGTGAAAACATACTTTTTAGTTTTAAACAGTGCTGAAGTTGTTTGTGCTTTATATTATGTTGATTTCATTTAGCAAATCCTAAGGACTACATCACATAGTGATATGTGAAATGAAGGATACAAGATCATGCATTCATTATTGTTGAAACATTATGCCTCTCTTTAATATGTGACCTGATGTTGAGCTTTAAAAACAATACATCAATTCAAAATTAATCATTCAAACTCAAACAACATTCTGTAATAAAACAATACATTCAGTATTACTGCTGTAAGTATTTAGAGTGATTCAGAAGTTACACAACATTGTCAGAGCAATGTGAAAACTAGAGAGTATGTGAAGAATAATAATCAGAGGAACCCTGAAAGCAGCTCTGGTGTGTACTGTTTGGCAGCCAAAGTGTTGCTGAGGTAAAAACTAGGCTGGGTGCTTACACCTTCTGAGTATTCATTGCAGAAACATATATTAGGTTAATAAACTGTTATAGAGTAAAGTGATTCTATGTTGCTGTTATGTAGCAATCAGACAGCAATTTAATGTTTAGGTAGCAACAAATGGTGAACTGAAGGTGACGATGATGTCATATTATTAATTCCATACTTTAATCCCTGCTCTAAGTATGAGGAATGTAACTCATAAGTATTGTGGCTGGTCACATTGTTTATCAAATAAGAGATTAAGAGGTTTATAGTGTGATTGCAATTCAATTACAGACTCCTGATGATTAAAAATAAATTAGTGTCTCTTAACAGATCAATGTTTAATATGAAAAATAATGTAATTGACCCTTAATGCCACTGCTTTTAACTACAGCTCAATATACCAAATTATGGTTTTGGAGTTTTTGTTTGAAACTGATTCGTCAGCTAAACTTCACCCAAATCCCTATCCCAGAACACACAAACAAGGGAATGGTTGTAATATTGTTATTTTTCTATACATTGACCACCACATTACTATATGTACAGGTATGCTGTAGATATTGATGAGCAATCCATAGTGCCGTCTGGTGCATGCAGGGAGAAACCCCCACTGAACCAACAGGGTGAATGGTGGACAATGAGGAGGGGAGTGACTACATGCAAATAGTTGAGAGTGTAAGGGAGGGTTTGAGTTGTTGTCCTGTGTTCCTCGTTCCCTCTGTACTGACCTGTGTCTGTCTCATCCTGGCTGTATCGGAAAGTGTCTGATACAGCCTTCCTACCTTTCCCCGCGGCCTGCCTCTAAGAAAGAAGTTAAGTAGTTTTGTAAGGATGTTATAAGTGCGGTTTCTCAAAAAAGAGTAGTTCCCTTCCACACCAGACCACAGTGTGCTCTTTTGTCTGAGAAACCCACAATGTAGAATGCTTACAATATGTATAACAGCAGCCTGATGGAGGTTTCTCTCTCCTTTAAAAGCTGTACATTTGGTGAGGTAATGTGTTCTTCTACCACAAAATGTGTTACTTCATGTAACAAACATAATGCTTCCTTTTGTAGTTTTAAAATATTATCATAAATAATGGGACAAGTCTGTCTGCTGGTAATATATTGTACCTGCCATACACAGGTTTTTGTGTTAAAGACCCATATATCTACCAGCCCCATAATGTAATGTCACAATGCTGGGAGTGTTACACAGTGGTTAACTGGGAATAGTGCTGAAATAATATAATTGCTTTCTCAGAGTATTGACCTCAGAGCAACTGGAATACTGGAATGGTGATCAGAAATAAGACCATGCAGACTGCCTTCTCCCACTGGAAGCTGTGCTGTGGGAGGAAGTGATATAATGGCAATGTGGCAGTATGTGCCATGAAAATGTTTTTGACAGAGAAATAAAGAAATACTGTAAATCTCAATTGACAGGTAGTGTTTCTTAATTTCTGCAACAATTTGATTAATTTCTGTAAAAAATAATAATAATCATACATGGGGTGCTTATAGAATGTTTCTACACTATACAGTTCTTTATTCTATGCTATGTAGGCTTTGTCCTTTCTGAATACTAAAACACAGTGTAAAATATTAGGAAACAAGTACATACACACTAAAGAGATCCACCCTGTACCACAATTACTACTATTGAAATTACTACATTCTTCTGTTCTAATTTCTGAGCAGATCTTAAGTTATGAGCAAATATATTTTTCTAATGGTGTTTGCTATAATAATGAAAGAAAGAAACATAAATAAATAAATTAAACAACACCAAAAAGTGAAAATGTGCACTGTTTCTTTTGGAATGCCTGTAGCTTTTCACAGCTGGGTAACATCCAGAATGTTTTTCCAAAATTAATGTTGGAGCCAGAAACCTGTGAATTTTTCTTGTGAACACTGTGGCCTGGGGGCATTGTTCGATGGGTGGTTAATGAATAAGTGATAGTTAAAAGTATTTAAAGAAAGATGAAAGGTATCTTCAGGCAAACTGTTGTGCACATGGGATATGTATATGAAGTGCTAAAATGTCCCTGGCATTCAGATTGTTTTCCATAGACAGCCCCTATGAGTAAGGGAGATTATGTGCAACTCATTTCCTGATTTGTGCTTCAACCTGGGCAGTCATGTTTCTGATGATGTCTATTTGCTTTCAGCATATATACAGTTTCAGCATATATATATATATATATATATACAATATATACAGTTTTTTGGGGTCTGATACCGATACCAATAATTGGGAAGCTAAATTTCCTGATTACCGATATATCTGCCCATATTTCCTTTTTTGTTACATAATAGATATTTTGTCAGAAATTGTGTCAAATATGCACTGAAGGCAGGATATTTTACATTTTACATAATACACTTAACATTAATTTTCATCATAAATAACAACCACAAATCAAGCAATTTAAAAATAAATAAGGGAGAATAAAGGAAAAATATAAAAATATGCATGTTCTATACATTAAAAGAAAGACCAAGGTATATGAACAGTTTCTCACACAAATGGAAAATGTGCATGTTCTATACATTAAGGCAAATAATAATTTAGTGTCAAGTGCTGGTTTGGCTTATATTTGCATTTTACATGCGTCAGGTTCTCTCAGGTTTGCAAGTCCTCCTCAGTGCTCAATACTGCCGATCACACAGGGGCAGGTTAGTGCAGGCAGCACAGCACAGCTGCATTTGTTTTAAAAAATGTATTTAGAAATGTCCCCGAAAGCGTAACTTAAACATATTGCAATAAGAATCACAGCCAAAACACAATGTAGGATTTTAAATAGTTTATAAATATCATGTATAGTTTCAGTTTTATCCAACATTGTCTGAGAAATGCGTTTTTCACTTATTTTCTTTAGATGTTTTACAGTGATCTGAGCTTGCTTGTCATTTGGAGACAAGTTTGGAGTTTTTATTTGCTGATATCCAAGTCAACATCTTCAGTGAACATTTACTGTTTTTCTTTATTTTAATTGCTATTGTGGATTTTGAAAAGCGATTTAATTAACTTCAGTAGAAATGTGCCTCTATGCCATAGTATATGGTAATCTTCAGTCATGACGAAAATAAACAATAATCAAAACCAAAACCAAAACAACAAAAAATACTTTCTATAGGTTATGAGGTTTTTAGTAAAACTCATGTTTATTAGTTTATAAGCCCTGTGTTTCTCAGTGGGTGTGTTTGTTTCACCACGGCACTCCGCTGCGCATGAGAATCACTGTGGATTTGGAAGCTTCCAGGGCAAACTAAAGCACCATAATTATTTAAAAAAATAATGGTAAATAATTATAATAACGACTGTAAAACCAAATGAACATGTATATATTTATATATATATATATATTGTCTGAAGCCTGACGAAGGATTTTATGGTAATAAAAAAAAGATTTAGCCAAATATATCGGTGCATTGGCGGAATATATGCCGATACAGATATTTCTGTAAAAGGCCAATATCGGCCGATAATATCGATGCTCCGATATATCGGTCGGGCCCTAATACAGACGGGTGACAAAAAAGGAAAACATAAAGTGACTCAGTAAAGTGTTTTGGCCAGCGCGAGCCGATTCACTGTGCCTTGGCATAGATTCTATGAGTCTCTGGACTGTACTGGAGGGATGGAACACCATTCTTCCAAAAGATATTCCCTCATTTGGTGTTTTGATGATGCTGGTGGAGAGCGCTGTCTAACACATAGGTCCAAAATCTCCCGTTTTCAATTGGGTTGAGATCTTGTGAAGGCCATAGCATATGATTCACGTCATTTTCATACTCATCAAACCATTCAGTGAGCCCTCGTGCCCTGTGGATGGGGGCACTATCATCCTGAAAGAGACCACTCCCATCAGGATATAAATGTTTCACCATAGATAAAGGTGATCACTCAGAATAACTTTGTAATGATTTGCAGTGACCCTTTCCTCTAAGGGGACAAGTGGACCCAAACCATGCCAGGACAATGCCCCCCAACAGCATAACAGAGCCTCCGGACCCCCTCACTGTAGGGGTCAAGCAGGTCAGGCCTGTACCGTTCTCTTGGTGTCGCCACACATGCGCTCGCCGTCTTGTGGAGAACACTGGCTAGTTGAGTGTCTGTGTGACTGAAGCTCCTGCCATTCGTGCCCCAATAATGACGCCTCTTTCAAAGTCACTTAGATCCTTTCCTCTTGCCATCTTGATCCAAAATCGAGGTCAACTTGGCCTGTTCAGCATTTGTATACATGCCACAGAGCATGATAGGATGTTAATTGCTTAATTGTATCATGCAGTAAAGCTGTTTGTAGGCATCTGCATTCGTTATGTTCCTCCAATCATTTATTCATGTTTTTCCTTTAATTTGTCACCGTCTGTATATATTATTATTATTATTATTATTATTTAATATAACATTATGTGTTATCTCTGTATTCATGTAAGCCTCAGCTAATCAACTATTGACCATCAACAGCAGCCTATATCGATTCACTGCTGGATGTAGGCCTTCCACTTGTCTCCCACTTCAGTCTATATATATATATATACACTCACCTAAAGGATTATTAGGAACACCATACTAATACTGTGTTTGACCCCCTTTCGCCTTCAGAACTGCCTTAATTCTACGTGGCATTGATTCAACAAGGTGCTGAAAGCATTCTTTAGAAATGTTGGCCCATAATGATAGGATAGCATCTTGCAGTTGATGGAGATTTGTGGGATGCACATCCAGGGCACGAAGCTCCCGTTCCACCACATCCCAAAGATGCTCTATTGGGTTGAGATCTGGTGACTGTGGGGGCCAGTTTAGTACAGTGAACTCATTGTCATGTTCAAGAAACCAATTTGAAATGATTCGACCTTTGTGACATGGTGCATTATCCTGCTGGAAGTAGCCATCAGAGGATGGGTACATGGTGGTCATAATGGGATGGACATGGTCAGAAACAATGCTCAGGTAGGCCGTGGCATTTAAACGATGCCCAATTGGCACTAAGGGGCCTAAAGTGTGCCAGGAAAACATCCCCCACACCATTACACCACCACCACCAGCCTGCACAGTGGTAACAAGGCATGATGGATCCATGTTCTCATTCTGTTTACGCCAAATTCTGACTCTACCATCTGAATGTCTCAACAGAAATCGAGACTCATCAGACCAGGCAACATTTTTTCAGTCTTCAACTGTCCAATTTTGGTGAGCTTGTGCAAATTGTAGCCTCTTTTTCCGATTTGTAGTGGAGATGAGTGGTACCCGGTGGGGTCTTCTGCTGTTGTAGCCCATCCGCCTCAAGGTTGTACGTGTTGTGGCTTCACAAATGCTTTGCTGCATACCTCGGTTGTAACGAGTGGTTATTTCAGTCAAAGTTGCTCTTCTATCAGCTTGAGTCAGTCGGCCCATTCTACTCTGACCTCTAGCATCAACAAGGCATTTTCGCCCACAGGACTGCCGCACACTGGATGTTTTTCCCTTTTCACACCATTCTTTGTAAACCCTAGAAATGGTTGTGCGTGAAAATCCCAGTAACTGAGCAGATTGTGAAATACTCAGACCGGCCCGTCTGGCACCAACAACCATGCCATGCTCAAAATTGCTTAAATCACCTTTCTTTCCCATTCAGACATTCAGTTTGGAGTTCAGGAGATTGTTTTGACCAGGACCACACCCCTAAATGCATTGAAGCAACTGCCATGTGATTGGTTGGTTAGATAATTGCATTAATGAGAAATTGAACAGGTGTTCCTAATAATCCTTTAGGTGAGTGTATATATATACACATATACACTCACCTAAAGGATTATTAGGAACACCATACTAATACTGTGTTTGACCCCCTTTCGCCTTCAGAACTGCCTTAATTCTACGTGGCATTGATTCAACAAGGTGCTGAAAGCATTCTTTAGAAATGTTGGCCCATATTGATAGGATAGCATCTTGCAGTTGATGGAGATTTGTGGGATGCACATCCAGGGCACGAAGCTCCCGTTCCACCACATCCCAAAGATGCTCTATTGGGTTGAGATCTGGTGACTGTGGGGGCCAGTTTAGTACAGTGAACACATTGTCATGTTCAAGAAACTAATTTGAAATGATTCGACCTTTGTGACATGGTGTATTATCCTGCTGGAAGTAGCCATCAGAGGATGGGTACATGGTGGTCATAAAGGGATGGACATGGTCAGAAACAATGCTCAGGTAGGCCGTGGCATTTAAACGATGCCCAATTGGCACTAAGGGGCCTAAAGTGTGCCAAGAAAACATCCCCCACACCATTACACCACCACCACCAGCCTGCACAGTGGTAACAAGGCATGATGGATCCATGTTCTCATTCTGTTTACGCCAAATTCTGACTCTACCATCTGAATGTCTCAACAGAAATCGAGACTCATCAGACCAGGCAACATTTTTCCAGTCTTCAACTGTCCAATTTTGGTGAGCTTGTGCATATTGTAGCCTCTTTTTCCTATTTGTAGTGGAGACGAGTGGTACCCGGTGGGGTCTTCTGCTGTTGTAGCCCATCCGCCTCAAGGTTGTACGTGTTGTGGCTTCACAAATGCTTTGCTGCATACCTCGGTTGTAACGAGTGGTTATTTCAGTCAAAGTTGCTCTTCTATCAGCTTGAATCAGTCGGCCCATTCTCCTCTGACCTCTAGCATCAACAAGGCATTTTCGCCCACAGGACTGGCGCATACTGGATGTTTTTCCCTTTTCACACCATTCTTTGTAAACCCTAGAAATGGTTGTGCGTGAAAATCCCAGTAACTGAGCAGATTGTGAAATACTCAGACCGGCCCGTCTGGCACCAACAACCATGCCACGCTCAAAATTGCTTAAATCACCTTTCTTTCCCATTCAGACATTCAGTTTGGAGTTCAGGAGATTGTCTTGACCAGGACCACACCCCTAAATGCATTGAAGCAACTGCCATGTGATTGGTTGGTTAGATAATTGCATTAATGAGAAATTGAACAGGTGTTCCTAATAATCCTTTAGGTGAGTGTATATATATATGTGTGTGTGTGTGTGTGTGTGTGTGTGTGTGTGTGTGTATATATATATATATATATATATATATGTATATGTGTGTGTATATATGTGTGTGTATGTGTATGTGTATGTGTATGTATGTATATATATTTGTGTCTCACATCTGCTGCTTGGCATTTGGCCAGGTAAGGGCCTCTACAGAAAGCTTTGAGGAGAAAACTAAACATGCTCTAGGCAGAAGCAGTTTAGTCCAATTAAATAATTTATTTTAGATTGTCTAGATGTTTGGAAGGGGGCTGTCTTTAGTGTTAAGAAAATAGAATATGCAATATGACAAACATTTTAAAACTTGGTACTACTTTAATCATTGTATTATAAATACATCCAAACATGTTCAAATGCATAGCCCTCCTAAATAGCTTTGGAATTACTATATAGTGATATTTCGTTGTTTTTCATGTTATTATTTGGTAAAAAAACAAAAACAAATAATGTGTCCAATAAAAGTGTCCTGACATTGCCTACATTTGTTTTTAATGAATTACAAATTATTGGGAATACACATTTATTTATTTATTTATTTACGTTTAATAATACTATATAATAATAATAGGGAAATAACTCTTACAGCTGTTACCACATATCTCAGTTAGCACTAACTGTGGACTACTCTACCTAAAATAACATTGGGTAGTACAAGACTACTAATGATCTGGCTCTGTGAAATCAGCCTTTAAAGCACACTTTAAATGAGAATTTAAACCAATGGGTGTAATTGCTGTCATCAGATCATAGGCTTGAATTTAGTGTTTATTGAGACTAAACTGGGGCCTTCTCTTACCTTGGCCATGCCATCAGAGTCTTCTTTGTTAAACAGATTTCTGTATAAACTATGTTTAGTGCCAACAAATCACATAAAAATGCAGCTGCATGTGGGCATGTTTTAAAAATATTACGTCATCTCTGCAATTACAGTATTGAGAGATCAAAATTGGCTGCTGGGATCTACGTTCATAAGATGATTAGAAAGACCAGGGCATGGAAATGTTTTTCAAGCATTCCTCTTATTATTATTTGTATGTATTTGTTACCCTTATGTGCAAAATAAGAAAAGCAAGGATGACGAATAGCACTTGTCTTTCTTCCAAGGCACATTTTGCAGTTGTTTCATACTCATGTGTGACAGAAGGGCTTGTCAAATAGACTACTTTATCAGTGACGCTTGCACCAGCTGGATTTATGTTGCTGGATCAGAAAAGTAGTGATTCATTTGGCATTAACTCTTGGGCTGTTCCCTTCAAGGCAGTGTCAAATTACAGCACATTAGACCTTGGTAATTTGAAATTAATGATTATGAAAGCTGTGGTCTCAAGTGAAATCTTCAAAGTATTTAAATGTTTGATAATATATAATATACGAGCCCTGAAAATGAATGGCTATTTTAAAATGTGATACTGAACCAAACTAGCACTATCTTCCTACCGTCTGTATTTTTGTGTGTGTTTTGCTTTTATCAACATTTTGTGAATAAACAGACCAGTTTCAAATAAATATACTTTGCTAGATTTTTTTGTTGGATTGTTTATTTGTTAATTTATTTTCATTTTGTACAATGATGAAGAACTTAAAATATTAGGTTGCGGGTGCAGCACTGGTTCATAAAGAGCTGTGTCACTAAAAGAGGAAACGGACAAGTTGTGAGGTCGATTAGATGAAACAGGCAGGAGGATGGGCTTCTCTTATATCATTGCACTGAGGGGGCCATCCAAAGCATTGATATGAAGCACAGAGATAACCCACATGCCTGACTGCAATATCCAGTAATCTCTTGGTGGCTGTTTTCAGACTGAAAGGGAACCTCATACCAGATTCAAGAAACAGGTGAGAGAGAAAAGAGAGAAATGAATTAAAATCATGAAATTTAATACAGATCAATGTTTGTGGATATTGTACTTTCAACAAGATTACTCGTGCTGCTTAACGGCATTTAATGTAATCTAACATTTATGTCCCGGATAAGAAAAGTTTATTATTTATTGAGGAAACTATAAATGGAAGTAATTAATCATTTCTACTAATGGCCCTCCTCTGAACGTATCTTTCTTTTATCATGCCAGCCTCCTTAAATCAGTTTGAAATATATGGTAAGTTGACTAATATTACAAACTTGTTATTATTTCTTGAGAGTTGACTTGGTTTGGGGTAAGAGGGCATGTTTGTTAATTCAGAAATATAGCAAATTGTTTTGACTTATGAAACTAGAGACTTGTCTGTATTATTTCATTATTACCTAATATAGTTTTTGTCCTGAATACATATATATTACAAATAGTATTTGCTTATTTTATATTATTATTAGTATTATTATTATTTATTTATTAGCAGACGCCCTTGTCCAGGGTGACTTTCAAAATATAAGAGTAATACAAAGTGCAATATACAGTATATATCTTTCAATGGAAGACATAATTATGTATAATGTTACAGGTATAAAAATGGAAATAGCTTTGTTTAGTAATTGTACTTAAATACATGATATAATAATGTCTTTAGTAGGTTTCACATTCACTAGTAATAGTATTTGCCCGCAACACATTGTGTCTGACCAAATGAAGAAAATAAAAAATAAAAAGTCTAGAGAATTGGTTATTATCTTCTGGCATTCACTGTGAGATTGGCTGTTCAGTACATACTGTTCCTGGCATAACTCTCCTAGCCCAGCTGTGGGAAATTTCCTTTTCAAGTTTTGTTAATCAGATTTATTGTAAATCTTTAGGATTCTGCATAATTTGCATATGTTACAGAAATTTGCATTGTATAAAAAATTACAACAATCATAACTTGTATATTTCCTGAGATCAATTAATGTAGTAGAGGTACATAATCATGTTGAATGTGAAGTTTTAATTCATATAAATAATTTGAAGTTTGATTGTCCCATGGTTATTATTATTATTATTTTTAAAATATACATCTTATATTTGTATTGATACTTTTCATGGTTCTCCCACTATGTGGTATACATCTTACAGTAGATAAATAAGCTTACTTTTATCAGGTTTGGAAAATCGTCTTCACAGAATCATATTCATTTTACATGAAAGGTGGCATACAAAAACAATATCCATGAAATAACAAAAAATAGTTTTTTAAAACATCCATAAAAAGGGTCCACAGAATGATTTGTCAGAATCTGGAACATCAGTTCCTAAAATTGAGAATAAATGGCCAAAGTGTAAATGGTATCTCAGGAATATTCATAAAACTATGTGTTAGAGTTCTCTAAATATGGAATACTAAGCCTGAAAAGTTATTTGACAGCACCCAAGGGTCTGATGACTCAAAAATAATGAATTGTTTCAAAAACATGGTGCAAAACTATTTTATTATGGCAATATTCCTTCACACATAAACACACAAGCTGTCACATTGCACTGCCCTTCACTTCATTCCTCCTGTCATAATTAAACAATTCATCAATACAGATTTTCATTATAATCAAGTCTGTGGTACAATAGACTTGTATTTCTTCTTCTTCTTTATTATTGTTTTAATGGAATTACATCTTAATGTTACAGATTTGCTAATGAATATTGAATAATGAAACACTTGACATTTCTTTGATCCGTGTTCCATTCCTCGTACTCTGTGTTGCAGTGCATTAACTAGTTTTGTAGTGTGTATGAATACATTGGAAAGCTGAACACTTTGTAAAATCCATTTTTATAAATCTGAACTGTTTCTAAAGGGAATGTTGATCATGTGCCAGCTGCCTATAATGTGCATATTGAGAATTATAATTTCCCCTGAAGACAATCTTAAATTAACGATTTCCTGTAATAAAATTGCCATTGTCTTTTACAATCTGCCCTGCATTGTGTGTTATGCTCAAAGGACTCTGACTTGCTTAGTTGGCTTTCTACTTCTATGGGCTAGCTTTTTCTGTATCCATGCAGAAACAAAACACAACAAATCAAAACAAGAAAACAAAAAATAGTTGACAGAAACAGACTAACTGATAGATGATTATAGGCTCACCTTTTTATTTTTTCTTCTTAGGTGTACGTGCCAGTTAGAGTTAGTTTCCTGTACTTGGAGTACTCCAACACATAGTTCCAGGTAGTATTAAGCAAATAACTAAAAAACTAAGATCCCGTTCACACTTATTAGCCGCCCTGGGCGCCTCAGATTCACTCCGGCTTTCCAGACACCGCGTCCACACTGGCGGGTTTAGGAGCCTCAGCGCGTCACACATGCGGGCGAAAAGCGGCCTAAACGAAATGCATGCCGGGAATAAACAGCCCAAACACACCAGTGACGCGGGACATTAGATCTGCTTACAGGTGTGTGCGATGTGTTTATAATCACAGCTTATTACTATCGATTGGCTAGTGTTCGGTTCTGTATTTTATTTGAAAGTAAGCTTAACCCTTTGCAGCTTTCTAATATAATTTAAAAATGTGCTGGTTCAATGGGGGATCTAATTCATATATTTCCCTTTTCAAAAGTGCTGTTACAATTCACCCGAAAGCGAAGCACTTTATTAGCACATCTGCATTAAATCTCAGTAAATCGTGTGCATGAAAGCAGCCTCTGTGACGCGTGTGTAGTTTTATCAGACAGCAGCTGCGCTCCTGCGGTTTGTGTTGTAACTGTATCTTCATCCTCATTGTAACCGCGCTTTCATTGCTGCATCGGCCCAGTTTTACCTCTGACGCCGGCATTTGTGATTGTCCTGCTCAGCTCAATATAACTGCATTTCGGATTGCATGGTAAACAGCTGCTCTCTATTAAAATGCACTGATTTGAATGGAAACCTGCTTCGGTTAAATTGATATGGTTTTAATGCAAAATTCGGATACTTAATACATTTATGGTCCCGTTCACAATTTCTCAATGCAATTTCCACGTGTAAAATGCATGCTGTTAAATTTCAGACTTACAAACAATAGCAAGTTTACCAGCTACACACTTTTATTTTAAACGACCGAGTAGTTTGAACTGTTTACATTATAACTCATTACTTAGCCTAGACTTTTATAATATATAAAGATGCAAGATAGCGAAATGTAACAGTACATTTAAGGCTATAGATCGATATGACATTCAAACAATACAGAGACAATACTGTGTCCTGCAGTGTGTCGGTGCCCGTGTTTACTCTGTGTTTACTCTGTGTTTACTCTGTTTATTGTGTTTACTCTGTGTTTATTGTGTTTACTCTGTTTACTCTGTGTTTACTCTGTGTTTATTCTGTGTTTATTGTGTTTATTCTGTGTTTACTCTGTGTTTATTGTGTTTACTCAGTTTATTGTGTTTACTCTGTGTTTATTGTGTTTATTGTGTTTACTCTGTGTTTATTGTGTTTACTCTTTATTGTGTTTACTCTGTGTTTATTGTGTTTACTCAGTGTTTACTCTGTGTTTACTCTGTTTATTGTGTTTATTGTGTTTACTCTGTGTTTACTCTGTGTTTATTGTGTTTACTCTGTGTTTACTCTGTGTTTATTGTGTTAACTCTGTGTTTACTCTCTTTATTCTGCGTCTCTGGGGGCGGGGCTTGAGTTGCGTCACACGCTGACGCTTTCCACCGGCCCAGGCCCGGCGCGTCACAGTTACATTTAGGCCGCATTAGGCCGGGTCGAAAAGCGGGACTAGTTTTGACCCGGGCCAGGGCTGCCCTACATCTATGACCCTGTTCACATATGAGTTAATCTCAATTGTGAACGGGGTCTAAGGCCCTCCACATTTCACAAATTGATTGTCATTTAATTTAATTCTTAATAGTGGCAGTTTTGATTATGTACATATGTCACTAGTTATCAAGTGTATATAGAGTGTAGAAAAGTCATGTATATTTAAATCCTTAAAGAGTCACTGGAGAGTTTCTGAAGGAAAAAGCTACATTGCAAACAGACACTTCATGAGTAATTCTACAAGGGGAATCTGGGGATAAATAGTGTGCTGAAGAATTTCACGGTTGAGATACAACTGAGGACAATCCATGGGTAAGCTTGTTAGGGGAATCCAGCGGAAAGCTTAAAATGAGACATCCAGCTACAAAACTGCTCAGAGCCTCCACAAACCAACTTGATTGTTTGTTCTGCTAAGTCCTGAGGTTCTACATTTCTAGGCTTGACTCCAAAAAGGAAACCTTCTGTCACTAGACTCCCAATGCTATGATCGATTTTGAAGATACTTCGTAAAGTGTTATCTTACATGTGTCATCTTAATTCTAAGTAGTGTTTAGTATAGAGCCCTTACCATTACTGTGTGCAGCTAGAGGCCAACAAACTACAGGATGGGAACATACTACCACTATCAAATATTGATTTAGTTTTTAAAATGTTAGGAATTAAGAAATGCAAGAAACTCAAGTTTATACTTTAGTTTGTCAAAGAATAATAGTCAGCTGTATTATTTGCAATCAATATCACTTAATACCCTATTCAATTCCTTACTATGTATAGTCAAATACATATATATTTGCTTTCCAACTAAAAAAACTGAAATATGCACTGTAATCTATTCAGTTACACCAATATGACTTAAATTACGACTTTTAGCTTTTAATAGGATACTACATTAAACAGGTAGAATTAGGGATAAAGTGTATTTATTTACACAGATTACTTCTACAGGCAATGTATAGATCATCACTGACAAACCAAATACAGAAAAACAAACATTTTTCAAAGCCAGCCAAGGTGGTTTGTATTAGGGGTGCTATAATGCTACACTAATTGTCAAGTACATGAAGAATGATTCAGCAGAACGTGGAGTTAGTTAAAGAAAAACATTGTAGTACCTGAAAAATAAGCAGGACAACATAGCCAAAGCACAAGCCTCTCTCGAAAATATGCATAATATGGATTAGACAAAATTTAGACAAACAAAATCAACCCATGGAATTATTACAGCTACATTTATCAAACTTCTAATTGTTTGCCAAAGTCAACACCAAAAGATAACGTATAAAGACATAAAGACTTTTGGACAGTTTCACTGAAGTGTTCTATGCTTTAACACTTAAAAACATGTAATTCTTTGAATAGTTGAATGCCTAAATATGTAAACAAGCAAAGTACCAGTACATATAAATCACTTAAGTTATGCCAAATACTTGTAGACTTTGTATAGTTTCCACAGATTTTTAGGAGCAAATGATCAAAGTAACGGATTGATCATCACAATCACCTTACCTGAATCCATTTCAGAAACGTATTGATGGATATAAAGGAAGCAGTGACTGCCAGAAAATCCACAGACATGAGTAGGTTAATCTATTATTTTTTATTTGTTTTAATTAATCCTTAAGCACAACGTTACGTTGTTTCTCTTTATGTGAAGACCTAGTCTTACTTTAACCTTTAGGTTAAAGGGTGGGAACTAGTATGAAAATAAAACTTCTTTATTGGGTGGGATTACCAAAGGACAAATAAAACCTATACTGAGCTTTTCAGCAGCTGGGTGGATTTAACTAGCTCACACCTGGTTTTAGTTAATACTGTGCAAAATAATGCCTTTACTGCTATTGGATGTCTTGCATAACTTTAGTAAAATGTTATATTGGCCAGAACCTGTTACAAATAATGTTGGCGCTGTAGCTGTGGTATCAAGATTAAACTGGCTTTAAAAGGCAACACCCAATATAGAAAAAGAAATACATAAAAACATACATACATAGTTCAGATTATTCTTCAGCATTATGTGAAGTTAACAACTGTGCATTTATTGGAATTGAAAATTGTTATGTTTGCTTTAAAAGCTTATTTGTGGTTGCAAAATGGTATATGAATACCAGTTTGTTTTGTTAATAGGAAGAATGCTAAGTTACTGCTAACTGTTTAACATCCAAGGTGTTTTTTCACAGTCCTAATTTACAATGCTTGCTACAATTAAGAGAGTTATTTCTTAAGTGCTTGAAAGCTTGTCTACTGCTTCATAAAATCAGTTACATTCCCTCCTTATATTTCCTTTGTGATTGTATGATTTGTTTTATCAGTTGTTCTTGGCAGAATATTTAGTCAATCCTTCCAAAAATGTATCATGCAGTATTCACATATTTTTATTTTCATTTCCAATCATTTTGATGGTTTTAATATGTTTTTTTGGGTATGTGTTTTTAATAAATTAACCTTTGAATGCATTAAAGCAGAATCCTTTAATACTTGTTATTAATACTCTTAACATTCTCTTAATGTTAAATGTATGTTTGTGTGTGAAAACTATAGCAATGCAAGTATGAATAAAGTAAAAATGTAATGTAACATCCTCAGCATTACTTGCCACTTAATTACTGTTATGTCATTTATATACAGCTGTGTTTTCAATATATTCACTTTTTATTTTTGGACCTTTATTTGGAGATACTGCCAGGATGACGTTATTATTTATAGTGAGATTCTCTTTGGAATATCAAACATTTAAACAGGTGTTACTTGAACAAGAGCATAACTTCAGGACTTCTAGTTTTAGTTACATATGCTACTGTGACCAAAGGTGATGTACTTTCATTTTAGACAGTAAATCCAGGATGAGCTATAATCATGAAGATGACAATCTTGTATGAAGCATGTAGCTACATGTTAATAACAATTTTGGACCTTTAACTGATACAAGCAAAAAGAGGGACATTCAGAATCATTACTACCATTTAAATTGATGTTACAAGCAAATATAAGTAGCTTTCTGGAGATCAGTTTTATTAGCTTTACCACATAGTTGTCTGCTAAGATAATAGAGAACAGAGGCTCTATTTTAACTTTGTCGCAGCAGTTATTTATGTCTGGTTCACCCTATGATCTCTGTTACTTTCAATAAAAAGTCTTCTAAATGATTAATAATACTAATAATAATATCAAAAGCTTCATTGTAGTATTTATGTATTTTACAACCAATGTAAAACAATTCTCATTTTCAATGTAAAACTATTCTCTCTTATATAAAGTTATATTATATCCTAATCACCTTTCTGAAAGTGTCCTACAATTCCGACTTGTGTGCTCAGATATGTTTTTTTTTTTTCAGTGGTTTAAGTTGTTGAGTCAATGCCTTTCAAGACTAAAATGAATCAGCTTTCGCCACATAGAAACCTTAGTTGTCTTAACCTATCTGTGCATGGCATACCTTTCAGATCATAGAGGTTTTTAAGAGGAAAAAGGCTATTGACACAACAAAGCATGAGAGTGTCTTCTAAGGTCGTCTTGGACTCAGATGTCTTTATTGTGGCTTGTTTCCAGTAATCAGGAGACTATGTGAGCCTGTGTTTTTAGGATCAGAGACCTAATACCATTAGCACCATATACTCACACTTGGCAGGATTACCTGATTGGTGCTTTGCAACCAACCCAAGCAAGAATGTGTCTCACCAAACATTCGAGGTGTTATGTGGTGAGTTTGTGAGTCTGATATAAAATGTTTGAAATTCTAATAGAATTATAGTGCAAATGAAAACTATAACTGGCTTGTGTATAGCTTGCATTTAAAAAGTTATGGTTTGTGGATATATTTTTAATTTCCTATTCACATCCTCACTTTAATACAGTTTACAGAACTAAAGTCAGTTTCATTAGTATTTAATGATTACTGTTTTATGTCTTAATTGTTTAAAATAATTGCTTTGACATACGCATTTTTCAAGTTTTCATGCAGTATATATGAAAACACATTAAAATTGAACTGTATTATGATTTAAATGCTTGATTTGTTTTCTTGTGTTTTGCAGAGACCTCCGCTTCAACAGAATAAGAGAAATAACACCTGGAGCATTTAAGAAACTGAAGAATTTAAACACATTGTAAGTAACACACATAATTTATCAGTCTTCCTGTACATGTGACATGATATCTTTATTTGCAGAGAGTTTTGTGGAAAAGGTTTGTTCCTGGAAGGAAAACTATGCAATGTGTGTTATACAATGAACAAATGATGACAAATTTAGAGTCCAGTATAATTAGGCTTTTTTTATTTCATTCATTTTTCTTCTGAATTAAAATTAAAACAAATCACAGATATACTCCTATTTAGTTTATTATAGTGTTACATGCACACTTAAGGCCTGATATGGGTTAGAGTGAGACACACAGATGCAATAGGAAGTCTCTACATTAAAGTTAACCAAAATTATGTTTTTAACTCATTGGATAAAAAAGCCTGTCTCAGTAGCATAAAATCTAAATGAAAATAATAACTTAGAAAGTATAAAAATGGCTGTAATAATATTGAAATGATTCACTAGCCCAGATATTACTGCTTCTTCTATCAACTGCTGTTTTTGCATTTCCTAATTTCCTTCATATAGTGCAGTTCTGCATACCTTCAATTCCATTCTCTTCAGCAGCTCTCATATTAATACATACTATTTATATGATTAAACAGAACATGTAAAATTATGGATTAATGTTACAGTGCAATTTCGCATATGAAAACATGAGAGCAGGACTCTATTCATGTTGTTGCAGTACAGCTTCACCAGGCAGCTGATCAGTGAGTTTTCCGTGGCTGAGTGCAGTGAATAAACTTTGCACGATTTCTCATAATTCAAGCTTATTTATCCACCACAGCAATTGTAGGCCAAAACCTCCAGTACTCCAGATTATGGGTATGCATTAGGTAGATGGATAAATCCCCTGCCAATACAAAGTTCCTATTAACTACTGGAATGTTAATTTGAGATTGGAAGATGGGTTAACATTTTTATGTGATCCAGGTCATATTGTAATAAACACTCTACGTTACTTATTATCTTGCAAAGAGCAACAGAATACCGCACTCCAGTAATTATTGTCATTTAATTATGGTGACTATGGAAATCCCCAGTCCTTCTCTTAAAACTTGACACTGATAACAAGTGTTTTTTTTTTTTTCTTGCTTGTTTTTTCTAAGAAGACATTCTTGGTTTACAAAAATAATCATACAAACACTTTTTCTTGTGTATTTTGATTGGGTGATGGGGGGTTACCATTGAAACATTGTTTTGTATATTGTTTGTATATTCTGAATATTGTTCCAGAGTGAGAAGGTGTGTTTTATAAATATTAATGTTTGGAAATGCTACATAATCCAAAAGCACTGTTTACTTGACGTAAAGAATAAGAAATTCTCAGGCAGATAAAGTGGACACACACAACATCCCATTTGCTTGGTTTTACACAGGTCAAGTTTATTGTCAGTTTGGAAGTGTACAAATTCTCTAATTTCCCAGACTGACCTGAGTGAATTCAGGCTGAGCAAAAATGTATCACCAAACATGTCAATCAAAAATGTTATATGCTGTGGTAAAATGTAATTGTACGTATGGGGCTAATGAATTCAACATAAATAGGAGAAAGGATACAATTTTCCACTCTAGAAGAAGAAAAATTATCAAACATGACTGCCAATGGCATCAAATTATGTTACAAGCAGGGAACATCCAATCATAAATAATCACAACATTAAAACACTTTCACCTTTATCAAGAGAACAAACAATAGACTTTGTACTGTCACATGCTATCCACAAAGTTGTGTATATTTGTGGATTGAAAAATGAATAGAACTTAACATAATTATTCCCCTTGAATAAATGATGACTATGATTATTTAGATATGTTGCATTTTATTATTTGTATGTTAACACATGTAAATATTTGAGTTTAGTCTGTGTCATGTTTTTTCTTTTTGTCAGATGTAATACATCATAATAAGTACTCGATTATGAAGATATATACATAATTATTTGCGTATATGTAGCACTTAATTATTTACAGATATATTGCTCAATTAATCATTGAAACCATTAATGTTCCTCTATGTTGCAGTTTTGTTTTTTCATATTTTTTGGAGACAAATAAATAGTTCATGCACAGTCTTTAAAACATATATTTGTTTCCTTTTATTCTGTCTGGTTCAAATGTATCAAAGGTTACAGATTCAGTGTCAATTAATATAATCTTGAGTAAGCCTAATAAGAATAACCTCTTGAATAAGTGTTATGCTGTCAAGAAGCAATATATCTCATATAGTATGTTGACAAAATTATACCACTCATGACTTGAATGAGAGGGGAATTTATAGAAACACTTCACTAAGCTGGGGAATCAGGGAAACTCCTTTTTTTTAACCAACTCAAGCTGTTCTCCATTAATATGATTCTGGCAGAATTCAGGCCAACTCAGCTCGGGTACACTCAACTACATATAAGCCATGTCCATGGAAATGTGGTATTAAGATGACTTGAGTAGTTTTAGTTTCATAAATTGTTTATGTTCTTCAAAATTTCAGTAACTAAATATGGTAACAATAATTATTTTGTTTGTTTTGTTGTTAAGGGGAGATATTTAGGATTTTGACCAATATGTGTTTTCAAAATGAATAGCCCCCTTCCTCCAAAATGACTGAGAGCATTGACATGTTGTTAGCTCTAATCATGGCAGATGATTATTTGTATCTATTACAGTGAGGAGCTTAGATTTTACTTCCAATTGCATTGGTGTGATACGTTTTCATTTGAACCTCTTTTGGTTTAGTAGAGACAAACAAATTTAATTCAGTTCCTGTAAGCCCAGTAAATCTCAAGCAGTAAAGTGTTTTACTCCAAAACTGTCAGGTCAGAACCAGCCAAAGCAGCTAAAGGGATAAAGTGGATTTACTGTCTCATTGTGGAAATAACTGCACTGAGGAGATAAGTTTTCCGAAATTAAAGCTTTCAAAAATTTGAATTTTGCATTCATTCATTAAATCCTTGTGTCAAAACACATAAAGTGAAAATCAAGGTCAGCTTTAGGAAATCCAAAGAATAGACATAACATAATCTCAGACGTAATCAGGCCTCTACAGTGAAATAAATTCTTGTCTTTCGACATTGGTGGTCTGCGCTGTATATTGAAAACTATGCCGGATCACCAATTAAGATTGTGGTGGTCTGAGCTTACACCTCAGGGACATGCTTTTCAAATCAAATCAAATCAAATCAAATTAACTTTAAACAAAAATTTGTCAAAATCCAGATTCCCCATTTTGCTACAAAACAAAGACTTAATGATTGAAATACTCTAGGGAGGTTTATGAAAAAAAAAACACTATTCTATAGCTATGTTAGATAAAACAAACTTTGCTCGATATGATGTTAAAGGTCAAATGTGTAACTGTGGACTGACCAGCTTTAATGTATTTATCAACAGTCTATATAGATTTTCATCTATAGAATAATATGATAGGCTTGTCAAAAAGCAAATGTAGTAATTGATCATATTCTCCTCTTCTTGTTAAACAATATGGAATAATGGTTCAGCTACAACATGGCTTTGATTAATACAATTTACAATGTAGTTTTGTTTAAAAAATGAGCAAACAAAAAAGGAAATAGAAATCTCCACTTCCAGTAGACTCTTGCACAGCAGCTCTATACATTGTGTCTCAGTTAAACTAGCTTTCTCATATGGAAATAATCAAGCACAGCTGTCTGAAAACTGAGTAAATGACATCATCCCAGGGAGTGAGATTCTGTTGCCCTTAGTGATGGTAAAACATTATATAGATTCCTGAACATTCCTTATATGGTATAGAATTCTAATTAAAAACAAACATTACTCATCCGCTAATGATGCCAGAAAGGTTAAGTGTAAACAGGGTATCTGTCCATTTGGAAGAGAAGAACAAAAAATCCATGTAATGAGATCAAAGGTCAAAGTTTTGATTTGTTCTAGCTCTTGGAGTCTCTAATTTGTATGAAATATTAGGTGTATTTGTATAATATTATTTTTTTGTCTTCAACTACTCTTCTGACTAAATAATTCAGCGTAGTGAATGCCTGCTGTGTTATTATTATTATTATTATTTATTTCTTAGCAGACACCCTTGTCCAGGGCGACCTACAAAATATAAGAGCAATACAAAGTGCAATAATACAGTGCAATTCAAGGCATAATACATTTTACAAATTCCAATATACAAGTGTATATGAGATTTACATTTAACAATATATGAGGTCTTACATCCTAGATTGTAAAAGCTGATAAGTGCAGACGTTGGGTCACATTCAAGGGCCAGGGGAAGGGAGCATAGGGGAAATCAAAATAAACAATACAAGTACTAGTAAAGCAAAGCAAGTAGTATGACAAACGAGTAAATTACTAAATTGCAAGTACTGTCTGAAAAGATGTGTCTTGAGTAAGTGCCGGAAGGAGGTCAGAGACTCTGCTGTTTTGACTTCAATGGGAAAGTCGTTCCACCACTTAGGGGCCAGGGATGAGAAGGAGCGGGTCTGGAGGAAGGAGAGTGCAGAGGAGGCAGAGTTAGTTTTCTGGCACCGGAAGATCACAGTGGTCTGGAGGGGATGTATGGAGAGTCGAAGCACTGAAGGTAACTTGGTGCAGTGTTGTCGAGACAGTGGTAGGTGAGGGTCAGTGTCTTGAACTGAATGCATGCTGGTATCGGGAGCCAGTAAAGGGAGCAGAGCAGTGGAGTAGCGTGTGTGAATCGGGGCAGATTTCTGGATGAGCTGGAGTGACGGGTAGTAGTTGCAGGCAGGCCGGCCAGGAGGGAGTTGCAGTAGTCCAGGCGGGAGAGGACCAGTGACTGGACGAGCAGCTGAGTCGAGTAGTTGGTGAGGAGTAGTTGAACATCGGCATATGTTACTCAGGAAGAATCTGCAGGTGCGTGTCAGCGTGGTGATGTGCTGGGTGTAGGAGAGCACAGGATCGAGGGTGACTCCTAGATTCTTAGCAGGAGAAGGACAGAGTGTCGTAGATTCCAAGGGGATTGGGATGGAGAGATCAGCAGAAGGTGAAAAATAGGGGGGAATTAAAGTTAGATCCGATTTGGAGAGGTTGAGCTTGAGGTGGTGCGAATGCATCCAGGCAGAGAGAGCAGACAAACAGGAAGAGATGCGAGAGGGGATGAGAGGGTCAAATGAGGGAAAAGACAGGAAGATCTGGGCATCATCTGCATAGAAATGGTAAGAGAAACCATAGGATGTGATAAGGGGGCCCAGGGAGTGAGTGTAGAGAGAACAGGAGGGGGCCCAGGATGGAGCCTGTGAGGAGAGGTTGGGGGGTGGATGAGGAACCTCGCCATGTTACTTGGTAGGTCTTGTCGTTGAGGTAGGAGGAAGGTGTTAATAAAGAATATCTTAGAAATAATTTAAAAGTTCAGTTGGTTTATGTTCAGTGTAATTCCTGCATAATGCATAGTTTGTCTTTTAACATTTGCCAAGCCTTACATTTTCAATTAACAACTGTGGAAAAAACATTTAAGGAACCGGTTGGACATGGAGCTTGGGGCTCTGAAGGCAGGGCTCAGGATACAGTAGGCAGGGGCTCCGGTGCAATGGGGGGATTTATTTTACTGTGCGTGGGTGATCAAAACAATTGGACATACAAAACCAAACCCTAGCTCCTCTCCAGCCTAACTACAAATGTAATCAGGTCCCTCTCAACACAAATAACTAATAAAGACATGACAAACACACTCAGTAACCAGTCCAAATCTGAAATCCCAAACCGTTCCATAGCAAATTCACACTTTTCTTCCCTGGTTCATTTAGTCTCTCTCACTCACTCTCTGGCACTCCTCCCTGCCTCTCCTCAACAGGAAGATAAAAACCTAACAAACATAACTTCTTCTCGAAAGGACTGTCTTGAATAACTGAATGTAGTTGCCACATTGATAGTACATCGATGAGACATCAATCAACCTAAATTGCTTTACAAAAATGTAAAAGCTAAAGCAGATAAGAAAGTTGACAGAGAGAAACGCAACCAACATGGTACTGTAGGTGGTCCTCTGCCTGCATTCATTGTGTATATTTCAAAATGTTTTTTTGAATTCTTGCCCCAGTAGTTTACATCCTTATCTAACCAATATGTATTTTTCAGGATGTTTCACCACATTTTCTTAAAAAGAGAAAAAACAAACAAATGGAAACACATACTTAACAACTGATGCACTATAAAAGTACATGGCTTAAATGTTCTGTCTTTGTGCTAAGATCTATAAATGAATGTTATGTTGTGTAGGCACACAAATGATGGACAAAAACTCAAAGAATAACAGACAGTAAGGTTTTGTATTTTAATTGGCTTTGAACATTTGAAATCTGAATTATATTTGTCTTGTTTTTATTGATATTAGATGTATATATTTAATAAGGAATCAAATTAATTAAACCTCTACATTATTTTAACATTGTAGCGTAAGGT
Organism: Amia ocellicauda; assembly: GCF_036373705.1. Taxonomy (NCBI): domain Eukaryota; kingdom Metazoa; phylum Chordata; class Actinopteri; order Amiiformes; family Amiidae; genus Amia; species Amia ocellicauda. The sequence goes on along the minus strand of NC_089851.1, from coordinate 17,316,268 downwards.
ACACTTATACATTTCAATTAAAGAAGTGAATTTATAGTATCACCTTATCACGAATCCTGGAATCTTGTAGAACTCAATTTCTGTAATAATTGGACGCAGACACCAATTCCAAAGATATAAATTGTCAAATTTATTCAAAAACAAAGACTAAATGTAGCACTACACTAATTATACAAAAGGGAAAAACTAATTAAAATTCAACTCTAGATCAACAAATCAAAGACAAATCACTTCCGTGACCAAATCAAAGACCATGGGATCGCATATGATATCACACAAATCGTTAAACAAAAAAGGTTATAAACACATTGACTACAATACCGGTTAGTAAGACAAAGGTGAGTCTCTCATTAGTATTGTTAGTCAGACATTAAATAACTACGCAGGTTAGTATTTATGTCAGGTAACTTGTCGTTATATATATATATATCAGTCTCATTTACGTTTAGGTGCCGAGAAAGATCCTATCATTACTTGTTACCACAATTTCCCTTAACTGATTATTATTCAATGATTAAGGATAGGCAGGGCCACCTATAATCTGGTGTCTATTAACTTGTGTCAATTTCAGACTAAACAGTTAAACAGGAATGAGAAGATATTTCTCGGCGTTGACAGATTTTATTTCTAAAATTATCAACCAAACAGTTTAATGCAACACACATTTATATTTAAGAAAACTAAATGATATTACACATTCTAGAGTTATGAATCACAGATTAACATTTCTAATTGATTTCTCAAATGTCATGAATCATGAACTCCAAACTGTTAAACTTATCTGAACTTTGTCGCAGAGAGGCCTCTCTGTCTTCGGGCTCAGATAACAGCACACAGCACTAGGTCCGTGTGGTTTGGAACAAAGGCAGTCCGGTTCGGCTTTGTCCAAGAACTTCCACTCAGTCGATGCACCTGGAAGTTGGGGTTTCGTGAATGTAGAGTCGTTTCCAAACAGATTTTCCACTGGTTTGAAGGCTCCAAGGTTGTGCACAAAATCTTCTTTGTAAGCAGGGTTCCACCGTAGTTACTTGAAGACAAAGTCTTTGAGGAAAGCAGGGCCCTGTTTGTTCCAAGGGTCAAGTTTCTTAAGACTCAATAGCTATTTAAATGACTGAACACTTTCGTATATAGTCGACTTAGTCAATTGTCCAGCTGTAAAACTCCACTCATCAGGTGGGCACAGGCGGGCAGCGCAGTCTGTAAAGTTCTTTATTTAATAAAGACCATTAAAAGAATTCTTTGTACAGCTCAATCTCCTTCTCCCAGTTTAACTCTTCTGTTGCCGGCAAAGACTTGGTTGGTTTCTGGTTCCGGTTCGGGCAACAGAGCTACAGGTTGAGCTGTGGCAGCGAGTTACTGGTTCAGGTGAGAGAGAGAGAGAGAGAGAGAGACCGTGCGCTGTTCTTTATAGTCTGTCAGATCAATAGGTGATTGGTTCTTGAGTTTTTGAGATTGGATTTCGGTTTCAGCCCCCACTGTCCTATTGGAGGGGGGCTTGATTTATGACTGATGTCAATCCATGCCATCTTTTGGAAATGCCGGTTGGCCCGGTTTCGTAGCTCTATGTCGGGATTTCGGCTCTCGTCCACTTCAAGGAGTTTTTATTACCTACAGGCCCCTTTCTCCAGACATCTCACAGCATGATTCCAAACTATTTGGCCTCTTCTCCGTGCCATCCTCCCCAAAACTGTCACTTTGATGTAAACCAGTTCCAAGCTGATGAGTTAAGGAAATCTGATAACTTTGGGGGGGAGAGGTCTTCTTTAGATCAGTGCTAAAATGCTCTTATCAAAATACACCCAACATAACGCTACAACGTATTTACAGTATACTAGAACTATTTGACATATTTAAGCAGCTACTTACATTGTATATATGGCCAACAACTACTGCAAATTGATATTGGTAGCTTATGAATATAAAAAGTAGTATTCATAGAAGAAAATATATTTGTGACTCAATTTGTGAACTACAATACCTAAAAATACAGATTTTTTGTTTTTCTAACATGTTTCTAACCTTTTTACAGGTTGCTGAACAATAATCAAATTAAGAGGATTCCTAGAAAAACATTTGATGATTTGGAAAACCTGAAATACCTGTAAGATGATGTTTTATTTATGAATCTTCAAGTTTGTATGCTCTTTAGACTACAATTAATTTAGTTATATCTAGAGTGACTAATATTAAGATTATTAAGATTATATGGACAAACAGGTTGCCTACTTTAGGCAGCTAAAAACATGAACTTAAATACAACACAAACTGTAGCCCCCATTCACAATTTCAGTGGCATTTCAATGCTTATGTAAGACTTCTGAGTCACCATAGTTTGGGATTTTGTTGAAAATAACTCTAGGATGTCAAAAATAATACAAGTTTAATTGACTAGCTGTATATTCTTCTAGACTGCTGGTAAAAACAATGACAAAGAACAGTCTTGTTTATATAACTGATGATGAGTACAGTTATTGCTAAGTAGGACAATATTTTAAATAAATTAAATCAACTATGATTTAAGAACAGTCCCATGACTAATTAAGTAACATCAATATGAGTGTTTATATTTTGTCTTGCAGCTACCTGTACAAAAATGAAATCCAATCACTGGACAAACAAGCATTTAAAGGTTTACATTCTCTGGAGCAGCTGTGAGTAAGACTTAAATTGTGGTTTATATCTTCTAATTGTATTGTCATTTCAGGATATGAAACATTTAAGCCAGGGGTGATCATACCCTTTCCATGAAAGGTGTCTGAATACATTCATAGTTGTGTCTTCATACTGTTCTCTTATACTATTTGGGAGTGGTTTAAACCAGCACATATTCACTAATAACTACCTGTAGAGACTAGAATTCTGAATTATTAAGTTAAAGATTTGAAATACCTATGCTAGATTAATCATATTTAGTAACTATATTAAGAGTTTTTTTAAAGGAAGTGATACAATCTATTATATTTGGAAGCTGTGTGAAATTGTTTTGTTGAGGAGGTTTCCCTGAGGAAATAATTACATGTTGTTCAATTACACTGCTTACTGACACAAATCACTGCCGGTGGCTTGATGCTATAAACCTTTAAAATGCTTTTGTTGTATGATGCTCATTAATGGTTAATGGTGACTAACAACCAAAATAGTGTTTCATGCTGGTGGCTTATTAATTAACACAAAACAAAAATACAATTTCAAAACATCAAGCATATGCAGAGAAACACTATTCCAGTGTACTATACTAGTCTACTTCTAAACCAACAAGGGTCTAATTTGAATTACTGCAATCAAGAACATAATCTGCCTTAACAGCTAATGAGATGAGTAAAGTTTGTTACACTGCACTTGGCATCTTCAGTGGTACTAAAATTACTAATGTAATACTACAGATCCAATTATGTGCATCAAATGTAGTTAATTCACATGTTAGATCTTTGGCACATTGCAGTTGGCCTTACACTATTTGAACCATTTAATATTTGTATCAGTTGTAAATTATACACCTCACTTCGGAGCATATTATATCTAATTGAATGGGTAGAAAAAGGACATAAATTGATTATTTTTAATATAATTATTCAATACCAGAAAAAAATTGAAATATGCCTAAGTATGCAATCACCTACTTATTCTAGTATGAAAGTATATATATATACAATTTAAACCAATTTATAATTTTCAAATTACTGTAGGCAGTAAATGTATCACTGAAAGTGGATTTATAAGGAGTACTATCAGAGCATGGCTGCACCATGTAGAATACAGACACATACAAACACCACACACACATGTATGAGCACATACAGTGGGGGAAAAAAGTATTTGATCCCCTGCTGATTTTGTACGTTTGCCCACTGACAAAGAAATGATCAGTCTATAATTTTAATGGTAGGTGTATTTTAACAGTGAGAGACAGAATAACAAAAACAAATCCAGAAAAACGCATTTCAAAAAAGTTATAAATTGATTTGCATGTTAATGAGTGAAATAAGTATTTGACCCCTTCGACTTAGTACTTGGTGGCAAAACCCTTGTTGGCAATCACAGAGGTCAGATGTTTCTTGTAGTTGGCCACCAGGTTTGCACACATCTCAGGAGGGATTTTGTCCCACTCCTCTTTGCAGATCCTCTCAAAGTCATTAAGGTTTCGAGGCTGACGTTTGGCAACTCGAATCTTCAGCTCCCTCCACAGATTTTCTATGGGATTAAGGTCTGGAGACTGGCTAGGCCACTCCAGGACCTTAATGTGCTTCTTCTTGAGCCACTCCTTTGTTGCCTTGGCTGTGTGTTTTGGGTCATTGTCATGCTGGAATACCCATCCACGACCCATTTTCAATGCCCTGGCTGAGGGAAGGAGGTTCTCACCCAAGATTTGACGGTACATGGCCCCGTCCATCGTCCCTTTGATGCGGTGCAGTTGTCCTGTCCCCTTAGCAGAAAAACACCCCCAAAGCATAATGTTTCCACCTCCATGTTTGACGGTGGGGATGGTGTTCTTGGGGTCATTCCTTCTCCTCCAAACAAGGCGAGTTGAGTTGATGCCAAAGAGCTCGATTTTGGTCTCATCTGACCACAACACTTTCACCCAGTTCTCCTCTGAATCATTCAGATGTTCATTGGCAAACTTCAGACGGGCCTGTACATGTGCTTTCTTGAGCAGGGGGACCTTGCGGGCGCTGCAGGATTTCAGTCCTTCGCGGCGTAGTGTGTTACCAATTGTTTTCTTGGTGACTATGGTCCCAGCTGCCTTGAGATCATTAACAAGATCCTCCCGTGTAGTTCTGGGCTGATTCCTCACCGTTCTCATGATCATTGAAACTCCACGAGGTGAGATCTTGCATGGAGCCCCAGACCGAGGGAGACTGACAGTTATTTTGTGTTTCTTCCATTTGCGAATAATCACACCAACTGTTGTCACCTTCTCACCAAGCTGCTTGGCGATGGTCTTGTAGCCCATTCCAGCCTTGTGTAGGTCTACAATCTTGTCCCTGACATCCTTGGACAGCTCTTTGGTCTTGGCCATGGTGGAGAGTTTGGAATCTGATTGATTGATTGCTTCTGTGGACAGGTGTCTTTTATACAGGTAACGAGCTGAGATTAGGAGCATTCCCTTTAAGAGAGTGCTCCTAATCTCAGCTCGTTACCTGTATAAAAGACACCTGGGAGCCAGAAATCTTGCTGATTAATAGGGGATCAAATACTTATTTCCCTCATGCAAATCAATTTATAACTTTTTTTAAATGCGTTTTTCTGGATTTTTTTGTTGTTATTCTGTCTCTCACTGTTAAAATACACCTACCATTAAAATTATAGACTGATCATTTCTTTGTCAGTGGGCAAACGTACAAAATCAGCAGGGGATCAAATACTTTTTTCCCCTCACTGTATGCACCATTCCAAGTGCAAGTATGTTATGAGGCCTACAGCCCGTGTCTGTGGCAAAACCATGTGAGGATGGACATACAATAGTGCTGCTACTGAAAATTTACCAAAAGGCATGGATCATTCCATAGTCAGCACCCCAGGACTGGAATAAGATAGATGTTCTCAATTGCAATGGACCTGTAACTTATAGACAATCTCCAATTGTGGATTCAAAATGTTCCTAATTTCAACAAGGGCTACCCACCCACTACGTTGCAACTACAGAACTGTACTCAGTTGCAGCTTCATTTTCAGTAAGATGCCACTTTCTTCTAATCAGAAATGTTACCGCTATGATGTACAGCTTTGTATTAGTTTGCTATTAGCAGATGGGTCAGAGTTTTGATTTAATCCGGCCCAAGATAAAGTTGTTAATTGCTGCCCGCTTGGTGTTTCTGATTTACTGAACTAAATGGAACCTTTGAGACTGAGGCCTAATCAGCATCAAATTGTATTTTGCAAATACAAATAGTATGCCAGGGGGAAACTGGGAAAATAGAAATGCACCCAGCCTTTTCTACTTAATGTAGAGGAAATTATGTTTTCTTTTTAAGGTGTATTTGTGATATAATTGTTTTTATTTATTTATTTAACTTAAAGTTATATATTTTTTTTCTGGATCTAAAATAATGTCTGTCCCAATGGTGTAACTCAGATTTGCAACAGTTTGATGAAGTTTTATTGTTTTGCTATGCAATATTAGATTTGGCCAAGCCAGATTACTAACACTAACCTTTAATATACTTTCAACAGATACATTCACTTCAACCACATAGAAACACTACAGGCAGACACATTTAGTGACCTTCCCAATCTGGAAAGATTGTAAGTTGTGCTTGGACAGCCATTGTGTGTGCTGTACGTTTGTCTTAATCATGAAGGCCTTTGCTATTGATTGACTTGTTTGTTTGTTTGTTTGTTTTCACATGCATTCACTACATTTCTAAGATTGCTTTATTTCTACATATATATGGCAGAAGGAAATGTGAATTATGTTTCAACATCAATTTATATTTACATGACTTTATATCTTTATTCGGATTTTATAGCTGATTACAAACTAATGTCTTTATTTCAACATCCTTTATCAGTATGTATCAGTATAATCGTTATCAGTATAAAGCATTAGTATTTATATGGACACTATATAGACATAGGATGAGAATATACAGTTAATTTGTAAATAAGTGAACCTAAACAACATACTTAAATTACAGATACAGATATTATTTTGTATGTTACTTCTTCTTCATTTGGTTTTGTAGATTTCTTCACAATAACAAACTCTCCAAAATCCCGGCTGGAACCTTTGATCATCTGGAATCTATGAAGAGACTGTGAGTTTGTATTTTTCTTGTGATTTTTGCTTAATACCTTTATAATTTCTTAAAGAGTAGATACATATTTAGACTGATAATGAGAAACTGGAGGCTCTAACTATTGTTCTTTAAATTTGGATACCAGTTATTTAAATTATTTCTCCTCTAATGTAACTTAACTAAAACTATGAAGTTAAAATGTTAGTTTTCTGAAAGGAGAGGCATTGTATTTTGTTTTCTCTCTATCTCTTTCTCTTTCCCTTTCCATAACTGCAGTCGATTGGACTCCAATGGCCTAATATGTGACTGTGAATTAATCTGGTTGGCCGAATTGATGAAGGAATATTTGAAGAATGGCAATACTCAGGTAGCGGCTACTTGTGAGCATCCCAGACGGTTGCAAGGCAGGTCTGTTGCTACAGTAACAGCAGAGGAGTTCAATTGTGGTGAGTACAGACCTGTGTGGGCTGTGTTCATCATTCTCTATGTTATGCATTTAGTAACTTATATAGTTATCGCTGAATACAAGTTTTCGTGAGACAAAGAGTCTATTAGGGAGAGGAAGGGGTTGAAAAGGCTCTGCCCTTCTCAGCAGTTTACTAAACTCGAGTTTTAAGGTTCAGACCATTCCTGCATAACTCTATTGACTTGCAAGACAACTTGCAGGATTGCTATTTAGTAATCTGTCTACTACTGATCACAAGTTGAGGTGCTTATATTAAACCATTTGTTGCATCAGTAAAATTAATATATTCTGTATGCCTTCAATTTTGTGTATTTTATAGACAAGACTATTATACAATGAGGGAAAAAAGTATTTGATCCCCTGCTGATTTTGTACGTTTGCCCACTGACAAAGAAATGATCAGTCTATAATTTTAATGGTAGGTGTATTTTAACAGTGAGAGACAGAATAACAACAAAACAATCCAGAAACACGCATTTCAAAAAAGGTATAAATTGATTTGCATGTTAATGAGGGAAATAAGTATTTGACCCCTTCGACTTAGTACTTGGTGGCAAAACCCTTGTTGGCAAATCACAGTGGTCAGACGTTTCTTGTAGTTGTCCACCAGGTTTGCACACATCTCAGGAGGGATTTTGTCCCACTCCTCTTTGCAGATCCTCTCCAAGTCATTAAGGTTTCGAGGCTGATGTTTGGCAACTCGAACCTTCAGCTCCCTCTACAGATTTTCTATGGGATTAAGGTCTGGAGACTGGCTAGGCCACTCCAGGACCTTAATGTGCTTCTTCTTGAGCCACTCCTTTGTTGCCTTGTATGTGTGTTTTGGGTCATTGTCACGCTGGAATACCCATCCACGACCCATTTTCAATGCCCTGGCTGAGGGAAGGAGGTTCTCACCCAAGATTTGACGGTACATGGCCCCGTCCATCGTCCCTTTGATGCGGTGCAGTTGTCCTGTCCCCTTAGCAGAAAAACACCCCCAAAGCATAATGATTCCACCTCCATGTTTGATGGTGGGGATGGTGTTCTTGGGGTCATTCCTTCTCCTCCAAACAAGGCGAGTTGAGTTGATGCCAAAGAGCTCGATTTTGGTCTCATCTGACCACAACACTTTCACCCAGTTCTCCTCTGAATCATTCAGATGTTCATTGGCAAACTTCAGACGGGCCTGTACATGTGCTTTCTTGAGCAGGGGGACCTTGCGGGCGCTTCAGGATTTCAGTCCTTCATGGCGTAGTGTGTTACCAATTGTTTTCTTGGTGACTATGGTCCCAGCTGCCTTGAGATCATTAACAAGATCCTCCCGTGTAGTTCTGGGCTGATTCCTCACCGTTCTCATGATCATTGAAACTCCATGAGGTGAGATCTTGCATGGAGCCCCAGACCGAGGGAGACTGACAGTTATTTTGTGTTTCTTCCATTTGCGAATAATCGCACCAACTGTTGTCACCTTCTCACCAAGCTGCTTGGCGATGGTCTTGTAGCCCATTCCAGCCTTGTGTAGGTCTACAATCTTGTCCCTGACATCCTTGGACAGCTCTTTGGTCTTGGCCATGGTGGAGAGTTTGGAATCTGATTGATTGATTTCTTCTGTGGACAGGTGTCTTTTATACAGGTAACGAGCTGATATTAGGAGCATTCCCTTTAAGAGAGTGCTCCTAATCTCAGCTCGTTACCTATATAAAAGACACCTGGGAGCCAGAAATCTTGCTGATTGATAGGGGATCAAATAATTATTTCCCTCATTAACATGCAGATCAATTTATAACTTTTTTTAAATGCGTTTTTCTGGATTGTTTTGTTGTTATTATGTCTCTCAGTGTTAAAATAAACCTACCATTAAAATTATAGACTGATCATTTCTTTGTCAGTGGGCAAAAGTACAAAATCAGCAGGGGATCAAATACTTTTTTCCATCACTGTATTTTTGCTTTTTTCATTTTCACTAGCATTATGTTAGAGATCACACCAGAAAAGTTTAAAAGTTACTGTCTGTAGCAATGGATTTCTATAAACCAATATTCTCCATAGTCTTTCAGTTAGGATAAGTACTGCTAATTAGCTAAATCAGACCCCCAAAAAAAGATTCCATTACAACAAGCCCTAAGTTTTCTCTTATTGTAGACCATATAATTAGCATATATTCCTATAGCTATTATTAATGATATGATGTTTGCTGTGTTGTTCATTATATCTGCAAAACGTTTGGTTGGATAATGTATTAACCAGCACCTACATGTTAACTCAGCAAATAAAAGAAGGTTGATCACTTTAATATTAATGTAATGTGTTTTTTATATAAAAATATCGGTATCTTAAGATTCTTTGTACAAATTAACAGATGACAAGACTGCAGAGACTTCTGTGTTTTTAATTACATCCTCTAGCTGTTACTATTTGTGTCTATGCAGGCATGAGATTTTAATGCAGAATGAAAAATGTATGCACAAGGCAGCAGTAATTCTTTTGATGAGGCACTCTTCAGCCAATAATATGAGGCATCCTCTGTGTGACAGGATGCCTGATGCATTAAAGAATGTATACCCTGCTGTGTAAAACATTTCCCTCTCTCTCAATGAGAAAACCATAACAAATAAGCTAACTTTTAATGTAAACTCCTTGGTATGGAAATTATTTGTGTTGTTCTGACATAATGTCTATCTTTAACACACACACACACAAAGGGCCAGATTAAAATTAATGAAATTTTGATTTATAGTGATTATTTCTATGAGTAAAAGAAGCATCTGAAAAAAATAGAGCCATCACTGAGCACAATTTTGTAGTGGATGATTTAATTCTAGACAAATACATTTATTATGGAGTAACCTGGAAATACTATTTAGAGACAATGTGTTCATTTTCTTCAAGGAAAATTTAATAATGGATGTATTTGCATTTTACAGCAAATGTTTCTCATCAAAATTCTTTGTTAGCAATCACAGCTGCATATACTCTGTGTATTCTGAGCCAAAGTCTTTTGAACAATCACTCCTAATTATCTCTCAGAGCATATTTATGCTATTTGTAATTTCACTGAGGTGAGCACATAATTTTGACCTCCTTTGTGTGTATGTATATGTATGTATGTATATAGAGACGGGTGACAAATTAATGGAAAAAACAACATGTAGTGTCTCACCAGAACAGCTTCAATGCTCTTGGCACAGATTCTACGAGTCTCTGAACTCTACTGGAGGGATGAAAACCATTCTTCCAAAAGATATTCCCTCATTTGGTGTTTTGATGATGATGGTGGTGGAGAGCGCTGTCTAACACGTCGGTCCAAAATCTCCCATAGGTGTTCAATTGGGTTGAGATCTGGTGACTGCGAAGGCCATAGCATATGATTCACATCATTTTCATACTCATCAAACCAGGCAACTAATTTGAATGGTGGGCCAATTGCACTTAAGTAATAAAAATGTATAACGGTGCCAGTTCGAATCCAGGTACAAGATGTTTAATAAATAATTTCCCATACAATTGGATGCTCTTTTCCAAAAATGTGATTCTTTAGTAAATGCTACACTCACAGTAATAAGGTTACTTACACTACACAGCAACTGCAGGCTACAGCCGCCTTGCTAATGGTAGCATTAACCCTCCAAAACAAGCCATTGGATGCTGAAACGTTTAAGTTTAAGCGGTCACTGTAAAGCAAACCTCTTTCAGCAAGAACAACCACCCATCATGCTTTGCATTGCATTCATGTCAGGAATCCTCAATATTTTATATCAGTGCTTAGAAAAGACTTTGTCACACAGGTATTTTTATCCATAATTGGCAGACATAGGCTGGGATTAAATCACAATGTTGACCCACCCACTAATTGAAAACTACAGAGCTATATAGAGTTGTGACTTCATTTTTAGTAAGATGCTACTTTCTTCTAATCATAAATGTAACCGCTATGATGTACAGGTTTGTAGTTTGCTATTAGCGGGTGGGTCAAAGTTTTGATTTAATCTGGCCCATGATGTTATCATAGGGGTCCAGGGACATGCTCTGAAACATTATTTTGAGGGTAGGCAGAACTGAAAAATATGTTGATAGAATAATGAATAAGATACATATATATTCTTGTTAATACATGTTATTTTAAATACATATTCTGTTTGACCTGAACCAAATAATTAAAGACCAATTAGTCTTACATTGGTTACATATAAAGTTATGGAAACTGTAATAAGAGTTGAACTAGACAATTACACAATGGTATACTAGGACATGGTCATTGGTTTTGGAAAGGTAGATCTTATTTAACTTGTTAGAGATCTTTGAAGAAAAACAATATCTGTAGAGCATACAGAGCATATTTTGATTTCTAGAAGGCTTTTGATGAAGTTTCACATAAAAGCAAGTATTCTGAGCAAACAGAATAGTGATGAGAGAAGTCACCTAAAACTGAGCTGATGTAATCAGTGGTTTAAAATAGGAATCTGTATTAAGCCTACTGCTTTTAATTCATGTGATCTACAAAGTGGTTTAGTTAGTTATATTCCTGGAAAACAGAAAATGAATAGGTGAGAACTGTGGCCTCAGCAAAGGAATTCCAAAGACTTAGGCATTCATTGGTACCAGGTAAACAGCTGGACAATTACATTTCATTGTGACAGGTACAATGTACTGCTTGTATTTCAATGAACCTTCTAAATATCAAATTGGTGGTACTGAACTTGAACAAACAACCACTAACAAATGTCTAGGTGTTCTTATTGATTTATCATAGTCCTCTGCTATTCCCAAACAAGATCTTTGTTTTTCCTGACCACAGAGAGACCACGAATCACCTCTGAACCCCGGAATGCTGATGTCACACTGGGCAATACAGTCTATTTTACTTGCAGAGCAGAAGGCAATCCCAAACCTGAGATTATCTGGATTCATAACAAGTAAGGACCGCTATATTAGCTAGAACCTTACAAACACATAATTTATCCACTTATGATTTTATTGTTGCATTATATAATACACTTCAGGACAAAGATTACATTTTATAACATTATAATGATCCAGAACATATAACCATACTAAATTACATTAATCAGAAGGATAGACAGCTAACTTTAAAACAGATATACTAGATTCAGTACACAATTGGAATATCATAGGCTGAGCTTGAGAAAAAATTAACATTATTTTACTGACTATTTATGCAGATTTGAGAGAAAGAGATATAAAGCCACTCCACCACTCAAAAACTGAATACTTTTCAAAACAATGATGGATAGCAAATGCAGACAAATGCAGAGATGTTTGAAGTATTGGTTGTAAATGTATCTGATATTATCCAAATGGATAGAAATCAGGAAAGAAAATGTGGGGTTAAAATACAGGAGAGAATCTGTTGTTGCTAGTTTGTCACACTTCCATGTGAAACATTCATTGGATTAGAAGGACATGACACATTTGCCAAAACTTTGCAATAATGTTGCATATCTAAGGAAACAGATGCAAGGTTTTTGCAAGGCTCTCTAATTCTAGCTCCTGCAAACAAATTTAAAATGCCTGTTTTGGTTATATCACTGTATCTCACCACAAGAAACATTCACATTGAAATTTCTGAATTTAAACTAAAAAGAATAATCTGCATAAACTATTTATTATTTTGAAAATGTATTAATAGCTCTATGTTTTATAGCATTTTCCTGAATACTTCATCCATCGGAGTATCCTCCTTGTTAGTATTCACATTCTCACACAATTGTGCTTGTGTAATATTGTTTATTTCCTGCCTGTTCAGTCCTATATTCATTTATAATGATTTTCTGTCACATTTCTGTCAATCTCATGTCATAACTTTTCAGTATGATTCAGGTCATGGGACTGGTAGCACTGTACATTAATTTCAAAACCTGTTGTTTTAAATGTAGGGTTAGTCTGGCTGTGTGTTTAGGGACATTGTCATATTGAACAACAAAACCTTTACAATCCTTTTAAGTCACCTACCAGTTGGTATTGCATGGCATTGAATGATATAGTATCAAAGTCATCTCACAATTTATATTTTAAACATTACTTCATTAATATTCTCTAAGGATTGCAATTATTATTATTTAATAAAAGAAACGTGTAATAATAGTCTCAAAGTCTAGTAAGACATCTGACCTTTTTCTGATGTTTACAGGGATGTGTTATCCTCTTTTGAAACACACAGGCAAGGCATTGCAATAACATGTGCAAACAGAGCTTTGTACTTCTCAGTTTATAGTTGAGTTTTAATTTAAACATTTGGTCTTTACCCAGAGGCTGAATCATTGCCTACACAGTCAGTGTGATTTTGTATATATATATATTCATTTTCTAAATTTGTCTTTTTGCATTTTAGGCAATTTATTTAAAAGCTATATCAGTTAAACTTCTTGTTATTTTTTATGGAAGTTGATGGTTTCAAGATATTTGAAGCAAAACATAATTTGCAATCATCAATAATTATCTTGTCTTTTTTCATCACTGTTATCATCAGCTAAATTAGTATTGTAAGACACTGCAATATTCCAGTCTCAACTTGTATGCCTAATCAGTATGTCTCAATTTAAATGTCTTTTATACAGTTGAATACATAAACAATGAATACATAAACATTAAATAATCAAGCAATCCCTTCATGCATGCAACACTGAACAAAAAAAAAGCATATTTCAGGTATAATGATTCTTCATATTCATCTTAAAGTATTTACATTTTTTGATGTTGCTCTGCAGCTTTAATAAATGGATTTCTGCCATGAGTTTATGAAATGACACTATATTTCTTGTTAGCAATGAAATTGATATGCGGGATGACATCAGACTGAACCTGCTGAATGATGGCACACTGATGATTAGGAACACCAGAGAGTCTGACCAGGGGACGTACCAGTGCATGGCCAAGAATGTGGCAGGAGAGACAAAGACTCAGGGAGTGGTTTTAAGATATTCTGCGACCCCATGTGAGTAAGATGTTAGGAGTTCTTGGTTTAATTTGCCTGTTTCGGCCACATTCATTAATTTGTAATGGTTCATTTGTATAGGTCTGACTTGATCTCTCTACTGACTGGTTCATCCTTTTTATAATAATTTCAGACTTAAGAGCTGAACTGAATGGAATATAAAAATAACAAATTAATTATGTAGGAAAGAATGAGTAGTTTAAGTTATAAACTACTGTTTTGTTCAGAATGATTCTGACAGGTAATTTTTTATTATACCCAGTACAGATCGTTCATACTGTTATTAGTGCTTTAAGGTAATGCTGAATTTCTCCTGTCTGTTTTAATTCAGCTAAACCCAGTTTTGTGATACAGCCTCAAAACACAGAGGTACTTCTTGGTGCCAGTATCACACTGGAATGCAGCGCGATAGGGCATCCCCAGCCACGCATCACCTGGTCAAGACGGAACGGAAGTCTACTCAGCAATTCCTCTCAGTACATTATCACATCATTAGGGGGCCTCTTTATTCAGAATGTCACATTAGCAGACCACGGAGAGTTTATCTGCCATGCCAGCAATAGTCAGGACTCCATTCAAGCGTCAGCACGCATCATTGTGCAAGGTTGGCTATAGCTGGCTTCACTTCTTCTTCCAGTTTGTTGAAACAATTGACTGACTGTTGTTTAAATGTTGACCACTGATATATACAAATAGGTATAGACAGATGATTATGAGAATGCATACTAAGCAAAGAAAGAAAAGCAATTTCCTATCAATTTCCTCATTTAATTCAGTACTGTACAGACAGTTGAGTTCATCAGCATAACCACAGATCTTCAGTTTTGATCGTGTGAGTCTTTATATTGAAATGAATTCACACTTCTACCTTGGTTTATTTTCAGCTCCTCCCGTGTTTACTGTGATTCCCAGTGATCAGGCTGTGATAGAAGGCCACTCAGTGGACTTCCCATGTGTAGCTGTTGGCAATCCTATTCCAGTCATCGCTTGGACTAAAGCAGGTAGTAGATGTCAAACTTCTATTTATAACTCTAATATTGTATAACAATAGGTGTAACAAAGACTGTCTTGATTACTAAATGCAATTAGCAAGAGTATTAACAATGTTCTCAAACCATTTGAAATACTGATGCCATTATATCACATATTTAAATACATTCTTAAAAGATCCATGCATGTTTTGTTTAACATTTGAGTGCATACTCAATTTACAATTTAAAATGTTTCAAAGGCTCATATTTTCAAACAATATATATTAATGAATGATTGACATTAGTCTTATTAGTTTGAAAATGAAAAAATAATACAATTGCCGGAATAATTGATGTGCTTTCATAAATTCATGTCCGTGTTATATCACTAACTTACTTACTTATTCTGTTCCATTGTATTAATTTTATCCAGGTTACCTTTCCCCCCTATTCTGTTTCTCAATGGTTTGATTAAGATCAATTCACACTGCAACTTTTAATTACACATTTTTCACCAAACCACTGAGTTAAGCCTTAACAGTATGTTGAATCAGCAAAATATCTGTTGAAAGTTTGTATTAAAATGACAGAACTGTATTAAGTGATAACTTGGATAATGTTGAATTTTGAGATTCTAATAACCTAATTATGTGCTAAAAGCAGTAGATGTTTGTTTGGACTCTATTCAAATAGTTTGGCAATTTGGCCAAGAGGAATTCCAAAATTAGTTCAGAAAAAGACTTATGAGAAAACAAAAAGAGGCTAGGGATGGGGAAAGGCATCAACAACTATAAATATTGAGGTACTTGGTATAACTTTATTTCATGTTTTCGATTGAATGATTGACCTGCCAGTTTGTTGTGCTACAGCTACAATGTCTTCTTCCCTGCTTCAGGTGTAAGTTAAAAACATTCAAAATATATTAGTGGTTTTGCAAGTGAAAAAGTATCAAACAAAATATGTTTCAGATTAAACCATGTAAAATACTTATGTCTCAAGTAATTTCTCCATATGGACTATGTGGGATTACAGGTCCACTGATTGTGTGATTATACTTTATCCCGATTAAACATAAATAAAAAAAGAGTGCTTGACTGATTTCCTTTTGTCTTCTAGAGCTCAGAGTCAGCACTATTGCTTGCCAAATGACACAGTTGGCAGGGAAAAGAGGTCATAATTAACTTTCAGATTATTGAATAAACTTGTCTCCTGCCTGTTGCTATTATGGATGTGTCCAGTCCAATGCTCCATCACTGCTATTACTTGCTCAAAAATGATTGGAAAGCATCTGAACAATTCATTCATGGAAACTCTTAAGTAATGCAATTGAAGTTTTCAGTTTGGAAAACCATATAACAAACCTAGCGTGAAAATTTGAATTGAATGAGTGCACAATGTAGTTTGAGGAAAGGATAATTTGACTAACATAATTGTTTTTCTGTTGTCACTGTGTGAATGCTTTATAAACATTTAATTGTGCATAACACAATTTAGTTTCTATTAAGAGACTAGAAATGTTTGTGTTCTTTAAAATAATGTTCTGGTTATTCCAATGTATTTAGAAGAGAAAATACACTTGCCGGAATAATACATGTGTATTGTTAGCAACAGGAGAGTGATTTTAACAGTGGTTTCTTGTTCAATTTCAGTGAGTTTATTGTTCTGGAAATGTGTCCAAATTACATTCTGGGTCTTCAAATGCATGATAAGAACCCACTGGAACTGTTAAGACACATGTCCAAATTCGAGAAACAGCTTGGCCAGAAACAGTTGGCATATATATTGTGTGCACAGACAGTGCAGAATTGACTTTGGGATTTTGGCCTATATTCATGCAATAATATTCATTATTCTCTTGAGGTCAGCACTGAGGAGAGAAATAATAGTGAAAGGAGAAACAAGTACTTGGGAAAGTATAGTTTTCAGAATAGCATTTGAAATAATACTGACTTTCTAAATTTAAATGTTTGCTAAAGTTGATTTAGCAAAGAACATGCAGATTATTTGTGGACACACTTGAATTCTTCTGGACACAAGTTTCACATTTTCTGATTAAATACAATTTCTGGTGAGTGTGTTTATTCTGACCAGAAAATATGCGTTCAACTTACTTGGGATACAAGTATATGTTTATGTGTGTTTATGTTATTTTGTATAATCACTTTGATTATTTTAATGCCATTATTGTACCTTTATTATTATTACTAACATTTGTTCATGGACCATTATTTTTTTACCATAAATATCATATTTGAAATGCTTTTAAAGATGTGCAGACTTCATAATGTTAAACGTTTCATTGTTTATGGGGTAACGTGAGTTTTATCAGCAGGTTTCAGTTATTAAGCTCTCTTATCTTGGGTAGGGTGTTTCTGAGAACTATTTTCTGCAAAGGATGGAAAGCACTGTTTCTCCTTACCAGTTAGTCAACATGGTAAATAATTCAACAGAAATGTAACTACTGATTTGGGTTTTGAGATGATAACCACTATTATTATTATTAACCTCTATTATTAGAGAAACGCATGTACTTTACACTGTTACCATAAATACATACCCTAGAGTCTCAAATACTTCATTTTCTGTAGACATTACAGTGGAAAAATCTCTAGAAAATTAAAAAATAATTGTATCAACAAATACCAGATGCCATTTTATGTTAAATACAGGCCTGTTTACAGTATTCAAATTGTTGTTCAGGAAAACATAAAAGCTTATGCAATTCAGATATGAAGCCAACATGATTGTGGAAGCCCTTAAAAACAACCAGGTTATCAGACCTTTCAGTGCTGGTTTTATAGTTGTGGACATTTTGTGTTAGTCATAAAACCAAAGTGAAAGCGTGTGACTGTCAAACTGCCAAGGAAAGCCTGACTCCTTTTATTCCCCGACTGCACAGGGGGCCAGCTGCCCAGCGACAGAAGGCACGCCGTGTTGTCATCAGGTACCCTGAGGATCATTCATGTGGCCCCTCATGATCAGGGCCAGTACGAGTGTCAGGCTGTCAGTGTGGCAGGAGTGAAAAGATTGCCAGTGCAACTGACTGTGACGCCCAAAGGTAAAACAACTCTTTTGGCACTCTTCCTTTGTACATCTGCTCAGAATGTGAGGACTCCTGAATTCACATAATGATGCATACTCTGAAATTAGTTTTTTATACATACTATTTAGAACTTTACAATGGAAATTTGTAAATATGCTGTTGATTTTAAACTGCTGATACATATACACTAATACTACTGTAGTACATCTTATCTAAAATGACAACTGATATTTGTGTATAGTGTTGCCTGTCTTTATCCATGAGCCTCAAGATGCTACAACTGAAGTCGGGCAAGATGTGCAAATTCCATGTAGTGCTCTCGGAGAACCTCACCCTACCATAACCTGGACAAAGGTAATATGTGAACAGGAATATGTTTGTCATGATACTGGTAACTGGAGTTCAAATCCCAGTTTCACTTCCAGAAAATCCACTGTTGTAGTCATTTCAATGTCATTCACTCGAGTAGTTGAGATTGACCCTGTCCATTTGTGGCCATTTTTTTGGGCTGCAAATCTGCTTCTCCCAAGTTGTGGGGCCAAAAGTACACGTATATCATAATTTCTCAAGTTAAAAACACAGTAAGTAAACTTCCCCAATGATATTCTTCAGATTTTACTGCTAAATTCAATACATTTGACTCACATAATAGCCCTTGCCAGCAACATCCTGGCAAATAATTTCACAAAAGCTGGTTGCAACCATTAAAATTATTTATACATTCCCCAAACAGAAAACGACCTTTTAAACACCACCCGTAAACTTGCCACCTGAGCCATGCATAAAATGATGGAATATTGCTCTTCTGCTTCTGGAATATTATTCCAAATACAAACATTTATGCGCAGAGTTTGTTGAAAATGAAATCCACATCTCACCAAATACTGTAGTTTTATAGAACCTCTTGAACTTGCTTACAGATGTACAAAGTTTAACATAATTGTGCACTAAAACCGTAGAATTATTCCCAGTTTAACACGAAAGGATAAAGTATATTTGTCAGTTGTTACCAATTCTGTAGATTCTGAAAGAAGTGTTTCCTCTTATGGACAAGTTTTTACAGAACAATATCAATCGCTGAGAGAAGGCAGGGTTAACCAACTGACAATGCTTAAATGTAACAGGACAATTTCATGCACGGGGCATTCTCTTTGTGACAATTAACGTGATGCTTGCAAACAACCTTGCACCTTGCATTATTATCATGTTATCTTTGTAATATATATATTACTGCATTTAAGTTATGAATTCAGTATTTTAAATATATTGTTCTGGGAATTAGTGCTGTTTTTTTTTTTTTTTAATGCTTTGTTGACAAATTATGTGCTCCTACTAGAAAATTTAAACATTTACATAATGCATTTACACATTCTAACAAATACTATTGAATAAGAGTATTAGTAATAGGGATGCACCCCCTTCACCGTAGTCAGTGCCGCTTAATTAATGAGTCAGCGTGCCTTAATAAAAAGAGATGATTAAAAGAATCATTAGATAATTAAATCAATAAGTTCTTTAATTAATTAAGCAGACTACATGGCCACCTTGGGCAGGGAAGAATGAAGAGCAGTCTTAGAAAGCAGGTTGCATAACGCTGCCCTAGTTATGAAATATATAATTATGGATGTTCAAATGCCAGAACAATTTCATTTAACAGCAGATATTGTGGTGGTGTTTTTTCTTCAGAAATGTGAAACAAATGTACTTAAATTACATTGTACAGAATGCAATGTTTTAGATATTCAATGTTGCAAAATTGGTGCATTATTTCTGAGCTACATATTGAAATATATGTATTCACCACTCCAGAGTTCACTAGGAATACATATAAACAATCCATCTAAACATTCAGAGAACATATTATAGTTCCATTAAATAAAAGCATTTAATACACAATATAAATATTATAGACAAATGTTTTCCTAATTGTGCTGTTTTTGGATCAAAACAATTGCAGAGGAGGCAGTGTGGCCTAGTGGTCAAACTTAAGGAGTGCGAGATAGCCATGTTGACAGTCAGACAGTGATTGTAGATATATTTGGTAAGCTTTCTGAGTATCACTGTTTCAGTTTATCACAGAATTGTGCCAGTTTAATATTCATTTAAACATCTCTAATAGGAATGACTGCATATTCAACATAAATTCTCATTTTGGGATCCAAAGCTGTAGAGTGAAAGTATATTTTCTCAAACAGAAGTACTGTGGATTACAAATATGTTAATTTGGAATTAAATCCCTAAATTTTGAATTAAGAATCTCACTTCTAAACACGTGGGATGTAAGTGTAACCTCTGACAGTGATGGTATTAGAAGCACAACCCTTATATTTTGACATTGTTTCATTAGGATGGTGTTCAGATCACTGAAAGTGGAAAGTTCCATGTCAACTCTAATGGGCTCCTCACTATCAGAGATGTCGGTCAAGCAGACAGGGGCCGATATGAATGTGTCGCCCGGAATGCCATAGGCCAGTCATCCTCTAGCATGGTGTTAAGTGTCAGAGGTAAGTTGTTATGTTAACAATGGGACTGATGCTGGAAAGGAGGTATAGTAACTGAATATTTTATTCAATACCATTTACCTAAGTAAGTGATCTGCAATTAACAATCATTTCTAATGTACAGCCTCAATGCCTTAATTTGATACCTTTTCAAAGCTGCTGTAACTATCCTGCAGGTTTGTTACCTTAACAATATTTACCCATTTTAAACTACACACTGTAGTCTGGTACAAAATCCACTCTGAATATAAGGCATTGAGCAAAGTAGGAATATAAAACTTACATTGTTTCCATTTGTTTTTTAAGGGTATGTGTGGATGACCTTTAACTTTTTTTTATTTACACGTCCAGTACCTTTTATTTGTAGAAATCAACACATTATACTATTTATATATTTATTTTCCTCTTTCCTTTTTATAGCAAACTCACTCAACATATGAATTAAAACAAAACTGTGGTTTTATTTTTTGTTTCCATGCAGTTCCAGAAGGAAGACGTGCCGGAGACAGTTTTGTGGAACCATCAATTCATGATGCAACCCAAAGAGTGGACAGTGCAATAAATTCCACACGCAGAGATCTATTTGACAAGTACGATATAAAATGCATTGGTTTATTATTCCATTACATGTACTGCTCCCACATAGTTAAATGGAAAGGTTTAAGTTTTCAGTATTACAAATTAGTTTAAATTAATTAATTGTTGCTTTTTAGATCACAATGTACAGCAGAAAAGAAAGTTAATATTTTTATTAATTGATTTGCTTAAAATACACTTTGTTATGAAAAGCAGGAACATGTTCAAATCTGGCAATGTCTGACACTCGATATGAGAGATTAACATTTATGAATGAAGAACACATTCATTTTACGAAAAAAAATCTCACACTCTCTCTTTCTATGTGCAAAATGCAGGCGTCCTCGGACACCTAATGATCTGCTAGCTCTGTTCCGCTACCCAAGAGACCCTTTCACCATTGAAACTGCTAGAGCTGGAGAGATTTTTGAACAGACACTGCATCTTATCCAGGAACATGTGCAGCAAGGGCTGACTGTTGACCTGAATGGGATAGGTACATGTATATGCATCATTCAAGGATATGCTGACTATTTTTAAAGATAAGCTCAAAATTTATTGACAAGTGTTCTAGCAGTCATCAGCTCTCTAGGGTTTCTCGTGCAAATGTTCAATCTCTGTTTTATTGATTTTTCCGATTAGCAATTTGTGAGCAGTTACAATAATTTGTTTTATTTGATCTGATTAATAACCACATTATCATAATTAAGTTGGTTGTTATTTCTTGTTCCTTAATGGTTTTGTTTCAGTTTGTTCAGTTTGTTCATTGGTGTTGAATTCCTAGGAATTTTTACATGCCTACATTTATCTCAATATAAAACTTTATTGGATTGTTAAATGTATATATCTATAAATATATCTTTGTAGTTTAATAGAGTTTTGTAAGTCAGTTCAATATTTAAGATTTACTTTTAAGTCAGTTAGGACTTTTTATGATAAATCCCCATTTTTGTATATACATTTGACTTACTTTTCTTTCTTTTTAGAGTTCCGCTACAATGACCTGGTCTCACCACACTACCTGGACCTCATTGCCAACCTCTCTGGATGCACTGCGCACCGACGCTTCCCAAACTGTTCTGACATCTGCTTCCATCAAAAGTATAGAACCCATGATGGCACCTGTAACAACCTTCAACATCCCATGTGGGGCTCTTCTCTGACGGCCTTTGAAAGAATACTGAAGCCAGTATATGAAAATGGTTTTAGCTTACCTAGAGGGGTTGGGCGTGATGCAAAATACAATGGTCATCCATTGCCAATGCCCAGGCATATCTCCACTTCAATGGTTGGCACAGAGGCAATAACTGCTGATAACTCTTTTACACACATGCTCATGCAGTGGGGTCAGTTCATGGACCATGATTTGGACCAAACTGTTGCGGCCCTCAGTATGTCCCGCTTCTCAGATGGTAAACCCTGCAGCTCCGTGTGCACAAATGACCCACCCTGCTTTCCCATCATGGTCCCTGAAAATGATCCCCGTGTGAGGAACGCTAGGTGCATGTTCTTTGTGCGATCCAGCCCAGTATGTGGCAGTGGAATGACCTCAGTCCTTATGAACTCAGTATATGCCAGAGAACAGATTAACCACCTGACTTCCTATATCGATGCCTCCAATGTATACGGAAGCAACAAGCGGGAGTCTGATGAACTCCGGGACTTCTCCAATCAAGGTGGCCTCCTGCAGCGAGGTATGGAAGTAGGAAGTTCTGGAAAACATCTACTGCCCTTTGCCAGAGGACCGCCCACAGAGTGCATGCGTGATGTGAACGAAAGCCCTATTCCGTGCTTCTTTGCTGGAGACTATCGTGCTAATGAGCAATTGGGCTTGACTGCCATGCACACCGTGTGGTTCAGGGAACATAACCGCATTGCAGAGGAGCTATTGAAACTCAATCCCCATTGGGATGGAGACACAGTCTACCATGAATCCAGAAAGATTGTAGGTGCTGAAATGCAACACATCACTTATCAGGATTGGCTGCCAAAAATCTTGGGGGAGGTGGGTATGAAACTTTTGGGGGAATATAAAACCTATAATCCAAATGTGAATGGAGGCATACTTAATGCTTTTGCTACAGCAGCTTTCAGATTTGGACATACCCTAATTAACCCGATTTTGTATCGCTTGAATGAAACCTTTGGGGAGATCCCACAAGGTCACATTCCCCTCCACAAGGCCTTTTTTTCTCCTTATAGGATTGTTCAGGAAGGAGGTATAGATCCCATCTTGCGTGGTCTCTTTGGGGTGTCTGGTAAGATGCGTGTTCCTTCTCAACTTCTAAACATGGAGCTAACAGAGAGACTATTTTCTATGGCTCACTCGGTGGCACTGGACTTGGCAGCTATGAATATTCAGAGAGGTCGAGATCATGGCATTCCACCATACAAGGACTATAGGATATTTTGTAATCTTACTGCTGTCCAGGACTTTGAGGACCTAAAGAACGAGATAAAAAACCCAGAAATCAGAGAAAAGTTGAAAAAGTAAGTAAACACATCAGCACTGAATATTAAGCACTAGCTAGGTTTTGCATTTCTCCATTTATTGAAATAACTTTTATATAAAATAGAAGGCAATTTACAAGGAGGGTTTGCTTGTGAACAACATAAGGAAAGAAAAAACAATGAAAGAAAAGTTCTGCATAAACAATGTATCAGTCTGTAACATGATTAACCCAATGGTCTTTTTTGAGAGGTTTTCTGTAAAATGGCAGCAGGAAATAACCACCCATGCATTTTCTTTTGATAATTTCAATAAATGTATCCACATTTGTAACTTCATAGTTGTATTCTGATAAGATTTTGAAGTGTTTCCGTATTTGTTTTAATAAATTACACATCTGAGGTTGATTTGACCCAGTGGCAGACCCATTTTTTGTACTGTTGTGAATCCCTTTAGATTGTATCAGGTGTCTATATTTAGCAGTATTCACAGTGTATCCGGAGACAAGGGCTTCAGAGTGCTGAAAAAAGCACTAATCAAATTTAGAATGGGCTTTTTCCCTGTGGGGTCTAGGTTGATCAAATCAGTGCTTTTCCTGTTTAGCAGTATAATTCACAGTACCCTTACACAGTCTTGAATTAAGTTTACAATGAAAAACATTCACTTTAAAAACTTTTTAAAATTACATTATATTTTTTCTCGCTAGAAAATACAATTAGATTACTACAACTACACTTTGACCTTTCAGTTTGACCAACCTGTTGTTCTTGATGGAAAAATAAGATAGAGATCGTTGTAGCTTGAAGACTTCTGTCATGAAATATTAAAATAAGCATTGGAGCATTTCTCCCTATCAAAAGAATGAATCAAAATTAATTTAGATACATGATTTGTTTATTTTATATTAATATTAATCTTATTTTATATTTATATTATTTTCTTTTTAGGTTGTATGGAACACCTGTAAACATTGACCTTTGGCCTGCTTTAATGGTGGAAGACCTGATTCCTGGAACAAGAGTGGGACCAACTCTCATGTGCTTGTTTGTCACACAATTTCAAAGACTAAGGGATGGTGACAGGTAATATTGCTTCCAGTGATGGAGAGGGGTGGTTGTGTGCTTCATAAACAAGTACTTTCATGACATTTCATAGCATGCAAGCCACAGGCGTTTCATTTAATTTCAAGCACAGGTTTTGTACATGCCAACAAATGCTAAAGCTGCATAAAATATGAACATGATTTCAGTAGTTGGGATGTTACTGGTAAGCTGTGACATTTTAAAATGTATTGTTATATTTAATTTTATGTCAGGTATATATATATATAATTTCCAGAATAATATATATAGACATACATATAATATATATTTATGTATTTCCATAGTGAACATCGCAATACCATTTTACAATAAAAGATTGCAATAGATCTTAAATCTTTTAAAATATATTTTAAACTAAACTGTGCAGTTTAAATTCAATACAGAGAGGTGTGGCGTGCCCCTCTGGTGTGCCCTTAATAAAAAAAAAGATGTTCCTTATGACATTGTTGTGCATTATTGCTGGCTGTGTTAGTATTTCAGGGATGTAGGCAGGACTAATCAACCAAAACATGTGTTGAATATTTGTATTGTACTTTCAGAAGGTTTCAAAGGCACAGTGCATAAGAGAAGATACATAATAACAGAGTAAAATATCATTTACTGTAAAATGGGACTCCCAGGATCTTAACTTTACATAACAAAGTTGATTATTTTAGTTTCACAGCTGTAACAACATCTGTGAAAGTAAAGTGCTATATTTTTTGGAACCCTTATAATCCCTTTTAAAAGCCTGTTGTAGAAATGCCTTCAGCTGGATATTATATAATCAATATTAAATGCACATTTTGTAATGCCTTTTAAAAGACTCTGTGTCTTACAATGACTTTATTCATGTCTCTAAGGTTTTGGTATGAAAACCCAGGGGTATTCAGTCCATCACAACTCACACAGCTCAAACAGACCTCTTTGGCACGTGTTCTGTGTGATAATGGGGATAACATTAAAGAGATTCAGTCTGATGTCTTCTTGAAAGAAGATTATCCTCAAGGGTATTTGAACTGTGAAGAGATCCCTAAAGTTGACCTAAGAATGTGGCAAGATTGCTGTGACGGTAAGCCATTCAAGATTTCTTTATTAAGTTTTTTATTCATAATGTGAATAGCTATGCTAATTATTTGTTGTAGAAAGAGGAATTCTGTTTTTCAACCCCAACTGACATAAAATTCAGAAACAATTGTTTGACTGTCCTAAATCCATAACATCACTGTATTCCATTTGCCATTTCTGAAATTTGATATTTCATCATTGTTTAATTGGACATTTCGGAGACTCAGACTATAAGATTGTTTGTCCAGTAATTCTGATATTTTAAATTAATACAGAGCTCAGCTGGTGACTCTGCCATTTAGGATTGTCTGCCTATTTTTTCAAACACATTTGCAGATTAAATGTGAATATATGAATCCTCCCTGCTTTCGAAAAAAAACTAAAAACTGCAGCTGTCAGGATTTTTCTGCCTGGTCAGTTAAAATAATCAGTACAACTCTGCTTGATAAGAATGATAATTGGGGGAATTCGATCATGAATATGCACATATAACTTAGTCAATTGGTAATCTTCACAAAGACCTAGACCAAATTCACAACTTTGACCTACCCACAAATTGCAAATTGGAAAAACGTGTACCCTATCTAATTTTTATTTATAAATAGTAGAATGTGCCCCCAGATGAACTAAAATGCAATTGGCTTGAGATTTTTAATTTGAATAGGTCAACGTTTTTATTTGGTCTAGGCCAAAGAGCAAGATATCTATAATGCATTTATCTGGGTGCAGATGTATTGAGACTGATTCCTATCAAGTGTAAATTTTCTAAAGTGTACACAAGATTGCACCTTATTTTTGTTCAGAAAACAATACAAAACTTGCATTAATAAAGAAAACTTCGGAAAATGACACAAGGTGTGCAGCTGTTCACAACTAACTCAGAATAACACTGAAGTATTCCCTGTTGCAAGAAGTCAACCACATATAAGGAATGCATGTAGTAACATTTTAGTTCAACATGTTTCCTCATCCATGACATTATTAATATTTTTCAAGACAAAACTGTGCTATTTGTTTATTTGCATTATAGTATTTCAACCCTTAGCATACAACCTGCATAGTGTTTGATTAAAACAACATCAGTAAAACTTCAATAAATATTTTACATAACATTTACCTTAGCTTGAATGTGGTGATACAGATTTCAGTTTAATTCCTTTAATTATATAAATACTGATTTTGTTTTAATCAAATACTATGCAGGTTTTATGCTAAGGGTTGAAATACTGTAATGCAAATAAACAAATAGCACAGTTTTGTCTTGAAAAATATTAATAATGTGATGGATGAGGAAACCTGTTGCGCTAAAATGTTACTGCATGCATTCCATATATGTGGTTGAAAAGTTAAATCAAATAACATAATTAGCAGTGTATCATCACGTTATGGTTGCATTCCTCTTGTTTACAGTTGGAATGACTCTGCTTGTTTACAGATAATGTACTGTACTAAATGTATGTGCAACACTACATTGAAGTGCTATAAGAGACATTTAGTTCTTCAGGAATCCAAAACAGTGCCAATCCTACAACATTAGTGACTTATTTCTCCTTATGCATATAAACCCCCATAGTGCCTCAAGCTATCTTTTATGTTTGTTTTTCACACTGGTCTCATTTGTGATTTAATATTTTTCTAAGCTCTGTTGATGTGCTTCCTAAATTCTGCATGTAGTCTACACTGTTTCTCAGTTGTTTCTGCATTTGCTCTGATAATGTTTCTTCTCTATGTGTCCATGTGTCTGATGTTTAATATTCAAAGCTGTCCTTTCAGGTCTTACAACTAGCATACAAGCACTTCAAAATAGTTACTCTATGCTGAACCAACATTATCTCAGAATCTACAGAAAGGCTGCTCAGTACATGCAAAGAGGCAAGTTGTCAGACAATTTTCTGGTCATTGATTTATGGCTGTTTCTTCTTTATTGATTAATTTATATTTTTGAGGGTGGAGAATGCCCTTATGCTATATGCCATTACTATCTCTCGTGTCAGGAAAGGCAGTTTTCCTTCAACATGTTTTATAAATGCGAAGAAGTTTCTCATTTGATTAATCAAATAATTAATCAGGATACTGTAATTATTTTGTATCTATTCTATAATTAATATACAAAATACGGTTCTGTGTCCAAAACAATATATAATATTTGTAATGGTACAAATGCATTGCTAACAGTTCAAACTCCAGCTCCCATAACACATTTTCTTTTGTAAATGCCTGCGTCTATGCACATAAGTTTAAATATTTTGGTGTAGGAATATTTTAAATTGACAGGACTTGTCTTAGTTAATTGATGAGGTTTTGTGTGATTTATTGAGCCTAGCCGTGTTGCGGTAACCCTTCAAGCACAGAAGCTATAACCTTGTAAACATCTAGGAATTCAGAGCAAGTGTGTAAGAGGAGAATCTGTATATTTTATAACTTGATGTTTTATGAGATTAAATTAAAAAAGATGTCTGGAGCAGCTCCATTAGCAACATCTTCAGCTAAATAAGTAAAGGAGATGTTATTTAAAAAATCTAACAGTGCAGAGGATACTGTCATCAGATGAGAAGCGGTTACCTGAGATGCTCCCCAGTTGGAGTTTTAAGTACATTGATACTTTCATGATAATATTTGTGAATTGTGGATTATCGGCAGGAATTGTCTTTTCTGATAAATGAGGCTTTGTATTTGGAGTTTAAAGGGTTAATAAACTTATAAAATATACCAGTTGAATACTAAGTTCAGATAATTAATGTACTGCCTCAAAAATGTACACATTGGAAGGTTTGCAGTCATACTGTACATAGCAACTTAAATTTTCTTCAAAATACACACAGCTGATGCCTACTAATCATCTAAATCTGTAAAGACGTGTATTATGTAACAGAAGCTAAATTATATCAGTTTTTCATTTGTTGGTTTATTTAAAAATATATATTATAGAAACATGATTATATTATAATATTCCCTGTTATATTAAAACAATATAGTATACCATATTTAAAATTACATTTAAACAAAAATACAATTTTGACATTTACTATATTGTATAGTTTATGTAAGAGGATTCATATTTATTTTATTATATTGACTTTTCTATTGTCTTTCCATTATCCCCATTAAAACATTGCACATGTGCAATGGTTTCCAAAAATAATATAATTTAATAATTTGGTAATTATTCCTCAAGTTTAATATTATTGAAAATGTGTTGCTACATTCACATATTACTAACATTTTAGTAAATAATACATGACAATACATGATATATTTTGACACAAACATACTAGATGTATTTTACCTTGTTCTCTCACTTTCTCTTTACATTTCCATCTGCCTCCTTTACCATTTCAGGATTGTGGTTGTACCTGTTGCATGTACGTCGGCGTCTCTTTCGTCTAGCCATGATGGTGGCACACCTCAAGCAGAGGGTATCTAAACCTCTTGTTCGAGGCGAGTTAATTCCAAGGAAAACAGAGCCGTTTATAAACCACTTGATTATCATTCTACTTAATATTAAATTAGTAGGCCTTTTCTTATTCCTTTTTCTGATTTGATTCATGTCGACTTTTATTCATATTCATATCAGCTTTTTGTTTCTTGTTGTTCTCGTGTTTATGTGCTTTGATGTTTTGTGTCTATTTCCTGTTTTTCTTGTTGTTTGCTTTTTTCCTAAATAAAAGGTAGCACCTTTATTTTATCTTTTAGATAAGGTTAGACCAGGGGTCTCCAACCCTGGTCCTGGAGAGCCCCAATCCAGTTAAGCTTATAGGTCACCCTAAATCACCAATTTCTAAATACTGGGAACACATGTGGGTTATTAATTAATTAAGCAAATCAACCACGGGAGCTCTTGCTCTGAGAGGCTGCAGGTATTCCGATAATTGCTCCAATGGTTTCTAAATTACTGAATTTACCAGACCAAAGCTTCATTGATCAGAATGAAATACTTCCAGATGTTTAAAAATTGGTGATAGAAGGGTGACCTCCAAAACCTGCTGGATAGGGGCTCTCCAGGACTAGGGTTGGAGGCCCTTGGGTTAGACTATATTTTAATTAAACAATAAAATACAATATAGCTATTCAGATTGATATGGAGGCTATTCATTCCCATATTTTAGGATGTGTGTTTTCTTTCATAAACAGCCACATACAAACATGAATAAATGAATTCATAAATATATAAATCAATTAACACTTTAATAAAAGGGGAAATAAAAAACACCCTTTCTTTCAATGGCTTGATGGTTGAAAATCTACTGATAATTTTGTGATTAGTTAAAAATAGTAAATGTAATACTGTCACATCTACAGCTCTGGAAACAATTAAGATACCACTGCAAAATTATCAGTTTCTCTGGTTTTACTATTTATAGGTATGTATTTGGGTAAAATTAACATTTTTGTTTCATTCTATAAACTACTGACAACATTTCTCCCAAATTCCAAATAAAAATATGAATGGAATGGAAAGGCTGCCATACATGTAGAGATGCTGATTTAAGAATAAATTGCAGTTGTCTCTTAATTTTTTCCTGAGCTTTATATTCTAATTACACATACATATACTTACCCTTATGTCTTATATGTCAGCTTAAATTCAAACTATCAGAGTGCAAATTGCCTAAAGTGAATTGCTCACTGGATTTAGTTTGAACCATGAGAACATGTTTTGTGCAGTGCCAGATTTATAGTAGATGACTAGTCATGGTTTTCTCTATACACTGAACACTACATAATAAAGAATATCCTGAAAGCTGTTAAAAAAACAAACTGGGACCTTGGAACTCAAGTGCTTTACAAACATTAACATTAATATTTTAATTAGTCATTTATTTATTTATTGATTGATTTTAATTATTATAATTGCTACAGCACAAGATGATTACATGGAGCAGTGATGTTTTCCCTCTTTTGATCTGCAGTTCTACAGAAAGTGCATAATTAGACCCAATACATTCTTCGGAATGGCTAAGATCTAATTTCTGTTGCACAAATAAGGTTTCCTATTACCTGTAGTCACAATTTAAATGTGACCAGCTGGATATTATATAAGGAAATTGATGGATGTTTTTTTATGTTTACAGCAACACCAGTTTTAACGTCACCAAGTTTTTTGTTTTGTTTATGATGTTCATTTGTTTATAGATTGCAGAACCAGAGGACAGTTCAATGCATTATATCAACACTTTCACCATAAACGATCAGCAGACTTTAGCTATCCAGAAGAAAGGAATTTCGTCTGGAACAACAACAATCCAAAAAGGTCTGATCTTAAATTGTAATTTGCAGAATAGTTCTTATATTGTATATGATCTATGGCATTATTGTTTACATGTTTGTTTTCAGATTACAAGACAGCACAAAACCAGAAAACAATTCCACTGATTACAATGAGGAAAGAAATGGATCTGCAGATCAGGATTTCAACAACTTTATAACTGAAGTAAAAAACACAGTTTCATCTTTAAAGGACCAGGTAGTGTATGGAAATATTTAAACAAATTACTTTCAATAGGGGAAAACAGAAGTATAAACAGTGCTAGGTACTTATTTAAATTCAATTGCAATCTATAAAGGACTTATGATGCGTGGCTTTACGTTCCAATAGCATTCATCCATGAAGGGATGATTTGAAATTAATAGAGATAAGTTATCAACTGACTCATTAGCATAATATTTTGATCAGTCGTGAACATCAGCCAGATAACCAGATGTTAGTGGATGCTTTCTGATGTCAAGCTGAAACTATCCAATCTTAAAATAAGATGACAATTAAGAAATCGAATTAAATCATAATCTGAACATTTAACCCCTCCAAAACAGTGAGTAAGTAAGTAAATAAACATAAACCATTCAAAAAGTGGCCACAGAGCATTTGAAAAGTATTTTTATTAATATTTCCGCTCCACTATGACAGAAGAAAGACTGTATGAGCAGCGCACCTGTACATCAATAAGGACCTCAAACTAATGTCTGTTAATGTTATTGATAAATTTGGGCATCACAACAGGAGACTTGCATTCATATAGAAACTCCAACATCAGTGGCAGAAACACCATTGATCCACCCCCTAATAGATAACGCATAGATAAGAGTGTCTGCCAATAATAATAATAATAATAATAATAATAATAATAATAACTACACAGCTTTCATCAATGGCAGCTTCGGTTTTTATTGTATTATTTTTCTTCTACTCATATTTGTAACCGCTATGTATAGGCTTGTAGTTTTGTGTCAGTGGGGAGATTAATGCTGTGGATTCACAGCACAGAGTGCCAGATCGCTGTGTTTATCTGCTTTATTGACCCATCGCTGCTTTTTGCAGGACCATCCTGCTCTTCCGCTCTTCAGTTTCAGACACTGTGATTGGCTCGCGGTGCCTCTCGTGCTGCCCGCCCACCTCGGAAGCCACGCCAAAAAAACAGTCTCCTCCCCGCTCGCAGGTCCTCATATTTTAGATTTCATTCAGCAAGGAGCTGACCTGCGAGATTCCCTCCTGCGACTCTTCTGCAACTTTTCGCATTCGCACTTTGCGAACATTATTTATTTAATCCTGCCCCAGATCATTAATATAGATTAGAAAAAGCAAAGGCCCTAGTACTGATCCCTGTGGAACTCCACTAACAACCTCACTCCAGTTAGAAGCAACTCCTGTAATCGACACCCTCTGTTTCCTATAAATCAACCAGTTCATAATCCATCTACTTACATTACCCTGAATGCCTACAGCTTTCAATTTGAGGATCAGTCTTTAGTGTGGAATCTTATCAAAAGCTTTTTGGTCTAATCCCATGTTGACTATCTCCAAGAATATAGTTTTCATTAAAATGCTCCTCTATTTTCTATTTTCTATTTACAACATTTTACAAGTAATGCAGGTGAGACTGATTGGTCTGTAATTTCCTGGCTCAGTTTTGTCACCTTTCTTGTGGATTGGTATGACATTTGCTGTCTTCCAGTCAGTTGGCACATCCCCTGTTCTAAGTGTCATTTGGAATATTTTAGTTAGTGGCATTTCCACATCTTGTTCATTTTCTAAGATACTTCCATGTTTGCCCTGTTTCACTTCCTCCGTTATTGACCTCTTGCTGTTGTAGTATTGAAAAAAGCTCTTTGCATTAGTTTTAGCTCCAAGAGCTATGTTTCTTTCTATTTCCCTCTTTGCTTTCCTGATCCCTTTCTTAAGATCTCTTTGCAGTTCAACATATTCTTTGTATTTTGTTTTGTCTCTATCCCTTTTGTATGCGCTATACAACATTTTCTTTTTCTTGATATTTTTTTGCATACTTCTATTAAACCATTTTGGCCAGTGTTTTTTGGTCCTCAGTTTGCTAAGTTTTGGTACAAATTCTTGGTACAAAAATTCAATATCACATTTTGCTTTATAAGTAGTAGAAAGTAGACTTCTGAAAATACATATAATTGCGACAGGATATAGGTTTGTACATTTGCGATTGGCGGTAGGTCCATTTCAATTTTGTCTAGCCTATATTCAGCTTGAAATCAGGTTTTCCATTATAGATCAAAAATAGCATGGCTATTTAGAGCTGTGCACATGGTGTAGGTGGAAATTGACTGCTTCTGTTCTGATTAACGATACTGGTCAGGTGCTGCACTGTTTAATTCAATAGAACCTCACTAAGAAATGTCAGTCCCTTCACTGTAGAGGGGACAGTCTGTCACAGTTTTCTCTCCTGGGTTTGATTTTTCCATCCACCAACAATAACTTGCACAGCCATGACATGGCTTGATCCTAGTTTTCCTTGGCAAACGATAAAGGCATTTTTGAAGTCTATGAAACCTGTGTCTTTCCCTATATGGATTTTTTACCAGATATATTTAACTGTAAGAAAGATGTGATACGATTATGTGACCACCTTTTGAGAGTATCAAGACCCATTATTATTATTATTATTATTATTATTATTATTATTATTATTTTGAATATTGTGTACGTGTCACATTTTGGAAATGAACATGTATTGGTTTTAGCTTAACAATGATCCTGTGATATACTTTAACCTGAGCAGATATATAGACTGGAAGCCCGTCTAAGGAAGGATAGCTGCATGGATGAGAGTGATATGCGCAGGAGAGAAGGTGAACAGTGGCAAAAGGATTCATGCACAAGCTGTTACTGTCAGGTAAGACACCTATAAGATGTGTTTAATACGCCCTGTTTTCTCCTCTGTAGAGAATAACATACATTTCTTCTTTATTTTCCCTTTCAGAAAGGACAGATTACTTGTCTGGTAGAAACCTGCCCTGAAGCAGACTGCAAGAACCCTATAAAAGTAAAAGGAAGATGTTGCCCTGTTTGTGCTGCAGACAAAAATAGAAATGAATCTTAAGCAACTTGTAGATCTCAAGGGCAGAGGTTTCACAGCATCTCAGCAATATCTACTGACATACATGAATAACCTGCAAAGCAGTTTTTACACTGCTCATTATATGCACTAGGTCAATCACACATGATCAAAACCAGGGAGAGGTTAACTGCCCTAGCACTATTGAAACAGTTTTATAATTGCCAGTTTAAAAGTTAGTTATACTGCAACTACAAAACAGAAAGTATTTCATGATGAAGTGCTAAGTTGTCCAGTTTTTCTTGATTTCAATTTTTATTTGGGCAGGATATGCATGCACATTGTATCTCACTTTGACTCCTCAAAAACCTGAACAATACTTGCAGTCATTGGATCACTTACATTGAAGTGAAGTTTTATTTCATAGCTTCCAACTTAAAGCAAGAAGCATTTTGATTTCTTAGAAAAAGCAGATTACAGGTACTGCACACATATTGGAGGTCATACGTTAAATTACATGCACTGAGTTGCAAAGCTACACGTACAGTGGTGGAAAAAAGTATTTGATCCCCTGCTGATTTTGTACGTTTGCCCACTGACAAAGAAATGATCAGTCTATAATTTTAATGGTAGGTGTATTTTAACAGTGAGAGACAGAATAACAACAAAACAATCCAGAAAAACGCATTTCAAAAAAGTTATAAATTGATTTACATGTTAATGAGGGAAATAAGTATTTGACCCCTTCGACTTAGTACTTGGTGGCAAAACCCTTGTTGGCAATCACAGAGGTCAGACGTTTCTTGTAGTTGTCCACCAGGTTTGCACACATCTCAGGAAGGATTTTGTCCCACTCCTCTTTGCAGATCCTCTCCAAGTCATTAGGGTTTCGAGGATGACGTTTGGCAACTTGAACCTTCAGCTCCCTCCACAGATTTTCTATAGGATTAAGGTCTAGAGACTGGCTAGGCCACTCCAGGACCTTAATGTGCTTCTTCTTGAGCCACTCCTTTGTTGCCTTGGCTGTGTGTTTTGGGTCATTGTCATGCTGGAATACCCATCCACGACCCATTTTCAATGCCCTGGCTGAGGGAAGGAGGTTCTCGCCCAAGATTTGACAGTACATGGCCCCGTCCATCGTCCCTCTGATGCGGTGCAGTTGTCCTGTCCCCTTAGCAGAAAAACACCCCCAAAGCATAATGTTTCCACCTCCATGTTTGATGGTGGGGATGGTGTTCTTGGGGTCATAGGCAGCATTCCTCCTCCTCCAAACACGACGAGTTGAGTTGATGCCAAAGAGCTCGATTTTGGTCTCATCTGACCACAACACTTTCACCCAGTTCTCCTATGAATCATTCAGATGTTCATTGGCAAACTTCAGACGGGCCTGTACATGTGCTTTCTTGAGCAGGGGGACCTTGCGGGCGCTGCAGGATTTCAGTCCTTCACGGCGTAGTGTGTTACCAATTGTTTTCTTGGTGACTATGGTCCCAGCTGCCTTGAGATCATTAACAAGATCCTCCCGTGTAGTTCTGTGCTGATTCCTCACCGTTCTCATGATCATTGAAACTCCACGAGGTGAGATCTTGCATGGAGCCCCAGACCGAGGGAGACTGACAGTTATTTTGTGTTTCTTCCATTTGCGAATAATCGCACCAACTGTTGTCACCTTCTCACCAAGCTGCTTGGCGATGGTCTTGTAGCCCATTCCAGCCTTGTGTAGGTCTACAATCTTGTCCCTGACATCCTTGGACAGCTCTTTGGTCTTGGCCATGGTGGAGAGTTTGGAATCTGATTGATTGATTGCTTCTGTGGACAGGTGTCTTTTATACAGGTAACGAGCTGAAATTAGGAGCACTCCCTTTAAGAGAGTGCTCCTAATCTCAGCTCGTTACCTGTATAAAAGACACCTGGGAGCCAGAAATCTTGCTGATTGATAGGGGATCAAATACTTATTTCCCTCATTATCATGCAAATCAATTTATAACTTTTTCTGGATTGTTTTGTTGTTATTCTGTCGCTCACTGTTAAAATACACCTACCATTAAAATTATAGACTGATCATTTCATTGTCAGTGGGCAAATGTACAAAATCAGCAGGAGATCAAATACTTTTTCCCTCACTGTATATAGTAATTTTAGTATATGTATTCACAACCTAGATGAAGTGTAAAAACAAAGGTGTACATGACAGTATTCTTCAAAACTATTTCTTAATGCACAATCTTCAAATTCATATGCATCCTGACAATCAGTGTTTGTGTTTTGGTGTACTTGTGTTTTTTAATCCACAATAATTTGATAATATGGATGAATAGCCAATTTAATAGCCTTTTGACTTGGATATTTGACTCACCCTCCATGCTTAAACTCTCCAGCTGCTCTGAGTTGTGCAGCTTGTGCTTCTGGATTGCTTTTTTCAGTTAATATTGGATTTAGGTCTGGGAATTGTGAAGGCCAATCAAGAATGTATATTTGTAGCACATTTCATCATAGACTTTGGTTCAATTTGTTATTGTGTTGGTTTAAAGACCATTTGCGAACAAGCTTGCGCTTCTTGATAGTTTTGATTTACTTTAGGAACTTAAATCTACCTGTGTGTTTAGGGTCATTACCATGTTTAAAAACAAACCCACCACATAGAAGTAGCCTGTGAGAGGACTGTGAGATTTTGAGCAATGGTATGATGTGCTTTTAGTAAATCTACGGTTTGTCCCCCAGCAATATTATTTCATATTTTCAGGTTTCCACAACTGTAGGAACTACATAACAGTTTGACACATGATTTACAATTACGGTTTCCTCTTAGAGTAGATCAAGTGAAACATTTTGTATGTGTTCAAGAACAATAAATGCTCGTCAGAACAGGCGTCATAATTTCATCTCATTCAATTAAAATTTAAAAGTGTGCAGATAGAATCTAACAATTTAATGAATTGAACTTTACAAGTGTGATCCACATTTGATATGTACCATGTCAAAATGACAATATGCAAAACAACAATCACCTTTTGTATTATTCTCTGCTGATCTACTGAAGGTTTTCTCTGTGTTATTTTTAAAGTTGTTTACAAAATGTTTGCTGCAGTATCAGACACAAAAAGTACGTATTTAGCATCATAATAACTGTGACATACAACATACATATATAATCCAATGACAGATCACATATTGTTTTCAATACAGTACTAGACTGATATTTCCTGTCTATCTGATAGCAAAATAATAAGAATACACCATTTAACTATTTGAAAGTTCTGCACAATTGTGTCATCCCCACTCCACACTCCCATTGTTCGCAACCAGAAGTCGTCATCCCCTGAATTCTAACCTGTCTTTCTCATTCCCCAGCATCAATCATGCAATTGACATTCCACAGCACCATTTGCACTGGTCTAAATCACCTCCACTCTCACTGGATCAGTACCTCACATCCCTGTCCCCTGCCTCACTCTGCTCTATATATAAACCCCCTGTTCCTTGCATTCTATGCCAAGTCTTGACTTTCTTCATAGTGTAATTTCTAATTGTTTTCCCTGTTTTTGCCTGCGCCTTGTTATCAACCTCTGTTTTGCCTGCTCCAACTATTGATTCTTGGATTCCCTCTTCTGTCTTGTTTGAACGATCGCCTGACCTCCTGCCTGACCCCTTGATGACTCTTTTGCCCATTCCTAAGGATCCTGTTTGCTGGCTAGCGACCCTTGCCTGTTTCGACTCCCCTGTGCCTCTCCGCACCTGGGTTCATCCTTCCTGTGCCTAGTCTGACATTACAACAATAGCACTTAGAGAAATTAGAGAAATACAAATACATTTTCTGGAAATAGACTTTGTAGGTACTGCAGATAAATAAACACAAGTTTAA
The DNA here is from genome assembly GCF_036373705.1 of Amia ocellicauda. Classification (NCBI taxonomy): domain Eukaryota; kingdom Metazoa; phylum Chordata; class Actinopteri; order Amiiformes; family Amiidae; genus Amia; species Amia ocellicauda. Next base: position 17,278,282 of record NC_089851.1, on the reverse strand, counting down.
CATTAAAACAATTTTAAAAAATACAATATGCTTTTTGATAAAATATTTAACTAACTGGATATTCATAAATCTGGGATTTCCCTGATAACTATACATCTATAATTTATTTATTGCAATATACATATAATAACATTCCTATTTCTTGGTTATGTTTAAAGCCAAAGTGTCTGGCAAATGGGTTGAGAACACATGGGTCAGTTTTCATAGAGGGTGTCAGAAGGTAATTGTGAGCATTACAATATAAACCACAATTCCACCTAGTGATAATAAGCATTATGTAAATGTCTTCATGTCTGGAAATATGACATTTTATATATTTTTAAAAAGGGTTACATACTAATTTTAAGAACACTTTTTCAAGAAATGTCATGCACTGCAATTTGAATGTTTAAAGTGTTTGAGTGAATAATTTAAAGCTGAGGTATATCACTGCTTTAAATAAAATGCAATACTCTAACAATAGCCTTGTGAGTGGCTGTGGTACTTAAAATGAAAATTGGAGCTGACTTAATAAATGACGGGGAACATACTGTAACAACATTGCCTCCTATTATTATATACTGTACCTCATACACAAATCCAGGGATGGAAATTGGTGCTAAGTTTTATACCTTAAGATGTATTTATATAAGAGAAACTAGGCATTTCTGCAACATTCACATGAATGTAATGTTTAGTATTCATTGCTATGTTTGACTCTTGTATTTGTATGTAATATTTTAATAACATAGAAAATTCTTATTCTTTCAGAATATAGTTTTATATATCAGATTATTATGTTTTACTTCTTTTCACTACAATATTATATCAGATGTTACAGCTGGTATCTTTTAAATATATATTTTAAAGAAATGAAATGGACTTTAGAGCACACAAGTAAAGTAAACGCTATTTTCACACGTATGCTAGTACAAACAACTACTGTGGGTATTCACTGCTTAAAACATGTCCAGTGTTATACTGTGTTTCCAATGTTTATTGTGCTGGCTGTGTGTATAAGCATGTCTCATATTGTATATATTGTAACAATAAAGTTTATTTTTCAGTTTGAATGTGCCTTTGGCTGTCTATTTTTGTTAAAATTACTGAATTGAATTAGAAAATCCGTATTCAAAACTCAGAACCTTCTACAATTTACAGTATACAAATAACATCCTGACTGGATATATTGTACATGATATAGTTATGCAAATAAGCTTAAAAATATGTATACATAATTATACTATATTCTCAATTCCGTAAAGAACTGTCATTTTATTTTTATTAAAAAAGTGTTAAATGTATTTTCCTTATTTCAGAATGCTTATACAAATGTATTATAGACATGGTATAATTTACAGAAGAGTTCATTGCTAATGCTATACTTTCAACATGTAAACTAGGTGCAAATGTTACAATTTAGCATGACTAATATTGCATAATCGAAGAAACATATTTGATGTATATACACCGATTTGAAATCCATAACTTTTATTTAATCAGGCTTGCCAAGGCAACCTTGCACTTACTTGACCACACACAATCTCCCCAGACATATGCAAGGTTGGCATTGCTTTTTCTTTCCACACTGAGGACTATTACAGCCCCAGGACATAAACTAGGGGGTGGGGGGGGTTATTGCAAACTAGAGCATGAACACAGATCCTAATGTTACTGAAGGGTTGCATGAAAGTCAAGGACCCTTCGCCCTAAAATACCTCACCAAATTCCAGCAGCACAAGTCATCATAGAAATTCTAGTGTGATTCCCAGGCAAAGTTGAATTAGGCATTAGGAGAGGAGGGTTTATTAAGAAGAGGTCTAAAAAAGGGAGCCGGCAACTAGAAAAATAAATTACGACCTACTCTGTTTTCACACCATGCAGAGCGATGGCTGAATAGTAACAACCTGCCTAACATCCTGCCAACTTTCCCTAATAGATCTAGTAAGACATTTTTTAAACTTGTGAGCACATGATCTCCATTTTCATAATCAAATCAAGGTATGCTGGTGACTGTGACCTAACCATGCTTTAGTTACACACCACTTTTTAATTTGAAGTATGTCATTTCTGTCATGAAATACAACTTCCATCACACATTTTCTAAGGGTTAGTGTCCACTTTTTCTGGTTGCCTGCTTCCTTTTTAAGATGTTGCAGCCCTCTTTCTCTCCCCTCTTGGCTGCTCTGTGTGGTTATAGATTGACTACCACTTCTTAGCTTCCTTAGATAATTTCAACTTGCAATTTGCTGGTTGTGGGCATCATTCTGAATTTCACTAAAAAGGCAATGATTACTACTTTGCCTTTCAAACTTACAATTCACATTTTAAAAACCATAGCCACTCCAACAATAGATGGAAAGACATTTTTCTTGTGGCTTCTATGATAGTGAATCCATCCTTTAACTGTATTATCCTATATGAAACATGGGCCATCTCATAGTTAATATTTACTATATTCTGCAGATGTTTGAAATTGTCTGTGAAGATCTATGTAGAATTTTCAAAACACTATTCCTTATTTATTTATTTTGTGTCTAAGCTACATTTTCACCGGTGCTATTTCTGTTCTGGTGTCTGCTGTTTTTAATATGGTACCTTTTTATCTCCTGAAAATCAATAACAAATTGCGTATAAAAGTGCAATGTCTGAGATCAAATCTGAAATATTTATCAGTTTTTCATTGGGTAGCAGGAACAGTGAACAGCTGACTAGTCTTGGTCCTCTATCTATGGTAATTAAGCATCAATATTCATCTTGGCAAAGGTGATACGCCTACGTGTTTGTTTATTTTAGTTATGGGCAACATCCAATATTTCAGTGGCCAATTTATAGTAATATTTTTACCTGATAAATTGCGAATACTTCTTACTAATATTATTTTTTGCAGTTTACTTGTATTAATGATTGAGGTCCCTTTTACTGGATTTAAAAATAATGATAATAATAATTTGTGCAATGTAATCTTATTATGGAGGAAATATATGTTGTATCTGGCTTCTCAATTATTGCTGATCATTTACTTTCTGATGGTTGCACTCATGCAATCGGAGATGTATACAATTTATAAGACAAGGAAATATGTTGGGTTTAGTACCACTTAAATGTCAAATAAAAATATTGAGGGAAATAAAATATTTGTATACTGGTTTGAAAGGATTTATTATGAGGCTTATGGGAATTACACTGGAGGTGAAAACACCATGCAAGCACCAGACTTTTGTTTTCCGTCTTGATCGTGGAATCTGCCTCACTCCAAGTCCTTTTCTTGCTTCCACACTCTTATCAGCCAGGATGTATTCTGCTTCTCTGGATGTCTTTACGTGGCTGTACTGGTCAGCTGACAGTCAATCGGCCATCCACCAAATGAATAGCTGAGAATGCAGCTTGATGTTGTGTTTGTGGTTAGAAATGACTGGTGACATTAAAGCTAAACTTTCCATATTGAGGTCATTGTGAAGTATCGATTTAGTTTCCACAGCAAATAAAAATAATGCATGGAATTTCATACATGACTTCAGTAATTGAAACAAAACAAAGAAACATGACAGGATGCTGGGCTTATGAAATTAGCAAAGCATTGGCATGCTGTCTCAGTCTCAAAGTTGAAGTAGAGTAAGCTGGTTGTACAGCCATTTCCTTTTTGATGCTTGCCTTTATCCATGCAATTTTACATCCCTTGTAGCATAAGATACATGTAGAAAATATGAAAGTTAGCAAGATAACAAAAAATGTTACATAGAATATTGATTATACTTTTAACATTTTCAAATGTACTTATTGCCAGACAGAAAATTCAAAGTATGCTCAAACGATTTACATGTACTTATTAGCAGTTCACATTATAGACACCAGATGATGCTGTTGTGTAAATATCTCTTTCATATTCAACGATGGCAATTTAATATTCTGTATCTGCCTTTGAACAGACTTGATTAACTATTAAGGCATTTATATTATGAAGATTAATAGACAAATATTCCAAAAGAAAATTTAACTGGAACTCCTTATCAAAATGAAAAATAAAATGTGGAGACAGCACCCGTAGGCTTAAGCCTGTTTCCTAATCTCAACAAGTTTGCTTTCTGATATAGGTTTAATTACGTGACAGCTTGCATATCAGGTTTATAATAAAAACAGCTAATGTACGACATCCCGGACCCCTACCCGTAAGCTGTTATGCATTGGTTTCTAGTGCTTTCATTTTAAGTTCAATTATTTTCTTCTACAACATATCATCTTTTGCATTTATATTCATGCTATGTGTACTTGTGATACAAGACAGGCTTTGTAAAATAAACAGGATGCTGTCACTCATCTGTATACCGCCTAAGTAAATGAAAAATATGGGATAAACTAGGAAATTATATTTTGACAGATGGTTTGCTTAAAAGGATGTTTCCATCTCCTTGTCTTCATTATTTTGTGAAGGCTTAAAAATAGTACATACTGAAGACAGAAAAATGTATGATGGTTATAAATATTACAACCCCTGTTGCAGAATTAAACAAGGTATGCTGGCATGTGTCGAAGAAATGTTGTAATTGTTCTAAAAAGAAAAAAAAACATAAACAACCATATGTCTTTCATTTTCAAATTGAATACATCTGAGTAGTGAATTGTGAATACCTTTATTAAATCTGCAATTTTTCTTCAATAAAGCCTCTGATTTTATTTCTTTGCTTTCTTAGAGTGCAATTCATTGGTTGCTGCTCACCATTCATTCTACCATTCTGTTATTCCATATCAGTAATGCTTACATTTTCAATGCATATAAGGTTAAGAGTCACAGTTTGCAAATATGTTTTATTCTCAATTGGATGTTTGTGAGAATGAAATCTCAATATATCTATAGCATTTGTAGAATACATATTCTGGTTTCCTTGCTTATTGCAGTATTGGTCATATCTCATTACCAGTAGCTGAGGATCATTAAAAAGAGAGAGAGAAAAAAGTGTTTGCTTTGTTTCCCACATGCTTTGGTTGGGTGGGAAGAATTGCCAAGAGTAGCCTTACAGTGGCCTCAGTTCCTTGTTGCTAGGTGAAACTGAAGACAGACCGCGCTTTCTACTGGGTTCAGTAGCTTGGCAACATTTATAGGTTAACGTTTTTGTGTACAAAACAAAACAAACTAAATACAAAAATGCCTTTAAATAAAGTACATGTTAAAGTGTACAATATCTGTGCTAATATTTTGAGCTTTGATAAACATTTTATAATTTAGTTAAGGTTGAGTTTAAAATAGTTCCCTAAAGGGATTATGGGATATTACTTCACAACCAGGACATTTTTTTTGTTATGAAGTTTGTATCGAGGCTGCCAATAGGCACTTGTGTGTTGTGACAAGCCTGGCCCTCCCCCAGCCACAGCTCAAGTTAAATGCAGACCGGAGAAGCTTCGCTGTGAGTACTGACTCTAAGCATAATTCATTTTAGAAAAAAAAAATATTTCTTCCATTTCAAACAACCACCATTTGTCTTCAGACTGAAAGCTGGAGCTTGTCCCTTCTTGGGTATTGTTTGGAGTTGATTTTCTTTTCTTATTCATTCTCCATTCACTATTTTCTCTGCAGACTCCTGGGCTCAAGTTTCTGCAACACGTTTGTGATTTTCAGACCTCCGGCAATCCATTGCTGTTGGAGGCACTTCCCAACACCCCCTTTGACCCACTTCAATTGCCTGAATTGGAGTTTGTCTCTTTGAAAAATGCTTTTTTGCTGGCTATTGTGTCAGCTAAGCATGTGGATGAGTTGCATGTACTGTGTGTGGATCCCTCTTGTATGAACTTCGTAAGTGATGTCGCTAAGGCCTCCCTGCACACAAATCCTGCATTCCTGCCTAAAGTAATCTTCCCTTTTCTTCAGAGGGGGAACGCCAGTTGCATTTGCTTTGTCCTGTGCAGAAACTGAAATGCTATGACAGGACCAAGATTGTTCAGCAGACTGAACAGCTGTTGTCTGGCATGGGGCCCGGTCCCTGGGACAGGTCTTGTAAATAAACAACACCTATCTCATTTGATTGTGAATGTGGCACATTCGACCAGAAGCATGGTGACATCTTTCGAGGTGCACCATTGTCTTGTCTGAGGTTTCTGCTGCAGTGCACTGGGCTACGCCACACACATTCATGCCTTTTTATAGGCTGGGTGTTTTCATTTCTGCTCCAGTTTGGGTTTGGTTGAGCCATTGGAGCTGCTCTGTGTTACATTTGTTACATTTGCCCTTGAGACCTTGTGTCCTTGGGCTTGGCATTTTGTGGCTTGCTCTCAGTCCCATGGTGCCTGCACAGTTCTATTGGTAGTGTTCCTGCATGCATTAGTGCAATGGCTTTGTACTAGCAGCATCACATACTTGATACTTGGTTATCGAGGCCTATATGGCAAAAGCAAAAGAGAAAGTTCAGCCTGTGTGCAGTGCACGAGAGCTGTGGCGGAGGTGGGGGGGTTGTTCACATGGACCTTTCGGCATCTTTGTTATGAAGCTTCAGCATTTCCTGATTGCAAGGTAAGGTGCAATACTCCACAGCCCAACGTTTTAATAATAGGACAACATGTTTTGCACATCCAAACATCATGTTACAGCTATGTTTTGCACTCTGTGTATACAGTTAATCTCTTTGTAAACAACAAAAATGACAAGATACAACATTTACGTACATCTACAATAAAAAGACAATGTAAAAATTATATAAAATATTTTCTCTCTAAAATTTAGTGAAAAGTGGCCTGATTTGAGCATATTTTTTATGTAATTGAAATTAAATTTGCCAATGTTTTTTGGTTTGTTTATTAAATACATTTAAATCAATATTTAATAATATGGCTTTGATAAAGGCAATACATCAAGACGTTTTTTGTTTTTTTCCCCATGAACATTTTAAAGAAATTGAATAACCTTTCTTCTGAGATAGTACAATGAACATAAATATTGTATGAGTTAGGGTTGGACATGGTTTAAAGGAGTTGTGAATAGTATTTGTTGTCCTAATTTTTTGTGATTAAAATTCACTCTGGGAAAATATAATCAAAGCTGTAATCAGGTACATCAAACAATAACTAAAAAAAATATTTGAAATATTAACCTGGTTTGACTGTTGTCATGGTGTTAGCAACAGGGGAGCCAACAGAGAAGTGTATTAATATACTGATTTAATGTGTGGCTTGCTGGCAGAGTGGATTAATGTAAGTCAGTAATGCACTGGCTCTTCATTTTTCATTTTTATTTTTTTGGACCCAGACCAAAGAGAAACACAATCTCATCTGATCTTTCATTTTAGCTGGAAGGCTTTCATGGTGTGTGCATGTCTATGTTTGATACATATCAGCAAATCACATTATTGTGACGTATTTGCTCTATCTTTATGTCATGTTGCAATATCACAGTAATCTAGAGGGGGTAGTACTAACTGCTCAGAAATGTTCCATCTACTCTTCTAATCTGAGCAGCTCCTTGACCTATGAAAACTGCAAACACAGCATTGATCCACAAACTGATTACATAAAAGCGTTTCCCATAGTTCTGGCTTGAGCAAGACAAAAAAGTAAAATTAAAGTAATGGTTTTCACTGAGTAACACTGCATTATATAATTAGACTCCATCCAGTGGCAAATGAAAAACAGTTATATGAAAAAAGGGTGAAAAGAGCATTGTTTCAGAAAGATAAAATGTAATTACTGAATACAATTTAAAATATCTATATGAGTGCTTCTTCTGAGAAATCAAGTAAATATTTGTTTTCAGATTGCAAGATCTGCACTTTCTGTAGTTTTGAAGTATTAATTCATGTTTGACTGCATACAGCCTATTTAACTTGATGCTACCCTTTTAAAATCTGCCAGACAAGAATCACAGGACATTGACAAGTATGCTATAAGTATGGAAGCATATAGAGGAATGTTATTCAAATGCTAATGCAAAATGGAACATCTTTATGCAATCCCACAATTGTATAATGATGTTCCATGTATGCATCCATTATTTGGGACAAAATGAAAATGCAATTGTGAAATGAGAAACAGTGCCCCCGCTTTGCAATTACATGAGCTGGTTAAGAAACACCACTGCGAACCTAGGGCTGAAGGTTCAATTGCACATAGTGGGGGTGTTATTTCTTATGTAGGTACTAATACTAATTCCTCTACTGATGATAATTGAATCCTAACTCCACTTGTTCTCTCAATTCGTCAATGCGTGTTCATGCTGAGCATTTTCACACCGTGCACCTCAGCATCCTTCATCAGTAGCTTCCCCGAGTAACCACTTTATGGTACTGCAGTGCTAACATTATCTAAACGCTATACTACTCGTTCATGTGTATGATGGAGCACTGTTACTTGAAAGACTACAGTGCAAATAATAAGAAAAACTATGTATTATGAATTACCCTTCTTCCTCTTCACTTTAAAATGCTGCTCCAGAAACTGCATTTGCAGTCTGTACTTTCCATTATCTGCCTACTTTTTGTTTGTCTATGTATGTTTGTCTTGTGTATGTATGTATGCATGTATTTTTAAAGAAAAAGCTAAAGAAATGTTTTTACTAGTTTTAAATGTAAAATATGTTCTTGTTATGTTTCTTGTGAATTATTAATACATACAGACAGGTGACAAAGGAAAAAACAACATAAAGTGTCTCCGTAAGGTGTCGGGCTACTGCGAGTCTCTGGACTCTACTGGAGGGATGGATAACAATTCTTCCAAAAGAATCATTTGGTGTTTTGATGATGGTGGTGGAGAGCTGTCTAACATGTCGGTCCAAAATCTCCCATAGGTGTTCAATTGGGTTGAGACCTGGTGACTGTGAAGGCCATAGCATATGATTCACATCATTTTCATACTTATCAAACCATTCAATGAGCCCTCGTGCCCTGTGGATGGGGCCATTGTCATCCTGGAAGAGACCAGTCCTATCAGGATATAAATGTTTCATCATAGAATAAAGGTGATCACTCAGAATAACTTTGTAATGATTTGCAGTGACCCTTGCTTCTAAGGGGACAAGTGGACCCAAACCATGCCAGGAAAAAGCCCCCTACAGCATAACAGAGTCTCCCCGGACCCCCTCACTGTAGGGCTCAAACAGTCAGGCCTGTACTGTTCTCTTAGTGTCGCCACACATGCACTTGCCCATTTGTCGAGCATATGGTGAAGGATGACTCATCTGACCATATTACTTTTTTCCACATCTCTGTAGACCAGTGCCTATGTCAAATTAGACAGGAAGTCAAATTGAGATATCTGAAATTGAATTCAAGATATCTGAAATTGAATTTGAGATATCTTGAAATGGAGTTAGTTTGAGATATCTGCATTTCAATTTAAGATATCTTGAATTGTATTTTGAGATATCTCTAAATGACAATTTGCTTTGCCATAGGTCTGCTCAGCATTTGTATACATGCCACAGAGCATGATAGGATGTTAATTGCTTAATTGTATCATGCAGTACACCTGTTTGGAGGTATCTGCATTAGTTATGTTCCTCCAATCATTTATTCAGGTTTATCCTTTAATTTGTCACCCGTCTGTATGTAAAGATTAATGTGTAATGTAATTAGTAACCATTGCATTAAAAATGTATATATCATAAACAATTTATATCAGTAGCCAAAATATATAATTAAAAAATGTACTAAGACAAAAAATATTGATCTCCATGCATTATTTACTTTAAAATAATGTAATTTATGTAATCCAATCAAAAACTAAAACTTGAACTTTTCAGAAGTGATTAAATTTTTTCCCCTAAGCTCAGGCTCTGATTCTACCAATTACTAATTAAAATAATAAAGTTAGTATTTACATATTACAAATGTAATTTACAATTACAAGAATATAATTGTTTGTAAAATATTAGAGATAAAGTATTTTTGTTCAACTGACTTTCTTCTGGTGTCAAAAGAAGAATTGGCAACAAAACTTATCCTAGAGAGAGAGAGAGAGAGAGAGAGAGAGAGAGAGAGAGAGAGAGAGAGTGAGAGAGAGAGAGAGAGAAATAATAAGAGAAAAACATTTACATGAAACCAGTGACAGACAGTATTTAGAAAAACATTTGTGAGTTAATATTTTATGTGCTTTAACTTCATGCCACATTTCAAACTGACCAACTGCTGCTACAGAAGAAAGAAAGCCTGCCAAAATAAATAAGCAAATGCATAAATTAAGACTATCATGAAGTAAACACAAACTTTACTATAAAAACAAAAGTATTTCATTATATAACAAAGAATATATCAATTACAGGACATAAACTCAGGAGCAAAATCTATTGGCTTTTTGAAAGACTAATTTCATGGCTGAAAGCTTGCTTTCTGGACTCTTTTCTCTAGGCTGTTAAGATTAAGATGTCTTAGAGTCCCATGATCTCTAGTCACGGCTCACAGCGTTTTGTAAGACATCAAAAATCTATCTTTATGCCAGCATATTATAAGCACTCTATAACACAATGCTAACCATACATTTAACGTGACAGACATAGAGTTGGATATTTAGTACAGACAACATGTGCAGCAGTTCTTCAGAAAACCTTAAAATATCACTTTCATTTCATGGTTGGAGGAAAACTTTAAATCACCTATTATGGAGCTCCTATTAGTAGGTAGCATTTGCCCATTTTGAATAAATTGTTAAGTTCAAAACCTTACACCATCATACTGAAATACAGGATTCAAAGTATTCTGCTCTGTAAATGTTACTCTCTCTCTCTCTCTCTCTCTCTCTCTCTATATATATATATATATATATATATATATATATATATATATATATATATATATTGTTTTGGTATTTCATATACATTAGTAGGTCTTTGTGTACAAACATGCATAAAAACTAAATGTATGCAATGCTGTTTTTCATGTATGTAATTAAAAGCTGTTTCTCATTCAATATGAAAACATATTTATGTCAAGTGTTTATGCTTCTCAACTGGCAAAAACACATCTCCAGAATCTATGTCTTTTAAATAATGAAACATTTGTCATCTGCTTATGAATACATTTTCTACACTCACCTAAAGGATTATTAGGAACACCATACTAATACTGTGTTTGACCCCCTTTCGCCTTCAGAACTGCCTTAATTCTACGTGGCATTGATTCAACAAGGTGCTGAAAGCATTCTTTAGAAATGTTGGCCCATATTGATAGGATAGCATCTTGCAGTTGATGGAGATTTGTGGGATGCACATCCAGGGCACAAAGCTCCCGTTCCACCACATCCCAAAGATGCTCTATTGGGTTGAGATCTGGTGACTGTGGGGGCCAGTTTAGTACAGTGAACTCATTGTCATGTTCAAGAAACCAATTTGAAATGATTCGAGCTTTGTGACATGGTGCATTATCCTGCTGGAAGTAGCCATCAGAGGATGGGTACATGGTGGTCATAAAGGGATGGACATGGTCAGAAACAATGCTCAGGTAGGCCGTGGCATTTAAACGATGCCCAATTGGCACTAAGGGGCCTAAAGTGTGCAAAGAAAACATCCCCCACACCATTACACCACCACCACCAGCCTGCACAGTGGTAACAAGGCATGATGGATCCATGTTCTCATTCTGTTTACGCCAAATTTTGACTCTACCATCTGAATGTCTCAACAGAAATCGAGACTCATCAGACCAGGCAACATTTTTCCAGTCTTCAACTGTCCAATTTTGGTGAGCTTGTGCAAATTGTAGCCTCTTTTTCCTATTTGTAGTGGAGATGAGTGGTACCCGGTGGGGTCTTCTGCTGTTGTAGCCCATCCGCCTCAAGGTTGTACGTGTTGTGGCTTCACAAATGCTTTGCTGCATACCTCGGTTGTAACGAGTGGTTATTTCAGTCAAAGTTGCTCTTCTATCAGCTTGAATCAGTCGGCCCATTCTCCTCTGACCTCTAGCATCAACAAGGCATTTTCGCCCACAGGACTGCCGCATACTGGATGTTTTTCCCTTTTCACACCATTCTTTGTAAACCCTAGAAATGGTTGTGCGTGAAAATCCCAGTAACTGAGCAGATTGTGAAATACTCAGACCGGCCCGTCAGGCACCAACAACCATGCCACGCTCAAAATTGCTTAAATCACCTTTCTTTCCCATTCAGACATTCAGTTTGGAGTTCAGGAGATTGTCTTGACCAGGACCACACCCCTAAATGCATTGAAGCAACTGCCATGTGATTGGTTGGTTAGATAATTGCATTAATGAGAAATTGAACAGGTGTTCCTAATAATCCTTTAGGTGAGTGTATGTTTGGACACTAGGCTTTTGTTTAATTTCTAGACATACTTGCTCCCAAATGTGTCAAGATCAGCAGACTAATTTATTGTAGAAAATAGTGGTTTTCCTTTTTACATCAAATTTGTATAGTTTCACACAAAAAAATAACCAAACATTAAGGGACAACTTTTCCAAATTCACCTTTTAAATTACTTTATTTACAAATTGTAATTTTAAAATGTATAGCATAAAAAAAGTGCAGAACAAGAAGTATCATGACAGCTGCATAAAAACTCATCAATGCCTGAAGATCCCCTATAAACAACTGCATACATTTAATTCATTTTTAGAACTGAAGTGCTCATGAAATATGAAAATATTGACTTGTGCATTATTTAAGAACACTGGAGTGCTTCAAAAAATATACATAATGATAAATGAAAAACTTTTAGAACCACAGACTGTACCAAGCCATATACATGAACTAACTGAATTTCTTATTAATGTTGTTTCACAATACAAGTCCTGCTCCATAACTGTTTCACAGGCATGTATATTTATATGCATATATATATATATATATATATATATATATATATATGTGTGTGTGTGTGTGTGTGTGTGTGTGTGTATATAAACAAATGTATATGAGAATTAGTGGTTTAGAATAAGGTGTTTAAGTGTAAGTTTTTGAACAGAATGTGTCAGCTTTTTTTATATATATTGTTTGTAAGGAGCAGTCTTGTGGAAGTGAATCGTGTCATGATTCATTTTTATGAAATAAACTGTGCTACTGGTAAAGATGCTGGTAAACTGACAATTACATGGCAGATGTTTGTGTATTCTAAAATGTGTATATATATATATATATATATATATATATATAGTGACACAGAAGGGGGTGATAATGTGTATGAGAGGAATTAGAGTTAATGACTCTTAAAACAAATGTTGGGCTTTAGGCTCAGTTTTCTTTGGGGTAATATAGGGTCTTGCTTGTAAGTCAGGTGTTCTTGGATCTTGTTTATAACTGATTGTAAAATGTTCTCTCATTAGTAAATAATGTAATATCTGGTATGTCCTAATTGTTACATTAATCACATTTGAATATGTTAACAAGCAACTATTTCAATTATCACCATTCACTCTATTATAGTATGGTCCTTTCACACGAAAAAACATTATTGTTTTGTGCTTTTTCAGCAACTAACAGATGCATATGTAATTAAAAGACTAGTCACACAATCCAGAATGTTTGCATCACAAATAGCTTACTTTATTCCAGGGGCTTTTTGATTAGATGAACAAGTTATTTATCTGCCATCAATGTCAAATAATATGTAATTTTCCCTTTAATGGTTCTTTTAACATTTCCCATCAGGATTAGCCTCATGAGGACAGTGATGAGTATATGCAATCAGTTCATGAAGTGGCACAGATACCACTAACTGATGGACAGCTACCTGAAGAAATTAGATGACAGATGTCATGAAGATGACTGATATAATTAGTTGCTTATAATAAATGCACAATTCTGACACCTGTAAAGTTATAATTAGTTGTGCTAATCCATTTATTTTTAAATCACCAATATTTAATTTAACAAAATAAGATATATACAGACTTGTGACAAATGAATGGAAAAACCTGAATAAATGAGTGGAGGAACTACTACCGAATGCAGATGCCTCCAAACAGCTGTACTGCATGATACAATTAAGCAATTAACATCCTATCATGCTCTGTGGCATGTATAAAAATGCTGAGCAGGCCCAGTTGACCTCAATTTTGGATCAAGATGGCAGTGCAGAAACCCCTCATTACAAAGACAAATGCACATTTGAGAGTTCATTGGTGCAAAAACCATAGGCACTGGTCTACAGAGATGTGGAAAAAAGTGATATGTTAGATGAGTCACCCTTCACCATATTCTCAACAAGTGGGCGAGTGCATGTATGGCGACACCAAGAGAACGGTACAGGCCTGACTGCTGGACCCCTACAGTGAGGGGGTCCGGAGGTTCTGTTATGCTGTGGGGGTCATTTTCCTGGCATGGTTTGGGTCCACTTGTCCCCTTAGAGGGAAGGGTCACTGCAAATCATTACAAAGTTATTCTGAGTGATCACCTTTATTCTATGGTGAAACATTTCTATCTTGATGGGAGTGGTCTCTTCCAGGATGACAATGGCCCATCCACAGGGCACGAGGGCTCACTGAATAGATTGATTCTTCCTTTAATTTGTCACCCGTCTGTATGTCTCTAGATAGATAGATACATAATATCTAGCTGTTAGGATTATTAACTTACATTATCCATAATAAATCATAATAAATTGAAAATTGAACATTAACAATTTTTGGGTCATAATGGTCTTAACGTTACATTGTTACTTTGATTGTTTTCAGAGATTTTGCTGACTAATATAGATAGATTTTGCCCAACAAAAGATTTTAGTGTTTGGTGTTAGATAGAGTTAGGTTTAGCATCACCAACAAACCAGAATAAAGGAGGGATTTACAATAGTCGAGTTGGGTGAACTTATTCTGAGGGTATAGTCGAAACACGTTTGTTTAAAATTATGTCAGAATTACATGTTTATCAACGTTAAAAGAGATTGACTAACTACTATAACATCAACAAAATGGGGCTGAATAGTATCCTTGTAAACTTTCTTATATTCTTAATTTGTATTTTTTAGTTTTTAATCAAAGATGTAGGGTAGTAGTCTTCTGCAATGTGGCAGTAGGCTGCCACATGGAGAATAGAATGATAATGATAATAATAATAATAATAATAATAATAATAATACATAAAAACAATTTCTTATTGCCAAAGATCAAATTGTCTGAAAGGCCTGCCCATGAGCTTAGTTTTGCTGCAAATGAAACCAGCTAAAAGTCTGGAATTTGCAATATTTGGGGTTTACTGAGAACTAGGAGTCCTTTTTTAACACCACTTCCCCTGAAGCCTGAGATGCATTATTTAAAAAAATAAAAGTTATAAGTGTATATGTGCTGCATTTATATTGCAGTGACAGAAATGGTCTCTGTGGTCTCTCCTGATTCTCGGTTATGAGGAGAAGCTATTTGCAGTGCTTTCCTCTATGAACCACTGTGTTCTGCTCCCAACCTGTGAAATTATTTACATAGATGTAAGGGTAAATCTCATGAAATTCCAAGTAGATCTAGAAGTTAATTGATGTCCAAAATAGTACAATATCCACTAGTGGTGATAGTGTCCTTAAAATAAATCAGCTATAGTCCAAACTATTAGAAATATGCCCCCACGATCAAAATATTACTTTGAACTGACCAATGCACTGCAGATCGAAGAATTCTGAAGGCTGTAGTCAGTGCCGACATTAGGGGAAGGCAGACCGGGCTAACCACTGCCAACCACCCAACCACTAGTGGACCCCTTTTTTGTTGTTTATTTCAAAACTTGTTCGTCAACAACGTTCAATTTCAGGGCAGTGGCATACACAGCATGCTACAGGGCCCATAGCAACATCAAGATAAAAGGTTGGACCCTTTACTATACCTCAATTACATTTAAATACTATACTGAATACTTATCAAGCAACAAAATGTCTGTCTCAGGCAGCAGAATCATTTACAATCCTGTCCTGTTTAAAATTCCTTGCTCTTTCTTGTTCTATGCTCAACAAAGTTAGTTGTGATAGTCTTTCTTGACACATTGCACTTCTCGAGTATATTTTGATCAGCTTCAGTTTGAAAAATGGTCTCGCCACAGTGGCGATGGTAACAGGAATGATGAAAAACAAAAAATAGTGCAAAGTGCAAATGTTGGGAAAAGAAGTTGATAGTGGAGTATTTTCAATAATGATGAGGTGGGCTAGCTCTTTGACTGAACTGATTTTTAAAATGTCACTCTTTTAGGAAAACTGTCTGGAAACTTAGCATGTGATTTATAAATTATGGAGATGTGTCAGTGTTGATATTTGTTTTATGGTACCAACATTTCTGGTCGCAGAATTTCAAATCTATGTACAATTGCCACAGATCTAGTTTACCTGCTGTGTTACAATATCCAAACAAAAATAAAATACAGTAATATAAAAAAAAATTGCTTGGGATCCTCGCATACATTTAAAATTAACAATTAACTTTCAGACCTTGTCTTATTTGAATTTGCAGCTAATTGCCCACTTACTTTAAGATAACTTGCACTGCCTTCTGCATTTTCAGATTCACCACGAACGTCTGTCAGTGTTTCAGAAGGATTTTTAATTAGCTTTGTGGTTTTTGTGAGCTCACCTGTTCCTCTGTGTAACATTATAGAGACACCATCAACAGTTTCTAGGAACTTGGTTCATTTCTAACGGTGAGTCACCATGATTTTACTGTCTCAAAAAAACATTCCCATTATGTTATATTGTTGTATAATGTTGCAGGTGGTGTTATAAAATATATAGCAATAATGCAAGGTCTGATGTGCTTATTTGTAAGAGCGGTGGGGCTGTTCAGCTCAGCCCTGGGCCCCCAGTTGGCTAATGCTGGTTGCCGTTATACCCAGATTTTCCAATCACAAGTGCGTTTTAGGTCTCACCACACCACAGGATGCTTTACCTTAGTTATCGCTGTGCATTAAAGTGCACATGGTCATTCCATGTGATGCTGTCTCTGTTCAGTACAGCTAGCTGGACAACCATCCAGGTGCATGCAATTCCCTACATCGAGTGGGCACATTCATGGACCTGTGTGATCATTAATCTCCTGGGTGATAGCTTTTAGGACACACAGTTTTCCTTAACCATATATTTTAGTGTTCACTGTGCTCAGGCATCATAATTTATGGCCTGCCAGGTCTGGATTCCACACTGACAATCTGAAAGACTTACCTCTTCCTTACAATATTCCTCCCAGTACATCTTTCTAAAGTCTCAATAATTTTAGGGATACTGCAATCCGCTACCACTCAATGTTGAAACACTGTCAGCTCTAATTCATGTGTGATATTGTCAGGAACAGCTTGTAATATGTTGCAGATTACCTTTATTTTCCTTTGGACATCCACACATGTCTTCTACATAAAACATACCTGTAGGGAGTTCTGACTTCAATAAATGTAAAAATGACATCCCTGTTTATTCTCCACATTCATCACATTTAACCTGGTTTGATTTGTCCTCCAAAGGCAGAATTCGACTATTCTGTCAGGTAAAAATTTCACTGCTAAAAATATTACTTTAATTTACATTTGATTAGCTCTTTAAATATTAGGCTTTGGCAGAGCAAGAGATTAAAGCTGTTTGAATATCTTTTTAGCTTTCACATCTTGTGGCACCCTAAGCATATGAAATAATGAGGACATTATAAAGACTTTAAAGATTTAAAACTGGCTGTATATACAGTCCCGGTGGCAGGATGAACTCCAATTTAAAAAAAAAAAAAGAGGACACAATATTCAAACTGGGGTCACTGGATGTAAACTTGGGGGGTAAGGCCCCCTAAGGCCCGCCCATAGCATCGGCCCGTCTATACACTCACCTAAAGGATTATTAGGAACACCTGTTCAATTTCTCATTAATGCAATTATCTAACCATCCAATCACATGGCAGTTGCTTCAATGCATTTAGGGGTGTGGTCCTGGTCAAGACAATCTCCTGAACTCCAAACTGAATGTCTGAATGGGAAAGAAAGGTGATTTAAGCAATTTTGAGCGTGGCATGGTTGTTGGTGCCAGACGGGCCGGTCTGACTATTTCACAATCTGCTCAGTTACTGGGATT
Source organism: Amia ocellicauda (assembly GCF_036373705.1). NCBI lineage: Eukaryota > Metazoa > Chordata > Actinopteri > Amiiformes > Amiidae > Amia > Amia ocellicauda. The sequence goes on along the minus strand of NC_089851.1, from coordinate 17,260,356 downwards.
TTCACACACAACCATTTCTAGGGTTTACAAAGAATGGTGTGAAAAGGGAAAAACATCCAGTATGCGGCAGTCCTGTGGGCGAAAATGCCTTGTTGATGCTAGAGGTCAGAGGAGAATGGGCCGACTGATTCAAGCTGATAGAAGAGCAACTTTGACTGAAATAACCACTCGTTACAACCGAGGTATGCAGCAAAGCATTTGTGAAGCCACAACACGTACAACCTTGAGGCGGATGGGCTACAACAGCAGAAGACCCCACCGGGTACCACTCATCTCCACTACAAATAGGAAAAAGAGGCTACAATTTGCACAAGCTCACCAAAATTGGACAGTTGAAGACTGGAAAAATGTTGCCTGGTCTGATGAGTCTCGATTTCTGTTGAGACATTCAGATGGTAGAGTCAGAATTTGGCGTAAACAGAATGAGAACATGGATCCATCATGCCTTGTTACCACTGTGCAGGCTGGTGGTGGTGGTGTAATGGTGTGGGGGATGTTTTCTTGGCACACTTTAGGCCCCTTAGTGCCAATTGGGCATCGTTTAAATGCCACGGCCTACCTGAGAATTGTTTCTGACCATGTCCATCCCTTTATGACCACCATGTACCCATCCTCTGATGGCTACTTCCAGCAGGATAATGCACCATGTCACAAAGGTCGAATCATTTCAAATTGGTTTCTTGAACATGACAATGAATTCACTGTACTAAACTGGCCCCCACAGTCACCAGATCTCTACCCAATAGAGCATCTTTGGGATGTGGTGGAACGGGAGCTTCATGCCCTGGATGTGCATCCCACAAATCTCCATCAACTGCAAGATGCTATCCTATCAATATGGGCCAACATTTCTAAAGAATGCTTTCAGCACCTTGTTGAATCAATGCCACGTAGAATTAAGGCAGTTCTGAAGGCGAAAGGGGGTCAAACACAGTATTAGTATGGTGTTCCTAATAATCCTTTAGGTGAGTGTATATCGTACCATATGGAGATACATTGCTTAATCTGCTTTAATTATTGTAGCTGTCATATTTTTAAAGAATATTTCTTCTATATATGCATATCAATGTTTTGGAAATTAGCTTCTACTGATACATCAAGGTAAATGTGTATATAATATGTATATCAAGGCTACCAATTAGTAATTGGTAATTTCTAAAAAGTGTACTTAATTTTTTAAAGATTATATACTATAACACTGCTTAATACTGCATGTGAAGTTTCTTTCTTTCAAGTAATTTACCATGTTACTTCTAGTAGAAAATAGGTCAGATGCATTAAGCATCTGCTAGAGAGCAAATGCTAGAAACTGAAAAGCAAATACAGTCATTTGTGGCATCCAAAGTCTTGATTATGTTGGACCTCTGACTTTTAATGCATTTTATCAAAGGCACCACCTAGAGAGATCAAGTAATAATTAAAGGTGATTGGTGGCAAAATGACAATTAATAAAGACTGCATTGTTAAAGTAAACTAAAAGTATACATATTCAGACATGAAATGTAATAAATATATATATATATATATATATATATATATGAAACGCAGTAGGTAGAAAGTTGAATGAGAATGTGTATATAATCATATACACCCTGGACCATGTGTGTAATGTTCGGACTGCACCACCGAAAACAAAGAGTAGATAGAAACGACAGATGTAAGGACTGCTGTAATTTCTAATTTGTCATATATAATTATTCAACAAATATTTTATATGCAAATAAATCATTCAGACACTCCAGGGTGTCTTCCAATTGATGTGATAGGCAGTTGGCATCCTGGAGAGGGGAAAAGAGTGAATGTCTTTGATCTCCCCTGAAGGGTTGAGCTCAGTTTAATATTTCCTGAATCCAAATTGCGGTGAAAAAAAGGGGTGGGGGGCATTTTAGTCATTTTTAAACCTGGAATAATGTCTGTTGCCGAAAGTGTACTGGCAGCAGTTGAACATATTCCTGATGGACACAATGCCGGGGCTCGATATGTAGGCAGGGTCTAGGAAACAGGCATACACAAAGGCAGGGATAGGGTGAAAGGAGGTAATATTTCTTATACAGTGTTCAGGTAATGCAATCAAAACAAACAAACCAAAATAAAACTCTGATCCCCTGGGGTCTAACTGAACTCCTGCTCAGTCCCTCTCTACAAACAAAACACAAAGAAACACACACTGTACACATGAATCCAAATATAAATCTTAAAACACACTGCTAGTTCAGCATGCACATCCATTAATATATATATATATATATATATATATATATATATATATATATATATATATATATATATAATATAAATGGAAAAATATTGAATTAAATTATATTTGTGATTTATTTAGTTTTACTTTTTTATTTTAAATTTTAAATATAAAAATATGAAATATAAAAATAAAGCTTTTGTACAGCTTCCATGGTTTATGCATTCTCGGTTGTTTGTTGTGATACTCCCAGTGGGCTTGATAACCTTGGTTCACTTACAATTTCTATTCAGTTAGATACATATTTATAAACCTCTAGAGCAAGCCCCTTTTCCTTCTTTTTATACAATGAAAAAAAATGAGGCAGAGCAAAGTAAATAAGTGAGAGTTGAGCATGCAGAAAAAAAGTGTCCTGGGAGGTTTAAATGATAATAGTAGCTTAATGACAGAACTTTTTAATACACTTCAATTATTATACTCATGACTAATCATCAAGTAAGTGACCATAATAAATGCAAATCAAAACTGGTATTCTTAATGAAAAATATAATTCAGGTTACATTTATTTGTATTCATATTTACAGTATTATCTTTTCAAAAATTGAAATTGAAAATCCTTACTTTAGGACAGGTCTGTCTTTTATCCATTCAAAGATGAATCCATAAAATATCTATTACAGTTTTATGGAGATGTGGAAATAATGGAAGCCAGGTAAACAACATTGCTAACCTGAACCTTATGGAAGAAATGGAAGCCAAATCAACACCTTGAACTCGTGATTCATCAGACTAAGCCACCTTCCTCCATTGCTCCGTGGTCCAGTTCTGATGCTCACGTGCCCATTGTAGGTGCTTTCGGCAGTGGACAGGGGTCAGCATGGGCACCCTGACTGGTCTGCGGCTACGCAGCCCCATACGCAACAAACTGCGATGCACTGTGTGTTCTGACACCTTTCTATCAGAACCAGCGTTAACTTTTTCAGCAATTTGAGCTACAGTAGCTCGTCTGTTGGATTGGACCACACGGGCCAGCCTTCGCTCCCCACGTGCATCAATGAGCCTTGGCTGCCCATGACCCTGTCGCCTAGTCCTTCCTTGGACCACTTTTGATAGGTACTGATCACTGCAAACCGGGAACACCCCACAAGAGCTGCAGTTTTGGAGATGCTCTGACCCAGTCATCTAGCCATCACAATTTGGCCCTTGTCAAAGTCGCTCAGATCCTTACACTTGCCCATTTTTTCTGCTTCTAACACATCAACTTTGAGAACAAAATGTTCACTTGCTGCCTAATATATCCCACCCACTGACAGGTGCCATGATAATGAGATTGTCAGTGTTATTCACTTCACCTGTCAGTGGTCATAATGTTATGGCTGATTTTCAAATCATTTACTTTAGATATATTGACTACTTTAATATTAGAATAATTTGTTCCACTGCATTCAAAACATAAATATAGTTTTTAATAACTCTACATGAACACTAGAGGTATGCCTTTAGCTTTAACAGACAAGTATTTGGAAATATTTATGACCACGTCTGATGCATTCTGTTTCTAATCTAGGAAAATCATATACCTGCTATACATGTTCAATGTTGCCAAAAGCAATTTAAAGATCCAGATGAACAAGAATCGAGGATGTTTGTAGTTTTAGTGTCTGAATCCAGACTGACGGAATTCAAGGAGGTTGCGTTGAAAACATGAAATACCATCTGCCTGAGATCTAAATGTTCAGATGCTAGGAGAAAAATACAGAGTTTAATAAATTAAGTATATTCAAAACAGGAGGAACATATAGGTGTAGTCATAATTAAGCCTTAATGGTAAAGCAGGCTGGCAATATGAATAGTATATGATAAAAGATGTGTACACCTTGTCATCCAAGACTAGTTTGCAAAAGATCCAGAGTGATAATAGAAAGTCTTGGCATTTGTATTGGGTTTATATGTATTGGAAGTTAGAGTTGAGAAGGATAAACTAAATGAAGGTCATTAGCAAATGTGGTGCTGGTGTTTTTTGCAGAGAATGCTGCAAAGTCTTTAATAAATAAGTTGTGGCAGGTGAAGTGGGAGGGAGGAAGACAGTTTACAAATGAGAGGAGGCCATTGGACCCATCATGCTCGTGTTATGTCCATTAATAACTAAGTGATCCAAGGATCCTGTCCAGTCCACTTTTGAATGTTCCCAAATTGTGTGAAGAAGTGTCTCCTGTTTTCTATCTTGATTTCCTTTAAGCCCAATTTCCATTTGTGTCCCTGGGTGCATGTGTCCCTGCTGATCTGGAAAAGCTCCTCTGGTTTGATGTGGTCAATGCCTTTCATGATTTTCAAGACTTAAATCATGTCCCCACGTAGTCACCTCTGTTCCAGGGTGAAAATATTCAGTTCCCTCAGTTTCTCAAAGTAATACATTCCCTTCAAACCTGGAATAAGTCTGGTTGCTCTCCTCTGAACTGCCTCTAGCTCCACACTCACAGCTGAGTGGACTGGGGTACTGGGGACTTAATAAGTTACTCCCGATGATAATAAACTAAGATTAAAACATTAAGCTACTGTGTCATCCTTTCCAGCAGCAATATTTCCATAGACTATTTCACAACAACGTACTTACTATGCCCAACCTTGCTTTGCATCTGCAATCTGACAAGATCAGGCTCCAAGGTGGTATAGAGGGTGACAGTTTAATTGCATAATTTTGCTTCTTGTTAACAGTTATGAGTTACACACACTCTTGGTCCTTTTTAGTCTTTTTTATTTTTCAGGAACCTGTTCATTTGTGCTCACATCACAATTCCTGAGTGCAATGTTTAGTTTAGTTTAGTGTGGTTTGTTTAATTATGATCTGTGAAACTGTAAATCCAGAATTTTTGCAATAAATAAGTAGAATAAAATAACTGAAGCAAGGTTCTAGTTGTATTTTTTGGCTACATTCACGCTTATGTATACATGATGTACCTATATTTTAGAGTTTATTACACTGATGCTTATTTGTATATGATATCATAAACTCCTTACAATGTTTATGTGGAGAAACTATTAAGCAATCCAATACACCCCTGTTCCCATTACATATTTGTCCTGGAGCCTTTAAATGCAACACAGGAAGATCTGACAAAGTATTGCATCAGACATGTTAACTGTTCTTAAAGTGGCATTTGAAAAGGATAATGCTAATATTAGCATTAGAGTTTACTTTTAAAATCTAATATATAAATTATTCAAACAGCAGAGCAATGAACCGTATGAATCAGCCATTACTTGTTTTTTCACCATTTGCTGCTGCACTGTTATGACTAGAATAGATTATTCTAATACTACATTAGTGCAATTTGTATTATATTATATTATATTATATTATTTATTACAATTTGTTTCATGTTTGTAATGTACCAAAATCACCTCTTCAGGTTGATTTTTACACTTCACCCCAATCAAACAAGACTTAATGCAAACTAAAGTGTCCAAAAAAAGGTCACTTCTGAAAGAGAACTATTGTGGGTCATTCCATCCAAACCTATAGGTAATAATACTCTAGTCTGTCATGATTGGTATGCAATATATCTGTAATTCCTGTCAAATCATTATGTCATGAACATTGTGGTTAGTGTTCTGTGAAGATTCATATGCTGCATTGAGATTCATACATTGCCTGTTAATATGATGTACTGCAAACCTGTTTTGGTGCATGCTTCATGGAAAATGGAAAAAGCTCTATCTCAGTTGATTGTTTATCATGTGTGAAATAGAAATAACTAAAATAAGGCACTGCAGTGGGAGGGCAAATCATTAAAAGAGGATTCCTGGTTTGCAAAATCTGTGCAGATTTTTTCTCAAGGCTGAAATTATGAATAAAGATACTCAAGTACGACTGTCTTCATTTTGATTTTAGACAGTGTTTTATATGTTAACATGTGTATTGCTCTTTACTGTTGAAATCTGTGAATGTGGAGGACACATTGTGTTTAGGAGTTACCCAAGTCAGACACAGGACAGGTGAGAAAGAGAGAGCTATTTTGTTGCCTTAATTGTAGGTAATTCAGTCCAGCTGTTGTGTTGGATAGACTAGATTGAAGGAAAGGTGACCTAGTTTAGGAATCTGAAGGTGGAGTCAGTGAGAGAGAGAGAGAGAGAGAGAGAGAGAGAGAGAGAGAGAGAGAGAGAGAGAGAGAGAGAGAGAGAGAGAGAGAGAGAGAGAGAGAGAGAGAGAGAGAGAGAGAGAGAGAGAGAGAGAGAGAGAGAGAGATTTTTTGTTGTGTTTTTACTTCTATGCTGTTTCTTGGTAACAAAAAAAAAGGTCAAGCAGTTGAATTAGGGGACCAAGAGACAGTGTTTAGGGCACCAACAACTTACTAAATTTAGAAGCATGTGGCCACTATAGTGTCAGGTTTGAAGAATGATTGCCTTCCTGGATGAACTCATCCAAGAAGATTTAATTTGTGAACTAGTCGGCATGTTGAAGTGCTAGAGATCAAGGTCCATGATCTTGAGGCTCAGCTTGTTGATCTACACTGTTTTAATGATATGGAAGAATTAGTCAATCAGCCCATGAGAGAGATAGTGTGCACACCAAAACCTAGGAGAGTTGAGACCTTAAAGCAGGAAAGTGTACAGAACTGCTGGGTTACAGTAGGTCATAACCAGAAAAAAAGGGCACGCACATCCCTTAGAGACATCCCAAGAGCTAGAAATTCCCAACAGGTTCCAACTGCTGGACACCGAGTTGGACAGTGACAGCTCTGAGGGTGATGGGGGGGGCAGTTGAGCACCAGAGCACCATGGTGCCCACTCCCCCCAGAACAGGCAGGTAGTTATAGTAGGAGACTCGATCCTTAGAGGTGTGGATCACACAGTGTGTTCTAGTGATAAGGAGACCCGCATGGTATCTTGCCTGCCTGGTGCTCAGGTTGCAGATCTCCCTAAACTAGTTGACAGGCTACTGGCCACATTGGAACCAATAACATAGGAAAAGGTAGGGCAGAGGTTCTGCAAGACAAATTTAAAGAATTAGGAAAGAAACTAAAGAGCAGAACCTCCACAGTAGTTTTCCTTGAAATATTTCCGGTACCATGTGCATGGCCAGGGAGATTTGAAAGGGAAGAGGGTTTTAGATTTATGGAGCATTGGTCTTTCTTCTGGGATAGATGGGACCTGTACAAACCGGACAGTCTATATCTAAACAGAAGGGGGGCTAATGCATTGGGAGAGTGTATGTGCAGAGTAATTGAGAATCTTTTAAACTAGGGACCAGGGAGGCAGGGAGCTCTGACAATGGGAGATGTTCCACTAAGGAAAGAAAAACAATTGAAACTACTAGTAGGAAAGTCCTGAATAGTTTGTACCTCAATGCCAGGAGTATAAGGAACAAGATGTTAGACCTAGAAGCCACAGTGCTGGCATGTGACTATGATGTTGTAGGAGTGATGGAAACAGGGCTTACAGAAAATGATGGGGATGAATACAAGTTGAAAGGATACACACAGTTTAGGAGAGACAGGCAAAATCAAAGAGGTGGTGGGGTAGCATTATATGACAGAAATTACATTGAGGCAGAAGAACTCAAATTAGATCCTAGTAATGAAACAGAATCTTTGTGGGTTAAACTTCTGAATAAAAGAATTGGAGGATTAATGGTAAGAGTGTGTTACAGACCACCCAATTCAGAAAGATGTTGCATTGTACAATGTAATCAGGACTGCATGTAGCAAGGATGTGACTGTTATAATGGAGGATTTCAGTTTCCCAAACATAGACTGGGAGAGCCCAGTCAGGACTACAGAAGCAGAACTAGAAATGGTTGAGATGGTAAATGACTGCTTTCTAACTCAATTAGTTAGGGAACCAACCAGAGAGAGCGCATGCTTTTCAAATGACCAAGTCAGAGGAACACTAGTTAGAGAACCAATGGCAAACTGTGATCACAATATGGTTAGCTTTGAGGCATTCTTTCAAAAAACAAGGGTATGAGGCGACACTTAGAAGAGTTAGACTGGAGCACACTGGATACAGATTCAGTTGAAAATGGATGGTTATATTTTAAGAATATACTACTTGAGGCTCAGGAGGAATCTGTACCAAAACTTAGCAAACTGTGGACCCAAAAACATTGGCCAAAATGGTTTAATAGAGGTATCCAAAAAAATATAAGAGAAAGAAAATGTTGTATAGCGCATACAAAATATGTTGAACTACAAAGAGATGTTAAGAAATTGATCAGGAAAGCAAAGAGTGAAATAGAAAGAAACATAGCTCTTGGAGTTAAAACTAAGGCAGAGAGCTTTTTTCAATACTACAACAGCAAGAGGTCAATAAAGGAGGAAGTATCTTGGAAAATGAGCAAAATGAACAAAAGTAAAAACGGATAACATGCCACAGGTTAACAATCAGTCCAGTCAAACCCTAAGAGATCAGGATAAATGAGAAGGATGTACTACAGGGACTAGCAGAATTAAAAACAAACCAATCACCTGGGCCAGATGGTATATTTCCAACTGTACTTAAAGAAATGAGGGAAATTATTTTTAGGCCGCTAACTCAAATATTCCAAAAGACACTTAGAACAGGGGATGTGCCAACTGACTGGAAGATGACAAATGTCAAACCAATCCACAAGAAAGGGAACAAAACTGAGCCAGAAAATTACAGACCAATCAGTCTTACCTCCATTACTTGTAAAATGTTGGAAAAAATTATTAGACAGAAAATAGAGGAGCATCTTTATGAAAACCATATTCTTGGAGATAGTCAACATGGGTTTAAACGAGGCAGATCATGTCTTACTAATTTATTAGAATTTTCTGAACATGCAACTGCACCTGTAGATCACATGAAAGCATATGATATGATATACTGATAAGGTTCCACACCAAAGACTGATCCTCAAATTGAAAGCTGTAGGCATTCAGGGTAATGTAAATAGATGGATTATGAACTGGCTGATGTATAGGAAACAGAGGGTGTCGATTACAGGAGTTGCTTCTAACTGGAGTGAGGTTGTTAGTGGAGTTCCACAGGGATCAGTTCTAGGGCCTTTGCTTTTTCTAATCTATATTAATGATCTGGACTCAGGGATAGTTAGCATACTTGTCAAATTTGCAGGTTATACTAATATAGGTGGCTCAGAAGATACAATCTCAGCAGGACAGGCTATTCTAAGGGACTTAGATAATATTTAGTTGTGGGCCGACACTTGTCAGGTGACATTCAATGTGGACAAGTGCAAGGTATTACATGCAGGTAACAAAAATGTCCACTATAATTACACTGTGGGAGGAATATAACTAGATGAAGTAACGCATGAGAAAGACCTAGGACTCTATGTGGACTCTTTACTTTCTCCATCCAAACAATGTGGGGAAGCAATAAAAAGGCAATAAGTGTTGCCTTGAGGTCAGGTCTCTGGCCCTTGTAATATTCGTGGTTGTCTTCCTGGGGGAAGGTGTGGGATGCGGAAACCAGATGGCTTCCTTTGATATACTGGGAGAGGTCCGGTCCCATGGTCATCTTTAACAACTGTTAATCAATAACCATGATGTGACTGCTCCAGCCTTAAGATAAACCACAGAAAACCTTGAAGCAAATGCTGGGAGTGACGTCTGCAGCGTCAGCACTCGTAAAAACAGCCTTGCTAACATTTGCTTGCTTGACAATTAATACAATTGGCTCTGTTGACATATTAGTATTTCAAACATTAAGATAAAACATTATACAGTTTATACAAAACATTAATACCTGCTCTTCAGTAGTCTACATAAACTCCTAGGTCTTTCTCATGCATTACTTCATCCAGTTCTATTCCTCCCATAGTGTAATTATAGAGGACATTTATGTTACCTGCATGTAAAACCTTGCACTTTTCCACATTGAATTTCATCCGCCAGGTGTCGGCCCACAACTTAATATTATCTAAGTCCCTTTGAATAGCCTGTACTGCCGAGATTGTATCTGCTGAGCCACCTATTTTAGTATCATCTGCAAATTTGACAAGTTTGCTAACTATCCCAGAGTCCAGATCATTAATATAGATTAGAAAAAGTTGATTGGCCTGTACTTTCCTGGCTCAGTTTTGTCCCCTTTCTTGTGGATTGGTATGACATTTGCCATCTTCCAGTCAGTTGGCACATTCCGTTTTAAGTGTCTTTTGGAATATTTGAGTTAGCGGACTAAAAATAATTTACCTCATTTCTTTAAGTACTGTTGGAAATATACCATCTGGCCCAGGTGATTTGTTTGTTTTTAATTCTGCTAGTCCCTTTAGTACCTCCTCCTCATTTATCCTGATCTCTTTTAAGGTTTGACTGCCCTTACGGAAATGTAATATATGCAGAATATATTTTTCAAAATATGTTATTGGAACAAACTATATATTTTAATATGTTTCAATACACTGTCATATATTCCTGGAAATATATTACAATATATTGTAATATACTGCAATATATTTTAAAATATGTAAATTATTGCCGTTTTTGTATATTGTAATATATTTTTCAAAATATATGAATATATTTTAAATATATAATGAAATCATCAAAATATATTTTAACATATATGTTACAATATATTGTCCTATCGTCCTGGAACATATAATAGTTAATAATATACTACAATATATTTTAAAATATTTAAATTATTGCTGTGTTTGTATATTGAGATATATTTTACAAAACATATCAAATTAAAGTTAAAATTTGCTTTATTGGCATGACCACAGTCCTCTACAATACAACATAGTAATACAATAACATCATAATATAAACAGGGCTGTGAACATACAAAACATGGAATTAAGCAATATACAAGAAATACATTATCAAAACATCAAAATATAGTTTAATATATATATATTACAGTATATTGTCTTCTGGAAAATATATTACAGTATCTTAAAATATACTTTAAAATATGTCAATTGCAGTTTTTCTATATTGTGAAATACAGATATTTTTAAAACATAAAAATGTGAATAATGGCCAGTTTTATATTTAAAAGTATGTTAACAACATATTTTGAAAAAATATATAAAGTATTATGTATTTCAATATATAAAAAATATACCTTGATTGTCCTCTTAACCACTTCAACTCCAGATGAAAAAATGAAAACCCTTCCCAGATACCAGATTTTGAAAATAATGATGTTTTAACACCTGACATTGCTTTAAAATGTAAATATATGATGGATGAAAAAAAAAAAAGTGTTTAATTAACCCTTTACGCTCCCGTGTACATGTCCATGTTCAAGAGAGAAAAACACATTTTGTTAGAACAAAGCAGTAGCTGGTTAGGCTGAGCTCAGCTGGGCTTTAGGTGGGCTCAGCTGGACTTGGGCTTTAGACAGGGGTTGCCAATATCTGCAACTCTAAAGACCTGTCTTAACTCAGTCCAATCAACTGGAATCTTCACTGCAGCTCAATTTGAAGTAATGAAATGCATATTAAACTAAATTAGTGAATAATGCTTTTAAACATGATGGTTGCCAAAACTCAACTGTATATATACCAGTATATGTTTTACATTAATAAATATACCCATTTATCCATCTATTAATCTATAATGAGTTTGACCCGTACAGGCTCCGCGCTGACGTAATTTGCTCTGCTGTCAATCAAGTTTGAAACCCTTGATACTCGGAGCTGATTGGAGGAGAGAGACAGAGGCGGGGAGAAGGTTTGAATGAGTCGAGTGGGAAGATGCAGATTTGGATAAATGTTGCAAATAACGGACTTTTTGCTTTTTGCTTTGTGTTAGTTACGTAAAATGTTTTCCTGAGCGTTAAGAACTAAATTAAGACATTTCAGAGAGAGAAGATTGTGGATTGAGTCACCAGCACCAGAGTTTGTTTTGTTGAGTTTAAACCAGTGGCGATCAGGACCACAGTTTCCACTGAAACCAGAGCAAGAAGCCGATGGAGACTTCACACAGGTATGAGACATGAAATACAGTGTTTTCTTTGTGTGTTTTTGTTTTGCGCTTACAGTTATTCTAATGATATGGAAGTTGTACAAAAACTGATATATTCTGATGAAGATGGCATGTCTATTATTCAAATATTATTATTATTATTATTATTATTATTATTATTATCTCTTTGTTTTCATCCCTAGTGATTTTTCTGTGAACCAAATATAGGTAAATGCATAGTTTTGACTTATCGAGTGTCAATACTTGATTTGTGTAAACATCACATACATACTTTGTAATCATTCATTGATAATAATAATGTTAATAATTTAATTCTCTCCTTACTAATTTATTTATTTTCACAGATGCAACCAAAGAAATGTCCGGACACTAAACAAGGGGACATCAGAGAGCCTCAACGGAATAATCAATGTGCTTCATTACCTGCTGAAGCAGAGGAGGACACAGCCCTCCATCTGACACTGTGTAATTTCAGTGTTAATGGCCCCGGGGTGGAGGCGATCATGTGCCGTTTTTATACAGTCGCATGTGTTTACAGTTTCCACTGGTTTTATATTATTATTGTTCGTTTTATTGTTAGTTGTACTTGTTAAGTTGTAGTTTTTAGCAAAAGCTATACAGTGTTGTGACGAGATACGTATTGAGCAGTTTTCTGAACAAGGCAGTGAAGGCGCGTTTGCGGCGCCAGATCCGTCACAATGCTGCCAACTTTAATGTATTGAACATTTAAACAAATGGCACACAGCAAGCCGGTCATGGCACAGTTTTAGTTGATAGTACAGTTCATTGTTTATTATTATTATAGCGTTTCAGTGTATTTTCATTTGCTTTATTTTCGTATTATGTGTAGGTTTTGTTTATTCTCATTTTAGTGTATTGTTTGTTTTTATTACAAAAAATCGTTATTATAAAGTATACTATTGTAAACTAAAAAGTTACGTATATCGCATTTGCATTGTTTTATTTGTTTTAACAAAAGTGTTTTTTCTCTCTTTAACATGGACATCTTCACGGGAATGTAAAGGTATGAAAAACACATTTTGCCTTTTTTTTCTTCCATCCATTATATATTTACATTTTTATAGCAATGTCAGGTGTTAAGACATCATTATTTTCAAAATCTGGTATCTGGGAAGGGTTTTCATTTTTTCATCTGGAGGACAATCAAGGTGTATGTTTTATATTTAAAAGTATGTTAACTATATATTTTTCAAAACTTCTAAATATATTAAGTATTATGTTTTTAAATATTTAAAACTGGCCATAATTCACATTCTTGTATTTAAAAAATCTGAATGTATTTCACAATATACATAAACTGCAATTTACATATTGTAAAGTATATTATGAGATACTGTAATATATTTTCCAGAAACTACAATATATTGTAATATATATTAAACTATGTTTTGAAAATGTATTTTTTATATATTGCTTAATTCCGTGTTTGTATTTTCACATACCTGTTTATATTATGATGTTATTGTATTACTCTGTTGTATTGTACATACTCTGTTGTAGAGGACTCTGGTCATGCCAACAATATATTGTAATATATTTTCCAGGAAGATATTGTAACAGATATTTTAATATATATATATATATATATATATATATATATATATATATATATATATATATATATATATATGGTTTTTTTTGTTTTTTTTCAATAACATATTTTGAAAAATATATTCTGCATATATTTCATTTCCGTAAGGGATGAAAATACACTAAAATGCTATAATAATAAACAATGAACAGTAACTAAAACTCCTTCACAATCAAAACCTGTGGCATCACCGGCTTGCTCTGTGCCATTTATTGAAATGTTCAATACAATAAACTTGGAAGACTGCGCTACAGGGGCAGCATTGTGATGGATTTGGCTGCTGCAAACGCTTCACTGCCTTGTTCAGAAAACAGTGCTGAATACATCCCGTCACACTGTATAGCTTTTGCTAAAAACTACATAAACTACAACTTAACAAGAACAACTAACAATAAAATGAGCAATAATAATATAAACAATGTATATACTTGTAAAAGGTGAATGGATTGTCGCAATGGACAGAGGACTTCTAGAGGCGCACAGGTCCAGTGCAAACTAAATGACGTGCGACTGTATAAAAACGGCACATGATCGCCTCCACCCCGGGGCCATTAACACTGAAATTACACAGTGTCAGATGGAGGGCTGTGTCCTCCTCTCCTTCAGCAGGTAATGAAGCACATTGATTATTCCGTTGAGGCTCTCTGATGTCCCCTTGTTTAGTGTCCGGACATTTCTATGGTTGCATCTGTGAAAATTCATAAATTAGTTAGGAGAGAATTAAATAATTAACATTATTATTATCAATGGGGGGTGAATACAAAATGTATGTGATGTTTACACAAATCAAGTATTGACACTTGCACAACACAAGTCAAAACTATGCTTTTTACCTGGATTTGCTTCACAGACAAATCACTAGGGATGAAAACAAAGAGATAATAATAATAATAATAATGTTTGATAGATATGCTATCTTCATCAGAATATAACAGTTTTTGAATGATTGATCACCTGTACAACTTCTATATCATTAGAATAACTAAGCGCAAAACAAAAATAGTTCAGAGTTAAACACAAATAGAAAACACTGGATTTCATGTCTCATACCTGTGTGAAGTCTCCATCAGCATCTTGCTCTGGTTTCAGTGGAAACTGTGGTCCTGATCGCCACTGGTTTAAACAAAAAAAAAAAAAAGCAAAGGCGCTGGCGACTCAATCCCAAAAAACACACGTCAGCATCAAGTCTTTGATCCTTGTCTGTCTGAATTCTCTTAATTTAGTTCTTAACGCTCAGGAAAACATTTTACGTAACTAACACAAAGCAAAAAGTCTGTTATTTGCAACATTTATCCAAATCTGCATCTTCCCGCTCGACTCATTCAAACCTTCTAATAATATAATAATAAAATAATATTATATTATATTATAAAATAATAATATATTTTGTGAAATATACTTTGTAAAAATTACAAATACATTTGGTGGAATATATTAATGTTAATATATTCTTAAATGTATTTAAATGCATAGATATAATTTAGAAAAATGTATTTTGAACTAAATATATTTTACATTTTATTGCATGATATGTCCACGTTTTTATAATATATTGCAATATATTTCCTTTCCGTATGGGTGGACTGATTGTAAACCTGTGGCATGTTATCAGTTTTTTCTTTTGTAAAAAACCTCTGTGAAATACTCATTTAGAACATTTGCCACATCTTGTTCATTTTCCAAGATACTTTTTTCTTTTTAGCTGTTTCACTTCCTCCTTTATTGACCTCTTGCTGTTGAAAAAAGCTCTTTGCATTAGTTTTAGCTCAAAGAGCTTTGTTTCTACCTATTTCCCTCTTTGCTTTCCTGATCCCTTTCTTAAGATCTCTTTTCAGTTCAACATATTCTTTGTATTTTGTTACATCTCTGTCCCTTTAATTCAAGATGGAAAACAGGAGACACTTCTTCACACACAGAGTCGTCACAATCTGGAACAAACTACCCAGCATGTGGTTGAAGCTGAAAATTTGGGACCATTTAAAAATAGACTAGATAGGATCCTTGGGTCACTTAATTATTAATGGACACCAAATGAGCACGATGGGTCGAATGGCCTCCTCTCGTTTTAAACTTTCTTATGTTCTTTCTTGTGTTGAATTTAATTTTTTATTTATTTTCCAAACCAAAACTCCTTCAAAAATACATTTGATGGTGTAAATTAATGTGTTTATTCCATACAACAATGCTAATGTATCGGTGTCTATTTCTTCAGGTGTACGGTGTCCATTTTTGGACATCCTCATGCATCATTCATCCTCAAGTCAAGTATCAAACATCACCCACTGAAGTCTCTGGTATCAGGATTATTACTCACCCCTCCCTCAGTCAATTGTCAGTGCTCCTCCTCACACCTCCTCAGCCTCAGTGCTTTGACATCATGTCTCCTCCTCAGGCTTCAGGCATCAGGCATCACGTCTCCTCCTCACGCCCCACTGCTGTTTTTTTTTTTTTTTTATGTTACAAAATCACGCATCACCCACTGATCCAATCAATCTTCACTTAATTAAGGAATGGGACTTAGTGATGCAGTTGTGTCTGGGAGACCTGGGTTTTTACCTTTTTTAATGAATAGAAAGGCATCTTTATGGCAATTAAATGTGCTGTGTTTATGTAACAACCTTTTGATCTGTTTAAATTACTGTATTGATTATTCCTTCAAAAATTTGGAAATCCAAGACTATATCCTTTAAAGACAATTTATATTTATAGGGTTGCCACCTGGACATAACGAGCAGAATTTAAATTATATTTAAAATAATTATCATTTAATAATAGAAGGGTGAAAAAGTTTCAGTTTAACTATCAGTACCGACAACACTTTCGATTTAAAATACAGCAATACATAACAGTAAAGGTATGAAAATTACTAGGATAAATGAGCAATTACTGGAAATCCAAGACTATCTTTGAAATACAAATAGTAACTGCAAAGACAATAAATGTATATACATAATAGAAGATATACATGTATACATAAAAACAAACAAAGAAACAATCAGTGAAACGTGAGGAGGAAGCATGATGCCTGAGGAGGAGATGTAATAACGGAACACTGAGGCTGAGGAGGAGGAGGCATGAGGAGGAGCAATAACGATTGACTGAGGGAGGGGTGAGTAATTATCCTGATACTGGAGACTTGAGTGGGTGATGCTTGATACTTGACTCGAGGATGACTGATGGGTGAGAATGTCCTAAAATGGACACCGTATGTCTAGGGTGTACCCTGTGTCCCCACTGGGTTAGGCCCTGACTCACCTTGACTCAGTGCTGGTAGAAGTGGTTATTGAATATGGATGGTGTCAAAACAAGGATGAGCAGGGTGTGGCAAAACAAGGATGTCCCAATCGACTTGATTTTGTGGCAATAATCAAACTGTTTATTTGAAACAAACACACCAGCAAAGAACAAAAAACAAAACAAAACCAAGGAAATAGGATGCCAAAAATCAAATGATTGGTGTTTCTTTCTCTCTCACAGCCTCTGCAGCAAGCTATCTGCAGGCCAACTCTCTCTCTTCACATCTGAGGAGACCCAGCTCCTTTTATAGCCCATTTACCCATGATTCTCTGCACCTGCAGTTAGGGTTAATAAATCAGGCTTCTAAGCTTACTGCTATGTATTATTAATTTAGACAATATTAATTACGTCCTTGTGTAACACACACACCAAAACACCAGGTGGCCATTTTTCAACTCATAGGTTAACTCAACCCCTGTTCACCAACATAACCTGATCTCCAAATATGGGGGGAACACTGCAGTGATTTATGGGAAGGAAAGGTAAGTTCTCATACATGCTTAATTCGTTTGACATTCACACATTGTCACATAAGAAGGGAAGTTAGGGACATATCTGGCAGCACTGTGGAGTAGTTGGTTGTTGTACCCTTGAGCAAGGTACTTCACTTAGATTGCTCCAGTAAAATGCCCAGCTGTATAAATGGGTACAACTGTAAGTCGCCCTGGATAAGAGCATCTGCTAAATGACAAATAATGTAATGTAATGGAGACAAAAGGTTAACTGTATAAAACAAAAACAAACTAGACAGTTCACCCTGTCACAGATGGACAGATGAATATTACTATTAACCCAAGTTTCTAGTCTTGATGTTCTCAAGATATGTTGTCTATATTCATGTGAATGTGTGTTCTGTAAGATTACAGAGGTGTACTTACAGATTGTAAACAAGGACAGATGTTCCTAGGTTAATTTAATTCCTGCTGATTTAGACTTAGATCATTATTGTGCAAAGTGCTTATTCCTGATTTTTCATAAATTATTATTTTAATTCCTCAAACAGCATCTTATCCAGTTAATACTGTTGCATCCCACTGGGTTGACAAAGAACGAAAATGGCTCACGTATGAATGTATTTCGATTTCCTTCAACAAGATCATTCCATAATCTAGCACCGCATGGCACATTGTAAAAAACTAAATGCCTGGAGCCAGACTATGGCACTTCTCATATGGAAGGGAAATATCTCACTGAAGTTAAAAAAACAAATAAAACAGATGCTTTTGAACAATAACACCCTTTCTCACTTCTTTGATGCCAATTAGTTCTTCCAAGATTTGCTGCTTGTAAATCAGTACTGAAGCTCCACTGAGACATTTGTGCCTTGATCCCTGAAAGCTAATCCTAGACATGTACATCTTTCTTTGCTTGACCAACCTCACCCTTCATTTTTTCTTTCCTAAAGCGATGAACCTGATGTTTTTGAACAAAACTAAAATGCCTGAAGCAGTGTTCATTTCTTCATGTTCTCTGACTTTCTCTTCAAAGACAAATGATACTCGAGACTTGGAAATCAAAATGTAGAGTTCTTGCCAACTGGGCCATATAATACTAAAAATCAATTGGCCTTTTTGAAAAAATAAATAGCTTCAGGTGAGGGGATTGCTGCTAATCCTGGCCCACACGTTTCCTTTGTGGTGTGTGTGGGAGACATCCTACATGTAGTCACCACTAAGGTTATTGGAATCACAATTTTACAAAAATAAATAAATTTAACCAAGTTTATCCTGAACAAATATGTATATTTGCAATATGCATATACACTCACCTAAAGGATTATTAGGAACACCATACTAATACTGTGTTTGACCCCCTTTCGCCTTCAGAACTGCCTTAATTCTACGTGGCATTGATTCAACAAGGTGCTGAAAGCATTCTTTAGAAATATTGGCCCATATTGATAGGATAGCATCTTGCAGTTGATGGAGATTTGTGGGATGCACATCCAGGGTACGAAGCTCCCATTCCACCACATCCCAAAGATGCTCTATTGGGTTGAGATCTGGTGACTGTGGGGGCCAGTTTAGTACAGTGAACTCATTGTCATGTTCAAGAAACCAATTTGAAATGATTCGAGCTTTGTGACATGGTGCATTATCCTGCTGGAAGTAGCCATCAGAGGATGGGTACATGGTGGTCATAAAGGGATGGACATGGTCAGAAACAATGCTCAGGTAGGCCGTGGCATTTAAACGATGCCCAATTGGCACTAAGGGGCCTAAAGTGTGCCAAGAAAACATCCCCCACACCATTACACCACCACCACCAGCCTGCACAGTGGTAACAAGGCATGATGGATCCATGTTCTCATTCTGTTTACACCAAATTCTGACTCTACCATCTGAATGTCTCAACAGAAATCGAGACTCATCAGACCAGGAAACATTTTTCCAGTCTTCAACTATCCAATTTTGGTGAGCTTGTGCAAATTGTAGCCTCTTTTTCCTATTTGTAGTGGAGATGAGTGGTACCCGGTGGGGTCTTCTGCTGTTGTAGCCCATCCGCCTCAAGGTTGTACGTGTTGTGGCTTCACAAATGCTTTGCTGCATACCTCGGTTGTAACGAGTGGTTATTTCAGTCAAAGTTGCTCTTCTATCAGCTTGAATCAGTCGGCCCATTCTCCTCTGACCTCTAGCATCAACAAGGCATTTTCGCCCACAGGACTGCTGCATACTGGATGTTTTTCCCTTTTCACACCATTCTTTGTAAACCCTAGAAATGGTTGTGCGTGAAAATCCCAGTAACTGAGCAGATTGTGAAATACTCAGACCGGCCCGTCTGGCACCAACAACCATGCCACGCTCAAAATTGCTTAAATCACCTTTCTTTCCCATTCAGACATTCAGTTTGGAGTTCAGGAGATTGTCTTGACCAGGACCACACCCCTAAATGCATTGAAGCAACTGCCATGTGATTGGTTGGTTAGATAATTGCATTAATGAGAAATTGAACAGGTGTTCCTAATAATCCTTTAGGTGAGTGTATGTTCAGGTGTATTGTTTAGAATTGTTAGTATGGAGCAGAAATGGAAGAATCTGCAGTCTTAGTATTTATTATTGTGGTAAGGATCATATTCTACTTGATAATGCAAAAAGGTTAATATACTTTTTGCATCGCTATGGGAATGCAGATGTTCAACTTATTACTGTATACAGCTTTGCTATGTGTTTGTGACTATAGTTGGCAGCCTTTTAGGATTTTTACAGAATTTATTTTACTATTACATATTCTTGTTTGAGGATGCATTTTTTATGCAGAGGCAGCACTTGAATTTTTTCTGACACCACTCAATCCTAAGGGGCTACCCTAGGCTAGCAAATTTGCCTCAAGGCCAAGCACCTGTTAATCATGACCTCTGTGCTAAATGTCCACCAGCTGTAGGAGTACTGCGACCTCATAGAGGGAGCTCTCACCAACTGAATAGTGGCTACTACCACATCTGACAGACCCCAGGCCATCAAGTGATCTTGTTCAGGGGCCAGGCCCAAACCTGGAGCAGGCCCCGGTTGGGATGCCCAAGGGTGCCCTGCACCTGGGACAACAAGTCCCCTCATAGTGGGAGCTGCCAGGGCTCTCCGTTCATAATGTGCTCCGAACCATAATGTGCAAGGCCACCGGGGTGCTATCAACAGAACTGTCACTCATTCTGAACTGATCTTTACCGGGACCACTGGGAGAAGGAGGAGCACATCCATCTCCAGTACAGTATGCATGACCAGAGACCTCCTTGTATTGTCCATCTGGACCAGCATGTGTTTGTTGCATAGGACTGGCAGAAAATGACACAGTCCGAGGATTACAGGCTTTAAATCCAGGACGTTGATGTACAGGGCCTGTGAGGGCGCCGTTCATCTGCCTCGGACTCCACGTCCATTGCAGACCACTCCCCAACCTTGCTAAGAGGTGTATGTTGTCATGACCACTCGGTGGCAAACTGGCCCCAGGGGCACACCGAGGGTTAAATTTTGAGGGCTCCGCCACCAATGGAGTGCCTTCCAGCACACTGGAGTGATTGTGACTCTGCATATGTGGTTGTGTCGAGGATGCATCTGGAGAGACCTGAACCACCACTGTAGAGGCCTCAATTGGAGGAGGCTGAGGGGTAGGGTCTGTGATGCAGCCGATAGGATGCCCAGCAGCTTCTGGCAAAGGGACACCCTGACGCGGGCTCTCAACCACAAGAGGGAGAGACATGCGCATATGGAAGCAACTCTCTCTGATGCCAGCATGGCAAGCATGGCAACGGAATCGAGACACAGTCCAAGGAACTGTGCCTGCTGAGTTGGCATCCTTGAACAACATGTTAGGCCCCTAGACGACTGGCTGGTCTGTTCTCACTCCAGGGAGCAGGTTCATAGCCACACAAACCTGATTCTCAGCCGTCTCTCTGAATTGGGCCTCCGGATCAATCGAGAGAAGAGACGGCTGAGAATCAGGTTTGTGTGACTCTGAATCCCGCTCCCTGGAGTGAGAACAGACCAGCCAGTTGTCTAGGGGCCTAACATGTTGTCCATGCACTTGGAGAGAGTTAAAGGAGCTAGCAACAGGCTGAAGGGAAGAACAGCAAATTCGAACACTCGGCCTTCGAAGGCGAAGCGGAGAAACTTCCTGTGTGTCTGCGTGATGGGTATGTGAAAGTAGGCATCTTTCAGATCCACTGTGGTGAACCAGTCACTGGGCTTTATTAGGAAGTATGGGGAATAGAATCCCTCGTGCTGCCCCAGAGGGGGCACTTCACAGATCACTCGCTTCTTCAGGAGAGCGGCAATTTTGACGGGAAGCGCCGAACACTGCAAAAGGTCCCTCAATCACCCACCCCCTTCCAAGGCGTGGTGTGGACGCATGTCTGAAACTGTAGGAAGTACAGATACCGATATTATTTGGAGCACCCAGGAGTCCTGGGTGAGGAGGTGCCAATTGGATAGTTGCTAGTGGGTGTAAGGGTGGGCCAAAGGCTGCTGGAAAGCCTTAGGGTCGCGGCGCTAGAGGGGGAGGGGGCGGCGGTCCACCAGCTGTCCTCCTGGCGCACGCCGTGATGGGCTTCCAGGAGCCAGGGTGTCTAGCAGGACACTGGCTGCAGAGACTGCTCTCTCTCCTAGAGGGTGCGTGTGAGCAGCTCCTCCACAGAGGGATCAAAGGTAAAGCTCGGTGAGATGGGGGCGTCCATGAGGCGCGTCCTGTCTACCTCAAGAACCCACCTCCCCTGCGACAGCTAGAGCTGGAGCCATGCTGCTGCAACGGCTGCCAAGGATCACCTGGTTGCCTTTGCCCAGTGACGCATCACAGTCACCAGAAAATCGGCTGCCGCCAACTGTCTCCGAGATAGGGGGTGGGGCCGGTGATGTTTCAGTTATTTCTGGAGGCTCGGCAAGCTGGGCAGTGTACAATGCTTACAGGCTGTCCGTGTTATGGAGGCAAGCCGCTTGGGCTCCAGCCTCGTAAGCCCTCCAGAGCAGGGTCTCCGTGGTGCAGCACTGCCTGTTTGGACAGGTCAGGTCATGAGGCTCTGCCAACAGCAGAGGAAGGGAGACCAGCACGGCTATGGTGGAGGTTACCCTCGGGAAGTCCACCAAGCCCACTTCAGCCGTACCTTGGGTCCTGGCGTAGACCTCTTCTGCATGTGCCAGGGTGGGGGACGTTGCCAGGTGGTCCCAAGTTGCTTGTAGTTCGTCCAGGAGGTCCGGAAGCAGTGGAAAAGCCCATGTGGGATGCTGCGACTGGTGCCCCCTTTTGAATCTTGATCGCAGTGGGGCGGGATCACAGGGCCAGGGGAGCTGGAGAGACTCCACAGCCCTTTGAGTTACGGCCCAAAACTCTTGGTCCTGTCCCATGGGAGCGTGCAGCGGGGGCGCCAGTCAGTGTTTGCACCAAGGGGCACACATCAACTGGGACAACGCCACGACAAGCAGAGCACCTAGCTGGACTGGCAGCTGTAAAGGCGTCTCCACCCGGCAACGTTAGTGGACACGGGGGCACTACAACACCAAACCACATGCAACCTTGCTGTTGTTTGCTGACAAATGCTGTGTATCCAGACACCAGACAAAAAAACAAAACAGCAAGCAGTCGGAATATATAAGGCACTATATAGACACGACTATTTATTTTTAAAAGCTCTATTTGTTTTTCAAAACTGAAACTGAAAGCACAGCCGGAGACCCGGTGCGCGGAAGGAACAGAATCGGGTAGCTATCAACAATAACTAACACAAAAAACAAATAGAAGACAGTGATGAACAACACAGCCGTGAAGCCAGCCAACCGAATACAGAAAGACAGGTACGGTCTTATGCACAACCAGAACACAGGGAGCTCACGTCCTCGGGTCCAGCGAAATGGAAAAAGAGGACGAACCTGCACAGACATCACGTTTTATAGAACAGGAAGTGGGAAGGGACCTGTTCTGAGTGACATGCGCAGGAGCCAATGACAGCTTTGATAGAGTGATGTTTTCAATCGGGTTCTTACGGAAGTGTGCAGAATTCCCCCCCCCCCCTTGGGCAGTGCTTCCAACTTGAAAGATCAACTTGAAACAGCTTTGTATTAATTTGTTTCAGTGGAACACAGACCCTGAATATTACATCTTAAAAGTCTGAATACCAGATGAATACTATAAATTTTTGCTTTTCTTTATAATAAAACATTGCATCCTCACAGCACAGACTATGCTACTAGTGTAAAATTAATATCAGGGATATGCACTAACACATACAATCTTTGTGTAACAATAAACCTTAATTAATCTAAATAATCCACTTGGTGTATTTGGTTAAAATATAGACAGAGGATTTTAAATATATAACATTGGTAGACACTAAATTATGCTTTTCTTAAATAGTGTATGGGAAGAGGCTTCAAGTTGTTTGAATTGAACCACATGCATTGCTATGAACCTCAAAGAGAGATTAAATTAGAATTGGGTTGGGTTGGGTTGGGTTGGGTTGGGTCTATTGGGTTGAGATCTGGTGACTGTGGGGGCCAGTTTAGTACAGTGAACTCATTGTCATGTTCAAGAAACCAATTTGAAATGATTCGAGCTTTGTGACATGGTGCATTATCCTGCTGGAAGTAGCCATCAGAGGATGGGTACATGGTGGTCATAAAGGGATGGACATGGTCAGAAACAATGCTCAGGTAGGCCGTGGCATTTAAACGATGCCCAATTGGCACTAAGGGGCCTAAAGTGTGCCAAGAAAACATCCCCCACACCATTACACCACCACCACCAGCCTGCACAGTGGTAACAAGGCATGATGGATCCATGTTCTCATTCTGTTTACACCAAATTCTGACTCTACCATCTGAATGTCTCAACAGAAATCGAGACTCATCAGACCAGGAAACATTTTTCCAGTCTTCAACTATCCAATTTTGGTGAGCTTGTGCAAATTGTAGCCTCTTTTTCCTATTTGTAGTGGAGATGAGTGGTACCCGGTGGGGTCTTCTGCTGTTGTAGCCCATCCGCCTCAAGGTTGTACGTGTTGTGGCTTCACAAATGCTTTGCTGCATACCTCGGTTGTAACGAGTGGTTATTTCAGTCAAAGTTGCTCTTCTATCAGCTTGAATCAGTCGGCCCATTCTCCTCTGACCTCTAGCATCAACAAGGCATTTTCGCCCACAGGACTGCTGCATACTGGATGTTTTTCCCTTTTCACACCATTCTTTGTAAACCCTAGAAATGGTTGTGCGTGAAAATCCCAGTAACTGAGCAGATTGTGAAATACTCAGACCGGCCCGTCTGGCACCAACAACCATGCCACGCTCAAAATTGCTTAAATCACCTTTCTTTCCCATTCAGACATTCAGTTTGGAGTTCAGGAGATTGTCTTGACCAGGACCACACCCCTAAATGCATTGAAGCAACTGCCATGTGATTGGTTGGTTAGATAATTGCATTAATGAGAAATTGAACAGGTGTTCCTAATAATCCTTTAGGTGAGTGTATGTTCAGGTGTATTGTTTAGAATTGTTAGTATGGAGCAGAAATGGAAGAATCTGCAGTCTTAGTATTTATTATTGTGGTAAGGATCATATTCTACTTGATAATGCAAAAAGGTTAATATACTTTTTGCATCGCTATGGGAATGCAGATGTTCAACTTATTACTGTATACAGCTTTGCTATGTGTTTGTGACTATAGTTGGCAGCCTTTTAGGATTTTTACAGAATTTATTTTACTATTACATATTCTTGTTTGAGGATGCATTTTTTATGCAGAGGCAGCACTTGAATTTTTTCTGACACCACTCAATCCTAAGGGGCTACCCTAGGCTAGCAAATTTGCCTCAAGGCCAAGCACCTGTTAATCATGACCTCTGTGCTAAATGTCCACCAGCTGTAGGAGTACTGCGACCTCATAGAGGGAGCTCTCACCAACTGAATAGTGGCTACTACCACATCTGACAGACCCCAGGCCATCAAGTGATCTTGTTCAGGGGCCAGGCCCAAACCTGGAGCAGGCCCCGGTTGGGATGCCCAAGGGTGCCCTGCACCTGGGACAACAAGTCCCCTCATAGTGGGAGCTGCCAGGGCTCTCCGTTCATAATGTGCTCCGAACCATAATGTGCAAGGCCACCGGGGTGCTATCAACAGAACTGTCACTCATTCTGAACTGATCTTTACCGGGACCACTGGGAGAAGGAGGAGCACATCCATCTCCAGTACAGTATGCATGACCAGAGACCTCCTTGTATTGTCCATCTGGACCAGCATGTGTTTGTTGCATAGGACTGGCAGAAAATGACACAGTCCGAGGATTACAGGCTTTAAATCCAGGACGTTGATGTACAGGGCCTGTGAGGGCGCCGTTCATCTGCCTCGGACTCCACGTCCATTGCAGACCACTCCCCAACCTTGCTAAGAGGTGTATGTTGTCATGACCACTCGGTGGCAAACTGGCCCCAGGGGCACACCGAGGGTTAAATTTTGAGGGCTCCGCCACCAATGGAGTGCCTTCCAGCACACTGGAGTGATTGTGACTCTGCATATGTGGTTGTGTCGAGGATGCATCTGGAGAGACCTGAACCACCACTGTAGAGGCCTCAATTGGAGGAGGCTGAGGGGTAGGGTCTGTGATGCAGCCGATAGGATGCCCAGCAGCTTCTGGCAAAGGGACACCCTGACGCGGGCTCTCAACCACAAGAGGGAGAGACATGCGCATATGGAAGCAACTCTCTCTGATGCCAGCATGGCAAGCATGGCAACGGAATCGAGACACAGTCCAAGGAACTGTGCCTGCTGAGTTGGCATCCTTGAACAACATGTTAGGCCCCTAGACGACTGGCTGGTCTGTTCTCACTCCAGGGAGCAGGTTCATAGCCACACAAACCTGATTCTCAGCCGTCTCTCTGAATTGGGCCTCCGGATCAATCGAGAGAAGAGACGGCTGAGAATCAGGTTTGTGTGACTCTGAATCCCGCTCCCTGGAGTGAGAACAGACCAGCCAGTTGTCTAGGGGCCTAACATGTTGTCCATGCACTTGGAGAGAGTTAAAGGAGCTAGCAACAGGCTGAAGGGAAGAACAGCAAATTCGAACACTCGGCCTTCGAAGGCGAAGCGGAGAAACTTCCTGTGTGTCTGCGTGATGGGTATGTGAAAGTAGGCATCTTTCAGATCCACTGTGGTGAACCAGTCACTGGGCTTTATTAGGAAGTATGGGGAATAGAATCCCTCGTGCTGCCCCAGAGGGGGCACTTCACAGATCACTCGCTTCTTCAGGAGAGCGGCAATTTTGACGGGAAGCGCCGAACACTGCAAAAGGTCCCTCAATCACCCACCCCCTTCCAAGGCGTGGTGTGGACGCATGTCTGAAACTGTAGGAAGTACAGATACCGATATTATTTGGAGCACCCAGGAGTCCTGGGTGAGGAGGTGCCAATTGGATAGTTGCTAGTGGGTGTAAGGGTGGGCCAAAGGCTGCTGGAAAGCCTTAGGGTCGCGGCGCTAGAGGGGGAGGGGGCGGCGGTCCACCAGCTGTCCTCCTGGCGCACGCCGTGATGGGCTTCCAGGAGCCAGGGTGTCTAGCAGGACACTGGCTGCAGAGACTGCTCTCTCTCCTAGAGGGTGCGTGTGAGCAGCTCCTCCACAGAGGGATCAAAGGTAAAGCTCGGTGAGATGGGGGCGTCCATGAGGCGCGTCCTGTCTACCTCAAGAACCCACCTCCCCTGCGACAGCTAGAGCTGGAGCCATGCTGCTGCAACGGCTGCCAAGGATCACCTGGTTGCCTTTGCCCAGTGACGCATCACAGTCACCAGAAAATCGGCTGCCGCCAACTGTCTCCGAGATAGGGGGTGGGGCCGGTGATGTTTCAGTTATTTCTGGAGGCTCGGCAAGCTGGGCAGTGTACAATGCTTACAGGCTGTCCGTGTTATGGAGGCAAGCCGCTTGGGCTCCAGCCTCGTAAGCCCTCCAGAGCAGGGTCTCCGTGGTGCAGCACTGCCTGTTTGGACAGGTCAGGTCATGAGGCTCTGCCAACAGCAGAGGAAGGGAGACCAGCACGGCTATGGTGGAGGTTACCCTCGGGAAGTCCACCAAGCCCACTTCAGCCGTACCTTGGGTCCTGGCGTAGACCTCTTCTGCATGTGCCAGGGTGGGGGACGTTGCCAGGTGGTCCCAAGTTGCTTGTAGTTCGTCCAGGAGGTCCGGAAGCAGTGGAAAAGCCCATGTGGGATGCTGCGACTGGTGCCCCCTTTTGAATCTTGATCGCAGTGGGGCGGGATCACAGGGCCAGGGGAGCTGGAGAGACTCCACAGCCCTTTGAGTTACGGCCCAAAACTCTTGGTCCTGTCCCATGGGAGCGTGCAGCGGGGGCGCCAGTCAGTGTTTGCACCAAGGGGCACACATCAACTGGGACAACGCCACGACAAGCAGAGCACCTAGCTGGACTGGCAGCTGTAAAGGCGTCTCCACCCGGCAACGTTAGTGGACACGGGGGCACTACAACACCAAACCACATGCAACCTTGCTGTTGTTTGCTGACAAATGCTGTGTATCCAGACACCAGACAAAAAAACAAAACAGCAAGCAGTCGGAATATATAAGGCACTATATAGACACGACTATTTATTTTTAAAAGCTCTATTTGTTTTTCAAAACTGAAACTGAAAGCACAGCCGG
The DNA here is from genome assembly GCF_036373705.1 of Amia ocellicauda. Lineage (NCBI taxonomy): Eukaryota > Metazoa > Chordata > Actinopteri > Amiiformes > Amiidae > Amia > Amia ocellicauda. The sequence goes on along the minus strand of NC_089851.1, from coordinate 17,232,213 downwards.
AGACCCGGTGCGCGGAAGGAACAGAATCGGGTAGCTATCAACAATAACTAACACAAAAAACAAATAGAAGACAGTGATGAACAACACAGCCGTGAAGCCAGCCAACCGAATACAGAAAGACAGGTACGGTCTTATGCACAACCAGAACACAGGGAGCTCACGTCCTCGGGTCCAGCGAAATGGAAAAAGAGGACGAACCTGCACAGACATCACGTTTTATAGAACAGGAAGTGGGAAGGGACCTGTTCTGAGTGACATGCGCAGGAGCCAATGACAGCTTTGATAGAGTGATGTTTTCAATCGGGTTCTTACGGAAGTGTGCAGAATTCCCCCCCCCCCCTTGGGCAGTGCTTCCAACTTGAAAGATCAACTTGAAACAGCTTTGTATTAATTTGTTTCAGTGGAACACAGACCCTGAATATTACATCTTAAAAGTCTGAATACCAGATGAATACTATAAATTTTTGCTTTTCTTTATAATAAAACATTGCATCCTCACAGCACAGACTATGCTACTAGTGTAAAATTAATATCAGGGATATGCACTAACACATACAATCTTTGTGTAACAATAAACCTTAATTAATCTAAATAATCCACTTGGTGTATTTGGTTAAAATATAGACAGAGGATTTTAAATATATAACATTGGTAGACACTAAATTATGCTTTTCTTAAATAGTGTATGGGAAGAGGCTTCAAGTTGTTTGAATTGAACCACATGCATTGCTATGAACCTCAAAGAGAGATTAAATTAGAATACAGTCTCGAAAGGTTAATAGACTTTGAAGAAAGAACAGCCTTTAGAAATTTTGAAAAATCAAACAAAACAAAAAACACCAGTAATGGGAAACTGGATATGAATGCACAGTGTTGTCAGTCAGTATAATTGTAACTCCCTGCAGGAGCACCTTTTAGTAGTACATGAGAGATCAATAATTGGATTCCCATAAACACTCTATGAATATGCAGTGCATTGTGTATTTTCATCCTTTAAAAGTGAAAAAAGGCAGAATTAACAATATCAGAAATATAACCAAAATAATGATTTTTAAAGTAAAATTTCCAGCTTCTCATTAAATTAAACACCTTATTTTTTTAATTGTTAATATGTCATGTATCTATGTTTATCATCAATGTACTATTTGCATTCAGAACGGCCTGACCCAATGTACCCTTAAAGTGATTTGGTGCACCACAGGATACATTCTTACAGTCATGTGTCATTACTCTTAAATCTGGCATTGTTTCCCAGAGTATACATTTCTTATTTGTATCTATGCAAAATCTCAGGCTCCTTTTTCTTAAGTAAAAAACAGTTTGGACTGTTTGCTAACATTGTCTGTCAGTGTGCTGTGTGTGTTTTATAAGTGCTTTAGGTTTATAGAGAGGGAAGGTGAGGTAGGTTTTTATATACATAGGGTTTTATTTTGTTTTGTTTTGTCGTTTTCCTCTGGCACCATTTGCACCATATCTCCCTGCCTTGTATATTTGTTTTCCATAAGAACCCTGTTTGCTCAATGAGACCAGCACTGCAGTCACCCCCTCACCATGCCACAATTGTTGCATTGTTATTTAAATAGGTTCCTTATTTAATTTTTAAACCAGTCAGAAAATATTTTATTCAGTACAGGTCATTGTGATGCTGAGCTCACTGGGTATCAATTTAACTGCCAATCTGACATCACCAAAGTTGGCTATTTAAAAACAAATGCTCCCACATGAATATCTAAACTGAATAGATTGTGAAACTTGTATCTATTGTAAATTGTAAATCGTGACTCATTATATTTACTTAGCTCCTATTTTCCCTTCCAAAATCAGCCCCAAACTTTAATGTTGCAACCTATATTGTTTACATGAACTACTCAGTATTTGGACAATCTCTTACCTGGTTTTCTGACATTACCTCTTTTCCTTGAAGCTGAAAAGCTCAAATGTTATTTAATCTGCCCTTAATACTCTTCTGCATTATTCATCATATTTTATCTATTTCCACTGAGCAGAGGTAAGTCCATTTCTTCAGTTCATTCCTCAACTCTTTCTTAGGCTTAGATCCAGTAGCTCATTTCCCAAGCTTTTCTGCTGCTGGCTTTTCAGAGTTTCTCATCACTTGCTGGTCTGAAAGATGTATTCAGCCTTCTGTCTGACACAGAAAACTATCCACTTTTACAAAAGGGTAATAGTTTAATGGGACAACTATTAGTTGCCTTGGGTAAGGGCATCTGCTAATACATAATAATAATATAATAGCTGTATGTCATAACTGTATATAATAGTAAGGATGTCTACTAATAAATATGGAATATATAATTAAATACATACATAATGAAGGTATTGTAAAATTGCAGTATGAATGATTCCCTTTCATTTTTACTGTACAAAAGGACAGTGGCTTGTAATTTTGTAAAGTGCTTCTATCAAAGATTACGTAGCTTCTTGTTGAAATTTCACTTGCAGTTGCATAGTTTTCCGTGATACTAATTATGTTATATGAATATGCAACCCATTGAATAATACAATATAAATATAATCTAATACCTAATCTAATTATCCATGTAAACAATACATTAACCATTACTGATATTGATCTGCTGATGTTTACAAAGAAAGAAAGTATGGCAAAAATTATATTTACAGTACTGTGCAAAAGTTTTAGGGAGGTGTGAAAAAATGCTGTAAAGTAAGAATGCTTTCAAAAATAGACATGTTAATAGATTATATTTATCAATTAACAAAATGCAAAGTGAGTGAACAGAAGAAAAATCTACATCAAATCCATATTTGGTGTGACCACCCTTTGCCTTCAAAACAGCATCAGTTCTTCTATGTACACTTGCACAAAGTCAGGGATTTTGAAGGCATATAGTCAGGTGTATGATTAAACAATTATACCAAACAGGTGCTAATGATAATCAATTCAATATGTAGCATGAAACACAATCATTAACTTGAAACTAATTAACAGAAACAGCTGTGTAGGAGGAATAAAACTGGGTGAGGAACAGCCAAACTCAGCAAACAAGGTGAGGTTGTTGAAGACAGTTTACGGTCAAAAGTCATACACCATGGCAAGACACAAGGTAGTTATACTGCATCAGCAAGGTCTCTCCCAGGCAGAAATGTCAAGGCAGACAGGGGTTTCCAGATGTGCTGTCCAAGCTCTTTTGAAGAAGCACAAAGATAATGGCAACGTTGAGGACCGTAGACCCAGTGATCGCCAAAGGAAATTTACTGCAGCAGATTATTATTATTATTTTTATTTCTTGGCAGATGCCCTTATCCAGGGCGACTTACAGCATAAGTGCAAAAATACAGTAAGTACAAGGCATCAATCATTACAAATTCAATTTAACTAAAACATAGCAATTCAAAATACATTTTACAAATTCCAATTTACAATTTACACAAGTACAGTAAGTGAGGTCCTACATCCTGGATGGTGAAAGCTAAGTGCTGTCAAGATGTAGGGTCACAGTCAGGGGTTATGGGAAAGGGAGCAAGGAGGAAAACAATCAAGAACGCAAGAAGCATAATAAAAACTGTGAAGTGCTATCTAGCAGGGATAAAAGGACTAATATTATAAGTAGAGTCTGAAAAGATGTGTCCTGAGTAAGCGCCGGAATGAGGTCAAGGACTCTGCTGTTTTGACTTCGGTGGGCAAGGTCGTTCCACCATTTAGGGGCCAGGGATGAGAAGGAGTGGCTCTGGAGGAAGGAGAGTGGAGAGGAGGCAGAGTTAGTCTTCTGGCACTGGAGGAGCGCAGTGGTCTGGAGGGGATGTATGGAGAGACGAGATGAAAGACACATCATGCTTACTTCGCTTCGCAATCGGAAGATGTCCAACAGTGCCATCAGCTCAGAATTGGCAGAAAACAGTGGGACCCTGGTACACCCATCTACTGTCCGGAGAAGTCTGGTCAGAAGTGGCCTTCATGGAAGACTTGCGGCCAAAAAGCCATACCTCCGACGTGGCAACAAGGCCAAGCATTGCAACTATGCACGAAAACACAGGAACTGGGGTGCAGAACAATGGCAGCAGGTGCTCTGGACTGATGAGTCAAACTTTGAAATATTTGGCTGTAGCAAAAGGCAGTTTTATCGCCGAAGGGCTGGAGAGCGGTACACGAATGAGTGTCTGCAGGCAACAGTGAAGCATGGTGGAGGTTCCTTGCAAGTTTGGGGCTGCCTTTCTGCTAATGGATTTGGGAATTTGGTCAGAATTAATGGTCTCCTCAATGCTGAGAAGTACAGGCAGATACTTATCCATCATGCAATACCATCAGGGAGGCATCTGATTGGCCCCAAATTTATTCTGCAGCATAACAATGACCCCAAACATACAGCGACAGTCATTAAGAACTATCTTCAGCGTAAAGATGAACAAGGAGTCCTGGAAGTGATGGTATGGCCCCCACAGAGCCCTGATCTCAACATCATCGAGTCTGTCTGGGATTACATGAAGAGAGAGAAGCAACTGAGGCTGCCTAAATCCATAGAAGAGCTGTGATTAGTTCTGCAAGATGTTTGGGCCAACCTACCTGCCAAGTTTCTTCACAAACTGTGTGCAAATGTAACTAGAAGAATTGATGCTGTTTTGAAGGCAAAGGGTGATCACACCAAATATGGATTTGATGTAGATGTTTCTTCTGTTCACTCACTTTGCATTTAGCTAATTGATAAATATAAAAATGTCTATTAACATGTCTATTTTTGAAAGCATTCTTACTTTACAGTATTTTTTCACACCTGCCTAAAACATTTGCACAGTACTATATATATTATTTTTTCTTTCATGAAGGTTATAAAGAAATTAGGGCTGTCAAAATTAACACATTAATAACGCTTTAACGCAAATTCATTTTAATGGCACTAATTTTATTAATGCACGATTAATGCAACGTGCATTTTGACCCATAGCCTAGCCCGTAGTTGGAGAAATGGAGATGCATCCATAGCGAGCCATAAGACAGGAAAGGATGCAGCAGCAAAAAGAAATGGAGAAAGAAAAAGGTCTTCTGAATGGAAAATTCATATACAAAACGATGTCTGAAGTTGTCTGCATTGATTGTCGATGTGAATTAAGTTATCACCGCAGCACGTCGAGTTTAAAATATCACTTGATGGCGAAGCATACAACTGATGCAGAGAGCTCTCCTCCCCCTCGCCAAAGGCAGACCACACTAGATAATTTGTAGTGGAGACGGATGGACAACTCCACAAGCAATAGACTCACCACAGCGATAACTAAATGGGTGGATAAATAACTAAATGTAAACAGGCTTGTGTAAGTAAATTGCTGACTGCAAAGAAAGAGAAGTAATGGGAACCTGGTATTTCTATGTTATTTTTTTCATGTGTCTAATAGACATGAACAAGTTCTTTGAAAAACATCTATGACCTTTGAAACATGTCTAGTCTTCATGCTCTATGTTGAGTATGGTTTCACTAATAATAACATAGATTTGCATAAAGCATCCATATTTGTCCATGCCCATGTTGATTAGAGTACTTGAAAAGTATTAATTTATGGTACATTTAGAACAGATAAAAATGTGCGATTAAATTGAGATTAATCACGAGTTAACTCATGACAATCATGCGATTAATCACGATTAAATATTTTAATTGATTGACAGCCCTAAAAGAAATACATATGCATGAAAAACTCTTAGTAAATGTATGGTCCAGACTTTAATCTAGAATTTTGAAAATTTGAAAATTAAACCTCTTGGTCACACAGCTTGACTGGCTGGTTGATTCAATTTTCTGTATGACACAGGCGGAATTTGGGTGGTTTCTCCAATTTTTCTTCAATACCTTTGGCTAGGATTCAGTTTAGCCTGCAGACTAAATACATACATTAAGTATACATTTTACATTTTAATTTTGGGGAATTGATTCAAGACATAGGAAACCTGTGATGTTTCATGTTTCAGCATTCATTTACACCAACTTTGTAATGCTAAAATGCTTTGCAAACTATACAAGTAAACCATTCTGCACCACACCCATCAGATTCAGCTTCTAATTTTTGCATATTTCCCTAACCAAGTGTGCTAAGTTTTGCCTTGGAAAGTATATAGAAATTTGCATGGGATTATGTTTGTTGTGTTCCAGGCTGGCAACACTTCTACTTTTAATTAATCTCTACAAATCTATGCATCAAGCTTGTGTATGAAAACCTTAATTTCCTTAAGTATATAAACTAGATAAATAGCATCATCATCAGGTGTTTTAAAGGTCTTATGGCCACTAAAAAACTAGAAACATATTATCACTAACAGATCAGCTCTTAGATTTTGCATTTTATATTAGTATGTCATCTGTCCTGTTCTGGAGATTATTTTTTTATTCATTGTAAATATGCATATGTGCATGACTGATGAATGAGCACTTCAAACTTGTTAGGAGTATGAGCAGGATGGATTTCAGTGACATTGACTTCCAGCACTCTGAGTCACTAAGGTTATGTGTATTTATGATATGAAGCCCGATTTAGATTCAAATGCTCTTGATCACTGACCTTTGTCTGGGTATTCATTTGTATTTTGCACTGTTGCAAATGTGTTCAGAATTATAGATCTGCCACCATGCTGGTTGACAGGTAAATATATTTTTTCTGGCTTACATTGCATAAAATACAGTTCGGCTATTTACAATGATAGGTGCGTGCGTGCATGTGTGCGTGCATGCATGCGTGCGTGTCAGTAATATGTTTTTTGTTGATTTTTTCCTGATATTTCTCCCTAGATAAATGTTTCTCTTCTTTACAATATTTCTACTTCATCCTACTGTTTTTCTTTCCCAGGTTGCTAATTAGAGGGTTGACAATTTATTTTTTGTCCAGTTGTTTTTCTAATGTAACCGCTACAATGGGATTTTCTAAAGAAATAATCAAAGGAAGAATGTTGTCTTGTTCTTATCATCATCACCCTATGGACTTTAGAAAAGTATGGTTATTGTATGAGAGTTCATTCATATCTGATGCTTTATTATATCTCAACTACCCCTCTAGACCGGCAGACTGAGAATTTCAAAGTTGTAATAAAATATTTTTCAAATTTCAAGTGAGACTGTTTTTAAAATGGAACATTGCAAATCATCTTATAAAAAATAATCTAGTGTGGAGGTATGCTCTTTTATATTCATTGAAAAATTATTTGTGAGTCACTTTTTCAACAACCTAGATATTGCCTGAGTGAAATATTGATGAAGGAACTCAGGAAAGCTTCCAAAAAATAACTCATACACGCTCTACACACTTTCAATTCACAGATTTATTTTTATGTTGGTTGCATGTTTTAGAAGAAAAGGCTGATATTTAAACAGTACAGGTGTGCAGAAGAGGTAATGTGCTCAATTACTAATTGAATGCGCCAATTAAATTAAATGCCAATTAAATGTGACGACTCTTGTCAGGAGCATGATACATTACAGTACAGATGTATATATTTTGTGATTAAATTTGTTACAAAAAACTTTTGGAAACAAATCTATTACTTGGGATGTATAATTTCTCTTTCCAAAAATTATAAATAGAATCCACCCCGCAAATTATAAAAACAAGTCAAGGAACAAAGGAACACAGTGCTGATAGGAAAACAATACCATACCTGTAAACACTTAATTGTGGGAAAAGCAAAGTAACATTGATGATAATCATACAGAATATGTCTTGGATAAAAGAAAGCAGCCTAAAGATGTCAAATAATAGTAAACTCGTTACGATATCAATAATTTGAGTTCCAATGCTCCTATAATTGAATATCTCAATTTTACATTTTATGTCTGACTGCATGGAAATGTTTATACATGGCATCAATTACTAATAAAAGCTATAATTTCCCCTTTTTGGATAGAACAATCCTTACATTAGGAAAATACCAAAACCAACCTTGAGCTGACTTTGATTTTACATTTTATATCTCCACTTGACTGTGCTCTATTTGTAACTATTTGTAAGTTTTTAATGTTGACAATGTTTTGATAATTGTATTTATTACTGTGATTTTCAGGGCTTTTAGTTATTAGTTTTTTATGCAATCAATTTAAAAGATATGTATTAGTGTCATGAGGTAATGGTTGAGATGGGATGAATAAGCAATTAAAATATGAAAATTTGGAATAATTGCCAACCGCAGAAAGCACTTCAGACTTGATACAGAACTATAAAGAATACAAATGAAGATATAGTTTGCTGGCTTCTCGAGACATTGAAACCAACTATTTATCATGCACAAACCTTACTTTCCTCTTCCTTCTTCTTTTATACCCTTTGTGTGTGTCCTCCTTCGGCCCCACCTTTCCACAAGATTTGTCCCGTGATTAACCCTTTCATTACCTAAATTAGGAGCTGTGGCATGCTCCAATATAATGGTTTAGTTAATGGTCTTTATCTTGAGATACTGGTAGATAAATGAAAACCCCAATCACAGGAGCAGTGGATAAATCATTTGTAAGTCTTTGAGAAGATGAAACTTAAAAGGAAGGGTATAATTCCTCAATGATTTCCTTTTTGGCAACAGATCATGGAAGAACTATGTTTATGGAGCATGTCTATTTTTTTAGCAATAGCCCAGCAGTTAAATTAGTAGGTGCAGCTTTATATGTAGATGATGAAGGGAGGTGGCAGATGGCAGAGAGGAATACTGGAAGGAGGCACTGATGTTGACACTGTGTGAGGTCCCTGGAGATCCTAAGACTGATGATGACAGTAGCAGATCATAGTTAACCCTATTTTGAAAGATCAGATTACATGTAGGAGCTGAGAGAAGATTGAATCTTAAAAACAACTATTTTTATTACCCAAATAATTTACCAGTAATTTCAGTAGTTTATTGGCCAGTAACTACATCTTGAAGTCGAGTGCCAACAGTTGGGAAACAGAAGGTAGTCGATACTAGCAGAGGATAAACAGCAATGGGCTTCATTAGGGCTCATCATTCACAGAATGGCAGGAAAGGTTAGGAGGAAGGCTTCAGCCGACGATGGGAAACGGATGCCTTGGAAATAACAGACAGTAAGTGGCAGGTTAAAAAGGTTGGTGCAGCAGCAGACTGTAAGCATGCAGTGATATTAACACTGAGATGATGATTATATGTATTTATACATTGGTTAGTTATGGGATGAGTTGTTGGGTGATTAATAACTTCTCTCTTGAACACTAATTTCTACATTTAATTTTGAACCTGCAGCAGCAAATTAATTTTAATTAAAAAAAAAAAACACCCATATGAACTAGGAGAATGTGCTGTGCTAAGGGAATCCCCTAGGAAAACATGAATGACACACATTCCAGATATGTATCTTGAAAGCAGCCATTTAATAGAACTTTGGGAATAGTTTTTCCATTGTTTTTAATCACTGTCCTTTACAGTAATTATAAAATGCATTACTTTCTCAATTTCTCAGAAGCATTGCTAAATTGTATTGGACATAAAACTGAATCTCACTTTTAATTCTGTATTAGTAAATTAAAATTATCTATGCTGCATATAATTGCATGTGCAGTATGAAAATCAGCTTTAATAATTATGTGCCTTGACCTTATTCAAAGCACTTTAGTTTCCTCCTGACAAATCACAATCTAATCCTTTATCTTCACATGAAATGAAAGCTGCAATTAGGCATACACAGTGCTAATTAAACAACTTGGAGAGAGCTACCTCTTGTGTTTTTTTTTACTAGTTTCAGTTCCAGTATCTGAAATGTTTAATATATATATTTTTTTATTTTGTGCATATTTTGCAAAATTCTGAGTGGTTAGTAAGATTAGTTTTTCTCTCGTATTCACAAATGTATTTACCATACACCCCCTTAAACTGGTATGCAACGGAAATGGGCAAGTGCTATGATAGACCTCCTAAGTGGCTCAGTCTGTAAAATTCATAATTTGGAGTGCTGGTTCAAATCTGGACTTTATCACTTATGACTGTGATTAGTGTTTCCAATGGGGCTGTGCTGGTCAAGCTGCCAGTCCCTTTGAGTTTGATCTGCTTATTTACTGCTTTTCCAACCTCAGGTGTGATGGAGAAAAACCCCTTTTAGAGCAATATAAATGAATAAGACCTTTCAACAGAAAAAAAAAAAAAATCATAGCCAAATTTATATTAAGCAGATTTACACTACCGGTCAAAAGTTTTAGAACACCTCAATTTTTCTTTTTTTTTTAATTGAAATTTAAGTAGTTCAAGTCCAGTGAATAACCTGAAATGGTACAGTGTAAGCGGTAAACTGCCAGAGGTTAAAAAAAAGTTTAGGTTACCAACAACTGACAAGTACATTTCAAAGTTATATACTGTGTTACTTAACCCTCTTAAGCATTATTTGGCAGTGTTACACGCAGCTCCTGTGCATAGAAGTTATACTGTATTCCTACAATGTGCACATCATTTGTAAACTCATTTCTCTTGGCTACCAGTGCGTTTCATTCTAAAATGCATCTGATTTACAGTTTCCGTATCGTCCGCCCTCATTCAGAGCCCGGGGGATAAACGCGCAGTCTGCTCCAGGGGGCAGACTGCGCAATACAAAGTGCAATAATACAGTGCAATTCAAGGCATAATACATTTTACAAATTCACAATTTACACAAGTGTATACGAGATATACAGTAAACAATATATACGGTCTTACATCCTAGAATGAAAAAGCTGATAAGTGCTGACAAGATTTTATGTCAAAGTTAAGGGCTGAGGGAAAGGGAGCATAGGGGAAATCAAAATAAACAATACAAGTGCAAGTGCAAAGGCAAGAGTATGAAAAAACGTTGTATAAGTGCAATCTTACAGGAGAATAAATTACTAAATTACAAGTACTGTCTGAAAAGATGTCTTGAGTAAGTGCTGGAAGGAGGTCAAGGACTCTGCTGTTTTGACTTCAGTGGGAAGGTCGTTCCACCAGGGATGAGAAGGAGCAGCTCTGGAGGAAGGAGAGTGGAGAGGAGGCAGAGTTAGTCTTCTGGCACTGGAAGACCGCAGCGGTCTGGAGGGGATGTATGGAGAGACGAGGGTCTGAAGGTAACTTGGTGCAGTGTGGTCGAGACAGCGGTAGGTGAGGGTCAGTGTCTTAAACTGAATGTGTGCCGGTATTGGGAGCCAGTGGAGTAGCGTGTGCGAATCGGGGCAGAGAGAATATCAGACGAGCTGCAGAGTTCTGGATGAGCTGGAGCGGGTGGGTAGTAGTTGCAGGCAGGCCGGTCAGGATGGAGTTGCAGTAGTCCAGGTGGGAGAGGACCAGGGACTGGATGAGCAATTGAGTCGAGTAGTTGGTGAGGAGGGGTTAGATTTGGCATATGTTGCTCAGAAAGAATCTGCAGGTGCGTCTCAGCGCAGAGATGTGCTGGGTGTAGGAGAGCGCAGGATTGAGGGTGACTCCTAGATTTTTAGTGGAAGAAGAGGGAGAGAGTGTCGTAGGTTCCAAGGGGATGGAGATGGAGAGGTCAGCAGAAGGTGAGGAAGAGGAGGGGAAAGAAGAGATCAGATTTGGAGAGGTTGAGCTTGAGGTGGTGTGAGTGCATCCAGGCCAAGATAGCAGACAAACAGGAAGAGATGCGAGAGGGGATGAGAAGGTCAGAAGAGGGAAAAGACAGGAAGATCTGGGCATCATCTGCATGGTAAAATGGTAAGTGAATCCATGGGATGTGATGAGGGTGCCCAGGGATCGAGTGTAGAGAAAGAACAGGAGAGGGCCCAGGACGGAGCCTTGGGGTACGCCTGTGAGGAGAGGTTGGGGGTGGATGAGGAACCTCGCCATGTCACTTGGTAGGTCCGGTCATTGAGGTAGGAGGAGAACCAGGTGAGAGCAGTCCCAGAGATTCCAAGGTCAGTGAGGCAGGAGAGGAGGATGGAGTGATCGACAGTGTCAAATGCTGCAGAAGGAGGTAAAATCATCTGCAGAGAGAGAGGAAGGAGGAGGAAGAGGAGGAGAAGGAGGGGGAGGGGGGGTGAAGAGGGAGGAGAAGGTGAAGTAGAGTTTGCTGGGCTTGAAAGAGGATTCAAAGAGTGATTGGAAGTAAGACTTCTTGGCTGAGGTGAGTGTGGAGGAGAATGTGGAAAGTAGAGAGCGGTAGGGCAGCTGGGAGTTTGGACCTCTATCTAAATGGAGAGAGAGAAGCAACTGAGGCTGCCTAAATCCACAGAAGAACTGTGGTTAGTTCTCCAAGATGTTTGGGCCAACCTACCTGCCGAGTTCCTTAAAAAACTGTGTGCAAGTGTACCTAGAAAAATTGATGCTGTTTTGAAGGCAAAGGGTGGTCACACCAAATATTGATTTAATGTAGATTTTTCTTCTGTTCACTCACTTTGCATTTTGTTAACTGATAAATATAATCTATTAACATGTCTATTTGTGAAAGCATTCTTACTTTACAGCATTTTTCACACCTGCCTAAAACTTTTGCACAGTACTGTATATAAGTATAAACTCAGTATAGCAATATTGCCTTACCTTCTATATTAGCCTAAATTAATGACATTGCTATATTAATAATCTTGCACATGAACTTTATTGATACCTTACTAAACCTATAAAACAGGCACATGTAAGCGGTTTATACTGTAGCATTTACATATCTTACAGTGAAATACATATAAATGGGAAACTAAATCTACATCACTGTTCGCAAACTATACTGAGTGGCCACTGTATTAGAAACATCAATAATAACAAATTGCTCTCCCTTTTGCCCTCAGAACAGCCTGAATTAATTGGGGCACGGACTCAATAAGGTGTCAATAGCACATCACAGAGATGCTGGCCCATATCGACTCCTTTGCTTTTCTTCTGTATTCCGAATAGCTCTTTTCATCTCATCTCACAGATACTTGATTGGATGAGATCTGGTGACTGGGGAGGCCACTGCATTAAGCTGAATATACTGTCATGTTCCCAGAACCATTCCTGACAATCCTGGCCTTGTGGCATGGAGCATCATCCTGCTGAAAGAAGTGAATATTTTGTGACAAGTGTAAGTCTGCTGGAGTAAAGGTCTTTGCTTTGAAGACCTAGACATAAGGATAGAGGAGATGCCTCTATGTTGAGGTTCTGGTCTTTAATACCTACCTCTGATAAAGTAATGTGCTCATAATCAGGGATGGGCAGTATTTATGATACATGTATTTAAAATACGTATTTCGAATACAAAACAGGATTTTGTAATTTGTATTTGATAGGGTTGATGAAAATGGCTTCATATTTTGTAGCAAAATACTTTAGTGTGTTGTATTTTGTAGTTTAAAAATACTGTAAAATACTTTGTGAGAAGTCTACATGATGACATCATAAAAATGCTGCCTCTGATTGGTGCCTACTCAGTAATTTGCCCATACTTGTTGAGATCAGAACAGAAAATTGTCCATACCCGAAGAAGAAGGTCTAGGTGAGAAATGTGTAGGTTGCCAGCTTTCCATCGATTTTTAGCATAAATTGCTACAATTTTTAACAGTTCATGTTAAGTTTTGTTGTTCGTTTTAGTAGCCTAGGCTAAATCATTAAGCAATTTACATAATGTTCTTGCTAACTATTTGACCTGAGTAGCAGCCCTCAGAGTTAACGTTAGCTTGCTACTTTCAGCCTATGTTAAGTTTTCATCGATTGTGCACGAATATATAATAATAAAGCGTTTCAGTGTTGTACAACATTACATTATAATGCCATGATATGTTGTAACTTATTAAATGCACACACGTGTGCCTTATTGTCATTAACAACGTTGTGCTGCAACGCCTTCTTATGAATGACTTGTCATTGAGTCAATGTTGCTGATGCAAAGTAGGTCCTTCATTACCAAACACCAAGTAACTAAATTAGGATACAATTATGAGTCATTAGCAAACTGTTAGTTAAACATTAAACTGTTGGTTACTTTAAAACTAACCTTCATCTGGGTGAATGTGAATATTTGATCTGTTAACTGGTTGCATACAGTGAGGGAAAAAAGTATTTGATCCCCTGCTGATTTTGTACGTTATAAATTGATTTGCATGTTAATGAGGAAATAAGTATTTGATCCCCTATCAATCAGCAAGATTTCTGGCTCCCAGGTGTCTTTTATACAGGTAACGAGCTGAGATAAGGAGCACTCTCTTAAAGGGAGTGCTCCTAATCTCAGCTCGTTACCTGTATAAAAGATACCTGTCCACAGAAGCAATCAATCAATCAGATTCCAAACTCTCCACCATGGCCAAGACCAAAGAACTGTCCAAGGATGTCAGGGACAAGATTGTAGACCTACACAAGGCTGGAATGGGCTACAAGACCATCGCCAAGCAGCTTGGTGAGAAGGTGACAACAGTTGGTGCGATTATTCGCAAATGGAAGAAACACAAAACAACTGTCAGTCTCCCTCGGTCTGGGGCTCCATTCAAGATCTCACCTCATGGAGTTTTAATGATCATGAGAACGGTGAGGAATCAGCCCAGAACTACACGGGAGGATCTTGTTAATGATCTCAAGGCAGCTGGGACCATAGTCACCAAGAAAACAATTGGTAACACACTACGCCGTGAAGGACTGAAATCCTGCAGCGCCCGCAAGGTCCCCCTGCTCAAGAAAGCACATGTGCAGGCCCGTCTGAAGTTTGCCAATGAACATCTGAATGATTCAGAGGAGATCTGGGTGAAAGTGTTGTGGTCAGATGAGACCAAAATCGAGCTCTTTGGCATCAACTCAACTCGCCATGTTTGGAGGAGGAGGAATGACCCCAAGAACACCATCCCCACCGTCAAACATGGAGGTGGAAACATTATGCTTTGGGGGTGTTTTTCTGCTAAGGGGACAGGACAACTGCACCGCATCAAAGGGATGATGGACGGGGCCATGTACCGTCAAATCTTGGGTGAGAACCTCCTTCCCTCAGCCAGGGCATTGAAAATGGGTCGTGGATGTGTATTCCAGCATGACAATGACCCAAAACACACAGCCAAGGCAACAAAGGAGTGGCTCAAGAAGAAGCCCATTAAGGTCCTGGAGTGGCCTAGCCAGCCTCCAGACCTTAATCCCATAGAAAATCTGTGGAGGGAGCTGAAGGTTTGAGTTGCCAAATGTCAACCTCGAAACCTTAATGACTTGGAGAAGATCTGCAAAGAGGAGTGGGACAAAATCCCTCCTGAGATGTGTACAAACCTGGTGGCCAACTACAAGAAACGTCTGACCTCTGTGATTGCCAACAAGGGTTTTGCCACCAAGTACTAAGTCGAAGGGGTCAAATACTTATTTCCCTCATTAACATGCAAATCAATTTATAACTTTTTTGAAATGTGTTTTTCTGGATTTTTTTGTTGTTATTCTGTCTCTCACTGTTAAAATACACCTACCATTAAAATTATAGACTGATAATTTCTTTGTCAGTGGGCAAACGTACAAAATCAGCAGGGGATGAAATACTTTTTTCCCTCACTGTATGTCAGATTTATCGCATGACTCGTTAGGCAGAGAAAAGCTGTTGCTATCAAACATTGTCTACTTAATCAACTGAGTCAGTGTACTTGTGGCCTGCTCCCAACAACCTCTTCCAGAGCCTAGGTTGCATCCCAGCAACCAACCCTCTAACAAGCTCAGCAGTCGTCATGGTTACTACCTGCTGCATATCCAACTCTACATCACAGCATTTCCTGTTCCCTTCTCTGCACTGTGCTTCTTTGTTTCCTGTTATTGTTGGCTATATTTTGCTGACAGTTCTTCCACAATCTATATAAAACCTTGTCAGCACTGCCGATTTAATTAAAAAGACGTTCCACTCATAAATAAATAATAAAATAAATACAATAATATAAAAAAGCTTTCATTACACATGAAAAGAATAGTCTCTAAATACTGAATTAACTTAATCCCTCAGGCAATTAAAGAATCCCAGCTATTCAGGCATGAATAGGATTGTGTTTGTTTGTTGGTTTAAGCACAGGGATTTAAATTGAAAATGAGTGATGCATTTCATATTTTGAGACTACAAACAGATGGCAAATTTGTCATTCTCACTCATTTTAAAAACATTTAGTCCAAGAAAAACTTAATGAAAAGGCTGTACCCACTCTAATAAATGGGGAGGTATTGAACAAAATTGCCAATATCTGGACAGTAATAAACACAAACCTTTTTTTATTATTAAGACTACTGGATAATCTAATGGATAATGTATGGCACCACGAGACCCTGCATAGATCAGGCATCCCTCCAAACTGGATGACTGAGCAAGAAGGAGACAATGGGAACTTTGCAGGAGCTACAGGCTTTTATGGCCAAGAGTGGTCAAAGTGTGTATGTGATAACACTATTGCAAGCACTCCACAAACCTGGCCTGCATGGTACTCAAGAAAGCCGACATTGAATCCCATTTGAAGTATGCAAAAAATCACAAAGATTCTGCAGCCATGTGGTAACATTTTTTTTGTGGTCTGACGAAACTAAAATGGAAGTTATCTTTCAAGTCAGAAGCACTGCCCAAGGGGGAGGGGTTAGTGCTCACTTCCGTAGGAACATTATCGAAAACATCAATATCAAAGCTGGCATTTGCCTCTGCACATGTCACTCAAAACAGGTCCCTTCCCACTTACATCTGCGCAGGTTCGTCCTCTTTTGCCATTTCGCTGTACCCTAGAATGTGAGGTTTCTGTGTCTGTGTGTTGCATTAGACCTTAAAATCTGTGTATTTCAGCTGGCTGGTTTCACTAATAGTGTTGTTCACCACCTTGTCTTATTAGTTATATATATAGCTAAGTCCGATTCTGTCTGTCCGCGCACCGGAGCTCCAGCTGCGCTTTCGGTTTCAGTTTCAGTTCACAAATAGAGCATTTAAAAATAATAGTGTTAATATAGTGCCCCAACCCCCCCACGTTCCAGGTTCAAGAGGGAGCACTGGCCGCAGCAGCACGAGGGTACAACCTACATGGTTCTAGGGTCACGCTCGACCTAACCCTGCATTCATCCTGACAGGAGGAACAGGTCAACAGGCCTATTGAGTTGATAGTTTTTCATCCTCCTTCCTTCTCTTTGGAGAAAGAGAGTCAGCTTCACCTGCTCTGCCCTGTGCGGGCCCTCAGGTTCTATTTGGAATGCACTAAGGACATTAGGAGCTTGGACCAATTGTTTGTGTCTTATGGAGTGTGGACACAGGGCCAGGTGCTTTCAAAGCAGTGCCTCTCGCATTGGATTGTGGACACTATTACCATGGCCTACGAGTCCACCGGGACTACGGTGTCTGAACACCTGGTGGCCCACTCGACTCGAGGCATTGCCATATCATTGGCCCTTCTTCAAGGTGCCCCCTTGGCAGACATTTGTGTGGTTGCAGCTTGGGCTTCACCACTTACATTTGTCCGGTTCTACAGGTTGTATGTGATGGGACTGTTAAGCGCATCCTGATGGAGCTATGCGAGCCCTTTCTTTCTCTTTCACTGGACTATGCCTTCCAGTCGAGCACCCACGCGAGTTGCTCCTGGACTTGCTGACAGCCTGTCAATGTGATCCCAGGGTCTGTCATGCGGCCTTCGGGTACATTGCCTTACGAGGCCGCCCTGTATACAGTTTGTTCATTATTGCATTGTGTTGCGGTGGTGCATGGGTCTGGCTTGTACCCCGCTATATATATTACGTGTAAACAGCAGGACTGTGGCTTGTGTAGACTGGAGCTCTCTGCCGCTGTTCCCAGCTGCCTTGCTGTTGTATAGTTTCCTGGTCAGAGGGTCTGTGGCCCGCTCTGTCTGTGTGCCATAGAGCAAGAGACCGCTGCTGCTGTCCTCAGCGGTAAGCACTTGAGTGGGCTCTTGTGTTCCGCTGTGTACATGGTTAATTTGTCAGCACAGTAGAGCTAATGTTGTCCTGCGTTAGCTGGTCTAATCAGCAGGTGTCAACTGCTCCTGTGTTCTGTGGGTGACGCATGAGTTGGTTCCTGCGCCCCCGTGGTGTATATAGTTTGTTTGTACGACATTGTAGAGCTGGTGTGGCCTCGCTCCTTGCTGGGCTAGTGGCACAAGCGGCCAATGCTCCCATGTTATGCGGAGAGTACATGAACGGTTTTCCTGCACACTGCAATGTTTGGTTTGTTTATCATGGTAGAGCCTGCTATTGTCCTGCATTAGCTGCGCTAATAGGTGACAACTGCTCTTGTGTTACGTGGTGGTGCATGATCTGCGTCCTGCGTCCTGCACCCTGCGATGTGTATAGTTGTTATGACAGGACAGTGGAGCTGGATGCTCTGTACCGTTCAGTGAACGTGATTTCTCCTGTGCCGCGCGGAGGCAGCATGAATGTCCAGCTGCGGCTACTCAGTTGACTAGCCAGCTGTGTGTTATTCAGAGGATCTGTGGCCCCGCTCCTGCAGGATCATGGGTTCACTACCACGTTAATGATCGGAGTGCAAACAAGTTGCCTTATTGCCCAAACCATATATTCTGCAAGTAGATATATGGCCTCGCTCGCTCCCCGATATAGAGCCCCCACACTGCAGGTTTTATTTTGAAGAAATCACACAGCCGGGAGTTTCCCTTCAATAACTCAGACTGGAGAGGTAGAGTGTGTTGATCAGAGAAGTTTATTCATACACAAGCTGGCTTGGGAGAATCCCACACAGAGGCAGTCTCAGTGTGGAATTAAACTTTTGAGAAAACTACAGTCAGTCATAGTTATACACAAATGCTTATGACGCGACAGACTTCTGTCCACTCCTGAAGAGGCACGGCTGGCAGTTTTAGATGTTCTGAGGGTCTGTTACACCTTGTTGCTGGGGTGTAGACAGTGTGGGCAGACTTGTCTCATGTTGGCACTACATGAGACATGACACATATAGATAATTATGGCGTATATAATCTTTCAGTTCCTCCTTAGCTGCAGAGCTCATAGCACACATACACATTCAGGAAAACAACTCCATATAAGGCATTTCTCATTGATACTTCCTCTTTTCGTAGAAATACTTTTAAACGCTTTTCGTTCCCGTTTTACTCAGCCTTCTTCAGTCCCTCCCGTCGGCCACACTCAAGCGCAAAGAGAGAGATAGAGCCGAAGAAGAAAATAAATGTATATGAAACTTAATTCTTAGCAGAAATGAGAACAGTTTTAAAGGAAAAATGACATAGGGTACTGTGAATGTTTATCCAATCAAAAGCTTCAAAATGCCCAATCTTACAGTTTTCTTCAACGATGGACAATGAGGTAACATCTTCAGCTTTGAGAGAAGAACAGGAAATTCACAAACGGACACCAAGCCAAAAGAATTGTGTTTGTCAGTTACAATCATTTCTTCCTCTTGAGGGGCAGGTGGTCTGGTACTGTGTTTTCAGCTCCCATCCATCTCAGGCTGCTACCTACGAGGTGTGTATGTATGTACGGCGAGGTTTTCAAATTATCAGGGGATAGGAATGTCCTTTTTTTAGTTTTTCTTGGTCATGCAAACAATGATGCTGTAACTACACCTTCCAGAATATTGAGCTCTCTCATGGAAGTTGCAGTGGCCACCTGCAATTTCCTGGAGCTTTACAGTGCATCTCAAATTATGTTTTGTCCTGCCCCAAGTCATAAAGATCAATCCCAGCTACTACCTACATAATACATACATTGTGTTGCTTCTTACAGAATACAAAAAGTCACTCTTTAGTTGTCACCTCTTGTTCGGTAATTCCTGATAAGTATAGTATACAAACTTTTAACTTTTAACTTATTTCTCCATTAAGGCAACCGTCACTTCGGCGTTGTGCACCTCAACATCGGTCTGTTCAAGATGCCGTGAGGCTGTCTTTAAAGCCACACCCTCAGCCTACTGTGTCTCAACGAGAACACCAGCGTCTTCTCCATATGCTCCTTTACCACCACGGGTCAAACATTGGATCCTTCAGGACATGATTCATAATGTGCATATCTGCCATGTGGAATAGATCGGAAGACACAATGTGTGGTTCGCACAACATCAGAGATCCTCCTTATAAAAGGCATCTCTATCACATGGACAGTAGTTGACATTCACACAATCTAAGGTTTCCAGTATATGGACAATTAAAAATAATAATTTTGATTCTAATTTAGCACAACCACAAATCATTTCAGTATACAGTGAGGGAAAAAATAATTGGATCCCCTGCTGATTTTGTATGTTTGCCCACTGACAAAGAAATTATCAATCTATAATTTTAATGGTAGGTGTATTTTAACAGTGAGAGACAGAATAAAAACAAAAAAATCCAGAAAAACGCATTTCAAAAAAGTTATAAATTGATTTGCATGTTAATGAGGGAAATACATATTTGACCCCTTCGACTTAGTACTTGGTGGCAAAACCCTTGTTGGCAATCACAGAGGTCAGACGTTTCTTGTAGTTGGCCACCAGGTTTGCACACATCTCAGGAGGGATTTTGTCCCACTCCTCTTTGCAGATCCTCTCCAAGTCATTAGGGTTTTAAGGCTGACGTTTGGCAACTTGAACCTTCAGTTCCCTCCACAGATTTTCTATGGGATTAAGGTCTGGAGACTGGCTAGGCCACTCCAGGACCTTAATGGGCTTCTTCTTGAGCCACTTTGTTGCCTTGGCTGTGTGTTTTGGGTCATTGTCATGCTGGAATACCCATCCACGACCCATTTTCAATGCCCTGGCTGAGGGAAGGAGGTTCTCACCCAAGATTTGACGGTACATGGCCCCGTCCATCATCCCTTTGATGCGGTGCAGTTGTCCTGTCCCATTAGCAGAAAAACACCCCCAAAGCATAATGTTTTCACCTCCATGTTTGACGGTGGGGATGGTGTTCTTGGGGTCATAGGCAGCATTCCTCCTCCTCCAAACACAGCGAGTTGAGTTGATGCCAAAGAGCTCGATTTTGGTCTCATCTGACCACAACACTTTCACCCAGTTCTCCTCTGAATCATTCAGATGTTCATTGGCAAACTTCAGACGGGCCTGTACATGTGCTTTCTTGAGCAGGGGGACCTTGCAGGCGCTGCAGGATTTTAGTCCTTCACGGCGTAGTGTGTTACCAATTGTTTTCTTGGTGACTATGGTCCCAGCTGCCTTGAGATCATTAACAAGATCCTCCCGTGTAGTTCTGGGCTGATTCCTCACCGTTCTCATGATCATTGAAACTCCACGAGTTGAGATCTTGCATGGAGCCCCAGACCGAGGGAGACTGACAGTTATTTTGTGTTTCTTCCATTTGCGAATAATCGCACCAACTGTTGTCACCTTCTCACCAAGCTGCTTGGCGATGGTCTTGTAGCCCATTCCAGCGTTGTGTAGGACCCCGTTCACACTTATTAGGCCGGCCCTGGGCCACCTCAAATTTAGGCCGGCTTTTTTCAGACACCCCGTTCACACTCGCGCTTTTAGGAGGCCTAAGTGCGTTCACATATGCGGGCAAAAAGCCGGCCTAAACGAAATGCATGCCGGGAAGTAAACAAATCTGCTCAAACAAACCAGTGACGCAGGACATTAGGTCTGCTTACAGGTGTATGCGCTGTATTTATAATCATAACTTATTCATATTGATTGGCTATTGTTCGGTTCTATATTTTATTTGAAAGTAATCTTACCCTTTGCAGCCGAAGCTTTCTAAAATAATTAAAAATGTGCTGGTTCAATGGGGAATCTAATTCATATATTTCCCTTTTCAAATGTCTCTTCCTTTTTTCAAGTTTAAAAGTGCTGTTATACAATTCACCCGAAAGCGAAGCACCTTTATTAGGACATCCACATTAAATCACAAGAAATCATATGCATTAGTATGCAATCGTATGCATCGAAAGCAGCCTCTGTGATGCGTCTATAGTGATATATCCTCAGACAGCAGCGCTGTGCACTTCCTGCGGTTTGTTTTTTAACTTTATCTTCCATCCACATTGTAAACAGCGCTTTCATTTCTGCATCGTCCCAGTTGTTACCTCCAACGCTGGCATTTGTGACTGTACTGCTCAGCTCAATATAAACAGCTGGTCTCGTATTAAAATGCATTGATTTGAATGGAAACCTGCTTCGGTTAAATTTATATAGTTTTAATACAAAATTCGGATAATTAATAAAGTTATGGTCCCGTTCACAATTTCACAAGGCAATTTCCATGTGTAAAATGCATGCTGTTAAATTTCAGACTTCAATCATACTTAGTACAAGAGCAAACAATAGCAAGTTTACCAGCTATACACTTTTTAATCGACTGAGTAGTTTGAACTGTTTACATTACAACATAAGAACATAAAAAAGTTTACAAATGAGAGGAGGCCATTCGACCCATTGTGCTCGTTTGGTGTTCATTAATATCTAAGTGATCCAAGGATCCTATCCAGTCTATTTTTAAATGTTCCCAAACTTTCAGCTTCTACCACATCGCTGGGGAGTTTGTTCCAGATTGTGATGCCTCTCTGTGTAAAGAAGTGTCTCCTGTTTTCCGTTTTGAATGTCTTGAAGCCCAATTTCCATTTGTGTCCCCGGGTGCGTGTGTCCCTGCTGATCTGGAAAAGCTCCTCTGGTTATAACTAATTATAACTCATTACTTAGCCTAGACTTTTATAATATATATAAAGATGTGAGCTAGCGAAATGTATCAGTACATTTAAGGCTATAGATCGATATGACATTCAAACAATACAGAGACAATACTGTGTCCTGCAGTGGTGTAACTGTGTCGGTGCCCATGTTTACTCTGTGTTTATTGTGTTTACTCTGTGTTTATTGTGTTTACTCTGTGTTTATTCCGCGTCTCTCAGACACGCAGTCTCTGGGGGCGGGGCTTGAGTTGCGTCACACGCTGACGCTTTTCACCCGGCCCAGGGTCCGGTGTGTTCACAGTTACATTTAGGCCGGCATTAGGCCGGGTCGAAAGATTTAGGCCGGGTTGAAAAGCGGGACTAGGTTTGACCCGGCCCTGGGCTGGCCTAAATCTCAAGAGTGAACAGGGTCTAGGTCTACAATCTTGTCCCTGACATCCTTGGACAGCTCTTTGGTCTTGGCCATGGTGGAGAGTTTGGAATCTGATTGATTGATTGCTTCTGTGGACAGGTGTCTTTTATACAGGTAATGAGCTGAGATTAGGAGCACTCCCTTTAAGAGAGTGCTCCTAATCTCAGCTCGTTACCTGTATAAAAGACACCTGGGAGCCAGAAATCTTGCTGATTGATAGGGGATCAGCTGTAGCACTCAGCTGTTGTCAGGAGCAACATATGTATATGATATATTGTATATGTACATTTATGTATATATTTTTTTCCCTTCAAATAAACCTTAACCTTTAATAATGGATTATATAATGTCATCCTTATTCTACAAAACTAAACCTTATGATGACTGCTATACACATCTTTGTATAAACATTATCATCTATAATCAACTGAAAGTTAGAACCAAATTGGCACTGTTCTAAGGCCAATTCTATCACCACATAGACTTGCTATGCTATAAACCTTTTTGACTAGAGCAAATATGTGTTCGTTCATTACAAAGCATTGGCTTTGTTACCACATACAATTATAGAACTAGTTTTTTAGTTTGTTTGGCTTCACCAGCACAATGTATAATCATCGCTTTTCACCATATCCCTGCTTTGCATTTCCGAAACCCTGCCTATATAGAGCCCCGACACTGCAGGTTTACCTATATATATGTACACAATATATATTTCCATCTTCTTTTACTTATTCTTTGACGCTACTGAGTGCATACTTGAATGTGGACTGCCCCCATCAAAATTATGTGATAAAAGTCTACCTGTCCCTCATCCATATCTACAGTATCAGTGCCTCAGATACCTCACAACCCTCATAGGTCAATACAGGGTTGTATTGGTGATTCCCCTTGTCACTCTATTTTGCACCAATGGGATTTTCTGTTTCATTTGTACCACCTTCATCTGCTGTACACTGTGTATTATTGGCTGGTTTGTGTGGCTTGCTGATGAGGGGCGGTGTTTAAGTTAGAATCGTCTCAGTCTGTAAGCGCCAAACCAGCGTTAAGTTCACTTTTGCAAGGAACTGTACATAAACATGTAATAGTATACTCCTAAGATCAGATTTGTATATTCAAGTTACATAATATTGTTTGTAATTATTTCCGCTACGTTATGCATGAGATGTGGTGTTTGTGCATGTATATTTTAAAAACCCCTTCGACTTAGTACTTGGTGGCAAAACCCTTGTTGGCAATCACAGAGGTCAGACGTTTCTTGTAGTTGGCCACCAGGTTTGCACACATCTCAGGAGGGATTTTGTCCCACTCCTCTTTGCAGATCCTCTCCAAGTCATTAGGGTTTTAAGGCTGACGTTTGGCAACTTGAACCTTCAGTTCCCTCCACAGATTTTCTATGGGATTAAGGTCTGGAGACTGGCTAGGCCACTCCAGGACCTTAATGGGCTTCTTCTTGAGCCACTCCTTTGTTGCCTTGGCTGTGTGTTTTGGGTCATTGTCATTCTGGAATACCCATCCACGACCCATTTTCAATGCCCTGGCTGAGGGAAGGAGGTTCTCACCCAAGATTTGACGGTACATGGCCCCGTCCATCATCCCTTTGATGCGGTGCAGTTGTCCTGTCCCCTTAGCAGAAAAACACCCCCAAAGCATAATGTTTTCACCTCCATGTTTGATGGTGGGGATGGTGTTCTTGGGGTCATAGGCAGCATTCCTCCTCCTCCAAACACAGCGAGTTGAGTTGATGCCAAAGAGCTCGATTTTGGTCTCATCTGACCACAACACTTTCACCCAGTTCTCCTCTGAATCATTCAGATGTTCATTGGCAAACTTCAGACGGGCCTGTACATGTGCTTTCTTGAGCAGGGGGACCTTGCAGGCGCTGCAGGATTTTAGTCCTTCACGGCGTAGTGTGTTACCAATTGTTTTCTTGGTGACTATGGTCCCAGCTGCCTTGAGATCATTAACAAGATCCTCCCGTGTAGTTCTGGGCTGATTCCTCACCGTTCTCATGATCATTGAAACTCCACGAGTTGAGATCTTGCATGGAGCCCCAGACCGAGGGAGACTGACAGTTATTTTTTGTTTCTTCCATTTGCGAATAATCGCACCAACTGTTGTCACCTTCTCACCAAGCTGCTTGGCGATGGTCTTGTAGCCCATTCCAGCGTTGTGTAGGACCCCGTTCACACTTATTAGGCCGGCCCTGGGCCACCTCAAATTTAGGCCGGCTTTTTTCAGACACCCCGTTCACACTCGCGCTTTTAGGAGGCCTAAGTGCGTTCACATATGCGGGCAAAAAGCCGGCCTAAACGAAATGCATGCCGGGAAGTAAACAAATCTGCTCAAACAAACCAGTGACGCAGGACATTAGGTCTGCTTACAGGTGTATGCGCTGTATTTATAATCATAACTTATTCATATTGATTGGCTATTGTTCGGTTCTATATTTTATTTGAAAGTAATCTTATCCTTTGCAGCCGAAGCTTTCTAAAATAATTAAAAATGTGCTGGTTCAATGGGGAATCTAATTCATATATTTCCCTTTTCAAATGTCTCTTCCTTTTTTCAAGTTTAAAAGTGCTGTTATACAATTCACCCGAAAGCGAAGCACCTTTATTAGGACATCCACATTAAATCACAAGAAATCATATGCATTAGTATGCAATCGTATGCATCGAAAGCAGCCTCTGTGATGCGTCTATAGTGATATATCCTCAGACAGCAGCGCTGTGCACTTCCTGCGGTTTGTTTTTTAACTTTATCTTCCATCCACATTGTAAACAGCGCTTTCATTTCTGCATCGTCCCAGTTGTTACCTCCAACGCTGGCATTTGTGACTGTACTGCTCAGCTCAATATAAACAGCTGGTCTCGTATTAAAATGCATTGATTTGAATGGAAACCTGCTTCGGTTAAATTTATATAGTTTTAATACAAAATTCGGATAATTAATAAAGTTATGGTCCCGTTCACAATTTCACAAGGCAATTTCCATGTGTAAAATGCATGCTGTTAAATTTCAGACTTCAATCATACTTAGTACAAGAGCAAACAATAGCAAGTTTACCAGCTATACACTTTTTAATCGACTGAGTAGTTTGAACTGTTTACATTACAACATAAGAACATAAAAAAGTTTACAAATGAGAGGAGGCCATTCGACCCATTGTGCTCGTTTGGTGTTCATTAATATCTAAGTGATCCAAGGATCCTATCCAGTCTATTTTTAAATGTTCCCAAACTTTCAGCTTCTACCACATCGCTGGGGAGTTTGTTCCAGATTGTGATGCCTCTCTGTGTAAAGAAGTGTCTCCTGTTTTCCGTTTTGAATGTCTTGAAGCCCAATTTCCATTTGTGTCCCCGGGTGCGTGTGTCCCTGCTGATCTGGAAAAGCTCCTCTGGTTATAACTAATTATAACTCATTACTTAGCCTAGACTTTTATAATATATATAAAGATGTGAGCTAGCGAAATGTATCAGTACATTTAAGGCTATAGATCGATATGACATTCAAACAATACAGAGACAATACTGTGTCCTGCAGTGGTGTAACTGTGTCGGTGCCCATGTTTACTCTGTGTTTATTGTGTTTACTCTGTGTTTATTGTGTTTACTCTGTGTTTATTCCGCGTCTCTCAGACACGCAGTCTCTGGGGGCGGGGCTTGAGTTGCGTCACACGCTGACGCTTTTCACCCGGCCCAGGGTCCGGTGTGTTCACAGTTACATTTAGGCCGGCATTAGGCCGGGTCGAAAGATTTAGGCCGGGTTGAAAAGCGGGACTAGGTTTGACCCGGCCCTGGGCTGGCCTAAATCTCAAGAGTGAACAGGGTCTAGGTCTACAATCTTGTCCCTGACATCCTTGGACAGCTCTTTGGTCTTGGCCATGGTGGAGAGTTTGGAATCTGATTGATTGATTGCTTCTGTGGACAGGTGTCTTTTATACAGGTAATGAGCTGAGATTAGGAGCACTCCCTTTAAGAGAGTGCTCCTAATCTCAGCTCGTTACCTGTATAAAAGACACCTGGGAGCCAGAAATCTTGCTGATTGATAGGGGATCAGCTGTAGCACTCAGCTGTTGTCAGGAGCAACATATGTATATGATATATTGTATATGTACATTTATGTATATATTTTTTTCCCTTCAAATAAACCTTAACCTTTAATAATGGATTATATAATGTCATCCTTATTCTACAAAACTAAACCTTATGATGACTGCTATACACATCTTTGTATAAACATTATCATCTATAATCAACTGAAAGTTAGAACCAAATTGGCACTGTTCTAAGGCCAATTCTATCACCACATAGACTTGCTATGCTATAAACCTTTTTGACTAGAGCAAATATGTGTTCGTTCATTACAAAGCATTGGCTTTGTTACCACATACAATTATAGAACTAGTTTTTTAGTTTGTTTGGCTTCACCAGCACAATGTATAATCATCGCTTTTCACCATATCCCTGCTTTGCATTTCCGAAACCCTGCCTATATAGAGCCCCGACACTGCAGGTTTACCTATATATATGTACACAATATATATTTCCATCTTCTTTTACTTATTCTTTGACGCTACTGAGTGCATACTTGAATGTGGACTGCCCCCATCAAAATTATGTGATAAAAGTCTACCTGTCCCTCATCCATATCTACAGTATCAGTGCCTCAGATACCTCACAACCCTCATAGGTCAATACAGGGTTGTATTGGTGATTCCCCTTGTCACTCTATTTTGCACCAATGGGATTTTCTGTTTCATTTGTACCACCTTCATCTGCTGTACACTGTGTATTATTGGCTGGTTTGTGTGGCTTGCTGATGAGGGGCGGTGTTTAAGTTAGAATCGTCTCAGTCTGTAAGCGCCAAACCAGCGTTAAGTTCACTTTTGCAAGGAACTGTACATAAACATGTAATAGTATACTCCTAAGATCAGATTTGTATATTCAAGTTACATAATATTGTTTGTAATTATTTCCGCTACGTTATGCATGAGATGTGGTGTTTGTGCATGTATATTTTAAAAACCCCTTCGACTTAGTACTTGGTGGCAAAACCCTTGTTGGCAATCACAGAGGTCAGACGTTTCTTGTAGTTGGCCACCAGGTTTGCACACATCTCAGGAGGGATTTTGTCCCACTCCTCTTTGCAGATCCTCTCCAAGTCATTAGGGTTTTAAGGCTGACGTTTGGCAACTTGAACCTTCAGTTCCCTCCACAGATTTTCTATGGGATTAAGGTCTGGAGACTGGCTAGGCCACTCCAGGACCTTAATGGGCTTCTTCTTGAGCCACTCCTTTGTTGCCTTGGCTGTGTGTTTTGGGTCATTGTCATTCTGGAATACCCATCCACGACCCATTTTCAATGCCCTGGCTGAGGGAAGGAGGTTCTCACCCAAGATTTGACGGTACATGGCCCCGTCCATCATCCCTTTGATGCGGTGCAGTTGTCCTGTCCCCTTAGCAGAAAAACACCCCCAAAGCATAATGTTTTCACCTCCATGTTTGATGGTGGGGATGGTGTTCTTGGGGTCATAGGCAGCATTCCTCCTCCTCCAAACACAGCGAGTTGAGTTGATGCCAAAGAGCTCGATTTTGGTCTCATCTGACCACAACACTTTCACCCAGTTCTCCTCTGAATCATTCAGATGTTCATTGGCAAACTTCAGACGGGCCTGTACATGTGCTTTCTTGAGCAGGGGGACCTTGCAGGCGCTGCAGGATTTTAGTCCTTCACGGCGTAGTGTGTTACCAATTGTTTTCTTGGTGACTATGGTCCCAGCTGCCTTGAGATCATTAACAAGATCCTCCCGTGTAGTTCTGGGCTGATTCCTCACCGTTCTCATGATCATTGAAACTCCACGAGTTGAGATCTTGCATGGAGCCCCAGACCGAGGGAGACTGACAGTTATTTTGTGTTTCTTCCATTTGCGAATAATCGCACCAACTGTTGTCACCTTCTCACCAAGCTGCTTGGCGATGGTCTTGTAGCCCATTCCAGCGTTGTGTAGGACCCCGTTCACACTTATTAGGCCGGCCCTGGGCCACCTCAAATTTAGGCCGGCTTTTTTCAGACACCCCGTTCACACTCGCGCTTTTAGGAGGCCTAAGTGCGTTCACATATGCGGGCAAAAAGCCGGCCTAAACGAAATGCATGCCGGGAAGTAAACAAATCTGCTCAAACAAACCAGTGACGCAGGACATTAGGTCTGCTTACAGGTGTATGCGCTGTATTTATAATCATAACTTATTCATATTGATTGGCTATTGTTCGGTTCTATATTTTATTTGAAAGTAATCTTACCCTTTGCAGCCGAAGCTTTCTAAAATAATTAAAAATGTGCTGGTTCAATGGGGAATCTAATTCATATATTTCCCTTTTCAAATGTCTCTTCCTTTTTTCAAGTTTAAAAGTGCTGTTATACAATTCACCCGAAAGCGAAGCACCTTTATTAGGACATCCACATTAAATCACAAGAAATCATATGCATTAGTATGCAATCGTATGCATCGAAAGCAGCCTCTGTGATGCGTCTATAGTGATATATCCTCAGACAGCAGCGCTGTGCACTTCCTGCGGTTTGTTTTTTAACTTTATCTTCCATCCACATTGTAAACAGCGCTTTCATTTCTGCATCGTCCCAGTTGTTACCTCCAACGCTGGCATTTGTGACTGTACTGCTCAGCTCAATATAAACAGCTGGTCTCGTATTAAAATGCATTGATTTGAATGGAAACCTGCTTCGGTTAAATTTATATAGTTTTAATACAAAATTCGGATAATTAATAAAGTTATGGTCCCGTTCACAATTTCACAAGGCAATTTCCATGTGTAAAATGCATGCTGTTAAATTTCAGACTTCAATCATACTTAGTACAAGAGCAAACAATAGCAAGTTTACCAGCTATACACTTTTTAATCGACTGAGTAGTTTGAACTGTTTACATTACAACATAAGAACATAAAAAAGTTTACAAATGAGAGGAGGCCATTCGACCCATTGTGCTCGTTTGGTGTTCATTAATATCTAAGTGATCCAAGGATCCTATCCAGTCTATTTTTAAATGTTCCCAAACTTTCAGCTTCTACCACATCGCTGGGGAGTTTGTTCCAGATTGTGATGCCTCTCTGTGTAAAGAAGTGTCTCCTGTTTTCCGTTTTGAATGTCTTGAAGCCCAATTTCCATTTGTGTCCCCGGGTGCGTGTGTCCCTGCTGATCTGGAAAAGCTCCTCTGGTTATAACTAATTATAACTCATTACTTAGCCTAGACTTTTATAATATATATAAAGATGTGAGCTAGCGAAATGTATCAGTACATTTAAGGCTATAGATCGATATGACATTCAAACAATACAGAGACAATACTGTGTCCTGCAGTGGTGTAACTGTGTCGGTGCCCATGTTTACTCTGTGTTTATTGTGTTTACTCTGTGTTTATTGTGTTTACTCTGTGTTTATTCCGCGTCTCTCAGACACGCAGTCTCTGGGGGCGGGGCTTGAGTTGCGTCACACGCTGACGCTTTTCACCCGGCCCAGGGTCCGGTGTGTTCACAGTTACATTTAGGCCGGCATTAGGCCGGGTCGAAAGATTTAGGCCGGGTTGAAAAGCGGGACTAGGTTTGACCCGGCCCTGGGCTGGCCTAAATCTCAAGAGTGAACAGGGTCTAGGTCTACAATCTTGTCCCTGACATCCTTGGACAGCTCTTTGGTCTTGGCCATGGTGGAGAGTTTGGAATCTGATTGATTGATTGCTTCTGTGGACAGGTGTCTTTTATACAGGTAATGAGCTGAGATTAGGAGCACTCCCTTTAAGAGAGTGCTCCTAATCTCAGCTCGTTACCTGTATAAAAGACACCTGGGAGCCAGAAATCTTGCTGATTGATAGGGGATCAGCTGTAGCACTCAGCTGTTGTCAGGAGCAACATATGTATATGATATATTGTATATGTACATTTATGTATATATTTTTTTCCCTTCAAATAAACCTTAACCTTTAATAATGGATTATATAATGTCATCCTTATTCTACAAAACTAAACCTTATGATGACTGCTATACACATCTTTGTATAAACATTATCATCTATAATCAACTGAAAGTTAGAACCAAATTGGCACTGTTCTAAGGCCAATTCTATCACCACATAGACTTGCTATGCTATAAACCTTTTTGACTAGAGCAAATATGTGTTCGTTCATTACAAAGCATTGGCTTTGTTACCACATACAATTATAGAACTAGTTTTTTAGTTTGTTTGGCTTCACCAGCACAATGTATAATCATCGCTTTTCACCATATCCCTGCTTTGCATTTCCGAAACCCTGCCTATATAGAGCCCCGACACTGCAGGTTTACCTATATATATGTACACAATATATATTTCCATCTTCTTTTACTTATTCTTTGACGCTACTGAGTGCATACTTGAATGTGGACTGCCCCCATCAAAATTATGTGATAAAAGTCTACCTGTCCCTCATCCATATCTACAGTATCAGTGCCTCAGATACCTCACAACCCTCATAGGTCAATACAGGGTTGTATTGGTGATTCCCCTTGTCACTCTATTTTGCACCAATGGGATTTTCTGTTTCATTTGTACCACCTTCATCTGCTGTACACTGTGTATTATTGGCTGGTTTGTGTGGCTTGCTGATGAGGGGCGGTGTTTAAGTTAGAATCGTCTCAGTCTGTAAGCGCCAAACCAGCGTTAAGTTCACTTTTGCAAGGAACTGTACATAAACATGTAATAGTATACTCCTAAGATCAGATTTGTATATTCAAGTTACATAATATTGTTTGTAATTATTTCCGCTACGTTATGCATGAGATGTGGTGTTTGTGCATGTATATTTTAAAAACCCCTTCGACTTAGTACTTGGTGGCAAAACCCTTGTTGGCAATCACAGAGGTCAGACGTTTCTTGTAGTTGGCCACCAGGTTTGCACACATCTCAGGAGGGATTTTGTCCCACTCCTCTTTGCAGATCCTCTCCAAGTCATTAGGGTTTTAAGGCTGACGTTTGGCAACTTGAACCTTCAGTTCCCTCCACAGATTTTCTATGGGATTAAGGTCTGGAGACTGGCTAGGCCACTCCAGGACCTTAATGGGCTTCTTCTTGAGCCACTCCTTTGTTGCCTTGGCTGTGTGTTTTGGGTCATTGTCATGCTGGAATACCCATCCACGACCCATTTTCAATGCCCTGGCTGAGGGAAGGAGGTTCTCACCCAAGATTTGACGGTACATGGCCCCGTCCATCATCCCTTTGATGCGGTGCAGTTGTCCTGTCCCCTTAGCAGAAAAACACCCCCAAAGCATAATGTTTTCACCTCCATGTTTGACGGTGGGGATGGTGTTCTTGGGGTCATAGGCAGCATTCCTCCTCCTCCAAACACAGCGAGTTGAGTTGATGCCAAAGAGCTCGATTTTGGTCTCATCTGACCACAACACTTTCACCCAGTTCTCCTCTGAATCATTCAGATGTTCATTGGCAAACTTCAGACGGGCCTGTACATGTGCTTTCTTGAGCAGGGGGACCTTGCAGGCGCTGCAGGATTTTAGTCCTTCACGGCGTAGTGTGTTACCAATTGTTTTCTTGGTGACTATGGTCCCAGCTGCCTTGAGATCATTAACAAGATCCTCCCGTGTAGTTCTGGGCTGATTCCTCACCGTTCTCATGATCATTGAAACTCCACGAGTTGAGATCTTGCATGGAGCCCCAGACCGAGGGAGACTGACAGTTATTTTGTGTTTCTTCCATTTGCGAATAATCGCACCAACTGTTGTCACCTTCTCACCAAGCTGCTTGGCGATGGTCTTGTAGCCCATTCCAGCGTTGTGTAGGACCCCGTTCACACTTATTAGGCCGGCCCTGGGCCACCTCAAATTTAGGCCGGCTTTTTTCAGACACCCCGTTCACACTCGCGCTTTTAGGAGGCCTAAGTGCGTTCACATATGCGGGCAAAAAGCCGGCCTAAACGAAATGCATGCCGGGAAGTAAACAAATCTGCTCAAACAAACCAGTGACGCAGGACATTAGGTCTGCTTACAGGTGTATGCGCTGTATTTATAATCATAACTTATTCATATTGATTGGCTATTGTTCGGTTCTATATTTTATTTGAAAGTAATCTTACCCTTTGCAGCCGAAGCTTTCTAAAATAATTAAAAATGTGCTGGTTCAATGGGGAATCTAATTCATATATTTCCCTTTTCAAATGTCTCTTCCTTTTTTCAAGTTTAAAAGTGCTGTTATACAATTCACCCGAAAGCGAAGCACCTTTATTAGGACATCCACATTAAATCACAAGAAATCATATGCATTAGTATGCAATCGTATGCATCGAAAGCAGCCTCTGTGATGCGTCTATAGTGATATATCCTCAGACAGCAGCGCTGTGCACTTCCTGCGGTTTGTTTTTTAACTTTATCTTCCATCCACATTGTAAACAGCGCTTTCATTTCTGCATCGTCCCAGTTGTTACCTCCAACGCTGGCATTTGTGACTGTACTGCTCAGCTCAATATAAACAGCTGGTCTCGTATTAAAATGCATTGATTTGAATGGAAACCTGCTTCGGTTAAATTTATATAGTTTTAATACAAAATTCGGATAATTAATAAAGTTATGGTCCCGTTCACAATTTCACAAGGCAATTTCCATGTGTAAAATGCATGCTGTTAAATTTCAGACTTCAATCATACTTAGTACAAGAGCAAACAATAGCAAGTTTACCAGCTATACACTTTTTAATCGACTGAGTAGTTTGAACTGTTTACATTACAACATAAGAACATAAAAAAGTTTACAAATGAGAGGAGGCCATTCGACCCATTGTGCTCGTTTGGTGTTCATTAATATCTAAGTGATCCAAGGATCCTATCCAGTCTATTTTTAAATGTTCCCAAACTTTCAGCTTCTACCACATCGCTGGGGAGTTTGTTCCAGATTGTGATGCCTCTCTGTGTAAAGAAGTGTCTCCTGTTTTCCGTTTTGAATGTCTTGAAGCCCAATTTCCATTTGTGTCCCCGGGTGCGTGTGTCCCTGCTGATCTGGAAAAGCTCCTCTGGTTATAACTAATTATAACTCATTACTTAGCCTAGACTTTTATAATATATATAAAGATGTGAGCTAGCGAAATGTATCAGTACATTTAAGGCTATAGATCGATATGACATTCAAACAATACAGAGACAATACTGTGTCCTGCAGTGGTGTAACTGTGTCGGTGCCCATGTTTACTCTGTGTTTATTGTGTTTACTCTGTGTTTATTGTGTTTACTCTGTGTTTATTCCGCGTCTCTCAGACACGCAGTCTCTGGGGGCGGGGCTTGAGTTGCGTCACACGCTGACGCTTTTCACCCGGCCCAGGGTCCGGTGTGTTCACAGTTACATTTAGGCCGGCATTAGGCCGGGTCGAAAGATTTAGGCCGGGTTGAAAAGCGGGACTAGGTTTGACCCGGCCCTGGGCTGGCCTAAATCTCAAGAGTGAACAGGGTCTAGGTCTACAATCTTGTCCCTGACATCCTTGGACAGCTCTTTGGTCTTGGCCATGGTGGAGAGTTTGGAATCTGATTGATTGATTGCTTCTGTGGACAGGTGTCTTTTATACAGGTAATGAGCTGAGATTAGGAGCACTCCCTTTAAGAGAGTGCTCCTAATCTCAGCTCGTTACCTGTATAAAAGACACCTGGGAGCCAGAAATCTTGCTGATTGATAGGGGATCAGCTGTAGCACTCAGCTGTTGTCAGGAGCAACATATGTATATGATATATTGTATATGTACATTTATGTATATATTTTTTTCCCTTCAAATAAACCTTAACCTTTAATAATGGATTATATAATGTCATCCTTATTCTACAAAACTAAACCTTATGATGACTGCTATACACATCTTTGTATAAACATTATCATCTATAATCAACTGAAAGTTAGAACCAAATTGGCACTGTTCTAAGGCCAATTCTATCACCACATAGACTTGCTATGCTATAAACCTTTTTGACTAGAGCAAATATGTGTTCGTTCATTACAAAGCATTGGCTTTGTTACCACATACAATTATAGAACTAGTTTTTTAGTTTGTTTGGCTTCACCAGCACAATGTATAATCATCGCTTTTCACCATATCCCTGCTTTGCATTTCCGAAACCCTGCCTATATAGAGCCCCGACACTGCAGGTTTACCTATATATATGTACACAATATATATTTCCATCTTCTTTTACTTATTCTTTGACGCTACTGAGTGCATACTTGAATGTGGACTGCCCCCATCAAAATTATGTGATAAAAGTCTACCTGTCCCTCATCCATATCTACAGTATCAGTGCCTCAGATACCTCACAACCCTCATAGGTCAATACAG